>NC_056037.1:37255803-37896743 GCF_004379255.2 Salvia splendens | reverse complement strand
TCTTCGAGACATTCTATGTTTAAGAAGGTGACATCGGAGTGATCAAGTATTATTTTTCTAATTTGTTTGCAAATTTTAAAATAAAATAAAATAGTGATATATTATCCTCTTATATGTCATGAGAATAAAATTTAGTTGAACTTCGACATTGTTATTATGATTATATGATAAGTAAATGGTACAATGTCATTACTTATTACTCTTTATCGGACGCAAACTGACTCTTTATTTCATTTTTGGTAAAAACTAATCAAGAAAATTATCTTGGAAAACAAAAGTAACGAATATCTTGTCCTTAATTGGGTGATTTTCTATATCCAATATCCGAACGTATAACTAATACATTTCTCGATTATGTATCCTTACTCACAAATGTGAGTATCGGATCGGGGTTGGGTATACCGTATACCTGGATCTCAATATTTGTTTGTCATCCTATAGGTTAGATATATGTGTGGTCTATTCTGAAAATGTAATTCGTGTGATTAGCTATTGAATATGGAGTTGAAAACAACTGAAAAGCCCAATATTAATAATACTCGAATTTTTTATTTGTGGAAGATTAATAATCACTAATACACGAGGCTCGTGAGTTTATAGTTTTTTGGGGAATGGGCTGAGAAATACAATAAATCCACCAAAATACTAAATTCCAAGCAAAGAACGAGCAATTAATATTACAGTTAAATAATATCTACAAAGTTGACATCACAAAAAGAATTAAAAATATTTTAAAATGAGTGTTTTAAAATGAGAGTTTGAGAAAGAATTACCCAATGATCCAATTAATGCGTCTTTTTCGAAACTCCCTTTTTGGATCAAGAAAGACCCACAGATTTTTTAAAGTTTATTATTGTGCTGGTTTCTTTTTTTCTTTTTGCTTTTCTTTTTCAAAAGTAAATGGTGTTCAACACTCATTTACATTTATAGAAACATAACCTAATATTCAATTTTTCACCATGCAGTCCTTTACAAAATTAGGAATTTGGATATCACGTATTTAGTCACATTTAAATCATGTGTTACTCTGCCACGAATTGGGAATTGCAAACGAATTTCGACATCGTGTCTTGTTCTATAAGAGTAGCATGATTTCTAAATTTTTAAATTCAATTATTTGATCTTCTAACTAAGAAGAAACTCAGGAAGATAATGAGAATCCTTAAAAGAATTGAAAATAAAGGAATTATATTGCTTTTGTGATTTAGTTACGTTGTATTGATGCTATTTTGGTCTACTATGAGGATACATCGATCTTAGGCATCACTCTAAAGTTTTGCCTGAATTCCCTTATCTAATATATAATGGATGTGTTATTCTGTTTGATATGTAAGACAAATATATATACATAAAGTGGAGTACTATATTTGAAGAAGTTTGATATATATGATCAGAACAAAAAGAAGTTGCATGTGTAGGTTGATAAATTATTAATCGCACGAGCTCCAGGTTTTCTTTTATGTTTCCTTTCCTTAAAATATGCACTTGTTTTCTCCCTTTTCAGGTCAAACACACATTAATATTTGATGCTAAAAGCCAAATAATGGTAGTCTAATAATCTTATAAATAAAGCTTTTGGTGGAGATCATGTTGGTGGTTTAGTGGGATTTGGCTTAGGCCATGATCATATGACACCCCAAAAGCAATTCAAAATAAGAGTTCAAACAATAAACATTTGTAAATCAACTACAACAACAAAATATTACTAATAAACTACTACGGAGTATGATTCATACATTTTTAATATATCCAGATTAATTATCAAAATAATGTAGTACTAGCAAAATATTGTCTTGGCCCAACCCAATGCTAATTTATCTTATAACCAAATTTATCTACTAGCCCAACAATCTCATGAATGTGGGGTTATCATCCAAATTTAATTTTACTAGTTGATATTTTGCATACAACTTTAAATTATGTCTGTAATTTATTGAACACCTAATTTTTTTCTGATTTTTGCAATTAATCAAGAATGTAGCATTGGCATAGCTTGACAATTTACTTATATAGCACCATCGAACATCAACATAAACAACATCACATTATACTCTCATCTCATTCTTTCTTAATATAAACTCTAATTCAAGAAATGAAATTATTTAATTTAATATAATACGAGGTCGTTTCACTATCTACAAATCAATAGTTCAGACACAACAGCATATTACAGCAGCTTGAGAATACCATCCCTGATATCTCCACCATACAAAATTAAAAGCCATCTTTCTGCACAATATGTGATACCAAGAAGATGAAAGTGCAATACCCTTTGTTTTGACCTGCTAAGGCTAACAGAACTCACTCACAACACCTAACCTACCAAAATGTGAGGAGATGAACAGCATTATGGATCTCCTCTTTTTCATCAAAGCACTAAACAGTTCATTATTATCAGAAATCGAAGGTTGCTCAGAGGCCCGAGTAATCACCAACATCTCAGCCCCTAGCCAACGCGACATCTAACTGTGCTAAACCATCACCACGCGAGTGAGGAAACTTTCTTTCCGTGGGAGGATCTTGCATCTTGTGGCTGATTTGATTTAGATGCAAAAATGCAAGCATGCTTATAGCAAGCAAAGCAGCATTCCCCACTATCCCTACCGTTTGATCTAGTTTGAGGGACTTCGCAACAAAAGCATAGCTCGAGAGAAGGAAATTGACAACTGCGTTTGACCTTTTCCCTTTCTCTGGCACAAACTTTTCATTGGAAGGGTATAGATGTACGGATGCAGCAAAGGGGCTAGCATCACACGCATAGCCTACCAACGCTTGTGCTTCTTCAATGACTTTGTGCTTCTTACCTTGATGGTCAGCCAGCCTCATTGCAAGGATGATACAGCTTTGTTCAAGACAAGCTATTGCTGCATCTCTCCCCACCTTCTGTTGAGATTGTACGGTCTGTAAAATGACGTTAAATGGGCTTGTTTAGCATTCATTTTCCATAAACAACGTACTTTCATGCAATATTTTCTGAGATAGTGCAGTTTACAAATGTAAAATCAAATGCAAAACTGTACAAAATTCTTAGGATCACGCAAAAGAGCTATCTATATCAAGCAAGAGAAAACAGCGATCCATTACCCTCAAAGCCTCGAACACGCTCACTCAGGCAAGCCTCAAACCACTTTCTAAATCCTAGGATAAACGCCAAATGCTTCAGCTTATAAAACTGATGCCTTCAGCTACAGAAAAGCAATCTCAATGCAAGTAACAATTAAAGAACAAATATAACAATGGAATATTTTAATAAAGAAACAATTGAAATTAATTTTTCCAACGCAAGAACAAACTTCATGCAATAAATGTAATATCAAATGCAAACCCATACAAAATTCTTAGAATTGTGCAAAAGAGCTATCTATATCGAGCACGAGAAAACAGCGATCCTTTACCCTCACAGCCTCGAACATGCTCACTAAAGAATGCAGATCAGACCACTTTCTAAAGCCTAAAAATTCTAAGAGCTAATTTCATGCATAAACACCATATGCTTTAGCCCATAGAACTAGTTTCTTCAGCTACAGAAAAACAGTCTAAATTACTTCAGTGATAAGTTCAAATTACTTCTCTAAGAAACTGAACTCATTGATTTCTTCAGCTACAGCAACGCAATCTCTCAGCATCAGTCATAGTACACACACTCATTGATTAGCACTAAATCAATTAGAAGTTCAATTCACTTCAATTAGAAATCGAACTCAATTATTTAAACATGGTGAATATTTCAAAAACAAACAATGAAATGCAACAAAACCTCAGTTCAAAATTGTCTCACAGCAGCATTGCCAGAAAGAAACCAACAGACACATTCATGGTGGAAGATGTAAACGACATCCAAACTCCAGTCAGAAAAGAACATAATCCGAATTAAGCACAACCGGAATTCGAATTGGTGCTCTTATTGCACAATACTGATCACCAAACAGAGCCATATAACCAATTTGACCCCAAATTCTGCACTATATTTCAAAACATTCAACAGGTATTAAATTTTCTAGAAATTCCAAATACGTGGCAATGCATTCAAATTGGAGCTCCTACTGCACAATTAACCCTAACGATCACCAAACAGAACCATTTAACAACAAATCACCAAATCCACCCCAAATTCTGCACGAAATTTCAATTAATACAGTGTGTGACAATTAAAATTACAGCTGAACAAATTCAGCAAATTGACAATCTCAGCACTCACATGGAAGAACTCGAGCTGGTCTTCGAGATTCTCTAACGCCGTCCGAATAGATTACAAGCTCTTCGCCTCCAGAACCGCTGCGTCATCGTCGTCGGCCCGGAACTCCTTGACGAATACAAAGCCCGGCCCGGTCGTGTTATCCGGATCGTCGTCGCGCGATTTCTTCTTCCGGTTGAAGGAAAACTGATCAGAGCCCCGGTTCTTTGTAGAATTGAGGAAGTGAGCTCGGGAGATGGAGTGAATGGCGTCGCTGAGCTTGTTGTGCAAATCCCAAATTTTCTCGAGCACGGCTTCGATCTCGTCCACCTCCATTTCCCATTTCATTTGGGGGAGTGAAGAAATAAGAAGAACGATGAATTGCGAGAGGAAGACATCCGCGGCAAAAAGGAGGAGACAGCGGTTTAGCTAAACGATTACGATTTATAAACTGTGAACCGCAGAAAAAACGTCCAGAAACTGGCGATTTGAAACTTGGAAAACCCCCAAGAAATCGTAAAAAAACTGTCGATTCAGAACCGAAACTGAAACAGGTGGTTTTGGAACCGAAACCGTAACCACACCCTCACTATTCAGCAATTTCCAAAAAACCAGAATACGCGATTCTGGTTCCAGAAACGTGGGCATCTCTAAATTTATACTCCTAGAAATGCGTTTTCACTTTTCAGTTACTTTACTAATTGTGTATTAAAAAACTCGTGGCGTTTCAAATGTTTTTATTTTTTATATACGGAATGAGTATCTGGAACTAGAAGTGCGTTTTCAATTTTCAAAATAACAAGGAATTGGTGGAATAGGCATTGGAGGGTGGGGATTGCTCCCTATTTTGTAAATTTATTGTAACGTTCCCATTCAACATTGCCATCAAATGCAATACCACATTTTATATTTGAATAAATATATAAGTGCAAACCCAAAGTTCAGTGTTTATAGTTCATGCTAGAAAGGCCCAAGCTCAATTGCTATATCAGTCATTAGTGATCTCATTCTTATTTTTATCAGTTTGTAAGGTCATTCTTATTTTTGTCAGTTTGTAAGGCCATCCACAATAGCGCCTAGCGCACCGTTTAGCCGAGCGCCGGCGCTAGGCGGTGCGCTAGGCGATCTATTGCAACCGCCTAGCGGTTTCCGGAATTAAAAATCGCCTAGCGCTCGGCGGTTCCGTGGCGCTAGGCGGTGCGCTGGGCGATCTGCTCGGCGCTATTGCAGCGTCCGGGTCGCCTAGCGCACCGCCTAGCACGATTTTTTTTCGAAACACTATATATATACGACGGAGACGACGACGGAGCAGATGAGTGAATTATTGTATTTTTTTGTTAATTATTGTAATTTTTTTAAATTATTGTACTTTTTAAAATTTTAATAGTATTATTAATGTTTCCCGTATATGTCTCGTAAATTAAATTCCGTATATTGTGTGATTGTTAATTATTTCATTTTTATATAATTGTTATTAGTGATGTGGCTATTGATGTGGCTGGGCTATTTATGATGTGGCTGGGCTATTTATGATGTGACATGAGGATTTTTAGTGTTGATGATGTGGCATGGGGAGTTTGTGGCTAGGCTATGGCTGGACTATTGCTGGGTTATTCCTATTGTGGATGGCCTAAACGCCAACTTCATCATATATGATATTTATGATGAATTTTTATTTTGTTTCTCTCTTAAGTAACAAAGGATACAATTGACAAAGCTCTAAAACACTTACTATCACCACTTAGCAAATTTTTAAGAGCATCGTATTGCTCCATTTCAATAATATAATCACATAAATATCATTAATTAGATAGAGATAAAATATTAGTAAATCAAATTGATATTGCAATATGCACCATTTCACTATAATTTGTTCATATGTTTTTAGATTGCACATCAACATAACACCCCTGAATCTAAATTTAATCAAGTTCAACTATAAATTATTTTTTTAAATTTTTTTATGTTATATTATTCTATAACAATAACAAAGAAATAATATGAAAATTTATGACAAATTTTCACATAATTTTGTACGAAATTCAATTTTTTTCTTAAATTTGTAGAAATTTAATTTTAAATTTTAATTTTACCTAAATGATTACAAAATATGTAATAGTTGAGTAATACTCCATTTATAAATCAATTTTCAACATATTAATATCTAATTTTTTTTATTATATATATGTATGTTTATCATTACTCTAATTTTAATTAATTTATCTCCAACTTAATACTCTCTTCATCCCCAAAGAATATGCACTTTGGGTTCGACGCGAATTTTAATGTAAAATTAGTAAATTAAGAGAGAGGTAGAGAGAAAAAAGTAATTAAAATATTGTTAATAGAAAATAAGTCCCACCAATTAGAAAGAAAAGATTTTTTTTAAATGGAAATTAGTGGGATGAACTAAAAAAAGAGTGTATATTCTTGTGACGAGATGAAAGAAGTAATATTTATTTCATTGTATAGGAAATTAGGATTCCGTCTCACCCACAAATAAGGGGTGTATGGCGAAATTCTCAAGCCTTTTCTACACAGAAAATTGTCTCCCACGGATTAATGACCTGATATTTCATTTTTCAGCAATTTTGTGTATTAATAACTCGCCAAGATAAAATAAAAATAAAAATAGAAAGGCGCGAAGATTCCTAAGAGAATCAGCAATGACGCCCGTCTCGGCGGAATTTCGACCGGCGTGCGCGGCGGACGGGCGTCATTGCTGATGCTCTTAGGAATCTTCGCGTCTTTCTATTTTTATTTTTATTTTTATTTTATCTTGACGAGTTATTAATATACAAAATTGCTGAAAAATGAAATCTCAAGTCATTAATTCGTGGGAGACAATTTTCTATGTAGAAAAGGCTCGAGAATTTCGCGCGGACGTCCGCCATTGTGCATGGTATGCACGGATACAAAATTCTGCCGAGGACACCGCAGTTCCGTGGCGTTACGCGGAATTCCGTCGCGACGAGTGTGCGGACATCCACCATTGCATTGACTCCCACTGACGTCCGCACGGAATTTCCGTTTATTGCATTAAATTTTTTTAATTGTGGGAAGCCCTTCGGGAAGTCATTGGGGATGTCCGTCACTGTGCAATGAGAAATCCTTATGACGTGGCAGTGCAGTGTGAACGGCGCCGTGATAGAAGCTGTGCCACGTCATCAACCATGCCTCTCCCAATGAAAGCCACACCCTCAAACTCGAGAGGCTTCTAAATTCTAATTCGCCCTTTTCCTCTCCCTTTCTCTCACAGCGGTGGGGCTCGCTGCTGCGGTCAATCTCTCTCCATAGAACTCGGAACCAATCAAAGAGGAGGAAGAACTTTTGGTGAAGAATCCAATACGGAAATTCACGTAACACCATCGAATTCAAGCCCATCCAAATCGCAAAGGTCTATACTCTTTTTCTAATGTGTTTCGATTGCCATGAATTGTTTCATGGAAGGATGTTTTGCTCTGTCAGAATTGACTCCCAATTTTATGTATATCATTGTTATTACTGAGCTTAGAATTTAGGGCTTCAATGCGACTGAAAATTAATCTGTTATTGCCCGCACATTGTCTTTGATTTGCGTTTTGTTATTGCTCCGTTTGAACCATCAAGGTTTTTAGGGTTTAGTTAGTTTCCCTTTTTTCTGGAACTAAATGGCCATGCGTGTTTTATCGCAGTAGAGAGGATGACAAAAGAGCTGGAGCCATGGACGGCTGAGCAGTCCTCAAGGATTCCTGAATTTAACAAGGACGTGTCGCTTATGTCAGGAGGAATGGTCATAATTGATGGAGTTGTGGCACCCGAAAACACCCCGAACAGCAACCGGGATGTGGATGTGTCTGCTGGTAGAAACTTGGGGTTTTCGGAGCGGGCTTTCTCTGCGGCTGGTGCAGCGTTTCTGTCAGCCATTTTGGTTAACCCACTTGATGTGGCTAAGGTGAATTTGATATGTTTAGTGTTTTTTTCTTTGTTATTGATCTGTTTAGTTAATGGTCAAGTTCCTGGACACAGTACCCTAGTTTTGTGGTTGTGCTTATGTGACTTGGTTTGTTATACGTCATTGCTAGACTTTAGTTGTGGTCTTCATTGAATTGATTTGTTGCCATGGATTTTGCCTGTATTGATTTCATAACATGTAGAAAGGGGGAGTGGCTTGGCTATCCCACCTAGCCAAGCCAGAAAAAAACTGAAAAACGATTCGATAGTTAATGGAACTAGTTGAACTGTCTAATAGACTCTCTGAATACAACCCGGACCCTCTCCTGCAAAAAAGGAAATTGTCTGGCTTTTGAATTTGGTTTCAGTTATGTATTTTTCCTAGTTGTAAAGGGAGCTGTGTTTGTATGTATAGTATACTGTATTACTACTATTTACTTATTCCTTCCTTCCATCTGATTATTTTTTTCCTTTTGTATATTCTATCAGACAAGATTGCAGGCACAAGCTGCTGGAGTCGCCTATTCCCATCCATTAAGTAATCTTACCACTCGCATGACGTATTTTGGACCACATATGGTATGTAAGGTGTCTTATGTCGTTTTCAATTCATTTGATTGGCCTGCTAATATAGGTAGTAATTTTCATCTGAATCTACCACCTGGAGTAGAGGGCCTCAGGTTACATGATTAGTGGATTTCTTTAGCACTAGTTTTATGTGTCTCAAGACTTAAAAAACAGAAGGACTACGACTGTGATGTAGCACCCATTTTAATCACAGATTCACTGCAAGTCAGCAACCTTTATGTTAGTAGAGTTGTAGTCGTGAACCTATAGTTTATGTTTGTTGACTGTTGTATAGGAAATGTATATTCTAGAGTGGCTTAAGATTTAGTGATTTATATGCAGCATTATTGTAAAATTTATGGTTGCTATGTCTTAACTTTAGTGGTGAATATGGTAACAGGTCTATAACTTTTTGCCTTATCGCAAGTGATTAAACTTTGACTTTCCTATGCAATTTGTTGATAGATGTTTGCTGATCTGAGGTGCTCTCCATCGTGCGCACGAGCTGGTGTTCATGGTACAGTATCAATTTGTCCGCCTGATTGTTTCCATTATAAGGGGACAGTGGATGTTTTCTACAAAATTGTTAGGCAGGTTAGTTGTTGACAGTTAAAAATAAGAGATACCGACATACATTTCCTATACATAGCTCATCTTCTGTGTGCTGAGTCTTTCTCTGAAATTGATCATATAAAAGTTTGGAGACGTACTGTGTCATTGGCTTTCCTATTAATTATAGACTATTGAGCATCCAATACATTTGCATGAGCATGCATGCTTATTCACGTTGAAGTTAAAACTCACGAATGATATTTGTAATTGAGACTTATCATTTGTTCTCATATCCTATGCAGGAAGGATTATCTGCACTTTGGAGAGGAACTAATGCTGGCTTAGCACTTGCTATTCCAACTGTAAGTTTTGATTAGTACTAATCACTGCTAACATATGTGACATCTGCTTACCAAGTTATCAATGTGGTTTGTTGGAATTAAACTCTTCTATGTACAGCTTGAACAACGATTTGTATATTTCTCAAACAGGTTGGTATTTACTTGCCATGCTATGATATTTTTCACAACAAGTTAGAGGAGTTTACTGCACAAAAAGCTCCGGGGTTAACTCCTTATACACCTTTAGTTGCTGGTGCTCTGGCACGCTCCCTAGCTTGCGCTAGTTGCTACCCTATTGAGCTTGCAAGAACACGAATGCAGGTGATTTACGTTTGGTGCATCTTTATTAAATTGCTGTTTTGCATCTGTGTTTTTAACTATCTTAATTTAATCTCTTGATGGTCAGGCATTTAAGCATCTCCATGCCGATCAAAGACCTCCAGGTGTGTTTAAGACATTAATTGATCTCATCTCCCAGGTCAAAAGTACAACAAGCTTCAATAACAGTTGTAAGTTGATGTTTTTATTCTGCCGGTCATGAAATTTATCCTTCGATGAAACCTGAAAGGTTATTCTGTGCTAACATTAAGACATTCAACGTAGATCAGAGTTTTTTTGGGTACTTTCGAGGCTTATAGTGTAATGCTAAATATACAACCTTGCATGTCATATTTTTTTACTTTTTGTTGGAACTCTGATAACTCTAATCTATGGTAATTGGATATATAATTCTTTCTATATTTTGTAAGGCAGGAAACTCAAAATTTTTGTGCTATTGTTGGTCAACTCAAAGAGGGAATCTCTCTTATGCAGTTGTCAGCCATTATCTCACATTTTTGTTCGGTTATGGCTTTTTTCTTGCCAGTGCAAAACTATCGTTTCTTGTGGACTGGCATGGGTGCTCAGCTTGCTCGTGATGTGCCTTTCTCCGCAATCTGCTGGTCAACCCTCGAGCCAGTAAGTTTCATCACCTGTGCTCTCTGAGGATAGAATCATACATATTATGCAATGAAATCTTAACCCTTATGGGCCTGTAATGAGCTTGTACCAAACAATAATGTATTATAGGTGAGAAGGCGGCTTCTAGGTGTAATTGGAGATGAAACAAGTGCTGTCAGCATCTTTGCGTCAAACTTTTCTGCTGGTTTTGTTGCTGGGACCCTTGCTGCTGCTGCTACATGTCCACTTGATGTTGCAAAGACCCGTAGGCAAATTGAGGTATTCATATAAATCAAATACAATGCTATAGAAAGCTGTGTTAGATTATACCGGTGTATATTTTCATGGTTTCAAGTAGTAGTTGTTTAGCTTGTTTGTTTTCTCGTTTTGCAGCAAGATCCAACCAGGGCACTGAGAATGACGACAAGGCACACTCTCGTAGAAATTTGGAGGTATTTAAGCCCACCTATAATTTTAGCTATAAACCATTGAAAACATGCGCGATGCTTATATCTATCAAATTTTTCATTTTGTTTAGTTTCGAAATGACTTGTCATTTAGACACTACACCGAATTCAGTTGCATTAGTTCATAGTTTCTGCCTTTTCTCTTAGCATAGAGCCCGGTTCCTGATTTTTGAACCTTTTATCTCCACATATGACATATCCTTAAAACTTAGAAGATGAGAAGTCCAGCACCATGGTATGCTCCCAATCGAACCCACATACCCATCTGAGTTACATATCTACTGTTGTTGAAATCTCTACTCCTTTAGACTACAAGCAACCGAGAGGTTTCAGTTCTGAAAATCTCATATCTACGCAACTTAATCCATCTATTGCATGCCCGTTGACATTTTTCAGTCTTAATGTTCTAAATTACATTTTTTCAATGGGAAGAGATTTAATGTACTTGTAATATTCACAGGGATGGAAGGATGAAGGGCTTGTTCGCAGGTGTTGGACCCCGTGTTGGCCGTGCTGGTCCTTCTGTTGGGATTGTGGTTTCCTTTTATGAAGTTGTAAAGTACATGCTAAACCGTCAATATGCTACATCTTGACCAAATAGAGGCCTTTCCTTGTTTTTTTGCGCTGCTGACTACAGCTGACTATGGTTCCCGAGGTTGCACCAAGGCACACGGTGACTCGATAAGCATGCCTAGATTGCACAGTATCGAGGGCTACTTTTTAGAAACTTGACACCCAAGAGGAAATAATTTCCCATCTGAAAAATTTTCCATGTCAATAAGTTTTCTTCTCATTTAGTTTTTTTCTTGATTCAAGTGTTTTAGCTGGATTTTTGTCACTTGAGCCCACTATTGAGAAGAGATTTTGTGGGGAATTTCCCAGTTTTTGCTGTGTAGATGTCAGCTCTTAAATAGTTTTGGCTTTGCGGCACACTTTTGTCTTTCCAAATATTCGGTTTTAACAATGACACATTCTCATAAATTTTACGTATGTTATATCAAATATTACAATTTTACCAAATGTAAGGGAAGTGATAGTGACGCCATCGGCAATAAGCAGCAGGCACAGGGAAGCAATAGTGATGCCACTGAGAAAAAGCTACGAGATAGATATATGGTTGTGTTGAAGCCAATGTCAGGGAAGCGATAATGACACACATTGACAATAAGCTGTGGGAGAGAGATAGAGGTTTGGTTAATTGTTAACTCGTCCTTTAATTGCTAATTACAATTAATTTAAAATCATAAAATTTTATAAAGCTTTTTGAATCAAGGGAATTCTCAAAGATTTTGGAATTTTACAAAAGGCCGTCATTGTGCATTGTGACAGTAGTAGTGCCATTAGTTTGTCCAAGCATCAAGTATTCCTCGAGCGGAACAAACATATTGATATTCGGCTACATTTTGCAAGGGATGAAGTCAGTAGAGGAGAATTGAAGATACAAAATATAGGAACTGAAAACAATCCGGCGGATATGTTGACAAAAGTTTTGTCAGTTTCCACGTACAATCATTGCTTGGATTTGGTGGGAGTTCTCAAGAGGTAAAGTTTGGAGTTGGAACATAGGGGGTTAAGGTTGATCATTGTGCATCCTAGGTGGAGATTTGTTGGTATAAAAGGCTAACACAAGCAACAACTAATTTTACATTAAAATCTGTGTCGAACCCAAAATGCATATTCTTACGGTGTATAATATTATTGAATTTTGTGTTTTGTGTGAATCATTGTGGAAAATAACAACATAACATATGATATTATAACCACAAAATTCTTAACTCACATTTTTAAATATATAGTCCATGCCAAAATATCTTTCTGTATGCAACATATTTTTTTTCTTATTTTTGATTTCAAGCACGAATTTCATTTACTGAATCCGCTATTGATAAAAATCATTGACGTGGTTATATTATGGAGTAGTATTAATTGATAACTATATAATAATAATTTGATCATATGCCTACGTGTGCCTTTGATCATGGTATCTCAATGAAGATAGAAGTAGAGTCAATTGACCGACATTTCTTGCTTGTATTAGACTCATATTGACACGTTTAATTCTTCATAGTATTTTGGTAGTAGCGCGACGCGCTTCATGTATAATGATGTAGAGCGCTTGTTCGCATCAAAATGAGCTTTTGCATTTATACAAAAACATTTCAAATCTCGTTGAATACTATGGAGTTATAACGACTATTTGTTTCTTGATTATTAAGAATATAAACTTTTAATACGAGTATAGTTTTTTAAAAAATCCTTCAAAATTAATGTAAGGTGGTGTCTCTTCGAGACATTCTATGTTTAAGAAGGTGACATCGGAGTGATCAAGTATTATTTTTCTAATTTGTTTGCAAATTTTAAAATAAAATAAAATTGTGATATATTATCCTCTTATATGTCATGAAAATAAAATTCAGTCGAACTTCGACATTGTTATTATGATTATATGATAAGTAAATGATACGACGTTATTACAGTACTACTCTTTATTGGACGCAAACCGATTTTTTATTTCATTCTTGGTATAAACTAATCGAGAAAACTATCTTGGAAAACAAAAGTGACGAATATCTTGTCTTTAATTGGGTAATTTGCTATATCCAATATCCAATATCCGAACATATAACTAATTCATTTCTTGATCATGTATCCTTACTCGCAAATGTGGGTATCGGGTCGGCGTTGGGTATACCGTATACCTGGAACTCGTTATTTGTTTGTCATCCTATAGGTTAGATATATATGTGGTCTATTCTTAAAATGTAATTTGTGTGATTAGAGCTATTGGATGTGGTGTTGAAAACAACAGACATGACCGATATTAATAATACTCAGAAATTTGTATTTGTGGACGATTAATAGTCACTAATACACGAGGCTCGTGAGTTTATATATAGTTTTTGGGGAATGGGCTGAAAACTACAATAAATCCACCAAAAAACTAAATTTCAAGCAAAGAACGAGCTAGTATTACATTAAAAAAATATCTACAAAGTTGACATCACAAAAGAATTAAAAGATGAAAAACAATAAAAGAAAATGGACGTCTATGTATCTATTAATCGGCCTATTTGAACTAAGAATATTAATTAAGTTCATTTAGTCTAAATACTATTGGGCCTTCTCAAAAGCCCACACTCGACCCAATAGTGGAAGATGTAGGGTTTTGCTATCATCACCGCAGTCGCCATTATCATCTGCAAACAGAGCTCCACTCATTCCCCGTCGCCACCGTCAGTCCAATTTTTCATCCCAACTGTTGCATTCGTTTGTTCACATGTTTCCGTTGAATCTTATGGGATAAAATGCCCAAATTCCAGGTTAATATGTCTATATTGCTATATCTAGGGTTTAGGGTAACATGTTTGGAGCTTGAGTTTAGCTGAATTTGAAATGGTTTGTTCTCTCTCTTTAACTTTAAGCTGATTTGAATGCGATCTGTTGCGGTAAGATAGATTTTGAATTGTTCATGTTTCTGAAAGAAGATTTTGTGATAAGGTGTTATTGTTTGTTCGTTGGTTGATTTGTGCCTAGTTTTTGGAATTAGGTCATGAAACGGGGAAACCGTAAAGATTGGACAGTAGGTAAGATGACATTTTGCGCAAGCAGGTGGGAAAGTTGGGCCTACAATGGACGTTGGTCTGCATGCATCTGTCTAGTCAAAAGCCCAAAGACTGTATGCATAGTAGATGGGGCCGTATATGTGCAGATGTGCGAGTTTTCGTTATTTTTCGGTACAATAAGGTCGTATTTCGATATTCTGGTGTTTTGGCCCAGCCCTATATGTGCTAAGGATGAGAAAAGCGTACGGATTCCACAAGCAACGAAGATCTTGCTCTGGTTTATCTTGTCGGAACTATGAACACAAAATGGGCGCAACTAACTGAAATCTTCCCCCGCACAAAGGATGACCTCTCAAATCGAAGGCACTTGGTATTGAAGATGAAGGTGTATAAATGGAAAAAGGCCGAAGAGAAGTAGAAGGAGAAGGAAAAGAACGAGTAAGTAGTGCAAACATCAGTTAAGACCGACACAACATCGACTCCTACCGACGCGCTCTTCACCATCGAAGAAGATTTGGCACTTACTTATTTTTCGCGATCCACAAAGATTGGAAGATAATATTTAAATTCCTCCCACACCGCGAGGTCAATGACCTCCAAGACCGATGGTACAATGAGGTGAAGGTGAAGATGGAGCCGAAGCTGGAGGAGCTGAAGGAGGGGGCTGTGATCATATCCAATGTGGCTAAAGAGGATCATATCAGGCACACCTACCCTAAAAATATTTTCGAGGTGGTTCTCAAGGTTGAGGTAATGGAGATTCTTCTTCCAGCGTTGTCATGTTTATTATTGATCAAATTATAACTTTCTCCGATGGTGTGAATTCACAGTCGGAAAAAATTGTAATTCAACTCTTCAGAGACATCGGGATAGTAGATTGGCTTGACCCCTTCAAGTGTGTAATTGTTTTAGCTCAAATGGGAATAAACTTTTTATTTTGATTTTATCCGGTAATGGATGATCGAATAATTGTTTTCTGTGTGCTTCATTAACATATTACTCACAGAAAACAATTATTACATCACCTATTATCGGATAAAATCAAAATAAAAAGTTCATTCCTATTTGAATTAAAACAATTGGGCACACAATTGAAGGGGTCAAGAAAGTCTACTAACCTCTTGATGTCTTTGAAGAGTTGAATTTCATTTTTTCCTATTGTGAATCACACCATAGGAGAAAGTTATGATTTGATCAACAATAAGCGAGACAATGCTGGAAGAAGAATCTCCATGCCCTCGACCTGGTGTGCCTTATATGATCCTCCTTAGCCACGTTGGATATGATCGCAGCCCTCTCATTGACATTGATTATATAGTCTGTTGACATCTCGTATACTTCTTATTAACATTCAAAGTAAAGGATATTGACATTGGTAAAATAGTCTATTGTCCCCTGAAAGAAGCGTGCCCCATACCTACTACCAAACTAAGGAATTCTTAAAACTAATTGCGATCTGAGTTGGGATAGGCTTATAGAGGTGTGATCTATTTTAACTCTTCTCTTAATTGCTAACGGCAATCAATTTAAGATCATAAGATTTTAAAGAATAAATGGTCAATAATTTGGCATGTGTCTTATATTACACTAATTCACTTCAGTTATATTTTATTATAAAATTAATATAAAAAAGTTTACCACATATTCCACTAGCTTTTATAATCCATTATTCTTTAAATTTCTTACATCCATATATGTACTAAATGTGACTGTGGGATAGAGGGAGACAGGGAGTAATATGGAGCTGATCCCACGAATGCTACCATATTATCCACAAACAATATATCGCCTTCCACTCTCAGCTTGCCACATCACACATTCACTAATCGGCCACATCATCACCTCATTTGCGCCAACTGACGTGGACACTTGCTTAACCGTCGATCTACTCTCCCACTACTTTCAGCCGTCGAAGTCTACGTCAAAGAGCTCGTGGCCACCGAAATTCAAGGAAATATTACATATTTTTTCAAGTTTTTAAGAGCCAAAAACCTCCAATTACGTTAAGCTCCTTTCCTTCCATCGCCGGAATATTCCGTCGTCGGCGAAAGATAGAACCTTCTTTTCCTTTCGCCTTCTCGGATTCCAGATCGTTCTTCGGTGCTTGCTCAGGTAGTGTTATCTTATTGGTAATTTGTTCTTTGGTTTATGCATTACTCATGAACCGGTTCTCTGTAGTTCGTTCAATTCTCGCTAGAATTGCTTCATTTTAGTCCAACGTTTCTTCATTAGCTAGTGTTCTCTGTTCTGGTGATTTGTTCATTGGTTTGTGTATCATTCATGGACCGATTCTCTGTAGTTCGTTTCGATTCTCGCTAGAATTGCCTCATTTTGTCCAACGTTTTGCATTTGCTCAGCTAGTGTTCTCTGTACTAGTAATTTGTTCATTAACGATTCGCCGTAGTTTGTTTTGATTCTCACCAGAATTGCTTCATTGTAGTTCAACGTTTATCATTTGCTATGTGAATTGTTTGTTGGAATGCATATCTGATTTGGTGGTGACTAATCTCTTGTATCATTAGTGATTTGGCGCTGACGCAAACCAGCTGAATTCCAGATGTTTTTATCAATATACGGTGGCATTGCATTTAATTAGTGACTCGTGGTAGAATTTGTATGATAGTATGATACACGAAATGAACTTCTTCGGTATCTACTGCTTCATGATTCATGAAATGATCGGGGAGAATTTAAATGTTTTCTTCCTTAGGCTAGGCCTTTGGTTTCTTCTTGTAGAATAGTGTAAATATTGATGTCTGCGTTTTTTGCGCTTGAAATTTTGGTACTTAGCTTTCATATCATGGGATTGATTGTTCAGCGATTCTCCAATTATTGCAGTGAATGTTCGGAGCTGACAGCTTTGGCATGGGATTTGTGTCTGTTTCGAGTTCTGCTGCACGAACTCTCTTGGAAGTAGGTGTAAAATATTTGCCTAATGAATCGTTATCTAGAAGACCAATAGTATTATCATTTCAAAAGGATGAGAATAAGAAGTTAGCTCTAATTACGCCTAGAGAATCTGTAGCTTTGTCTTTGGAGACAAATAAAGGAAACCATAAGAGGTTAAGAAAGGGTAAAAAGCGGCCAGAACGAGTAAATCATGTGGCTTTAACTGACCAAGCATCTCCAAGTACATCAGATTTGTATTACAATGAAACCGCTGCAAAGCTGGAGTATATATTTAATCAAAGCCCTACAGAGGCTGTCGTTGTTGATGAGGTGAAAGATTGTAGGATAAAGAGAAGGCAGTCACGAAGTATAAGGACTGGAGAAACTGTGGAGACGGAGAAAAGAACTGTTGTAAGGAATCAAAAGAAGGAGAGTAGGTTGACTCTTGAGAAGAGGATTGCTCTCAAGACGAAGAAAGCAGGTGAATCCGTTGTGTCATCTGAGAAAATAAACCAAAGAAACCATGACGAATTCGAGATGACTAATAGGCTTGTTAGGGACTATTCAGCTTCCTCTGACTTGGTTAGC
Source organism: Salvia splendens (assembly GCF_004379255.2). Lineage (NCBI taxonomy): Eukaryota > Viridiplantae > Streptophyta > Magnoliopsida > Lamiales > Lamiaceae > Salvia > Salvia splendens. The sequence goes on along the minus strand of NC_056037.1, from coordinate 37,878,730 downwards.
TTAGACTGGAAGAAAATGAAGATCCCTCCGGTTCTTCCTTCGTCTGAGCATGCCTGGCTGTTTAAGCTGATGCAACCTATGAAGGTGAATAAACTATCTGTTGTCAAACTTAACGCTTAATGCTCAGAAAGCTACTGAAAAGATGAAGAACATGCATTTCATATATCAGAAATGTGCTATGCTACTAGTAGTATTATTTTTTCGTCTGATTACTTTGGTCTTTTATCATAAGGAAATCCTCCAAGTGAAGGAGAGTGCACATAATGATTTAGGAAAAGAGCTAACTGAAGGCGAGTTAGCAAATGCAACAAATATGAGTACTGTTCAGATGAGGAAACAATTAGAGGTTGGTCGAGCTGCGAGAAACAAGTTGATCAAGGTAACTCGTGGTCTTAACTCTCAGAAATCTGTTCATACCAAGCTACTTTTTCCACTTCTTCCTGTTATATCATGCTTTTTATTTGTTTTGGGAAAGACAAAGCTCTGATATGTGGGACTTTCGGATAAAAGTTGAGTTAATCTTAATTTTTGACCTCCAGATTTAAGAAGGCCAAAACTCCTTCGCTTTAGGGAAGTGGTGCTGGCTTAATGACACACAGTGATGGGGCATCGAAATATTTTAAGAAATAATAGTTGTCGGAATTTAGTTTTTTAGTCCCAGTCTCCGGTCGCATGTTGCTTTATGGACATAATTGGGTTTTTAAGCAATCTATATTGAAATCTTGGAAGTGAGTGCACATAGGCTATATTATATCCATATCTGCTAGAATGGTAAGTGTTTACTTGTTGATGGGGACAAGCTCAACTGTTCTGAGGCACTTTCTGGCTTGATTTGTGCTTGTTCTTGACAAATAATTCGATAAATACAGAGTACATGACACTACATCACAAGAATCTAAGTTTTTGATTTCGTGCAGCACAACCTGCGACTTGTCTTGTTCGTCATGAATAAGTATTTTCAAGACTTCTCTAGTGGGCCACGGTTCCAAGACTTGTGTCAAGCTGGTGTAAAGGGTCTCATAACGGGTATTGACCGCTTTGAGCCAAAACGGAAGTTCCAGCTCTCAACGTATAGCCTCTTTTGGATTAGGCATGCCATTATTCGTTCCATGACGCTTTCAAGTTTCACAAAGGTGTCTTTTGGCCTTGAGTCGGTAAGCTCTTTATTTCTGATAATTTTCCAAATCCATGTATTCCTCGAAGAATTGTTTTGTTGGAACATATCTATGCAGCATAAAGCATGAAATAAACTATACATCTTGGTACAGATCCGAGCTGATATTCACAGAACCAAGCTAGTGTTGTCGTTCGAACTTCAAAGATTGCCTACTAAAGAAGAAATTATAGATCGAGTTGGGATCTCTGCAGAAAGATACCATGAAGTAATGAGGGCAGCAAAGCCTATTCTTTCATTGCATGCAAAGCATGCAGTGACCCAGGAAGAGCTCATCAATGGAATCAAAGACGTAGATGGTGTCGAGGGAGATCAAAGAAGGCAACCTGCGCTTCTCAGGCTTGCTCTAGACGATGTGGTAAGTTATGGTAGAATCTACGACTGCATTTGGTGCCATCCTTCCTTTGCTTTGTGGTGATATGATTCTTGCTTGTATCAGCTCGATTCTCTGAAGCCTAAGGAGAGTTTAGTGATCAGACAACGGTATGGGCTTGATGGTAAAGGAAATAGAACACTAGGAGAGATTGCAGGAAATCTCAACATTTCTCGGGAAATGGTTAGGAAGCATGAAGTGAAGGCTCTCATGAAGCTCAAGCATCCAGCTCGAGTCAATTACCTTCATCGTTACAGTTTCTAAAGCGAACATTGCTACGGCATACACCAAATATTGTTTAGAAGTCGTCTGTAATCATAGTTAGGATAATAGTCATTTAAATCACGAAGTTTGGTCTTCTAAAGTTTTAAAACTGAATATATTAAATCACGAAATTCCAATTTTTCTCAATCGTCTTTTCTGTGTACAAACATCACCTTCTAACCATGCTCGTAAGTATTTTTTTTTCTTATTTTAATTATACAATGACGTTTTGAGCATTACTAGAGGCGTCGTTCTATACATAGGTGCGACCGTCAAGAAAAACTGAAGCTTAATGATTTAAAATTTTAAAATAAAATTTTATGGAACTAGTCAGAATTTTATCAAACTTAAAGATTGACATGAGTAGTATCTGATGGGGTGCGTACTAAACAAGCCCAACAGCAATGACGGCCCATCAGCCCAAAGCCCAAGGAAGAGTATGAGTTCGGCATTACCAAAGAGTTCGGCCTCAGCCTACAGCTCGGTAAAAGCTAACCAATCAAGCTCTGCTCTCAGGTCGGCATCAAGCTCTACTCTCAGATCGGCAACCAAAGCAGTTCGGTCTCAGTATTCGACCGAACAAGGAGTTAGTGGACCCATACAGGATTTCCACAACTTCCAACACACCCACTACCACGTGGTGTCAACTCAGGCCACGATCGTAGGCCATGACCTACGCTACATGCAGGACCTCCATGACCTCCACGACATCCACAACCATCATTAGTGGTGATGCAAGCCACGATCTTAGTTCAATGTATAAATAGAACTTAGATCAGATAGAAAAAGGTTAAGCTCTCTAGAGATAAAATATCAAATAGCAAGTCTGTATTGTAAGCCGTAGAAAAACAGATCAAGCAATACAATCTTGCCCTCCCTTCTTCCCGTGGACGTAGATTTACTTCAGTAAATCGAACCACGTAAATTCTTTGTGTCGTAGTCTTTATTCTCTACCAGCATTTACTAACATCAGAAATTCGCGGATCCGCCAGTATCCCATTATGGTTTTAGCAATACCCGCACATAAGTACCAGCTGACTTATTTTTCTCTGCCCACCTACTATACGTGTATTTGCTTTTTTCATCTTTAATTTTCTAAACTTCATTTATTGACATGATGAAGAAGATATGCAGACTATAGAGTATAGAGAGATAATGAAGAATATTTTAGTCTTGATTTGAGCTCTCATTCAATCTCAGAGACTCTAAAGTTGCATATATCATATCAGAATTTGGATGGTTTCTACAGCTAACAGAGAAGACATGGCTTCTGCTGTTTATATCAACCCAACTACATCCCGGAACCTTCGTAACCCCCCGTTGTTTCAACGCCTCCCTCGCCTCCACCTTCTTCCCCCACTTCCCCGTCCCCGAATACACGTTCGACATTATAACGCACGCCGCGGCTGAGTTTGCATCCAACGCTTGCAATCTCCTCGCCGCTCGTTCCGCCACCTCCGTCTCCATCCAAGACCAACTAGCATGCAGCAGTGTGGTCAGCACAATCTTGTCTGCTGCAACCGGCATCGACTCCGCAAATTCCTCGGCCGCACGTACCAGCCCCGACCGCCCGAGGAGCTCCACGACACACGTTAAGTGCTCCAGTGTTGGCGTTACACCGTATTCCTCCTTCATCGATCGGAAAATTGCCATTCCATCGTCTAACATACCTGCTCTTGCACAAGCAGACAAGACGGCCACGAAAGTTGCTGCATTTGGCATCATGCCCCTCTCCAGCATGAGACCAAATAACGACACCGCGTCCGGGCCAAGGCCGTGGTGCTCGTGCCCGTTGATCAGGGCTGTCCAAGCTGCCATGTTGGGCGAAAAGATGCAGCTGAACGCGTCCCTTGCGCCTGCAATGCTTCCACACTTTGAATACATGTCGATGAGGGCTGTTCCCGCACAAACGTAGGAGGAGAACAGAGTTTTCGCCAAATGGCCGTGAACCACTCGTCCCTGCTGAAGAGACCCACCATGCAGGCACACGCGTGGAGCAACACGGAAAAGGTGGACGCGGTCGGGCTTATGGACGATCTACACATGGTTAGGTAGAGATCCAACGCGTTCTCGTGGAGATCGTTGGGGTATACCCTGACATCATTGAGTTCCAACTAATCGGGCTTCCTTCCAACTTCGCCTTCTCGAAAAGATCCAAAGCTTTCTCGACCTCACCATTCCTCGAGTACACAGAGATCATGGTGTTCGTCGAGCTCAGGATTTCGAGCGGTGTCCCCATAAACAACCTCTTCGAGTCCTCAACTCGACCACACCTTGCATATGCCTTGATCAACTGGTTCGAATCTCTCACGTATTTACATGACATGTACCTACAACAAAAATTTTAAATTAAACAACATTGCTTTGAACATTACCGAAGATGTCATTTGGTACACAGATGTGACAATCGAGAATTGAATTACCGTGATTTCGTACCTCCAAACATCCATGGCATCATCCACATATTCACAGCTACAATACAAGAAAACCAAGGCACTACAAATTGAGCACTCATCTTCAAACCCTAACTTCACCACAAGCCCATGAACCACCCTTCCATTCATGAGATCACACATCTGACCACAACCTCTCACTACACAATCCAAAGTGAACTCATTCGGATCAGCCTCGCCCCCGTCTATCATCATCTTGAATGCCTCCAACGCCTTCATGCACCCATCCTCGCTCCTCACGTGCCCCGAGATTAAGGTAGTCTACTCCACCACGCCGTGCCTCGGCATTTGATGGAAGATGGCCTCAGCCTCAGCCATTGAGTCACACTCAACATAACCAACCAGCATCAAACTCCATAACAAGTCATTTTCTTCGTGCAATTCGTCGAACAGTTTCTGGGCGTCGCTGATACGGCGAGAATTAGCGTACAAGTACATCAACCCACTCCCAACAAGCTTGAATCTTTGATACCCGGATTTCAGAAGCAGCCCGTGAAGCTGTTTCCCGCTTGTCAACGACTACACCCGGCCGCATACGCTCAGTGAAACGGAAAATGTAGTCTCGTTGAGCTTGACGTCGGAGAAATGCATGAGGGAGACTAAGCCTAGAGCGTTGGTGGTGATATTCCATTTGGAGTAGCCGGTGATCATGGTGTTCCAAGAGACGACTGTTCGTTGGGGCATTTCATCGAACAGTTGGCGGGCATGATCCAGGTCTCTGTTTTGGCAACTCACTGTTATCGCTTTGTTTGTGTGGACGACGGCGGAGTCTGCAGGAGTCTCTTTCCACAGCTGGCGCTTCCATTTCCAAGTGGCGGAGATTGAAGATTGCGAATTTCTGATATTTGAGATATATTGAGGGCGAATTATTTGCATGGAGATGAAGTGTTGTAAACATGTTCAAAAAACGTGGGGCAGTGGGGCTTAGTCACAATAATGGGCCTAACAATTAGGCCCATTATAACACAATAGCTGTCTTAGGCCCAAATACATTAGAGCATCCACGATCGTGCTCTTGCCAACGAGCACGGTTGTGAGCTGTCCTAAGACGAGCACAAGAGTCCCACCATTCTATTATTCAATTTAAATAAAAACATTTACGTAATATTAAAATTCATTAAAAAAAATCGAAATAATATTACAAATTACAAATAAAATAAAAATTAAATAATTAAAATCCTAAAAATTAAAAATTACATAATTAAACTCCTAAAAAAAATACATAATTAAAGGCTAAAAATACCCCCGTGGAAGACTATTCATCCGGCAGCACTACCCCGAATTGTTTTTGGAGACCCAATATCATGGCCTCATGCGATCGAAGCTTCGCGGGGTCATAGTTGACTTATCGGTCATATTGAGTTGGGCCAAAATCGCCCACAACGAGTTGGTGGGGGTGGAGGTGGCGCATAGGGAACAGGAGCGGGAACGGGTTCAGGAGCATCGCTGGATGGAGTCGCGGTGCGACGACGGTTGACCGCCGCCTTCTTCCTTTCTTGCGGTCGGTGTTGGGAACCGCTCGGGCCGGCGTCGGGGCTACCCAAGTTAGCTCCGGCAAGTTGGCTAGCCACGTCTTCGGAGCCGGCGTCGGATAGGGATACCGACCTTGACCGTTTGGTGGAGCCGGTAGAGGAGGATGTTACGTCTCCCCTATACTTCGGATGCGACCGCGTCTCCTGCTATATGTTGAGGTACTTGAACGGCTTGTAGTTCATGAATTGGTAGGTCGACAAGGCGGAACTGATGATGTCGACCTCGCTCCCCGCCGATCGTTCTTCCAGGAGGTAATACCCCTGGAACTTTTGGATTTCTTCGTTGGTTCTGTATATGTCGTTGCTCACCATACTCTCGTTGCGCTCGATTGTTCCCTCCGTCCGGTTTTCATTGTACCGGCGACAGATGCGCCACCAATAATGATCGCCGGATTGGTTCGTGCCAACCTCCGGATCTTCGGAGATTGACAAGAACGCCTTGAACAATTGCTCCATCTCCGTCGGAGTGTACAATGTGCAGACACCTCGAGTTGGAGGAGTCGGAGTTTGGGAGCAGCTGTTCGACCTCGCTCTAGGCTCGGGTGTCCACCCGTATAGCCCTTCGGGGGCATATTGGTCGTCGATCGGGTAAGACTGGTAGCCACCCGGAACTCCCGAACTTTGGGTTTGAGGAGAGGCTGAATATTCCGTTTCCGGACTAGGAAACGGTTGTGAACCGAACTAATCGAGGTTCCAACCGTGGGAGCCCGGGGGCGATCGCCGTGGCCGGATATTGTTATGTTGTAGGAGTGGAAGAAAGATTGAGAATAGAAATGAGAGAATGTAGATGAGAATGAAAATGAGAGAATGTAGATGAGAATTGTGTAGTGTGGTGTGAATTTTTGGGTGTGAAAGTGGGTGTATTTATAGATGAAAATGTATATTTTTGGGGAAAAAATGAAAAATAAAAAATAAAAGTGAGTAGAAAACGGATATAATTTTTTTGGGAAGTGGAATATTTTTTATTATTTTAATCGATTTTTAATCAGTGCCTGCCACGTTACCTGCTTGCTGGCACGGACGTGCTCGATGCTTCGAGCAGTATCGTGCCAGCGGCGGACGAGGTCTCCGTGCCGCTGGCACGGACGGACGGACGGACGCCGTCGTGCTCGCAGTTGTGCCGCTGTTATCCTCTCCCATCCATCGAGGCTAGAGAGATAATAATCCCCCAAAAAAAATTTTGTCTTCGCATCAGCTGTTCTACGGTTCTACTCTCTGCGAACCCTAAATTCACAATTATTATATCAGGTACTCGTCGCTGATTTCTTTATTTTACCTTTATTGCCTCATTTTCAGTTCCTTCTATTCGGTTATTTTGTTTTGGGGTTTCTTTTTAGGGTTCTTAAGTTTAGGCGTTTGTATACGTATAGAGGTACTTGTTTGAGGCTTTTTCCGTTATTGTTAATTTTTAATTTTCCGTTTTTTCTGCAATTAAATTACTGCAAATTTGGAAGATCTGCTTTTCCTGGTACTTTTGATTCTTTGCGGCATTTCTTAGCAAATGAAGCTCAAGATTGCATATCGATCCAGATAGAGCGTTTGAAATAAATTTTCCTGTTTTCTTATTTTGTATTTACTGATTTATGCTTGTGAACTGAATCGGTGGCCATATACAATTGGATTAGATGCTTGCTACTGACATGATTCGCAGCTTGGATTTGAGTGTTTTACATTTCTTTATGAACTTTTGAAGTCATGTAATATGGTTCATTCGTTAACAACATAATTGGATTTGAAAAGTTTTGCAATTTTTTTTTATCACAGTGCGGAATGTCATCAGTTTCCAGTCAACCGCAGTTTCGGTACACCCAGCCTCCGTCCAAGGTTCTCCATTTAAGGAACTTGCCATGGGAATGTACTGAAGAGGAATTAGTCGAGCTGGGGAAGCCATTTGGGAAGGTTGTCAACACAAAGTGTAATGTTGGAGCAAATAGGAACCAAGCTTTTATTGAGTTTGTAAGTCTAATTTTTGCTCGTCTATGAATTCTTGTTAATTTCTATGATCTGATGTGGTTATTATTAATTGTTTTATAGGCGGAACTTAATCAAGCTATTGCTATGATATCGTATTACGCATCATCATCTGAGCCTGCTCAGGTACGAGGGAAAACCGTCTACCTACAATATTCAAACAGGCAAGAAATAGTGAACAACAAGACTACTGCAGATGTTGCTGGAAATGTACTCTTGGTAACAATTGAGGGAAATGATGCGCGTCTTGTCAGTATTGATGTGCTACACTTGGTAAGCAATTAGCATCCCCAGCATAAAGTCGAAGCATGCAAATTTGTGGCAATATAAGGATGTTTTGTTTGATATTACTGTGCCTAGAATGTGGTATGCCCAGCTTAAGCTTTATTTGACAAGAGCCTGAATGAATCAGCAGGAACATGCCAAGGAAATATCTTCGATGGCAGCTTATTGCATTGGGAGAAAGGGCACATGTGTGTTTGTCTTCTTTCTCCTTCCCTAACACTCGCTCTTTCTTCCCTTCCTCCACATTGTGATTCTATCCCTAGCTTCTTAAGAATCTCAAATATTTCTTTTTCCCCTTTTCTTTTTGGTACCTTGTTATTTAACTTCATAGTCGGTGATTTTCTCTTTTACCATACATAATAGTATACATCTCTAGCATTTATGTTTGGTGTGATTGTTCATGTCTGTTGTACTTAATTGTTGTTCCACTTTTTTGTAGTTTTAAAAAGGAGATCTCTCTAACCATTTCTACGAATGTTAATCGCTAAAAGAGTGTCTGAATTGCAACAATGCAGAAAACTGGGACTAACTCAATTTCTTTTGTGATGTTGTACCTTAGATTTGAGAAATTATCGGAAATTCTTGCTACTCTCTGCAAAGTGGCCCAGTGTTGTCAAAATGTCGCTCGGGTCGCTCGGGTCGTCTGGGTCGAGACCATCACCGCCCCAACATGGGTGGGTTGATCGAGATACAGGGTCGCTGCTGGGTCGCCTGGGTCGAGTGGGTCGCCTGGGTCGAGTGAGTCGCCTGGGTCGCCCTAAGCACATGCTATCTCTGATTTCTCAAATCTCTCACATGTTTTCTGACTCTCTCAATCACAATTCTCTATATATATGCATGCATCACATCAAACTTTTCAAACCTACTTTCTACACTTTAGAATTCGGCCTCTTCACTCCTAAACAAATAAACAATTCAAAGATCTTTTGCTGCCACCCTTCATATATTCCTTTGTTTTGATATTTTCAGACAATGGTTTCAATTATTTATTGTGTTATGACTTATGAATTGTTTTGATATTTTGATCATTTCTATTTTCCATTTTATCTCTATTCACATGAATTGCGTCTACATTTATATTATTTGATATATTATAAACATTAGAGCAATATATTTATTTTATTTAATATTAAAAGGCAAAAAAATTAACCTAGCTCTCTCGACCCTGTCAACTCGCCGACCCGCGACCCGAATTTTCACCTCATCGACCCGGTGCGCCCCTCGACCATAACAACACTGAAGTGGCCTTGCAATTGTCCAGCCTGGATTTTCCCAGCATTTTAAAACATGGCACGAATTTGACACTATGCCTGTTTTTGTATATTATTCATAATACAATGACCCTTCTTCACTGTTAGGAAGTTATTCCATGGAGTTCATAAACTGTTACCCAATCCTTTACTTCCTTTCACTATTTTTCTGGTGGCCCTGCACTTCTCTGACATGAGAGCTTTATTCCTTCCTGTTTCTTTCATTGATATATCTCACTCCGTTCTGTATACTTTAGCTGGGATTTTATTTATTTAATCATTAAAATTGTGTGTCGTCGCTTGTCACTGACCTTCCCTTGGTAAAAAATGTTACTTTTCGAATGTTGAGGATGCTTCTTTCTTTTTCATTTGTTGATGTACGCTACTTATTATTTCAATTAAAATGAATAGTGTACTTTTCTGTTGAATATATTTATTCTTGTTTGTTTTTCAGGTATTTTCAGCCTTCGGGTTTGTTCATAAAATTACTACTTTTGAGAAGACTGCTGGGTTTCAGGTATGGATCTCCAGTTGATCTTCATTTCAATGGCATTGTTTCCTTAATGGTTTGTGTCAGTGCCATAACATCTATCGCTTCCTCCGCCATTAGGCTCTGGTGCAATTTTCAGATTCAGAGACTGCGACTGCTGCCAAGGATGCTCTTGATGGGAGAAGCATTCCAAGGTGATCTGGGTTTTTATATTTGGCTTGGGATCTACAACTGTGCTAAAGGGGTACTTGCGTATTCCTCACCCCACTCTACCTCTCACTCTTTAGCCATTTCTTGTTACTATACCTTTAATTGGAATGATTAACTTTATCTTTTCTTGGCCATTGGTGCCTTACTGCAATGAATATATTTAAGATGGCTTCAGTGTTTAGCGTGGCAAGTGTACTGAATCAGTGAGTAGGGATTGGAGTTGTTGACTGGATGTCCAATACATGCGAAATATTGACATCAAGTAATTTAAAAATGTATAGCTTGTTATGTAACGACCCTACTTGATTGTATCCTGGGCCATGGCCCTGGGTTCTTACCTACTTAGCTTGTCTCAAGAGATCACATTGTTCAACATGTAGAATTATTTGGGACATAACTTGATTCTATAAGCCTGCTACCCACGTTCTTCTGTTTGAAGTATGTAGAAGTTATTTTTACACTCTACCTGTGAAGAGTCTGTTAATATGTGTGTTTTATAAGTAATACATGAGAAGTGAAGCATTTCACCAATTTTCTGCTTCTGTCTTTATTTTGGCCAGTTATTTGATTCCAGAGCTGGGGCCGTGTTCTCTTAGAATAACATATTCTGCGCATACAGACTTGAGTGTAAAATTCCAGAGCCATCGTAGTAGGTAAACTGATTTTTTCTTTTATTTTTCCCGGCTGCATTATTGTAGACCAAATTGTATTATTGTATTGGTTTCATAACTTCTATAAATTCATATACAGAACATCTTATTTATTTGATATGATCCCTTCTCTGTTTGAGCTATTTTTATATGGCATTCTTATCTTTATGCTATGGTTAATTTAGGGACTACACCAATCCTATGCTCCCTGTTGCTCCGTCAGCTATAGACGCAAGTGGACAGGTAAATTATTTGCATGAGCTGATTCACTAATATGTTCAAATACTTTGCTCCTTAGTTTTTGTGGATGGAGGTATCTGAGTGATATGATTGATGTATATACCGTTTCCAGTTTCTGCTCCTCCCTTTCTCTTTAAGTTTCAATACTGAAATTACGCTTCTACTTTCTTTCAGTTTAGTGTAGGAGTTGACGGGAAAAAAATGGAACCTGAGAGCAATGTTCTACTTGCTTCCATCGAGAACATGCAATATGCAGTTACCTTAGATGTCTTACAAACGGTACCCGCCTTGAAACTTGAGAAAGCCTTTACATTAGTTATTGGATCACTCATTACTGGTGGTAATTTATTTGTACTTAAGGTCTTTTCATCATTTGGGCCTGTCCTAAAAATTGCCATGTTCGACAAAAATGGTGGTCTTCAAGCATTGATCCAGTACCCAGGTAAGATGTGGATTTGGCTAGCCACAATTTGTGCGTTTTACACTTAATTTGGTCTTATAATGAAGTATTAATTGTGTTTTAACTTTTAGAATATTTCAAAAAATGTCTCAAACTGCTGTTTTTTCTTCAAATGTTCCCAACTTACAGCGATTCATATCGTCGTAGTCTGAGGTAGAATTTTTTTTCTACCTCAGCACATAAAATGAAGTCGTTTTAGAAAAAAATATATGAAATTGTGTCCTCAACTTTTAGCATATTTCAGAAAATGTTCTCAACTTTTAGCATATTCTGGAAAATGTCTCAAACTTAACTTTTAGGGAATTCCATAAAGTGTCCCCAACTTTGATTGAAAAAACTAAAGTTCGGGGACGCAACAAAATATTAACCCATACTACTTTTTTGCTAAAACGTCATTTCATGTGTCGAGGTGAAACTTTTGTAAAGTGGTGCTTTTTATGGACTATGCTGAAAGTTGGGGACACTATCAACCTATAATGAATACAGTAATTTCTTGAAAACTACGAATTAAAAACACTGAGTGTTTGATTTCAAGGGTTCTACCTTTTTGTCCTTGCTTCATTCCTTCATAAAGTATTCTACATGCTGCAGATGTCCAGACCGCTGTCGTTGCAAAGGAGGCTTTAGAAGGACACTGCATATACGACGGAGGATACTGCAAGCTTCACATCTCATATTCTCGCCACACTGATCTTAGTATAAAGGTGAGACTCGTAAAATGTCAATTCGAACAGAAGTTGTTCTTTCAACACTTGTGCATTGACTCCAAACCTAATTATGTTTTCAGGTTAATAATGATAGAAGCAGAGACTACACCATCCCAAATACTCCAGGCCTAAACTCTCAACCCTCAGTTTTAGGACAACAACCGTATGCCGGAGGCCCAGGCGGTCCTGCTTACAACGGAACACAATATGCTCCAGGTCCTGATCCTCATTCAACGGGCTGGAACCCAGCGATGCCTCAGCAAATGCACAACTACCCTTATGGAGGCCCCCCGCCTATGAGCCAAGGGGCAGTACCTCCTCACCTCCAAAATGGGCAACCACACTCGTCTCCAATGCGCCCCTATCATCATCAATAGCATGGTTAGTAAATCGTGATGCAAGATCACGGGAGCTCCAAGCAATCTTTATCTGGACATGGTGGTACTGTACTGTTTTGCATATCCATGGAGTTGCTTAAAAAGCAAGATTCTGCCTTGATGGCTGGTGTTCCATGGAATGTTGACTATCATTTTTTTTGAGTTTTTTTTGTCGAGTTTGTCTTGTAGTAATATCTATTGATGCGCATCTTAGTTCAACTAAATATAAATTCAAAAGAGCAAGGCAAGTGCAGTTTGGGGTGGTAATTGATTGGGTAAATCTGCTTCATTGTGTGCTAATAATCTTGATATTTGTATTTGAATTTCTTTTAAGTTGTCTATTTACCCTATTGCTATCATGGTGACTTGAACCCCTCCGACTGAATTGTTTTATGGGGATTGGGGCTATGTCTCAGCTATTGATCGTCACCTTGATAAGCTATTGTCTCACCAAACTAGCAAATTAGACGCAGGCGTAAATTCCTCCTTTTTGGTATTCAATTTATTAGAGGAGAAACATGTTATCAAGCCTATTCTCACACCAACTAGCTAATCAGGTGCAACTTCTTCATCAAACGAATTCCTCTTTTTTGCTCTTCAATTTATACTACGTTTTATCAAGCCTTGGTAATCTATTGTCATACCAACTAGGTAATTTGAACTTACGCGAGAGCGTCTCTCACCATCTTCATACTCTTATTTTACTCAACTAAACATGAAATTTTCTTTCATATAAAATAAAATAAAATAAAATAAAATAAAATAAATGATTTTATCTCTATCCTGTTATCTGAATATTTATGATTAAATTTCTGTATTAAATATAGATTTTGAAAGTAACTATCGGTTTGTATGGAATTTCCCATTAGCATGGTGATATGTTGACCCTCTCTCTCGTTGTTCCGAAGTTACAATGCACACGCCACACTTTGTTACGCATGCTTCATCCCTGAATTTCTACGCCAAATCTCCAAAAAATCGATTTCTTTGAATCGTTCAAGAACCAACAATGTCAATATCACTTCAGGCTTTTATCATCTGCAAGCACTCAATCCCCCAATCAAAACCTCTCCTCTTCTCCTCTCCTCTCAATTTCATTTCCCTAGAAGATCAATCGGCGGCTCCGCCAAATCATCCTCGCCCCTCAGGTCAAGAATCGGGGGGCGATGTGAAGAATGAAAGAAGGGTGCCGATTGTGGTGTTTCTGGTGGGGGTATTCGCGAGGCTGAGAGAGGGGTTCGAGAAGCTTCTGTATTCGGATTGGTTTAGCTGGTGGCCGTTTTGGAGGCAGGAGAAGCGGTTGGAGAGGTTGATTGCCGAGGCTGATTCCAATCCCAAGGATGCTGCTAAACAGAGCGCTCTTTTAGTGGAGCTCAATAAGCACAGGTTGCCTAAATTGTTTATGATACACCAACACCTGTGAAATCTTAAACAATGTCGTCTATTCTTCTTTCTGTACTCCGGAGGCTGTCATCCAGCGTTTTGAACAGAGGCATGTGTGTCATGCTTCTTTAAAAAAATTTTGAAAAATTGAAAGACGCATGACCGTCATGCGTCTTACCCATAGACGCATCTCCGTCATGCGTTTCATTAACGGGAGACGCATCTCCCAAAGCCGCAACAAAAAAAAAGTCTAGTACACTTATGGAATGTTAAATATGGCCTAGAACAACAAAAGAATTCCCCCCACCCGGACTTGAAACTAGTAGGATACATGCCATATTTTCCTTAAAAAACCTGGTTACGAGACCTAATTCAAGTCCTTCCTGGTCAACAGATCTTGCCAATTTGGTAAATATTGCTGCCATTAAAGCTGCTGTGGAAGGTGCAGAGAAGTTGAATGCAGCACAGTTAGAGTTTGCCAAAGACAGGATAATGATGGGAACTGAAAGGAAGACGATGTTTCTATCAGAAGATTCGAAGAAGGTTTTACTTATCTCTTTCATGTGTTCTTTATTTTCTTTGTGATCATTTGGTAGTGTGTGCGTTCTCACTGAGATTCGTATGTTTATTACTTTCCCCATCGGCCCATCCTGTTTTTAGTTGTACACTTATCGTTGGTAAACACAATATATGATCTTTCTTCTCTATATGCTGAATAAATTTCTTTATGCACCAAACATGAAGGTTCTGTTGGGAAATAAGCACAACTAATCTCTAACATAAACGAAATAAATACATGAATTGTTTACTTAGTTCCATACGATATGTGTCTAAACCCGGGGGCGATGCTAGGGATTTCGCTATATAATTTTTTGGATACAGCTTACAATTATAAAAATGATCTCTCTCTCTGCTGTTTTTATGTTAGTTGTCTAATTTACCTATTGATTTCAGCTTACTGCGTATCACGAGAGTGGCCATGCTATCGTTGCCTTGAACACTGAAGGTGCACATCCAATCCACAAAGCAACAATTATGCCACGGGGATCTGCTCTGGGAATGGTCACCCAGCTTCCTTCTAACGACGAGACTTCAATCAGCAAGAAGCAACTGCTGGCGCGTCTTGATGTTTGTATGGGGGGAAGAGTGGCCGAAGAGCTTATCTTTGGCAAGGATCATGTGACTACTGGAGCGAGTAGTGATCTCAACACAGCGACCAAGCTTGCTCAGTATATTGTATTTCCCGTAACACATTACCTAGCCTGTGAAATGTACACAGTTGGATGCAATATTTCTCATGTTCAGTTGCAAAGGAATTTCTGATTTTCTTACAATTTATTATTATGTGATACACGATTCTGACAAGAGTAAAACCGTCCTTTTTCTTTTCTTTTTTCCTAGGTATCAAGTTGTGGGATGAGTGATGAAATCGGACCAGTTCATATTAAAGAAAGACCTAGTTCAGAAATGCAATCTCGTATTGACGCAGAAGTATGCTTCTGTTATGTTATCTCTTGCAATTACATTTAGTAAGCTATATAGTACAGTATTTCCATATTAAATTTTCCTTCGGTTTCTCAGGTTGTCAAATTATTGCGGGAGGCTTATAATCGTGTAAAAGCTCTGCTGAAAAAGGTTAGCTTACATTGCAGGACGTGTTTTTTTTTTCGACATGAGACTCACGAAAGCGGTGTTAAGTGAGTTAAGTGTAGAGAGAATAAAGTACGAGAGGGAATAAAGTAGATAAGTAAAAAGAGAATAAAGTAAGCGAGATTAACGACTCATTTAACTTGGTTGAGAGAAATTATTGACTCATATAACTTGGTACATACCGAAAACCAATACAAATTGAATAACTTTGGACAAAGATGGTATTTTTCAAGTGTCACTCTTTTTAGTTTTTACAAACTCCCCCGTCCCACTCTAAGTGACATATTTTTTTTCTTCTGATGTCCCCACTCTAATTGACACACTTTCTAATATAGACACATCATCATCTCTACTTTATTCTCTCTACACTCAACTCACAAAACAAAACTGTATAAAAACCCATGCCAAATTAGAATAGCTCCACTTAGAGTGGGACAGAGGGAGTATAATATATATCATCATGTGTATTCATGCTTAAAATATAATAGCAGCCACAAAATTGTAAAAGTATACTATTTCCATCTCATTCTAAGTGAAACATTTCATATTCGGAACAAATTTTTTTGCAATGTTTTTTATGAGTTAAATGGAAAGAGTAGAGAGAGTGATGTTTAGGAAACTTACATCCCCAAGAGAAAAATGTGTCATTTTGAATAAGACGGAGGAGGGAGTACAGTAGGATTTATGCATATTCCATTACTATGCTGAGTGGCCATGACTTAATTTTACATTTGTTTATGCAATGTTGAATCTTGTGAAAAACTTGTTGCAGCATGAGAAGGCATTACATGCTCTTGCAAATGCACTTTTGGAGTACGAGACTCTTAACGCGGAAGAGATAAAGCGTATACTCGTACCTTACAGTGGATCTGAGTTATTCGTTGAGCTGGAGCAGCAGCAGGCGGAAGAGGAGCTTGTATTGGCTTAAAGCTTGGGTCTCCTAACGGGAGAGTTGTGTACAGAGGGAGGAAGGGTATAATTAGCTCATTAGCATTCAACATACTTAATTTAGCCATTTTAATCTCATCCCAGAAATTTTTTGTTCTAGTTGAAGTTGGATTACCTATACAAAATTGAAAGGTAGGCCAAATTACATTGGGAAACTGTACCCTGAAATTGGGAAATTTTGGATATAATTTAAACTATGAAATACAGATTTATGGGATGTCTGTTTGCTGAGATATGTATTATTTTTTCTCTTACCATTCCCATGCTATTCACTGAGTCAAATTTAAAAGGACATTAAAATATTCCTTGATAAAACTATAATATTGTAGTAGTATGATGGTATTCTTATTGAGAAACACAGTTCACATAAAAAATTGTTCTTTTGAACACTTTTTTGTATAAATAACCTTGAACTTAGCTATTTCCAATCCTTGACTTCTTTTTTAATTATAGGAGTTTTTTTTTCCTTAGTGTCTTTTATGTTTACATGGGCAAAAAAAGTGAAATAAAATGAAAATTAGACACGTCTCGATTAAAAAAAAAGCAATTCAGACTAGTGAAGAAGAACAAGTCAATACCAACAACATTTCACAAATAGATAATAAGTAGCTTCCAAAATCAAGCCAGTTTTCCATTTTCCCTCAAGAGCTTCAACTTATATATATCCACCACATAAAAATAGAAAAGAACAAAAATTGGACACCAATAAATGAATGAACGAATCACCAAACCTCAGACTCAGCATACCCACATTTGAAAATAATGCAAAATCTGAGTATCAAGAATTGATCAACCTAACCTTGCTTGATCTTTAAGTAGTTTGATTGTCTGCTTTACTAACGGTTGATCAACAATGCAGGTAATTTTGACAGCATTTCCACAAGCAAAAGCACTCTCTACGGAATTGAGGATTTGGAATTGAATCATTTGTTTGGTAAAAGTGATATAGTAATTAATATGCAGTGTGTGTGTGTGTATGTGCAGTGTGTGTGCATGTGCAGTGTGCGTGCAGTGTGTGAAGAGATACCCAATTTTATAACTATTTGGAATTACAATTATCTACAAATTAAAAGAATCCTTCAACATAAATGAATCTACCAGCTAATGAATTAACTATAAAGATCGAATAAATGAATTAATGTAGCTGTCTAGCTATGAGAAAATCCAAAAAAAACAACAATATCCAAGGAAAACAACAAATGTTCGGCGAAGGTTTCGAGCCTTCGACGTCCAGGTTACTAGCCCCAAGGACCCCCCATGCCCCAACGTGGATCCGCCTCTGGTCCCGGCTGATAGTTTGTATACACGAAAGAAGTGGAGCTGGGACCGGTAAAAGCCTGAAATCCTTGCTGATAGTTTGTATACCCGAAGGAACTAGGACCGGTTTGGCCTGCTCCTGGGTTTTGCGTAGCTGCAACATTTCCACAAGGATCAAAAGCATTTTGACCGGTATAAGCCATTTCAGGAAGGGGTCCGTGCTGATAGTTTGAATACGCGAAAGAACTGGGACCGGACTGACCTGCTCCTGGGTTTTGAGCAGCTGCAGCATTTCTGTTGGGATCAAAAGCATTTTGACCATTATAAGCCGTTTCAGGAAAAGGTCCATGCTGATAGTTCGTATACACGAAAGAACTAGGACCAGTTTGGCCTGCTCCTGGAGAAGCTGCAGCATTTCCATTAGGATCACAAGCATTTTGAACAGGAAAACTTGTGTTTAATGGCTCCAGTCGAACCCAAGGAATCGGTTTGGCTGATTTAGAAAATACCGGTGTTGCTATCTCCAAAGCAGTAAACGGCTTATCACAATTGCGACAAAGAAGAGTAAGCTTGCCATACATCTTAAGATACTCAAAATGGACATTGCATCCACGGCAGACAGTCCAAAATGTATCGGATCTTTGGGTCCTGGCCTTCTTTGTAATTTTACTCCGCGACTTCCAGGTAGAAGTTGAACTAGAAGGACCAGCAGTATGTGCTGCAGCTGATGGACCACCAGTGTGTCCTGGAACTTTCTTTTTACTTTTCTGGGTTGAAGCTGATGGAACATTCTGTTGACTTGGGCGAGTATGTGCATGATTCCATGCCCCGCACGGTGCTGATGGACCACCAGTTTTTGTTAGGACAGTCTTTTGGACACCCCCATGTCCCCTCCTTTGGTTATATGCCACCCTCTTTTCTTCATTGGATAGCAAATTCCAGGCTTCTGAAATGAGTCTAAATGCGCCATCTGCCCCAACAGAAGAATTTTTATCTGGGTGCAGCTTTAGTGCAAGCTTTCTGAACTGCTTTTTTATGGTATCGTGATCATCTGAAGGGTTCACACATAGCACTCGATACCAATCTACTTCCCCATCTATCTTCTCCCCAGATAGATACACATCCAAGGTTGTCAGCAGCTGTGTAATACCATAAAGCTCTGGATATAAAGCTTGAGCTTTCAGCGCTAACTTCTTTGCACCGAGATAATCCATCTGCTCTATCATGCTCTCAGCAATTAACTTTGCCCGGGTTGCTTCATCTTTATTGCACTCCATAATTATGCTATTAACAGGGTCAGAAAGAGCACTCAGCATAACCTGACAGCAGCTGAAGCAACCAAACATGGAAAGAGAGGAGAAATTAAGTTAAGTTGAAACATGAGTAATATTAATTGTAGAATCAAATGTTAAACAACTCAGTCAAAACAAAGTGCCATACAAGCGCAAATTAGATCCTTAATACTTCAGTGCAACTGATAGGTGAATCCCAAAGTTCTCCAAATTTCCATTTTTAGTTAGATCAGTTTGATTTCAAGAAAGGGTACGAAAAAATATAAAGTAGCAACAAACTGCGATATCCCAAGCAAATCAAGTAACATTTGGATTTGAAGGAACTGAATTATAATTCAATTCCAAATGTTTTGTTCGGTAAAAATGTTATACGGAATTGAATTGGAAGGAATTGATATGAAGTGAGTGTGCAATTTGTGTGCAGTGTGTGTGTGAAATGTGTGAAAGTGCCCAAAATATATAACTATATAGGATTCCAGTTTTCTGCTTTTGATATGGACTTACAAATTGTGGAACTGGGAGGAATTGGAATTGTATTTAAATTCCAAATTCAAATATTTTGTGGTACCAAACATTGGATATGGAATTGAAGCCTCCAGTTCCA
Organism: Salvia splendens; assembly: GCF_004379255.2. Taxonomy (NCBI): domain Eukaryota; kingdom Viridiplantae; phylum Streptophyta; class Magnoliopsida; order Lamiales; family Lamiaceae; genus Salvia; species Salvia splendens. The sequence continues at coordinate 37,859,160 of NC_056037.1, read as the reverse complement.
ATTCCACGATACCAAACAGAGCCTAAAAGTTGGGGGAAGTTTTGTCATTTCAAAATTGGATACTATTTTAGGGCACCAAGAAAAGGAATAGTTCGATGAATGAACTGACGAGCATTTTCATTTACGTTTAGATTACATAAATATAATTCATTACACATGGGATATAAATGCCAGCGCATCAAGAGTTCCTTTCAAACACATATCAAAGTTGGAAAGTTTCAAACAAATACTCCGCAAACCAATTTAAACAGCAAAGTGGCCAAAAAGCAAACCATTTTAAACACAAGTTGATAATAGCTATTTTGCGTGCGAATAATCTATGTTATAACAGCTAATTCATCAGTTTAAATTTTACGAACAACTAATCCATTTATAGTCAATACAGAACTAGTTCTTTTCATATTTCTGTGACAATAAAATACTGATAATGACACAATGATTAGGCATTACCCAAAAAGAGATTGAAAGTTGGGGAAGTTTTGTCATTTCAAAATTGATACTGTTTTAGGGCACCCTGAAAAGAAATTAGTTCGATGTGTGAACTGATGAGCATTTTACTTTTACTTTTAGAATACATTAATTCAATTAATTACACCTGACATTTATATGCCAGTTCACCACGAGCTCCTTTCAAAGACGTGTCAAAAGTTGACTAGTTACAAACAAATACTCAGCTGCAAAAACAGCAAACCGTTTTAAACACGTGTCAATATCAGTTAATGCGCGCGACTGCCTAATTTGTGCGCGAATAATCTATATTATAACAGCTAATTCAACAGTTCAAATTTTACGTGGAACTAATGCATCTATATCAATGTTTATCTTGCACAAATACACTGATTCTATACGTGACTAAATATTTCATCGACTCAGATCATGTGCCACTAATCTAACTTATAGTGACTAATTCAAACAGTTCAATTCTCAGCCTTGACTAATTCATTTCATATGAACTGTTTCTTATGCATCTACCATTGCATGAACACAAGAATGTGAACCACTCCAGTTGAAACTGAATTTTTCATTTTCCAAGCCCACAAATTCGATTTGAATTACTATAACATCAATCCATCGTAAGAGGCACACACAAAGAACATTAAAACACTGTACCACACAAGTCAATAAAGCACATTACTCCAAACCTAGTAAATTCTACAGCAAAAAATCCCTAATCACAGCACAGACCTAGAAAAACAGAAATCGTCAAAGCAGCAAGCAGAACAGCTCAAAACCCTAGAAAGCAAAAACAAAAAACAAAATGATAGCACAAAAAACCACAAGCAGTGGATCTGTATGATTGAACACACACATCAACTATTGCTCAATTTAACATATTAGTACAATTTAACACCAGAGATGAAAAGTTCAACATAAAAATCAAAGCTTAAACATGAGAATAACGAAGAAGTATTACCAGTAAAGATAAGAACTTCAATCAGCTGGAGTTGAAAGCTCCTGCTTTCTGAACTTTCCTTGAAGAGCACCAAATTGAAAGGGGGGAGAAGTCAAAAACTCTCTCAGAGAATACTGAAATGTAAATTTATCTGTAAATGGAATAAAAGGTTGTGACTATTGAAGGGTTTTCACAGGATTTTTATACTACAAAAATATCTCACTAGAGTTATAAATTAACCATGGTTATTACACAATTTAGCTTAACCAGAGTTACTTTTTTAACTCTCATTTTATTTTTGGAAAATTGCATTTAAATGCAAGATGACATGTAATTGGTTATTTTTGTCATTTTGTAATTTTTCAAAATAAAATGATTAATCTATGTAACAGAAATTGCATTTTACATAACTATAAAGAAAGAAAAGTGAGTTTACAATCTTTCCACTAATTCTGAAAGATTCATTTTCTTTGGATTAAAATAACTAATTCCATTGGCCTGGAACTATAAATTTATTAGAATCTGACTACCAAAAATTGACCAACTTAACTTTGTTTTGTATCTTTAACTTGTCTTTGGGTCTTCTGCTTTGCTGCTTTTTCCAGGTTTCTTAGGGGTTTGGATTCAACGGCTGATCAACAATGCAGGTGATTTTGTCAGCATTTCCACAAGCAAAAGCACTCTGTCAGTTTGTGACCAGCTCTTACGATTTTGTTGTCCAAAACGCATCTGAAAATAGATTATAAATAGCCCCATTAGCAACATCACTATAGTTGACAAGTTCTAGTCCCAAAATCATAGAGGAAAATAAAAGGGTCTCAGAAAAGCTAAAGATTGCAACAGTTGATACACACAAAAAAAGTGATAATGATCCACAAAAAGGTTTAACTCATCACGTAGAACATCCCATAGTCCATTGTAGGCAAAGCCCGTGTTGTTAGGAGCACACCAAGGCAATTAGGTAATAATCCGGAGCGCGCCCCCCACGAATCAGGGCGCACTAATGAGTCATCAGATTAAGTTCTTAACAGGTGGATGAGATAATGAGAGTAAAATTTTACAGACTTAGATATTACAGAGTAATAATTACTTGAGATGCTCTACCTCATTGTACATACCAAAAGAGGCCATACAATTAATATCATTCTAATTAATAGTATTATAATAATTACAAAAGTTCTCCACTAATTACTTTCATATAAGAATATTAAAAGTTACATTAATTAGAGGTGCAAACAACATTAAATGAGTGTAATTACTAACACAACTATTATAATTAGTCTCCTTAAAAAAGTCAGGGGTAATTTACTGTTTTTAAATTTGGCAAATGATATAAAATAGCAATTCTTAAAGCCAAATCATTGCTGCGGAGGATAATAATTACCTGAAGATATTTGACAGGAACCATACTTCCAAAACTTGGAATCTGATGCACTGTGCATTGGGGATGCCCAGTAGCATAATCAAATCAGTGGTAATTTCCTTCTTAGGATATGTTAAAACTTTATTAAAAGTACTTACAGCTGAAAACAGTAGGCATATAACTGAAGGGAAGGAATGACAACCCGAAACTACGGGCTGTGCTTAGATTAAAATACAATCCATCAGTATAAAACAATTTTATTTTTATTTTTTTGCATTACTTTCATTGATAAAACACAGATTGTGCGGAGCTTGTGCCCCCGGAACAACAGTATAGTCAGGTAAATGACTAAAGAAAGAATGTTGTATAATAGCAAAACGCATTCATTAATAAACAAACAAAAGGGGGTTTTTGTTAAAGAAAACAGATGAACAGCAAGGATACACAGGTCAGGACATCCCACTACTAATAACATAACTAATTTCTATTACCATCATGTCATTTGCACATTGTTGTTCGGCCTATACTTATCCCCGTAAAGTATTTGCCTCGGTTGATCTATATATTGGAGTCGCTTAACTTCTTCAGAATCTCCTTTTTGAGTATTGAGCACCAACAACTTTCGGGTTCAAATTGTACTGCTTGGCAAACAGTGTTAGAGTAAAGGACGGACAGCAACCATAAGGAAAGCGATGCAGATGAGTAGTATCCAACAACTATCGACTCAGGCAGATAATCACACACCAATTATATAATAAAAGGAACTTAATAAAATATTGAATGGAAAAAAACAATTCTACCAACTGTTCGACTAAATAACTGAAAGAAAATACTAATGTAATCTCAATTAAATCCTCCGTAGGAGGCCACAGTATCTTTACCGATCAATACCTGTGATCTTCTGCCAGATGCCCTCTCCCAACAAGAGGTTCATCTTTTATAGATGTGAACAGAGATCTTTTTTCCTAACTGAAAGAGATAAGGAAAGAGATATCCTATCCTAAATCTAAAAGAGATACTCAAAAAATCAAATAAAAGAGATATATACTCAAACAAAATCTTCTAGATATTAATTCCCTTAATCCTTATCATGCCCATCTATATCTTGCTGTTGATTTCTTCAGAACACAGCCCGAGGCCCTCGTTTGTATACTTTCCATTCTGTATTCGTATTAGACAGCTAGTGGCGGAAAAACTTTCCATGAGCAGTTTCAGCCCCAATATCTCCCTGGGCCATAGTTGTTTGCTCTGTATCCATTACTATCACCAGCATCAAGTTTTACCTTTTTAAAGAATTTATCCGAATTAGCAGATGCATGTGATTCAGTATGTGGTCTCTTCAAGCTACCATACGCCTGCTGAAAAACATTGTCTGGTTTTTCTGCAGCAGTATAAGCTGTTTCCGGAAGGGGTTACCTGCTGATAGTTAGTGTGCACAAAAGAATTGGGACCAATTTGTCCTGCTCCAGGGTTTTGAGCAGTTGCATCATTTCCAGTAGGATCAAAAGAATTTTTGACCGGTATAAGTCATTTCAGGAAGCGGTCCCTGCAGATAGTTTGTGTACACGAAAGAACTGGGAACGCCGGTTTGGCCTGCTCCAGGGTTTAGAGCAGCACCATCATTTCATTTAGGATCAAAAGAATTTTGACCATTATAAGCAGTTTCATGAAGGGGTCCCTGCTGATAGTTTGTACACATGAAAGAACTGGGACTGCCGATTTGGTCTGCTCCTGGGTTTTGAGCAGCTGCAGCATTTCCAAAGAGATCAAAAGCATTTTGACCGATATAAGCCATTTCAGGAAGGGGTCCCAGCTGATAGTTTGTATTTATGAAAGAACCGGGACCGATTTGGCCTGCTGCTGGATTTTGAGAAGCTGCATCATTTCCATAAGGATCAAAAGCATTTTGACCAGTATAATCCATTTCAGGAAGGGGTCCCTGCTGATAGTTTGTATACATGAAAGAACTGGGACCGCTGATTCGGCCTGCTCCTGGGTTTTGAACAGCTGCAGCATTTCCATAGGGATCAAAAGCATTTTGACCGATATAAGCCATTTCAGGAAGGGGTCCCAGCTGACAGTTTGCATATAAGAAAGAACCGGGACCGATTTGGCCTGCTCCTGGACTTTGAGAAGCTGCATTATTTCCATAAGGATCAAAAGCATTTTGACCAGTATAATCCGTTTCAGGAAGGGGTCCCTGCTGATAGTAGGTATAGACGAAAGAACTGGGACCAGTTTGGCCTGATCCAAGGTTTTGAGCAGCTGCAACATTTCCATTAGGATCAAAAGCATTTTGACCAGTATAAACCATTTCAGAAAGGGGTCCCTGCTGATAGTTTGTATACTCAAAAGAACTGGAACCGGTTTGGCCTGCTCCTGGGTTTTGAGCAGCTGCAGCATTTCCATTAAAATCAAAACCATTTTGACCAGTATAAGCCGTATAATCCATTTCAGGAAGGGGTCTCTGCTGATAGTATGTATACAGGAAAGAATTAGGACCGGCTTGGCCTGATCCTGGGTTTTGAGCAGATGCAGCATTTCCATTAAGATCAAAAGCATTTTGACCAGCATAAGCCATTTCAGGAGGGGGTCCCTGTTGATAGTTTGTATACACGAAAGAACTCAGACCGGTTTGGCCAGTTCCTGGGTTGAGCAGCTGCAGCATCTCTGTTAGGATCAAAACCATTTTGACCAGTATAAGATGTTTCAGGAAAGGGACCCTGCTAATATTTCATATACACAAAAGAATTGGAATCGGCCTGGCATACTCCTGGATTTTGAGCAGCTGCAGTGTCTCCATTAACATCAAAACCATTTTGACAAGTATAAGCAGTTTCAGGAAGACGTCCCTGATAGTTCGTATACACAAAGAAATCTGGGTACCAAGAATCGACCAACTTAACTTTGTTTGGTATCTTTAACTTCGCTTTGGGTCTTCTGCTTTCCTGCTCTTTCTGGGTTTCTTAGGGGTTCGCATTCGACGGTTGATCAACAATGCAGGTGATTTTGTTAGCATTCCCCCAAGCAAAAGTACTCTGACAGTTTGTGACCAGCTCTTGTGATTTTGTTGTCCAAACAGCATCTGAAAATAGATTATAAATAGCCCCATTAGCAACATCACTATAGTTAACAAGTTCTAGTCCCAAAATCATATAGCACAATATAAGGGTCTCAGAAAAGCTAAATATTGCAACAGTTTATACAAGATAAAAAAGTGATAATGATCCACAAAAAGGTTTAACTCATCAGGTAGAACATCCCAGAGTCCATTGTAGGCAAAGCCCGTGTTGTTAGGAGCGCACCAAGGCGATTCAGTAAAAATACGGAGCACGCGCCCTACGAATCAGCGTGCACTAATGAGTGTACAGATTAAGTTCTCAAGAGTTGGATGATAGTAAAATTTTAGACTTTACAGACTAATAATTACTTGAGATGGTCTGCCTCATTGTACACACCAAAAGAGGATATACAATTAATATCGTTCTAATAATAGTATTATAATTATTACAAAAGTTTTCCACTAATTACTTTTTTCTAAGAATATCAAAAGTTACATTAATTAGATTAATTGCAAATAACATTAAATGAGTGTAATTACTAACACAACTATTATAGCTGACGAGGATAATAATTACCTGAAGATATTTGACAGGAACCATACCTCCAAAACTTGGAATCTGATCCATTGTGCATTGGGGATGGCCCAGTAGCATAATCAAATCAGTGGTAATTTCCTTCTTAGGATATGCTAAATACTTTATCAAAGTACTTACAGCTGAAAACAGTAGGCACATAGCTGAAGGGAAGGAATGAAAACCCGAAACTATGGACTTTGCTTAGATTAAAAGACAATCCATTAGTATAAAACAATTTTTTGCATTACATTCATTGATAAAATCACAGATTGTACGGAGCTTGTACCCCCGAAAAACAGTATAGTCAGGTCATGACTTAAAAAGGAATTTTCTATAATGGCAAAACACATTCATTACTAAACAAACAAAAGGGGTTTTTTGTTAAAGAAAATAGATGAACAGCAAGCATACACAGGTCAGGACATCCCACTACTAATAACATAACTGGAGTAATTTCTATTACCATCAGTCGCTTAGCTTCTTCAAAACCTCCTTTGGAGTATTAAGCACCAACAAATTTCGGGTTATATCTCTGATACTGCTAGGCAGACAATGTTAGAGTAAAGGCCGGACAGCAACCAAAAGGAAAGTGATGCAGAAGAGTAATATCCAACAGCTATCGACTCACGCAGATAATCAGTTAATCACACACCAATTATATAATAAAAGGAACTGAATGAAATATTGAATGGAAAAAAAACTGAACTAACTGTTTGACTAAATAACTGAAAGAAAATACTAATTTAATCTCAATTATCATCTATAGGAGGCCACGGTATTCTTTCCTGAATGAAAGAGATAAGGAAAGAGATATTCTATCCTAAATCAAAAGAGTCTTTCCTAAATAAAAGGGAGATACTCAAACAAAATCAAATGAAAGAGATATATACTCAAACAAAATCTTCTAGATATTTGTTTCCTTAATCCTTACCATGCCCATCTATATCTTTTTGTTTATTTCTTCCAAACACTGCCCGAAGCACTCGTTTTGTATACTTTCCCTTCTATATTCGTATCAGACAGCTAGTGGCGGAAAGTCTTCTCATGAGCAGTTCAGCCCCAAAATCTCCCTGGGCCATATTGTGGTTTGCTTTGTATCCATACTATCACCAGCATCTAGTTTTACCTTTTTAAAGAATTATCCAAATTAGCAGAGGCGTGTAATTCAGGATGTGGTCTCTTCAAGCTACCATGCGCCATCTGGAAAACATTATCTGGTTTCTCTGCAGCAATATAAGCTGCTGATAGTTTGTATACACGAAAAAATTGGAACCAGTTTGGCCTGCTCCTGAGTTTTGAGCAGCTGCAGCATTACCATTAAAATAAAAACCATTTTGACTGGTATAACCCGTATAAACCGTTTCAGGAAGGGGTCCCTACTGATAGTATGCATACACGAAAGAACTAGGACTGGTTTGGCCTGCTCTTGGGTTTTGAGCAGCTGCAGCATTTTCATTAAGATCAAAATCATTTAGACCAGTGTATGCCGTTTCAGGAAAGGGTCCCTGCTGATAGTATGCATACAAAAAAGAACTGGGACCGGTTTGGCCTGATCCTTGGCTTTGAGCAGCTGCAGCATTTCCATTAAAATCAAAACCATTTTGACCAGTATAAGCAGTATAATCCGTTTCAGGAAGGGGTCCCTGCTGATAGTTTGTATAAACAAAAGAACTGGAACTGGTTTGGCCTGATCCTGGGTTTTGAGCAGCTGCAGCATTTCCATTAAAATTGAAACCATTTTGACCAGAATAAGCCGTATAATCCATTTCAGGAAGGGGTCTCTGCTGATTGTATGTATACACGAAAGAACTGGGACCGGTTTGGCCTGCTCCTGGGTTTTGAGCAGCTGCAGCATTGCCTTTAGGATCAAAAGCATTTTGATCAGCATAAGCCGTTTCAGGAAGGGGTCCCTGTTGATAGTTTGTACAGAGGAAAGAACTCGAACCAGTTTGGCCTGCTCCTGGGTTTTAAGCAGCTGCAGCATTTCCGGTAGGATCAAAAGCATTTTGACCAGTGTAAGCCGTTTCAGGAAAAGGACCCTGCTGATAGTTCGTATACACGAAAGAACTGGGATCGGTTAGGCCTACTCCTGGGTATTGAGCAGTATCTCCATTAAAATCAAAACCATTTTGACAGTATAAGCAGTTTCAGGAAGACGTCCCTGATAGTTCGTATACACAAAAGAACTGGCCAGCTGCAGCTTTTCCTTTAGGATCAAAAGCATTTTGACCAGTATTAGCTGTTTGAGGAAGGGGTCTCCACTGATAGTTCGTATGCACAAAAGAACTGGGACCAGTTTGGCCTGATCCTGGGTTTTGAGCAGCTGCAGCATTTCCATTAAAATCAAAACCATTTTGACCAGAACAAGCCGTGTAATCCATTTCAGGAAGGGGTCCCTCCTGAATGAATGTATACACGAAAGAACTGGGACCGGTTTGTCCTGCTCCTGTGTTTTCAGCAGCTACAGCTTTTCCTTTAGGATCACAAGCATTTTGAAAGGGAAACTTGTGTTTGATATCTCTCGTCGAACCCAAGGAACCGGTTTGGCTGATTTGGAAAATACCGGTGTTGCTATCTCCAAAGCCATAAATGGCTTATTACAATTGAGACAAAGAAGAGTACGGTTGCAATACATCTTAAGATACTCAAAATGCATGTTGCATCCACGGCAGACAGTCCAAAAGGTATCGAATCTAACATGGTAGGAAGCCGGATTTTGAGTCCTGGCCTTCTTTGCAGTTTTACTCCGCGACTTCGAGGTAGAATTTGAACTAGAAGGACTATGTGCAGCAGCTGATGGACCACCAGTGTGTCGTGGAACATTTTGTTGACTTGGCTGGGATGGTACAGATGGAACTTTATTTTTTCTTTTCCGGGGTGAAGCAGATGGAACTTTATTTTTTCTTTTCCAGGGTGAAGCAGATGGAACTTTCTGTTGACTTGGTACAGATGGAACTTTCTGTTAACTTTGTGGGGTTGATGCTGACGGAACATTCTGTTGACTTGGGCGACTATGTGCATGATTCCATGCCCCGCACGGTGCTGATGGACCACCAGTTTTTGTTAGGACAGTCTTTTGGACTCCCCCATATCCCCTCCTCTGGTTATATGCCACCCTCTTTTCTTCATCGGATAGCAAATTCCAGGCTTCTGAAATGAGTTTAAATGCGCCATCTGCCCCAACAGAAGTATTTTTATCTGGGTGCAGCTTTAGTGCAAGCTTCTTGAACTGCTTTTTTATGGTTTCGTGATCATCTGAAGGGTTCACACATAGCACTCGATACCAATCTACTTCCCCATCTAACTTCTTTGCACCGAGATAATCCATCTGCTCTATCATGCTCTCAGCAATTAACTTTGCCCGGGTTGCTTCTTCTTTATAGCACTCCATATTTGTTATATTAACAGGGTCAGAAAGAGCACTCAGCATAACCTGACAGCAGCTGAAGCAACCAACATGGAAAGAGAAGAAAATTAAGTTGAGTTGAAACATGAGTAATATTAATTGTAGAATCAAAAGTTAAACAACCCAGTCAAAACAAAGATCAAAACAAGTTCATTTGATCTGAAATCAATGATTCACACAAGTACAAAACATTCGATGTGGAATCAACGCATCCCCCCTATTTATTCTCCCTCTCGTAAAAATGATATACAAAATTGAATTTGAAGGAATTGATATTAAGTGTGCAATTTGTGTGCAATTTATGTGCAGTGTGTGTGGTGTGTGAAAGTGCCCAATTCTAGAACTATTTGGAATTCCTATTTTCCACTTTTGATATGGAATACAAATTGTGGAATTAGGAGGAATTGGAATCGTATTTAAATTCCAAATCCAAATATTTTGTGGTACCAAGCATTGGATTTGGAATTGAAGGCTCCAATTCCAATTCCACAATACTGAACGGAGACTATAAGTTGGGGAATGTTTTGACATTTCAAAATTGGATACTATTTTAGGGCACCCAGAAAAGGAATAGTTCGACGTGTGAGCTGACTAGCATTTTCGTTTACGTTTAGATTACATAAGTATAATTAAATAACCTAGGTAACAGAAATTGCATTTTACATAACTATAGGGAAAGAATAGTGAATTTACAATCTAATGACTAATTCTGAAAGATTCCTATTTCTTTAAATTAAAATAACTGATTCCATTGGCCTGGGACTATTTATTTATTAGAATCTGAGTACCAAGAATTGATCAACTTAACTTTGTTTTGTATCTTTAACTTGGCTTTGGGTCTTCTGCTTTGCTGACTTTTCTAGGTTTCTTAGGGGTTCACATTCGATGGTTGATCAACAATGCAGATGAATTTGTCAGCATTTCCACAAGCAAAAGCACTGTGTCAGTTTGTGACCAGCTCTTATGATTTTGTTGTCCAAACAGCATCTGAAAATAGATTACAGATAGCCCCATTAGCAATATTAATATAGTTGACAAGTTCTAGTCCTAAAATAATATAGCAAAATATAAGGGACTCAGAAAAGCTAAAGATTGCAACAGTTGATAAATTCAAAAAAAGTGATAATGATCCACAAAAAAAGTTTACCTCATCAGGTAGAACATCCCAGAGTCCATTGTAGGCAAAGCCCAGATTCGGTAAAAATCCAGAGCGCGCGCCACATGAATCAAGGCGCACTAATCAGTGTTCAGATTAAGTTCTTAAGAGATGGATGAGAGTAAAATTTTCTAGACTTAGATATTATAGACGATTAATTACTTGAGATGGTCTACCTCATTGTATACACCAAAAGAGGCCATACAATTAATATCTAATTAATACTTATCATTCTAATTATCACAATAGTCATCCACTAATTACTCTCTTATAGGTATATTAAAAGTTACATTAATTAGGTTAAATCGAGGTGCAAAGAACATTAAATGGGTGTAATTACTAGCACAACAATTATAATTAGTACTCTCAAAAGAGTCATAGGTGTAATTTACTGTTTTAAAATCTGGCAAATGACATTAAATAGCAATTCCCAAAGCCAAATTGTTGCTGACGAGGATATAAGTGCTTGAAAATATTTGACAAGAATCATACCTCCAAAACTTGGAATCTGATCCATAATGCATTGGGGATGCCCAGTAGCATAATCAAAATCAATGGTAATTTCCTTCTTAGAATATGTTAAATACTTTATCAAAAGTACTTACAGCTGAAAACAGTAGGCAAATAACTGAAGGGAAGGAATGACAACCCGAAACTACCAGCTGTGCTTAGATTAAAAGACAATCCATCAGTATAAAACAATTTTTTTGCTTTTCTCCCATTGATAAAATCACAGATCATACTAAGCTTGTGCCCTGGAACAACAGTATAGTCAGATAAAGGACTTAAAAAGGAATCTTCTATAATGGCAAAACACATTCATTACTAAACAAACAAAAGGGGGTTTTTGTTAAAGAAATTAGATGAACAGCAAGGACACACAGGTCAGGACATAACACTATAATAACATAACTAACTTCTATTACCATCATGTCCTTTGCATATTGTTGTTCTACCTATACTTATCCCAGTCAAGTATTTTCCTCAGTTGATCTACATATTGGAGTCGCTTAGCTTCTTCAGAATCTCCTTTTGAGCATTGGAGACCAACAGCTTTCGGGTTTCATCCCCAAAATCTCCCTGAGCCATATTAAGGTTTGCTCTGTATCCATTACTATCACCAGCATCTAGTTTTACCTTTTTAAAGAACTTTTCCAAATTAGCAGGGGCATGTGATTCAGTATGAGGTCTCTTCAATCTATCACGCGCCTGCTGAACAACATTGTCTGCTTTTTCTGCATAAGTATTAGCTGTTTCAGGAAGTGGTCCCTGCTGACAGTTTGTATACACAAAAGAACTGGGACTGGTTTGGCCTTTTTCTGGGTTTTGAGCAGCAGCAGCTTTTCCTTTAGGATCACAAGAATTTTGACCAGGAGAACTTGTGTGTGAATGCTCCCGTCGAACCCAGGGAACCGGTTTGGCTGATTTGGAAAATACAGGCGGTGCTATCTCCAAAGCCAGAAATGGCTTATCACAAATGCGACAAAGAAGAGTATGGTGGCAATACATCCTAAGATACTCAAAATGAGTATTGCATCCATGGCAGACAGTCCAAAAGGCATCGGGTCTAACATGGTAAGGAGCCGTATTTTGAGTCCCAGCCTTCTTCGCAGTTTTACTCTTTGACTTCCTGGTTGAAGTTGTACTAGAAGGACCAGCAGTATGTGCTGCAGCTGATGAACCACCAGTGTGTCCAGGAACTTTCTGTTGGCTTGGCTGGGATGGTACAGAAGGAACTTTCTTTCTACTTTGCCGGGGTGATGCTGATGGAACATTCTGCTGACTTGGCTGAGTATATGCATAATTCCATGCCCCGCATGGTGCTGATGGACCACCGGTATGTGTTGGGACAGTCTTTTGGACTCCCCCATGTCCCCTCCTTTGGTTATATGCCGCCCTCTTTTCTTTATTGGATAGCAAATTCCAGGCTTCTGAAATGAGTTTAAATGCGCCATCTGCCCCAACAGAAGTATTTTTATCTGGGTGCAGCTTGAGTGCCAGCTTCCTGAACTGCTTTTTTATGGTATCGTAATCATCTGAAGGGTTCACACATAGCACTCGATACCAATCTACTTCCCCGCGTATCTTCTCTGAAGATAGATAGACATCCAAGGTTGTCAGCAGCTGGGTAATACCATAAAGCTCTGGATATAAAGCTTGAGCTTTCAGCGTTAACTTCTTTGCACCGAGATAATCCTTCTTCTCTAACTTGCTCTCAGCAATTAACTTTGCCCTGGTTGCTTCATCTTTATTGCACTCCATATTTATAATATTAACAGGGTCAGCCAGAGCACTCAGCATAACATGTCAGCGGCTGAAGCAACCAACATGGAAACAGAAGAGAAATTAAGTTGAGTTGAAGTATGAGTAATATTAATGGTAGAGTCAACAGTTTAATCACCCAGGAAAAATAAAGTGACATACAAGCACAGATTAGATCCTTAGTAGTACTTCAGTACAACTGATAGGTGAATCCTAAAGTTCTCCAAATTTCAATTCTTTAAGTTAGATCGGTGCGACTTCAAGAAAGGTTAAGAAAAAAATAAAGTAGCAGCAAATATCCCAAGCAAATCAAGTAGCGTCTGAATATCATATTGTGCTCCTGCAGACAATGATTAAAAGATAGTTATACCCACCGCTACTAGGTATAAGCCACAATCATCCTAATTCTGTAGTTATTTCAAATAAACCCCAACAAGTTAAGAACATTCGAGATTGACCAATTTTTCAATCAACTAATCAATGTGGAATCAACGGTTCCCCCATGTTTATTCCCCCTCTCGTTCCTTCCATTTTTCTGTAACAATGTCATGGTGATAATGACACAATGATTACAGCCATTACTCAGAAACAGATTAAAAGTTGGGGGAAGTTTTGTCATTTCAAAATTGGATGCTATTTTACGGCACCCATAAAAGGAATTACTAGTTAGATGCGTGAACTGACAGAGCATTTTTCTTTTAAGTTTAGAATACACAAATTTAATTAATTACACTCAACATATATATTCCATTTCACCACGAACTCCTTTCAATCACGTGTCGGAAGTTGAATAGTAATAAACAAGTACTCAGCTGCAAAAACAGTAAACCGTTTTAAACACGTGTTGATAACGGCTAATTTTGCGTGCGACTACCTATTTTGCGTTTGAATAATCTATTTATAACGGCCAATACATCAGTTCAAATTTTACGTGGAGCTAATGCATCTATGTCAATGTTTATCTTGCACAAAGAAAGATTGGTACTACGCGTGACTAAATATTTGATGCCACTAATCTAACTTATAGCGACTACCAAAAAGTTCTATTCTCATCCTTGACTAATTCATTTAATAAAAACTGTTTCTTCTGTATCTACCATTGCATGAACACAAGAATGTACCACTCCGGATAATGCTGTTTATTTTAATTTTCCAAGCACACCAAGTTCAATTCGAATCTTATAACATCAATAAAACGTGAAAGGCACATGCAAAGAACATTAAAATACTGCGCCACACACCTCAATAAAGCACATTACTCCACATTAGTAAATTCTTCAGCAAAAAATCCCTAATCATAGCAAAAACCTAGAAAAGGAGATATCGTCTAAAGCAACGAGTAAAACAGCTCAGAATCAGCTTAAAACCCTAGAAAACACAACAAAATACCAAATGACAGCACAAAAAAGCGCAAGCAATGGATCTGTGTGATTGAATACACACATCTACTCCGCTCAATTTAACACATTAGTACAATTCAACACCAGAGATGACAAGTTCAATGTAAAAATCAAAACATAAGAATGAGATTAAAGAAGAAGTATTACAAGTAGAGATGAGAACTTCAATCAGCTGGAGTTGAACACTCCTGCTTTGTGAACTTTCCTTGAAGAGCACCAAATTGAAAAGGGGAGAAGTCAAAAACTCCTCCAAAGAGAAATAGAAATCGGAAATGTAAATTTATCTGTAAATGGAATTAAAAGTGGTGACTATTGAAGGGTTTTTCACCGCATTTTATACTAAAAAAAATAGTTCACTATAGTTATAAATTAACCATGGTTATTACACAATATTGCTTAACTAGAGTTACCTTTTTAACCTTCTTTTTATTTGTGGAAAATTGTATTTAAATGCAAGAGGACACATAATTGGTTTTTTTTTTGTCATTTTGTATTTTTCAAAATTAAATAATTAATCAATTTAACAGAAATTGCATTTTTTTACATAAATAGAGAAATAATAGTGAATTTACAATTTTTCCACTAATTTTAAAAGATTCCTTTTTTGTAAATTTAAATACAAACTAATTACAGCCTATAATTAAATGATACTACTTCCATCTCACATTAAATGTCACATTTAATATGGACACCGATTTTAAGAAATATAAAGAAAAGTAGGTTGAATAAGTTATGGACTATGAGTCTCACTTATATATATATTAGTTTTATAATAAAATGTGAATAAAATTGATTGGTGGAATGTTGGGTCTACTTACCATTCATGGTAAAAGTGAAATGTGACTCTTATTATGGGACGGACCGAAATGACAAAATGTAACACTTAGTGTGGGACGGAGATAATAGTAGGAAACATAATTCATGAAAATATAATATTGTATTCTAGATATGTTTTAAAATATTAAGAAAAATTGCATGTATTTCAAAATTTTATTGTTGATTTAAATTCAATTAATTAGTAAGAGTTACAGCAAAATAAAATCTTATATTTGAGAAAATTATTAGTATTATTAAGTATTACTATACTTTCTACATTCACGATTTAAAGTCTCACTTTGACCTCGTGCGGGGTTTTAAAATATGCGAAGAAGGGAAATTGGTAGAAAAATTTGTAGAAAGATCCCACTTATAGACTACTACTATATTGATTTGATAATGGAACGTGAGTGTAATGATTTAGTGGTGTGTGAGGTCTACTTGTCAAAGAAAATATAAATAAATGGAATTTTAAATCTTGAATGTCCCAAAATAGAGAATGAAACATTATTTCGTGTACGGAGCCGTCTCGGTTTAAACCAAATGTTTCTATTTTGGCACGGGAATTGAGATAGGAGTGTTTAGTGAATTACATTATAAATAGTAAAGTAAGAGATGAAATAAAGTAGAAAGATAAATAGAGACATGAAGTAGTAATAATAAATATAATAAAGTAAGAAAGAGAATAAAGTAATAAAATAAGAAGAGATAAAAATATAAAGTAGAAGGAAAAAGTGAGTTAATTATTGTCAAATGAATAAGTGAGTTAATTATTGCCAACACATGTAACATCTCAATTAGATTGAGATAGATGGAAAATTATTAGTGTTAATATGTTATCAAAACTAAAAGGTAGCTAGCAACTTGAAAAAATTCAAATGTAACCTCATCAATTTGGGCCTCACATTCACTCTCACTCACCTATCTTGGTTGTAACTTATGAACTCTCGCACGCTCTCTATTCAATTCTATCTTAACGTACTTGTACCTTCCCTCTTATCTCTTTCTCAATGTCGTTGATGAAGAATTAAGTTTCGTAGCTTTCTGATCTTCAATGTTGTTCTCTCTAAGAGTCTAACCACATTTACAACCCTAATATGTGTAGCTTTCTGATCTTCAATGTTGCTCTCTCTAAGAGTCTAACCACATTTACAACCCTAATATGTGCACTTCAAGAAGAAAGCCTTTTCTACCTACGTAATTGTTGAAGGTATACAGTTCTATGTAATGAACCAAGCTTCATCCAAAGTAGTTGGTGTAGGTGCTGTGTTCTTGAAATTGTTATGAAAAAAGTTATTACTCTCATTGCATTTATTAATGATGGCATAAGTCATTGTAACCTTTACTTATGGAGATGTAATCATGTAAGGATTATAGAGTTCAAGTGTGTGGCTTCATTTGCATAATTATGTCGAATAAGTGTTGTAATTCACCAAACCCAACTTCATGTACTCCTAGTCGAATGACATTGTTGCAAACAAAAATCGAACACTCATGAAAATAATAAATGCATTGAGATTAATTGATGATTACCCTAAAACATGTCAGAGAATGATGTTTTAACAATGACTTATATCTTGAATAAGATACTCCTTAAAGAGGTAAGAAGTATGCGTTCAGAGTTGTGGAAATGAAAAAAATATTTGTATTCACACCTTAAAGTGTGGGTACGTGGGTATATCGAAAGAATGGTGGATGAATGCACTACTTTTAATTCTTTAAAAGGACGAGGCTGAATCCCGACAATGTGGAATTAAGATGTGGTAAAAGAGTCAGAGTTGCTAAGATCTTTGATCCCGACTTCATAACTTTAATATTGAAAGATGAAACAAAGTTGAAGAATTGTCTGACTCAGATTTGTCACTTTGGCTATAAAAGATTAATAGCAAACTTGAATCGATCATGCGAGTAACACACACTAGTACTAACTATGTCCAAAAAAAATAGTCTTTATTGTGGTTAACATGAATTTTAATGCGAAATTAGTAAAGTAAGATAAAGAGACAGAGATAAATGATTGCAGTATTGTTAGTGGAAAATGAGACTCTTATCAGTAGAAAAAACTTACTATAAATAGATTGATTTTGGTGGACGACCCAAAATGAAAAAAACATGACTATTTTTCTTGGGTAGGGCTAGTATATGCTAGTAGACTTACTAGAGGGTCGTAAGATATACTCCCTCCGTCCCTAACCACACGAGTTTTAATGCACAACTAGTAAAGTAAGAAAGAGATAGAAAGAAATAGTTATTAGAGTATTGTTAGTGGAGAATGAAACCTATCTCATAGAGAGAGAAAAATTCCATAAAATAGAATTGTCCTGTTTTTAAGGAACTTCAAAAAATGACAAATGTAATCTGTTTTTAAGAGACGGGGGAGTATAAAATTGGTGTTACTATTGATAAGTATAAAAGTCGCATAATGTCTCTTTTTTATCGGTCTGGGTTTTTAAGAATTTAGTTGACCTTGCAAAGAAAGCCGACTAAAAAAAATAGTGTAATACGAGTCATACTTCCGCCCTTTAAAAATAGAAAATATTTTCATTTTGATCTATTCCTTAAAAATATAAATTTTCTATACTTTCTATTTTAGAAAACATTTTTATCTCTAATAAGACGAGACTCATCCTTCATTAATAAAATTTTCAATCACTTTGTCTTTTTATATCTCTTTCAGTATACCAATTACTGTTATGCATTAAAACTCATGTTATTCAAAAGTTTCTAGTATTTTCTAAAGACGAAAAGAGTAATAAATTATGAGTGGAATGTGAAATTCACTTGCTAAAAATAATAAAGTAGAATAATTATGTCGGACGAAAAAAAGAAAAATGGAGATATTAATGACGAATAATAAAATACTTCAGGCAGAAAAAAGAGGCATGACCTATTTGACGCCTAAAAACTAGTTAGACCATCCACAATAGGAATAGCCCAGCAATAGCCCAGCCATAGCCCAGCCACTGCCACATCATCAGCACTAAAAATCCTCCTGCCACATCATAAATAGCCCAGCCATAGCCTAGCCACATCATAAATAGCCCAGCCACATCACTAATAACAATTATATAAAATGACATAATTAACAATCACACAATATACGGAATTCAATTTACGAGACATATACGGGAAAAGTTTAATAATACTATTAAAATTTAAAAAAGTACAATAAATTAAAAAAAGTACATTAATTTAAAAAAAAATACATTAATAAAAAAGAGTGACAATTCACTCCTCGTCTCCGTCGTCGTCGCCTCCGTCGCCGTCGCCTCCGTCGCCACCATCGCCGCCGCCATCATCGCCGTCGCCTCCGCCGCCTACGCCGCTGCCGCCGCCACCGGTCTCCCTCCGTATAGCCTCCAACTCGTCCTGCAGGCTCATGAGCAAGGTTAGAAGCACGCTCTTCTCCACGGGATCCGTCGCCACCCGCCATTCGGCCATCGTCTTGATCAACTGAGCGCGTGTTTGGGCGCGAGCGAAGAATTTGAGGTCCTGGGTGGATTGGCCAAGGGGGGATGCCGACTGGACCTCCTGGGAAGCCCCGGCGTTACTTCTCGCCGCCTGCTGAGCGCGTCTGCGCCCAATCGGGCGAGGTCGGCCACCGACCGAACGCGGCGTGGGGAACTCCTGCGTCGTCTCGGGGAGGTCGTGGGAACCTCCGCTGCTGCCGCTGTAATCGCCGGTGTAGTTCAGTCGTTGCTTCTTCGGCCAGCCAGAGTCGACACCTACTCGGAACTTCTCGGACTCGCTCAGTACAAGATAGCAGTTCCAGTAGGTGAAGTCCTTGTATAAACCCTTCACTGGGAAGGCTTTCTCCGCTATTCTCCTGCAGTCATCCTCCGTTTGGCCACTGCTCATCATGCGGAGTGCGTTGGAGTACAAACCCGAAAATCGGGAGACTGCCGCCCTGATTCGGTTCCAGCCCTTCTGGCAATCCTCCCCGTTGCGGGGCCTCCCCTCCGGGCAAAATCTCTGGTAGGCTACTGCTATCTTGCCCCACATGTTGACGATCCTTTGCTCGTTCGAAACGAGAGGATCGTCGCAAACACTCACCCACGCCTTGCTGAGAGCGACGTTCTCGTCGTCCGTCCACCTCCTCCGTACCTCCTCCTCACCCGGCTGCGACGACTCGCCGACCTTCTTCTTGCCCTTCTTCTTTGGGGCGCCACGCCCCGGCACTGCCCCCCCCCGAACTAGAGTCTCCGGAGCTCCGAGAGTATCAAACCCCAACTCATCCAAGGAGAAACTATCAAACCCCAAGGGTGTTTGGGTCGATGTGTGCGAAGACCCAGTCGAAAAATCAAAACTAGGGCGATAGACATCCCCCGCCGTCGCCGGGGACCCCCCAGGAGTCCCCTGTGTAGCCGGTACGACCCCCGGAGTCCACTGTGTCGCCGGTACGACCCCCGGAGTCCACTGTGTCGCCGGTGCTCCCCCGGGCATCATCTGCATCCCGGGGTACCCACCCCGGTATCGGTGGAAACCCCCCCGGCGGACTCCCCCCCATTGGGGCCCCGGGCATCATCTGCTGCCATGGGTACATGTTGTAGTACCCGGGCACCTGACCCCATCCACTTCCCACAGGGATCAACGGAGTTTGTGACCCGCTACTCCCGGAACTAGGCTCGTTGTTGAGATCCATTTCCCGTTGTTGATCTTGAACAGAAAGAAAGATAGAGAGAGTACTCGTTAAAACAAGTGGTGCGAATGAAAATGACGAGCAAAGCGCGTATATATAGTGTTTCGGAAAAAAAAAGTTAATTTTCGCGCTGGGCGGTGCGCTGGGCGATCCGGGAGCTGCAATAGCGCCGAAAGGACCGCCCAGCCGACCGCCCAGCGCCACGCCACCGCCCAGCGCTGCGCGGTTTCTCTCTCCAGTCAGCGGTTGGGCGGCTGCAATAGACCGCCCAGCGAACCGCCCAGCGCCGACGCTCGGCTGGGCGGTCGCTGACAATGAAAATTTCAATTCTGTGTGCTTCTTGCAATTGTTGTTTTCATAATTTTAAAAATCACCCAATGAATAATATGAAACTAACTAAACGATGAATTGGAAGAAAATATATGATGAAGCAAGCTTAAGAGTATCCACATCTGTGCTCTTGCCAACGAGCACGGATGTGGACCCGGACCCACTTTTTCTGTCTGCTTTTAGGCAAGAGCATAACACTCACATCTGTGCTCTTCCGCAAGGACGAGCACAAGGGTCCCACCATTCCATTATTCAATTTAAATAAAAACATTTCCATAAAATTAAAATACATTAAAAATACCCGGAATAATATTACAAAATACATTAAAAATTAAAAATTACATAATTAAAATCCTAAAAAATAAAAATTACATAATTAAAATCATAAAAAATAAAAATTACATAATTAAACTCCTAATCAATAAAAAATACATAATTCACCTCTTAAAATAAAAAAACCACTACTCGTGGCCGAATTTCGCCCAAATGTGTTTGATTAGGTCTTCTTGTAGCTCAACGTGGGTTCGGGTATCGCGCATTGTGTGTCTTGTTTCGATCCTCTCACCCACCGTCGTATGCACACCTCGGCGTGGGGGAGACCTCGCGCTTGAGCTTCCGGCTTCATCATCGTCGTAAAAGCTAGCCGCCCTCGATCCTTCGTCGGCTATAATCATGTTGTGTAAGATAATACACGTGTACATGATGTCGGCGATATTTTTCACGTACCACAGCCGAGACGGGGCCTTCACAATGTTGAATCAGGCTTGAAGGACCCCAAAGGCTCTTTCGACGTCTTTCTGCGCGGACTCATGACGCTGCGCAAAAAGAACCCGTCTCGGGTCTTGCGGGTTGCTGAGCATCTTCACTAAAGTCGACCACCTTGGGTAAATACCATCGGCGAGATAGTAACCCATGTGGTATACATTTCCGTTGACGGTGAAGTCGATCGCCGATGCTACACCATTCAACACATCATTGAAGAGGGGTGAAGAATAGAGCACGTTCAAGTCGTTGTTGGATCCGGTAACACCGAAATATGCATGTCAAATCCATAGGCGGTAGTCGGCGACCGCTTCAAGGATAAGTGTTGGGCCGCCGCCTTTGTGGCCGCTTAAGTGTTGCCCCCTCCAAGCAGTCGGGCAATTCTTCCACCTCCAATGCATGCATGCAGTCAATGCTGCCAAGCATACCGGGAAAGCCATGGACTGTTTCTTGAAGACGAAGCAACCGTTGGCAATCATCGGCGGTGGGTGCCCGAAGGAATTCATCACCGAAAGCTGAACGAACGCCCTCGCAAAAATTTTTAAGACAAAAGATTCCAGTGGACTCACCGACATGCAAATACTCGTCGAAGAGGTCGGCCGTTTGCCCAGTAGCGAGTTGTCGGATGGCACACGTACACTTCTGCAACGCCGAGAGACTTTGCTGACCGACTGCATCTGGACCTGTTTGGAAGTATTCAACACGGGTGGACAATGTGTTGACAATACGCATAAACAAGCGCTTTGACATGCGAAAACGACGCCTAAAGTAATCTTCCGGAAACCGTGGTTGGTCGGAAAAATAGTCAGCAACGAGCCTTTCGTGGGCTCCCTCTCGGTCACGATGAATGTAGCGGCGAGTTGATCTAGTTAGTTGAGAAGTAGGGGCGGGGGTATTCGCTGCGACATATGCTTCATAAGCGGCACAATGTTGTTCGTAGTATTCTTGTTCTTCGCGCTTCGCTTCCGCAATGAGATGGGTGAAATCCATTTGAGATTTTGAGTGAAAGATGAAGGTGTAGATAAGTTGTATGAAAAATATGAATGAGAGATGAATGAGATATGTTTTGATGTGAAAAATGGATGATGAATGTGTGTATTTATAGATGGTTTTGGGAAAAAAAATAAAAAAAATACAGAAAAAGCAGGCAAAAAATGGCAATTTTTTGGGATTGTGAATTTTTTTTGGCATTATTTTCATTTTTTTAAAATAAAAAAATGATTTTCCAACGGATATGCCGTTGGCCAATTAGAACGCGCCACGTTGCCTGCTCGCTGGCACGGACGTGCTCGATGCATCGAGCAGCGTAGTGCCAGCAGCGTGAGCGCAGCGGCGGACAGCGTCTCCGTGCCGCTGGCACGGACGATCGGAAGCATTCCTGCTCGCCGAGGTGGATGCTCTAAGGTTTTGTTGTGTGTAGACAAGAGAATATACTCATAAATTTGAATTACATTACAAGTGACACCTCAAAGACAATTTCGATGAACATTTACCGATCAAAATATAGAACCAATTTTTAATATACTTCGCAGATCTTTCCAAATATTTATGTTCTCAAAGATAAGTTTATAAATATCGAGATACCATTATTAGTTTATTGCCATTACCAACCAAAAGACTCAGATTAGTTTAAAACTGAGTGAATCAATTTATTTCAAAAAAAGTATAAAAAAAACCACAGCTTACAAAAACCAATGAATGAACGAATCACAACCAGCCAGTCAACAAGTGATCAGCAGTTCTGAGTTTTCTGAGGCTCTTCTTCTTTTGAAGCTGGCTCTGATTCTCCAGTTCTGCTTGTCGTTGTCTGGGTTTCAACTTCAGCTTCAGTGTCTTGGTTGGGACCCGCTTCCTCGTGTTGGAACTTGACAACAATACAGGTGATATTGTCTGCACTACCACGAGTGAAGGCGGTCTCTGTCAGTTTCCGCGCAGCTGCCACCGGCTCTTCTTCTGCTTGGGCTATCGAAACAGCATCCTGAAAAACAGTGTTCACCCAGTGCCTTTGGCATTACTTCTACGGTATATAACCAACTATCTCAACTAATATTACAAAATCCTAGAGCATCAAATGCTAAACTCAAACTAAACAAACACATTCAATTTCGACTAGTATTTGATGGACCATCTACCGTGTTACTTCTGAATATGAGCTGCTTGACGTAAGGAGTCAAGTGGCCAGTTTTATGCATAATAAGCAAGACATGAAGAAGGTCTTCATTCGAAGAAACTCAATGTTGGGTAGCAAATGTATGAAAATTGCTGATATTATGTGTGAAAATAATTACCTCGTTGGGTACAACATCCCAAAGTCCATCACTTGCAAGCACAAGCAATTCAAGATCTTGATCAACTTCCAGGTCCTGTAGCAGTAAAATGATCAAATGACGTGTTTTGAACCAAGAACCGGAAAAGTTGCCCAACTATAAGTACCGACACTCGATTACATCGTAATTTAGAGCACATTTTATTTTGAGACTACCGATACAACTTATGAGAGCTCAACTATCAGCCTCATCCTTTACCAGCAAAATCTCACGAGTCAAAACAACAGTGACAGAATTATGAGAACCTGAATCTCAGGCTCAGCTATAACGAATTGTTTCAGCATGCGGTTTCCGAAAGCACGAGACATGGCCAAGACACCTCCGACCCTCCAAGTACCTAACACAAACATTTATAAAAGATCATTTCAGTCTGACTTTGAGCATAAAATTATATGTCAACAGCTAGAACAGAACAAGATAACATTTTATCAGAAATGCATGAACTCTCAAGAATTTTATTGACGCAAATAATCGATTCTTTCTTGCATCCTATGATAATCAGCCACTCAGCTGACAGAACATGGAAAGCAGAAAAAAGACCATTAATTAGATCCCTCCAGTGAATATCAGCATGAAAAGGATTTCATTTACAAAAGCTAAAGGACACCATTCTCAAGAGGACAATGCTTCTTGCTACAGTTGTATGAGAAGCACAAGAGTCTTGTATGATGAAAGATCATCAAACCTGCCCACATTACAACGCCTCCAGCATTTTCAATTCTTCTCCTCTCATCGCTTCTATTGGGTTTGTGGTCATCTGAGAGTGGAATTGCTGTCAAACATGGAGAGAGAAAATTAGTTGAGAAAGTTATGACCTCAATATTTTATTGAAGTTTTAATGCCCAAAATCTGAGATAGTTTAAAAGAAAATATGAGATCATTTAGTACCTTTTCCAGCCTTTGATATAATAGTTCGAGAGTCTCCAACATTTGCAACATAAAGGTGGTTGCCTACCAGAACTGCTGTTGAAGCTGTAGAGCCATCATCTCGGAATGTCTCCTTTTCAGAATCCAGAAAGTCTTTGTCGGTCTTCCGATATGTTTCACCTGTGGTTTTGTACTTGTTATTAGATAAATTAAAAGACACATGTTATCACCAGACAACCACTACACCTAATCTTTCTAAGAGAAAAGGATTTCTTACCATGCAACGAAGCTAATTTAGTCAAACATGACAGCAGCACAAATATAACAGTTCTAAAAGATCAGATAACATAAGAATACACAACTTCCCAATATATCAAGTACCGAAAATTTTGTAAGAGTTATGAAATTTAGAGGCATTTGAAACAGATTATCACTATCACGTTCCAAATGATGCTCTGCATAAATACTTCATTACCTGTAATTCATATGAGATCAGATAACAAAAATAACAAGTACAAAGTCTAATTTGAACTTGAGCTAGCTAAAATCTTCACTAAATATCATCAGGTGTCACTTAAGAATCTATAGATAAGATAGTTCACTTTGTCACCTAAATAAATGGCTAGATTGATACTCAATGTTGCATCACACATGAAGAGCCTGAGATGCAGGGAAGAAATTTTACCATTGAAAGGTAACAACATAGAATCTAGGTGCATAATATTTTGCACAGAGTTGAGGCAAGTTCTAAGTGAGGCAGCTGATCTCTTGTGTAGCCGAAACAAGGCAGGAAAATATTTCAATTCGTTAAAGCAAGGATTTCTGATTAGTGTTTACCAAAGTATCCTATATTACCAACAAAGTCTGGTGTCCACCCAAAGGAGAAAGAAAAAACAAACCTTTCATGCAATCGAAGATCAAAATTTGGTTATACGAAATGACTTATATTGTGTGCCTCAACTTACTTATAGCCTTTTTTGTGTTCGTAATAAATTCTCGATGTTTCATTAGATTCTCAAAGAGATGTTCCTTCAGAAATTCAGCAGCGCGAGAGCCACCATGACCTGCCATGCCCCATATTAATATAAGAGTAATATTCTCAAACAATTTAAATCATGTTCAGATGAACAAAGAAATAATAGTTAGCTACAAATATTACAAGTCATCCTTTTTACAATAAACATTGAGGTCATGCAGTCAAATCTGAGAATTTAAATCTTGTGTTAAACAAACATTTTATAATTCATTATTTCATTTATATACGGACAATTGGAAAATACTTATATTCATTAGAATTCATTCATATACGGACAATTTTGTAAGCAGTCATCTCTTTAGATGTGCAACTTAGATTATGATTTGCTCCCTCCAGCAGGTACCCTATTCCTTTGGCTATTAATACAAAATTTTAGGAAAAAAGTATAATAATTATAGGATAAGAGTTGACCATCAAATATCCCAAAGAGGGAGACTGACTGCCCATTAATCTTGGTAGCCTTAATGTCATAGAAGTCCTCCATGCTAGACCTTTTTCCTCTAAAGCTGGCATATCCACAGCTTAATCTCCCATCTTCACTGTTAATCAAGAAATTAAATGTGATTATGCTTTCAATCATTTCACATCAGAATAATTTTTAGCTATGAGCAGAAACAAGTAGATTAGCAGACAAATAAAGCTAATTCATCAAGTTTTGCACGTTACATGAACCAGGAGAAAAGACGTAAAAATAATTATCTAGGCTACAAACTCAAACGAATGCATTCAACCGATTCTACCATTGGGGACAAGAGAAAGAAGAGGGTTAGATGAATACTCATTTTCTGGTTGACAACTTTAGAAGGAAATGGGTAAATTTCATTTGCATGCCACGCCAAGAAAAGCTTCAAAAGAAATTTAGCCAATCAATGTAGATAACTGAAATTAAAGAACATGCAAGGACAACTGATTGTTTGATCTGAAAGGAAGGAAGGAAAAAACATGGCAATATATAACATATTCATTCACTACTTCATATAATTGATATCATGGTACAAAAGAAGCACGTGTCCAGGACAACTGAATGCACAAGTTAAGACTATAAAAGGAACCTAACTAAATTATTGCATGCATCACATTCAAAATTAACTAATAAACGTAGCAGTGTTTTCCACGTGAGATAATTACGAACGATATACCAACAAAAGTTATTAAACTTAAAATCCAATCACCTGCTCCATCCACCACTAGCATAGCCACCATCGTCACCCTTCTCGGGTAAAGCACCAACCGCAGGTCTTCTAGCAGTTTCTCCACAATCCACCATCATTGTTCTTTTTCTTCCAAGCTTATAGTTCGACAAATAAGGGCAGAGGTCAGTGGTATTTAAGCCACCACAGATATATCTTAACCGCGCGACCTCAGTTTGTCTCCTGATATGTCCCGCCCAGAGATTTACAGCACTCAAGACTCTATTGCATAACATCTAAAGCAGATGCCTTGATCTCCAAATTGAATCTAATAATCCAGTACTGCCAAATACACAAAAAGAAAAAGAACATTAAAAGGAGATACTACTAAAGAAAATGAATCAGCTTCATTATATCGCTATTATACATTTAAATAGGGATTATTTATACATTTCATCAACACTAACTCCCGAGTGATGAATGGTGAGAGAATGAACTAATTTTGTAAACCATCAAATCAAGTTGAAATGGATTAGCTAAACTATAAGCATTCATCTCTTTCTTTCAATTTGGCAAAAACATTTTTGAACACACACACAGCAAAGCTTCTGTTCATTCTAGCTTTTGTCGTTGAGTAATTACTTTAGAAATAAGCTCATATCATGGGATTCAACAATTAGAAAACTACACGCATTTGCAGTTAATGAACCGACTTTGACAAGATGAAATCTCATTTAACTTGCATTCTTCATTAATTAGACAAACAAGTCACCTTCAAACTAGAAGTATTCCATTTTTTCACTAACATATCTTTAACAGTGTTCAGTTTCTACATCCTACAAAAAGCTGCAAGGAATCAGCTCCGAATAGAGCATACACACAAAAGAGATTTAAAAGAAATAGCAGCTCTTACACAAAAAATAGTCGATTCGTCGAGCTGCAAAGTCACACGCCGAGATGCAGATCCACGAGCATTTCACTTAGCGAATATCACGCTTTATGACTAATCAATCAACGAATAACAGATCGATCGTTTTAAAATGGAACAATGAATCGGATCAAATATAAGATCGCCGAAGATCCTGACTGCATCATTCAGAAAAGGGAATCGGTATCCATTTTTTTCATGAAAACTAGTAAAAAGAAAAAATCCAAGCTCGTGATGATAACGGAAACATCGGTCTCGGAATCAGGAAACCCTAGACAGATTGATTTATTGGTAGCAGTAGCACTGTTGGTAGTGGAGCGGATGAAAATGAATTTTGTTGTGGATTGGCGGATGGTAGAAAGAGAGGAAGAGTGAGAGAGAGGAAGTTATCACCGAGAGAGTGAAGGCGACGTGGCAGAATCATAATATCCGAGTTAAATTAACGTGAATATTGTCTTTGGCAAAAAATATTATGCTGATACATTATTGCATCATATTATTCGAGATGGACTGATAATTTAAATAATATGTCATTAATACTTTTAAATAGTAATTTCATATATTTGTAGTATGTTTCATTATTTTTTTATTTCTCATTTTCGCTCTTCAATCTCATTCTTTCTTAATATTCCCCCTATTTAAAAAAATACTACTACTATAAAGTAATCTTTTTTAATTCCTTCCATAAAATTAGTTTATTTCCAATTTTTACAAGTTTTTCTTTTTTATAAGTTGAGTTCAATAATAACACTTCAATCACTTTTCCTTTCCACCTATTTTATAGTATTAATTTTTCATTAAAACTCATATCATCCCCAATGTTTATATTTTTATGAAACAGGCAAGTATAAATCATAATTTAATAAACACGATATTAAATTTAGTATAACACACCTCATTTCGTTACTTACAATATGAAATTATTTAGCTAAATAATCTGATAGCGCCAGAATTTAAAGCAATATAAACAAAACCAGAATTCGACAAAAATTAAAGAATTTACATCTAAATTACCTTTTAAAATCTGGAGAAAAAGATGGTGGAAATTGAACCCCTCTCTATTCACACATACTAACATTGAGAAAAAAAAGAATGAAAAGATTTACATGTGTTATAATTCTTGTCAAGGAAACTGATCTATGCAGAAACAGCTTCTATAACATGTCACATACATTTGAACATTCTATAACATGATACCAACATCGAATCCAATCTCACGAGTTTCGTTTCCTACAACAAAGGAGTTCCCCTCGTTCCGTGATCGTCTGCGATCTCCCGCGGAGCCATGAAAGGCTTCGGCGGCAGCTGCAGCTCTGCATGGGACTCGAGCATCTCAACCAGTTTATTCATCGGAGGCCGATCACTAGGCTTCATCTGTATACACCACAACGCCACGATCACCATCTTCTTCACCATCCTCCTCTCCTCGTCCGTCGCATCCTTCACCTCGACTTCCTTCCCACTGCTAAGCTGCTCGTACACCCACGACGGGAAGTAAATCTGCCCTTCCTCCTCCGCGAAAGGGTTCACATTCTTCCTCCGCCCCGCCATCTCCATCAGCAACATCCCGAAACTGTACACATCCGCCTTGTAGGAGACTCCCCCGACGTTCTTGTAAAACATCTCCGGCGCCATATACCCCATCGTGCCCCTCCCGGCCGACAGGTTCACGAAACTACCACCATCGCTCGGGTACAGCTGCGCCAGCCCGAAATCAGACACCTTCGGGTTGAACTTTTCGTCGAGCAAAATATTATGAGGCTTGATGTCGAAATGCAAGATTTGCATTTCGCAGCCACGGTGCAGGTAGTCGATCCCACGAGCCACCCCGAGTGCAATTTCAAACATCTTCTCGTACCTCAGCGCGGTCACCTCCAGACCTTGCTGGTTGAAAATGTACCTGTCCAAGGAGCCATTTGGCAGATACTCGTAAACCAAGGCGCACTTCGAGCCCTCGACTGAGAAGCCGATGAGCTGCACCACGTTGACATGGTGGATCCGGCCAATTGTGCCGACCTCACTGATGAACTCTTGCTCGCTGGGCATAGACTGCCCCATGATCTTCACTGCAACGTACGGGCCACTTCGAAGCTTCCCTTTGTACACAGTTCCATAGGCTCCTTCGCCCAATCTCTGGTTGAAATTGTTAGTCATCTTCTTGATCTCGGAGTAGGTGTATTTTATAGGGGTGAGGTTGTTCTGACCCTGCAAAAATTCTTCGATGGTTTCGTCCATTGCTAGATGCCGTCTTCTCCATCTGCGTACCACTAGCCCGACCAGGATTGGGAATCCTATCACGAATCTCAGAGCAACAAGTGCACCTGTATAGTCATGAACAATGAACAATTAAACTTGATAACACTAGCATTACACACAATATTGAAAAGTTAATTGAATGAAGGTTGTGATCTTACCAAATGCAATCAACGCGTAAAACCCGACAATAACTGTCAAAACAGGTAAACATGTTAGAAGAGATCAAAGGAAAATATCAGAAACACAATGAAGGTTTGAGAAGATGGAAAAGTACTCACTTCCCCAGTAGTTGATTTTACCTGCATTGTTCAAGTGAAAGCAACGTCAGCATAACAAGAAGTCGGTAAATGAGAAAATCAAGCACTTAGCTCAAAGATCATCAAAGTTGAATTAGGCAGTGAAAAATACGAAACACGAGCAATATCAAAGTGAATCAATACACAAAATAAGATTGGCATAGTTACAAGCTAAGCAAAATACATGACTTAACCATGCTACCTAGTGTTACCACTCCAACAATCTCAAAGTGAATCAATATGCAAAACAAGACTGCGGCAGTTACAAGCTAAGCAAAAGATGTAGTAACTCGAGATATTTCATTGAATCATGTGATGAAGAGATTCTACTTGTCCCCATGAACTAAAATTTTTGATAACTTCTTGATCTCCCAGATTTATACAATGTTGATTCTAGTGATCGGTTCATAACAATGCTAACTAGTGCTACTATTCCAACAATCTCAAAGTGAAGCAATATACAAAAGCAAGATTGGACAGTTACAAGCTAAGTAAAAGACGACTTGCAATGCTGCTTAGCGTTGCTATTCCAACAAATCTCAGAGTGAATCAATAAACAAAACAAGATTTTGACAGTTACAACTTACAAGCTAAGCAAAAGATGTGACTTACAATGCCACCTAGGTGTGACATTACAACAATCTCAAAACAAAGCATTACGCAAAAACATGAATGAGACCATTATAACTAAGCAAAAGATGTGACTTACAATGCTGCTACCTAGTGTTTCTCTCGAAAGATTTACATAGAGAATACTGATTCTAAAGAATGATTCATAGCAATGCTACCTAATGTCAACAATATCATAGCGAATCAATACATAAATAGATGTGACTCACAATGCTACTTAGTGTTACTATTCCAATAATCTCAAAGTGAATCAATACACAAAACAAGATTGGGACAGTTTAGCTAAGCAAAAGATAACTATCCCAACAATCTCAAAGTGAAGCTATACAAAAAACAAGATTACGACAGTTATAAGCTAAGCAAACGATGCAGCTTACAATTCTACCAAGTGTGACCATTCCAACAATCTCAAAGTGAATCAATACACGAAACGAGATCAAGACGGTTATAAATAACAACCCAACCAAAAGATGTGACTCACATTTGAAACTCAGTTGGGAGATAGGTGTATCCTCCTTGCAGTAGTGTTTGCACGTGATCCGACTCCCCTCCACGCCGCAATACCCGTCACTCCTCTCACAGTCCCCGCAGTGAGCATGATACCACGAAAGCTCCACCCCATACCCCAAATAATCATAAATCCCCTTCAAAGAATCACCCCCTCTCACACCCCTAAGCCCAGAAGTCCAAACCACCCTATAAACCGAGCACCCCTCCTCCACATCCGACACCTTAACATCCTTTCCCAGCATAAGATAACTAAAAATTCTTGAAGAGTTAGAGAAAATCCCACTCATATTCCCACAGAAAGGCCCCTCAGCATAATTGGGGGAATCCACAGGAGAGAGACAGTACATAAACGACACAGGTATGTTGAAATCGAAGAAGCCACTGAATATATCCGGCCATGAATCGTAATTGTTGGAATAAACAGGGCAAGATGAGAAATTTGCGGGGTTTAGGGCGGGATCAGCTACTCTAATGAAGTATGTTTCGTAGTTGATGGCTTGAACAATGTACCTCGTTGATGATTTAGGCGCCCAAATTGTTTGATTGCTGCGGCAATCGAGCTCGAAGCCGGGGCCGTCGTGGCCGCAGGATTTGGGGGCGGTTGTTAATCGGAAAGGGTAGCTGATTTTGACGTTGCCACAAAATGAGGAGGCGCAGTTGTTGTTGTTTTGGGCTAAGCAATTGACAGCGAGGAAAAGAAGGAGAATTGGGATGCTTGAAATTGTAGAGAGGCTTCTGTTTTGTGACATTATGAGGAATTTTGATGTAAAGTTGTGATCTTTGAGGGAAGGAGAAGAAAGATGAATACAATATGTAAGTATATACAGACCTTCAAAAAAGAAATGGTGAAGAAGTCAATGAGGCTGAGGCGTAGTGGACTGCTGACCAAGTAGAGAAAGTGTCTTCCTGCTGCTGCCGGTGTTCATGCACCCATGCAATCATACACATTAAATTCAGTATAACTTAATTAATTAAATTATTTACAGATAATTTGTTCGTTTAATTAGAGGTATGTTGATGCAGCAAGTAGATTTTTTTTTTATAAATAGGAGTACTAGTAATACTTTTTGGCATCACAGATGCTTAGAAAAAGTGAAGTAGTATTTAGTAGAATTTGAATCATACTTTTATATATTAATTTTTACAATTAGATTTAAATTAAATGAGTTAGTAAAATATGTAAAATTTGAATAAAATAAATTAGTAAATACCATATATATCTAAAAAAATATAATAAATATGTAATGATAGATATTCTAAAATAATAAAATGAGACACGTAATGATAGACAATTATTAAAACACTACTAGTTAAATTTGAGAATTTATAAATTTATCTTCTGCTTCTATAGCTTAAACCATAGCTAATTTCTCTATTATTTATACTCCAAATTGATGAAGGATTAATATCTAGAAATTACAATAAAAATACGAATTTTATTAAATTTATGTTAAATTTGAATCATTTTTATGCTTTGACTTTAATAGAAATCTATCAAAACAATAGTTAAATGTTTTATTGAACGCTCAAATTAAACGATGTAGTATTTATTTGAATAATCAAATTGATTTCACGAAATTAAATGAAATCTCCATTTCTTTCTCTTGCAAGTTTTTCTATAACTATTGGCTGATACGTCGGTGCATATGCACCGCATGTAGGTGAAGTGTTCAGGCCATTGGTCAACATAGGCTGCACTTTCAACGCGATTATCTCTTTACTTCTATCAGCAAAATATAAATACTTAAATAAAATTATAAAGAGGAAATATCTTTTTTTCGACGAACTTTGTCAAACTCTCATTTTAGAAACTTAAAAATATCATTTGAGATCCGTCAACTATAAGCTAATACTAATCGAAGTACTTTTTTTTTTACTATTTTCAGATTTTTTCGGACGTAAATACCCCCAATACCTTGAAGGATATATTTTTAATAAACTTATCACACACTCATATTTTTTTATAAATATCTTTACTATATATATTTGATAAATTTTTTAAATATAATTTGACATTCAATATTATCACTTAATTTTATGACATAAAACAAAAAGCAAAGCTACCAACACCAACAGGACCCTTACGCTTCTTGAACCTACACAACAACACCCAAAAGATAGCAACGAGCAATAGAGCATGCAGAGAGAAAAAAGATTATTCGAGCAGGAACACACCACCAAAGCAAGTCCCAAAAAATCTCAATAAGTAGCAAGAAGAACTCATCCCATTGTAACCAATCAAAACCAAGGCCGAGCGAGAAAAGAGCATCACAAAATAAAACCTCTATAGGCAGCACAACACCTTAGTAACCGATTCAATTCGTGTTGATATTCCAGCCCCGTACGTCTCGTATCTTCATCATAGTATGCACTTCTTCGCGCACTCTTAATTAGGTATTGCCCATCCTTTTATCTCCTCCAAATTGTCTAGTATTTGTCCCGACGAAAAAGGACATTCCGGACACCATCCTTTGGTCCAAATGCCAAGACTCCAAATGCCAAGACGCCAAAACAACTTTTTCTTCTCAAGTTCCCAATAGGGTTTGAATCCTTGGAATACAATCTTGTTCCGAATGTCCCACACATACCATGATAAGACATAGAACATGGAATTCAACATCTTCTTATCAAATCTTTTAAAAGTAGCACCAAACTAGGAGCGAAAGCACATGGATGGGTGGTTGGGGAGGCAGATTGAGATGTTCCACCGTTCATAACAAAAGTTCCACACGCTACTAGAGATTTTTCAACTAAAGCAGGGATGCTCAATAGATTCTGACTCTTCTCTACATAGCACACACTTGTCATCAACGATACTGATCACTTCAAATTTAAACAACCTGTCTTTGGTGTTAAGTCTCCCTTGAAGGATAAACCATGGAAGGAGCTTAAAATTGTATACTAATCTAACATGACTAATACTCCCTCCGTCCCCGAATAAGAGTCGCTAATTTCCTTTTTGGGCCGTCCCCCATTAAGAGTCACTCTTTATTTTTACCATAAATGGTAGTAGGTCCCACATTCCACTAACTCACTCCACTCACATTTTATTATAAAACCAATATAAAAAAAGTAGGTCCCACATTCCACTAACTTTTTCAACCAACTTTTCTTTACATTTCTTAAAACTCGTGCTCGGTCAAACAACGACTCCTATTAGGGGACAGAGGGAGTATAATATTGATACCATTAAGAATTAATAGTAATAAAAAAAGGTGAATATCTATTGTTCAATTCAATTTATGACTTGGGCGATTAAATTAAATTAAAATACAATTAATAGAAGTTTCGTAGTCATTTAATAATGGAATTGGGAGACAGACTTTTAAAACGTTTCAATATTAAGATGGGAGAGTACTTTTAGTGAGATAAAATGGTTAATAACATAAAGCTAACTATCAAAATAGAATTATTGGCTACGAGCTTAATAGTTTTATGTATTGTATTTTACATCTTCCGCTCTATATTAATTGAGTCATTTTTCTATTTTAAAAAGTTTCAACGTAAATGAATCATTTCTATTTTTGGCAAAAATAATAATGCCACATACTTTATTCTCTTTTCATGTGTCTTACTTTATTCACCATTCACTTAACACACAATTCTTAAACTTCATGCCAAAAAAATGTATCTATCAATAAGGAACAGAGGAAGCCCGTCCCTATTCATCTTCTTCCACTACAACTCTTTCTGCATCGCAGCGTCGAAGCACAACGATCTTCGACGGCATCTCTCAAGCTTGATTCTGGTAGTTCTCATAGGCCGGCGGTGGTGTCGGTCGACCCACCCAACCCCACCTAGATCCACCCCCGGTGACATATGGGCTATTTTTTATTCATTTAATTTATTATAACCCCATAAAAACGTACTTATATCATTAATTTTGCAAAATATGGATAAATTAAAGCCAGTTTATCCTTTTATCCATTTATTTGAAGCTACGTAGAAAATGAACATATCTAACTTTTTATTGTTACGTAATACAAACAACAAGAAGCTATAGTTTTGCATTTGAATTTTGAACCAATAAATTCTAGAAGACTAGGAGAAAATTTAGGGTCTATGCAAATAGGACAAATTTTCACCTTATAATTTGACACACGAAATTTCATTGCCACACAAGTCGAATATATAGTAGTATTATATATACGGAGTAGCATCAAGTTATTATTTAGGTCGAATCGGAAAATGCGCAGAATATTAATGATAAATTCCAAATGCGATGGCCGCCTCCACATTACATTACTCCATTTTTAAGTACGGAGTAGTACTTATTAGAATAAAATGAATATATAAATAAAATACTCTCTCCGTCAGCCTTCCCATATATTAAAAATATATGTAATTCCATTTTCACCCATCCCACAAAAATATATACATTCAATTTTTAAAAAATTATATCAATTTAATAATATAGGTCCCATTATCCACTAACTATACTTTAACTATTATTTTCCTCATCTCTCTTACTTTAATTATATCATTCTCCTCGTCTCTCTTACTTTACAAATTTTATCTTAATTCCCGTGCCATTTCATCCGCCCATATTTTTATGGGATGGAGGGAGTATATAATGACGAAAATAGTAATGTTGTTTATGCTATGCGTGAGCATCCCGCTCACATAAAAATACTATGTGTATATATATATAGGGATGTATTCAGATTAATGTGTATAAAACTGTCAAAAAGGAAAACTAATATAAGCCACATGATTATGTTCATCTAATGGCCTAGATTCATGCGCCTGTTATTAATAAAATTATTATTTTAATATGAAAAAGGGCAGTTTAGGGAGTGATAGTTTTAGGCGGTTAATTGCATTCCTTAATTCACTTTTTTAACTTTGTTAATATATAATATAATTTAATTTTCTTAATTCACGCCTCCCATGTTTGGTGGTTATAATCTTGAATATATTACTTAATTAACTTAATTATTTTGCAACATCTTTAATTCTTTATATCAACACATACATCAAGTCCTTATGATGACTATGTTTAAAAGTGACGTTGTACATCAATATACCGTTTTCGTACATTATCTTATATAATTTCTATTTGTATCATTTGGTTTTGGTTTTGGTTTTGGTTTCATGCGAAACTGGATGTACGAATATGACTTTGTAATGTACGAAAGACTTAGTTTAATGTATGAAATGCTTAGTTTAATGTCTTGCAGCACGTTGAATCCATACCCTTTGGGTTTAGCAATCCATCGGGCTAGGTTGTAGTACTGACCGACTAAAGAAAACTTTACCAAGGGCGGAGGGTTTAGCAATCCATTTGGGTAGGGCATATTACCAACAATTTCCTATAATTTCTGTTTTTATCATTTGGTTTTGGTTTCATACGGAACTTGATATACGAATATGGTTTTGAAATGTACGAACAACTTAGTTTAATGTACAAAAGAATTAGTTTGATGTCTTTTAGCACGTTGAATCCATATCATTTGGGTTTAGCATCCCATCGAGCTAGATTGTAGTACCGACCGACTAACGAGAACTTCACCAAGGCAAGGGAAATAACTCTTTTCCCCTAGGGTTTAACAATCTATTTGGCTAGGCCATATTACCAACAATTTCCTATAATTTCTGTTTGTATCCTTTGGGTTTTTGGTTTCACACGGATCATGATGTACGAATATAGCTTTGTAATGTATGAACTATTCAGTTTAATGTACAAAAGGCTTGGTTTAATGTCTTGTAGCACGTTGCATCCATACCCTTTGGGTTTAGCCATCCATCAGGCTAGGTTGTAGTACCGACCGACTAACGAAAACTTCACCAAAAGCAAGGAGATAACTTTTTTCCCTTAGGGTTTAACAATTCATTTGGCTAGGGCATAGTACCAACACTTTCCTATAATTTCTGTTTTTATCCTTTAATTTTGGTTTCATACAGAACTAGATGTACGAATATGGTTTTGTAATGTACGAAAGACTTAGCTTAATGTACGAAAGAATTAGTTTAATGTCGATGTTAATGTATGAAAATAGTATTTGAATGTATGAATCCCAGACATTATTGTAATTGAATTAATGAATAGTGTATGTACATATATAGTTACATCATGTCGCAGTGAATGATATTTTGAAGTCGTATACAATTATGCACGTATAATGTATCTTGGGTTGGGAAAAGTTTGCATATTGTTTATGTAAATTAAGTCCACTGAATTGGTCCACATTAGAACTTTCAACCAACTCATTGACTTTGATTTCATTTGCTAACACTCCTCTAATCAACATGATGAGCATACCGTACATGTTATAATTATTAGGTGTCACAATTATATATACAACTAAATCAAATTATTTTTTTTTTAATATAGAATATGCTGTCTCTAAACCTCCAATACCCATTGGCTTCACCAAATAGTATAAATTTTCAAGCAACTTGCACTAAAAAATAGCTTCCTATTCTTCTCTCTTGTCACATATACTGATATAAGGTTGATTATGTTAAGAATACATATTCAAGAATTCTCTCTTCTTGGAGACGAACTTTCGAATTTTGAGGTAATTTTACATCTAATTATTGATGTGATTAATTTGTACTACTATATAAGATTAATGTGATTAATTTTGTGCAGTAAGTTATAGCACTAATGGCATGTGAATGTGAGAGTCAAATTTTCAGCCTCAGTTGGCCTACATTTCTCACCGCCGTTGATTGGTAATAACACTACATTCTGTTGAGTTTACGAATTACCAACGGATTTATCGACGAATATCTGTTCGTCGGTAACATCGGCTAGCAAAAAGGTTGATCTCACACAAAACTCTTTATCCAGGACCAACTCCCACCACAGAAGATCTGTGGCGGCGAGCTTGGTCCAGGGAGTGTACACCCTGGAGGATGACCGGCATCGGAACAGGCAATGCCCCGACGCCCTGGCTCCTCCATGGTGGCACTCCTTCAACTTCCGCCTCGTCCAAATCCTCATAGACAGCCACGACGTCTCCCATTTCGGCGCGGTCTTCGAGTTCGTCAACTACTCGTACTACCACCAGGCCCCCGCGGGACAACGCCCGCCGCAGTACGTGATCGCGTTCCGCGGCACGATCCCGAAGGCCGGGAACAGGAAGGAGGACTTCAAGCTGGACATCCACCTGGCGGTCAACGACCTCCAGAAGAGCAGCCGTTTCCAGACAGGCCTGGAAACCGCCAGCCAGACAGGCCTGGAATACGGGACTGTCTGGCTGGCGGGCCACTCCCTGGGATCATCCCTGGCACTGGTTGTCGGGCGGGAGATGGCGAAGAGCTAGGGTGTGCATCTCGAGACGTACTTGTTTAACCCGCCCTTTGTGTCTCCGCCCATCGAGCGGATCAAGAGCGACAAGG
Source organism: Salvia splendens (assembly GCF_004379255.2). Taxonomy (NCBI): domain Eukaryota; kingdom Viridiplantae; phylum Streptophyta; class Magnoliopsida; order Lamiales; family Lamiaceae; genus Salvia; species Salvia splendens. The sequence continues at coordinate 37,820,668 of NC_056037.1, read as the reverse complement.
TGGAGCTCGGGCTGAGGCTCGCGGGCAGTCTGGTGGTGACAGCTGTTGTTGCCGGTGGTGGGGCTAGGGAGATAGACCCTTTTGTGGCGCTGTCGACGTGGGTCCCGTATTTGTTTATTAACCGGTCAGATCCGATATGCTCGGAGTATGCGGGGTATTTTAAGCATAGGGAGGATATGGAAGCGATCGGGGCGGGGAGGATTGGGAAGGTTGCTACTAAGAATTCGATAAGGAGCATTTTGTCGTCGAGGGAAGCGTCGCACCTTCTTCCCTCGGCTTATCTTACACTCAACGGCGCGGCGGCGGCGAGCGTTAGGGAGGCTCATGGGATTTGCCAATGGTGGAGGCATGACTTGGAGTTGGAATACAAGTATTACCAACACAACTAGCTAGTACTTACTAGTTTTTTCTTTTCATTTTCAGCCCAACCACCACTTTTCTATTGTTTTGGGGTTTTTTGTGTCTTAATGTTTTCTGATGTCCAAATTAACTTACTGTTGAAACCTATTAAGCCGTACTAAAAGCGAATGCAGAAAATTGTATGTTTTCTGTACAATTTAGTCGATAATATATTTTTAGTGATTTCGATTATTGATATAGAATTTGGATTCTTTTTAAGACACCATAAAAGTGAAAAGTTAAATCACACCCACTTCTTTATGTTTTCTACCATTTATATGATGAGAATACATTCTTTTAAGTAACGAGGATTATTGATAGAAATTTTGTACTTATAACAAAAATGGAGAAATTTTAAGACTTCATGAAACAGAAAAATTGAAATGAATGGGCTGCGCAAGGAGAATATATTCATTTTATGAAAAATAGACAAGGGCTTAAGCCACTTCTAAATTGTGAAGTAAGAAAGATTAATTTAAGTACCCAATTAGTCATTCCTCCTATTACTTACTAATTTTATGATGGGATGAGTTTGGTTGGCCTCCCCTTCATGTCTGAGGTAAGCTTCAATTAATAAGATTTCATCTAGTCTTGTTATCTTGTAGCACAATCTAACTTAGATCAGATCCATACTCAATCAGAATGTCTCTGGAGTTGTTTCAAGTAGAAACTGATAAGAGATACTCTCTCCGTCCACCATTAGAAGTCCCATTTATAGGCGGCACGGGTTTTAAAAAATGTTAAAAAAAGTGGGTGGAAAAAAGTTAGTGAAATAGAGGTCCCACCTGTATATATTAATTTTAAATGAAATGTGAGTGGAATGAGTTAGTGGCAGGTGAGACCCTATTACCATTTATGGTAAAAGTGAATCGGGACTCCTATTCGCGGACGGACTAAAATGGAAAAACGGGACTCCTATTCGCGGACAGAGGGAGTATTCACTTAAGGCCATGTTTGGTTGCCATGATTCTGTCTAGGAAAGTAATCTGATTCCTTAAATTTTAAATTCTTGTGTTTGTTTCCGTTTTTAATCAAAATGAGAAAGTAATCAAAATCCTGAAATAAGGAAAGTTAGTACAACTTTCCAGGATTCTGAATCATAACTTTTCTTAGGTATTCTTTTTCCCAATTTTAGGATTCTTACATATTTAATGCAATATAGTACAGTTTATCATCATCATCATCATCATCCTCATCATCGTTATTATTTATTACAATATTTTAAAAATAATTTAAAAGTATAAACCATACTTAATTTCAGGATAATAAATAACTATAATTCAAATTATCATAATTATAACTATATTATTAATATTTATTTTTATTTTTATTATCATAATAATAATAATTTCTTAAATAATTAAATATAATTATAAGTATATAATAATATAATAATTTTTAATTTATAAATTAGTAATTAACAATAAAATTGTAGTGAAATTTTAAATTATAAAATGTATTCAATTAAAAATTAATTAAATATAATGATAATAATAATAATAATAATCTTATTTATTATTATATTATTATATATTATGATGTACAATCCATATTTAAACTATCCATCGTAATAATAAATAAAATAATATAATTATTATCATTTGTAATTAATAATTTATTAAATAATATGTATTATTATTTTTTATAAATAAAAAATGATAAGTATATTTTTAGTTTAGTGTTAAATCAAATATATACTTTCAAATCTTGATATTTTCCAAACACGGGAAAGTAAAGTTATTAGAAATCATATTCCCGGGATTCATTTTCCCAGGAATCATTTTCCTTGCCAACTTTACTTTCCCGCCAACCAAACATGGCCTAAGTGTCGCTCGGTTGTCATGACTAATTATCATATAATAATCTACCTAGGATTAAGTCATAAAATTATTTTAGTTGGAGGGGGTGTCTATAACTAATTATCACATGATTCAATCTCATAAAATAAACATACTACTTACTATATATTTAATCATAGAATATAATATTACCAATCAAATAATCCTTATGTTACAATTCCAAAAAATATTATTGAGCTCCTGTATGGGGATATACCTTAATCCCAAGTGGATATTTACTAATACAAGGGGATAATATTATAATCTTAAACTTTCATTGATTCATTTGAATTAGTCAATACAGCTATTATTTCCACTAGCCACAACTTGCTTTCCTTTTTTTTTCAATTAGCTTGACTATTTAAAGCTAGCTGTATTCACTTTTGATTGTGGGCATCTTGTCCTAGAGAAGAGGAACTTGTTATCATCTTTGTGTTTTTAATTATGCTTTATTTTTGTTGAAAATCACATAATTCCATACTACTTCCATCTTTAAAAATAGAAATGTTTAAAACGACACAAGTTTTAACACACAATTAATAAAGTTAGATAGAGAAAGATAAAAAGTAATAAAAGTAATGTTAGTAAATTGTGTAGTTCATATTTTAAAATAGAAAATTTCACCGTCGCCAATTGAAAATAATTTCTATTTTAAAGAACAAGGTAGTAGTACAAAAAATTATTGATTCTCTAATTGTAACAGAATCGCCTAAACCTTTAAGATGGTTATAGCTCGCCCATTGACTTCCAATCCAGTTACTAACCATTGACCGTCGGTCTGATTCCGAACCAAAACGACAGTTTTGGCTTGATCTTGCAACAACTTCATCTTCTTTTTCACCACCACGTGTTCGATAAAATGCCAATTATGGGCCAAAATGGACCACGCGCCACATCTTCAATAAAATGCCTTTGCACATGCTCTAAGAGTGTCAAATATGACGAAGATCGATGTTGAGAGAGTCATTTCACAATTGATTTTTTTTTTTACAAAGTTGCACATTAATATCATACATATACAACCACCCAAAGAAACCAAAATCCAAAGAGGGAAAAAAAAGAATGAATTTTGTTAGGTAGAAAGATTTGGTATGCAGACCCCAGCATCAGGGTTCTGCTGTTCCTCCCAGATCCTTCCAGTAACTCTAAGCTTAAGCTCCTTCCTGTCGCCGCCCGAGAAAAACAGCGCCATGTTCCGTTGGATGATCAGCCCATCGTGACTATCCCTCACTTTGCGGTGGCTGTCCCGAATGCTCCGCGGCGTCCCCTCCCATATCAGCTTCCTCCCGTTCGCTCCCACCTCTAAACTATAGCTGTAGTTGCGCGCTTCAGCTTCATCACCCATGAACCGGAGGAACGCCATGTACACAGGCGCCATCCCCAGCTGGAAAGCTTCGAAATGGAGGCAGAAATATTGCCCAAAACAATGGAATACCTAATCAAACACAATGGAGATGAATCTTTCTAAATCCTAATTGCGAATTTACACTAATTATACAAAAAGATATGAAGTTAGCATATATGATACTCTCTCTGTCTGAATATAACGATCCATTTTGACTCAGGTGCGGATTTTAAGAAACAGGAAATTCTAATGGGTGGAAACGTTAGGGGAATGTGAATTTCACTTTTGTATACTACCTCCATCCTTGAAAAATAGAATCTTTTGAAACGGCACAGGTTTTAATGACAATTGGTAAAGTAAGAGAGAGGAAAAGAAAAATGGGTAAAGTAAGAGAGATGAAATAATTTTAGAAGGTTTTTATTTTTAAGGGACGACCCAAAATAGAAATAGTTTCTATTTTCAAGGGACGGAGGTAGTATTAGTTTTATAATAGAGCGTGAGAGTAATGATTTAATGGAGTATGAGGTCCACTTATGAAAAATGGACGAAAGCAAATGGGGATTTTAATCGAGGACGTACCAAAATATCAAAATGGGACATCATATCTCGGGCATAAGGAGTACAAAAGGTTTCATTTGTGTTCCATTCTAATACATTTTGTCATCTGCATTTAGACATTGTCAACCCTTTGCCTATATGGGGTACAAAACCTTAATCAAAGAGTTGACGGCGGCGTCTAAACATAGATGACGTTTAAAATAAAATGTGGAAGAAACTTTCTATATCATTTATGCAAAACTTTTTGTACCAACATAAAACAACGGTGAAATTTTTTGCATGAAAAGTGTAATTATCCAGAATAAATTAACCATAACTCGAAAATGCGGAACTCACAGTTAACATCCACGTTGCATTTTCTACTTCACGGGGGTTTGACTTGACATAGCGGTGATTGAAGGTGCACCCTGTGTGCATGTCCACTTTGTGGTCGTCTCTCAAATGTGTAACCAGGTGAGGAGTGTCTCCTGTGACCGAGCACTCTGATCCGGCATACGGACAACTGTATGGTCTGAAGTTGCAAACTGCTTCGTGCTTGAGTTTGCTGTAATACGGGAATATTTCAGCACACCCCAGTGAGAAAAACTTGCAGGGAAGCTCTAGTGACTCCGCGACCTTCTCTAGTGCCAAACACCTGATATCTCCAAGCTCTTGTCTGCAGGTAGGGCAGCGATTATGCACCCTCGACTTGCAAGTGGAGCAGAGTGTGTGCCCATTGGGACACTGCAACGAAGAATATGTTCAATACAGTCATTCTTTTGCCTTCATTTCTTCAAATAAGTAAAAGCTATTCTTCCAACAGATGCACACTAATGTGTCATTTTCATCCGAACACAGCAGATTAAGGCCCTTTATTTACAAGCCACATGAAGTGATTCGCCTAAGAAAAACAGAGACCACAACTCAAGCCATTCGATGCAAGTTTAGAGCGAACTATCAAGTAACATTATGGTCATAGATTACCATATCATCTGTTGTATTATGTAGCCAAACTGCGGGAGGCCCTTTTCTTGCAATTCTTTCACTCATTAGAAAAAAGTAACAAACCAAATATACACACTGTCGAGCCACTATATCTATGAACCAAAAATATTCAGGGTTCCCATTGTAGTTGTTACTCTTTCAACAAACTCAATGCAGTTAAAGTATTATCAAGCCAAATAATATACAAATAAAATTTCCCTACCCGATCAAAACTCGAACTTGAATCCACCTTTCCCCAACTAAAAGGACTCCGACTCACACCTATCCACTAAAAGGACTATACCTATGAAGTATGAACCACTCAAAAATAACGGTTTCCCCTTGTAATAATAGTCACTCATTCAACAAACTCAAAGTAGTTTAAAGTCTATCAAGTTACATAATTTAAAAATAAAACTTTCCTACCCAATCAAACTCAAGGTTAGATCCACATTTCCCCAACTAAAATGAGTCTCACTCCTCAATCATAAAGCATTTATCAAAGCAGAATAATTTGCATTGTAAATGGATACTCATTCAACAAATCAATGAAGTTAAAAGCGTGCTAAGTCAAACTATAATTCACAAACAAAACTTCCCTAAACAATCAAAACTCGAGCTCGAATCCACACATCCCCAACCAAAAGCTACAGAAAGCATTCATCAAAGCAAAAGAATTTCAACAAATGTGTCAAAAAAATGCAAGGTTTCCCCTTGCGATGGTTACTCATTCAACAATCTCAATGAACTTTCACATAATTTACAAACAAAACTGTTACCTACCCAATCAAACCTCAACCTCAAATCCACATTTTTCCCAACTAAAGACTCCAATTCCTCTATCAACTAAAAACCATATAAACCATTCATCAAAGCACAAGAGTTTCAAGAAATGCACCAACAAAATGCAAGGTAAGGTGGATAAGTTGAGCAGACCTGATGGATGGGTGGGTACATCGAATTCGTACAAACGGGGCACTCGAGCAATTCGTGCACGCTGGTTGGCACCAGTCCAGCCACGAACCTGCCGAGAGGCTTGGAAGAACACTGATGAGAATGAGCATTTTGATTGCTGCGAGAAACTGCTGACTGCATCTCCTCATCTTCATTTCCCTCCGTTGAAGAAATATTATCCATTTCCATTGCCCCCCAATTTCACAGAACCCCCTTTCTTCCTCACCCGATCGCAAGAATCAAGTCCTTTTTCCCCCTTTTCAGCTTCCCCCAAATCACAACAAGGCCACTTCTGCAAGTGTCACAAAATTGGGTGCCCTAATTTCGTAATTCAATCGATCGTAACCCCCCAAATGTCCACTTCTATAAATTCAATCTTCAAAGTTCGATCTTTGACACAAATTAGGCGATCTTTGACGAAAATCGATTCCGATAAAGCGATTTTAGGGGTCCATTGTTTTCTTTCAATTTCTTCTCTTGTTCTCTTCTTCGGTGAGAAAGAAGAAATCAAAAGAATATGAAAGAAAATGGAGGAGAGAATGAGGGGAAAAATGGATTGAAAAAGAAGACGAAAGGAAGGATCATGAGAGAGGAATGAGATCATGAGAGAGGAATGAGGATCACCGTTGAATTTGAAAACATTTGATTTTCCGATGTTAATCCGACGGTTTTCAATAAGATTAAGGAGTATTTAAATGACTCAGTTCGGTTTCTGTATTTGTTGTTGTTCAGTTACCTTTTTCTTAAAAAATTCGTATCTCCGCGAATTTACACACTACTAAGTTTACAAATTACAATATATCTCGATTTATTGTACGATTTCCACTATTTTTTTGGAAATCTTTTTAAAGTTATATAGGTCTAGGAACTTATTTTTGCAAAATACTTATGCAGGAACTTATAAGTTGTTTTAAGGAAAAATTATAAGCTCAGAAAAGCACATTTATTCTTTATTTTTAATTGATAAAATAGGGAAGAGAGAAAAATAACAGTAATATAATTATTTCTAACTGAGATATCATAAATAGAATACAGATAAGAATAAAATGAGAGAGAAAATAAAAAATTGAGAATATTAAAAATAACAGAGAGAGTGACATTATCATTAAAATTTAAAAGGAATATTTTATCCATAAAATCCTACATTCAACATGTCAACCATAAAACATCATATCAAAATTGTTTATTAGCTTTAAAAATAAAATTGGGTCTCAAGCATGAGTATGATCTACTATTTCCTAAAAGCATCAGACCATCCACAACGCGTCTCGCGCCGGGCTCGCGTCTCGTCTCGGAGAGACGAGACCCCCGCGAGACGCATTGCAGCGGCCATCTCGTCTCCAGCTCGCGACCGGCTCGTCGCGTAGCTCGTCTCGGAGAGACACGAGACGAGCTGTCTCGCCACGCGCCCGAGACACGTGGCACGTCCCCATGCGTGCGTGACGCCCACTCGCTGGCCCGCGAGTGGGCGTCGTCACTGATGACGCAATAATTCATTTTTTTTAAAAAAAAAAACGATTTTTAATAAAAAAAATTTTTTTTTTTTTCAAACGGTAATATTACCGTTAAATATTTATTTTCATTTTTTAAATTTTTAATTTTTTTACTCTATAAATAATTCTATTCCATACTCATTTCAAACACAAACACACATCTATTCCTCTCAAATCCTCTCTATCACTCCAATTTCCATCTTCAATCAACTCAAACAAATGGATCCTTTTGAGCAAATGCGCCAATTAATGGAACAATCACTCGAAGAAGATCGACGACGAGAGGCGGAGGAAGCCGCACCACCCCCACGACGCTCCCGGAAGTACATCAATCGGAACCGGGAGGAAGCCGCCGCACGGTTAGTACGCGACTACTTCTGCGATAACCCGATTTGGGGAGATACCTATTTCCGTCGCCGTTTCCGCATGCGGAAACCGCTATTTCTCCACATAGCGAATACTTTGGCGGCCAGGGAGGAGTTCTTCCGAGAAGGGTTCGACGCGGTCGGTCGTCCCAGCCACACGACGCTGCAGAAATGTACTGCAGTCATCCGGCAGCTTGCGACTGGACAAACGGCCGACATATTCGACGAATACCTGCACATCGGAGACAGTACTGGGCGCTTGTGCTTGCTCAACTTCTGCAGAGGCGTCCGGGCAGCCTTCAGTGACGAATTTCTCCGGAGGCCAACCACGGAGGATTGTCAGTTCCTCCTCAACCTGCACGAACAAGTGCACGGATTCCCCGGGATGCTTGGCAGTGTCGATTGCATGCACTGGCAATGGAAGAATTGCCCGGTGGCTTGGAGGGGTTCCTACACGAGCGGCCACAAAGGCACCCACCCAACCGTTGTACTCGAGGCCGTTGCCGACTACCGACTTTGGATCTGGCACGCGTACTTCGGGGTCCCTGGCTCGAACAACGACATAAACGTGCTCCAACAGTCCGACCTCTTTACCGAAGTTTTGGATGGTAAAGCGCCGGCCATCAACTTCGTCGCCAACAACCGACGGTATAAAATGGGGTACTATCTCGCCGACGGCATCTACCCGAAGTGGCCGACCTTCGTGAAGACGTGCGGCAGGCCAGCGAACCCAAAGCAGGCTCTTTTTGCGCAGAAGCAGGAGGCTGCGCGCAAGGATGTGGAGAGGGCGTTCGGGGTTCTCCAAGCGCGCTTCAACATCATCAAAGCCCCGGCTCGTTCGTGGTTCATGGAGAGCATGGTCGACATCATGTATACGTGCATAATCTTGCACAACATGATTGTCCGAGACGAAGGACCCGATGCCGGAAATTGGTTCGACCCCGAATCCCCCGGAAGCTCAACTGCAAGTAGTCCGCCGCGAAGTGGAGCGCATCCATCTATACAAGAACGGTTGGCTATTCGGGCAAGGACACGCGACTCTAGCGCCCACACCCAACTCCAAGAGGATCTAATTGAGCACATTTGGGAAAACTTTGGCGGAGAATATTAAATTATGTCATTTTTATTTTTTTAGAATTTTAATTATGTCTTCGCTTTTTTAATGTTAAGTTGTAATATTGTTTTAATTTTAATAAAGTGCGTTTGTTTAAATTGAATTGGGTTTTAAAAAAAATTATAAATTAAATTGAATGAATAGTAATTAAGAGACGGTATAGAGACGGTTAAGAGACGGAGCGTTGCAGGTTCCGTCTCTTAGTTAAGAGATGGAGGAAAAAAGGACAGTGGGGCCCTCAAATAGTGCTCAAATAGTAGTTAAGAGACGGTTTAAGAGACGGTATAGAGACAGCGTTGTGGATGGCCTCACTATCCACTAAAATAATGCTAAACTTAATTACATTTGTGATAGTTAAAAAAATAATAGTATCTCAAAAACTAGATTTTTGTAGCTGTATGATGTCCCTCATGATTCTTTCCAAGAAAAGTGTACCAAGAACTAATGAAAGTAATACTGTTATTTGATGTCTCCATTATAACAAAAAACTTTTTATAAAGCCGAATTTCATGTGGGGTGGTGTTCAAATGAAGGGAACTTTTAAATAACTTATGTAAGAAAGAGAAGATAAATTCGTTCCAAAAGTTGAAACTGAAATCACAAAGGTTTGATGACATGATAAATTATTTGAGGTTGGAGAAATAGTAACTTTTTATTGGTTTTCCTTCATTTTCTTGCTTTATACGATTACCATATTATTTTTCGGTTACTTTGGTTTTACGAGATTATGATCTTGTATGAATATATCATGTGTTGCCAGATCGATATTTTTACTAAAAGAGATAGACAGGCATGTCATTATTGCGTGTTTTAGTTGTTTTTGTATTTGTCGTTAATGTGTTGCCTTTTTTGCATGTATTGTTGATCCCGTGTTACTTGAATTGCACAATTCTAGTGGGAATCTATTCATCAGTTTTTGGTTTTGAGCATTTTTACGCTCACAAAAAAACAAGATGAAGACAGCATCAAAATGTTTAATTAGAAGGCCAATGTATATATTTAGGATTATCATCAACGTTATATTGATAAATGTTAAAAATAATGTACCAAAAATTTGGTAAAAATGTATTATATAATTCTGATGCATTAATTATAACAAATCGGTTCCATGGTCTAGTGGTTAGGACATTGGACTCTGAATCCAGTAACCCGAGTTCAAGTCTCGGTGGAACCTACACATTTTCCTTTTTGCAGTTTTGGCCAATTTCCGCCATCTTTTAGTTTCCACATATTTCATGCTTCTACGAAGTTTTGTATCATTATTATTGACAGATTTTCCGCCATCTTCTAGTTTCCAACGAAATTTGCCCCCATATTTTTTGCAGTTTTGGCCAATTTTCCGCCATCTTTTAGTTTCCACATATTTCATGCTTCTACGAAGTTTTGTATCATTATTATTGACAGATTTTCCGCCATCTTCTAGTTTCCAACGAAATTTGCCCCCATATTTCATGCTTCTACGAAGTTTTGTATCATTATTATTGACAGTTAACCGCCGATTATGGTTCCAAAGTTTCAAAAATCGGACCCATAGAAGCAATATGTCCGTCCTTTGCTACGATTCTATAATCGGAACCGCAGTCTAGTTTCGCACCCTATCGATTAACCATGCATCCAAATCAATCCAATCGTCCTAATCTTGTTAACAATACATATTAGCAAAATTTAATTACTACTATGCCCAAAATTTAGTCGGTTAAACTCTTGCTACAGATTGAGTAAGACATGGAATTTCATCAGTACACACAAACAGATAGCTACCTAAATGCAGCCTTTACACTTTCACATCAAAGGATACTTACGATCAAGACTAGAAAGAAGAAGATGAAATGAGTTTGTGAAGCTCTTCAACAATCACAACTACTGCCTCTATGACATCATCCGGGCATCGATCCACGTCCCATCGGATACTGATCACACAAAAAAAGGTCATGTTCTTCGAAGTTAATTCCAGCAAGATCAACATTGATACAGCATATAATCCTACCTATATGGATATGAAGATGGAGATGTGATGGTTGCATTACCTGAGACGACACATTGGATGAGCCCTTAGCAAGAAAACGGAGTAGCTCCTGCTTCTTCTTTTCGTAGTTGAATCTAGCACGGGTCAGCAGATCTTGCTCTCTCTTCATATCTTCGTTTGTTCGCTCCCTCTTCCATTTAGTCTCCTTTATGTCCTTTTCAGCCTCGAGGTATTCCTCGGGAGGGTTGAACATCTCTGAGCCAGTTGGGAACTTCAGATCTATATCTTTCCTTCAATAGTACAAAAATGCCATCAATGAAAATCTACGATAGATAGAGGGACGTTAGGTGAGTTACGGTCAGATTTCTTACTCGTGTTCGCCCAAGGAGAATACTCCGGAACATCTGATCATTCCTCCATCTAGAGATATGGCGCCATTTCTTATACAAGGGAGAGCGTTTAACATGTCTTCCCTCGATTTATATACCTGCAAATTTGAAAAAAGATGGTAGAAGAGTGTTTCTCGAAGGCCATCCCCATTCTTCGAGGTACAATGCAGGTTATTGCTTTCAATGGTGATCATGTTCACAGCAAAACCCAGAAAGCCCAAAGGAGTCTCTCCATTAGGTAATCTTGGTTTTAGAAGATCAAGCCTCCGCTGAGGATCATCAGATATGAATTCACCCGCATACGGTCTAAGCAGAGACCAGAAAGGCATCACAATTACATACTGTTAATGGAGTATGGAAAATAAAAGAGATAAGCTAGCACAGCCAGACCTTATATCTTCAAGACAAATCACAATAAATTGATCAGCCAGTGGCTTCCCGATAGAAGCTGCAAATCCATGAAGGCCGAGAGTTTTGTCAATTACACCCTCCCTGTTGTATACTTCCAGGGCTTTGACACCTTCATACGTCTTGCAAACCACTGCTAGCATGGTGTCCTGGCCCAAATACTCAGAAAGAAGCCTGAGTCCAAAAATAAAAAGTAAAATCAAAATTTGTTTGACGGCCCAGAAACATGACAAGATGTACAGTTTTCCATGAAATGAAACCACACAAATGAGAATCAATTTATATTCATAAGCGAGCTTTAGAAACAATATTCTGAAACCAATAAATCTTCAGGTAGAATAATATTTCTATACAAATAAATCATACAAAGAAGGAAGCCTTCATTCAAAACTTTAGGCACTTAAAAATTAGCCAGTATAAGGTAAAACCGTAAAAGTGGACCAGCCTGCTAAGATTGTTATCCTCGAGTTTTCCAAGTGTGGCTACAATGCCAATAACATCCTTTGTGAGTGAATGATCAGACGACAGTGCTACTGCTTGGATTTTCAACCGATACACAAAAGCAGCCCCAGAGTTCTCGTGCTTAAGAATATTCTGGATCGTTTCTTCTCCACTCTTCACAAGTGCAGGGTCTTCCTTTTTTGTCTGAAAGAAACTTGCTTTATCATACTTCCCAAGAGCGACTAGAAGAAACGGGATGATCAGGAAGTGAATTAAAAAATAGCGATATAACAATAGTGAGATATATAGATGGATAGCTAGACTAAAAGATGAGTAATAATGAACTTATCCGTCAATATTTAGGAATAGTTATATCTACAAATCCCTTAGATATGTAACTTATTCTGAGATTTTAAGCATTCTTAATTCCTCGTCTGCTAGAATGAAACTGCACAAGTACTAATAAAAGCAGTATTGGAAAAGGCCAGACAAACTATTTGGTAAGGTAGATGGATACCTTGCATATCTGGAATTGATTCATCTAAATTTATCTTCAAATTCGTCAAGTATTTAAGATTTTCCTCGTGATGCTTAATTTTCAGACCCAGTTCCTGCAAATCATCCTTAAGTTTCTGCAAAATTGCATAAACTTCGTTAAGCGAGGTCATGATTTTTCCTTAAGCCGCAAATGATATCCAGATGTTAGAAACTGTACTGATATCACACATACTCCTACGCATGATCAGATAGTTTATGTGACAAACCTTAGAATGGGCAGCAATAAACTCAGCCTCGAGCTGCTGACATTTCCCTGCATTTTGCGTTTTCAGACTTGTCACCATATCTACGGAATTTGTTTCTACGTGCTTAAAAGCAGATGGTTCAGAAGCGACCAAGGTTCTGGGACTATATGACAGCTGCAAAGGAATGACATTACTCAGCTTATAGATATCACTACCACAGAGAAAGCTAATGCATCCAGACAGACAAGTGTTACACGAGTTAATACGTCAAGTCAACAAAGCATATCATCGACTTCATATGTTTTCTTCAGAAAAAAAGCAGGAAGATCTTTCGTGGGGCTATGTTTTCTAAATTTCAATTGAGAATATAGTTTTTATGCGCCGGCGCCCCAATCCCTTTCTGGGAATATTTGCAACAATTTGCTAAAAACTTGGATAATTTGAAGATCCTATATGGATAAGTAATGGTTTCAAGATGCAATTATGTAAAAGAGAAGCAGCAGCACCTCTCGAATTCGATTAGAACAGCAAAGAACCATCAATCATGTAAGACCAGCTCACACATTCCATAAAACAATCACACCACAAGAGGCTCACTAAATATACAGACGCCATATGTACACATAGTCACATACACAGAGATGAGTTTTGCTACACACATTGTGTTAGAGATTAAAATCTCCAAGGACATCATCGCTACGAACACTCATGCTATGGAACTATGAAGTATGAACACAAACAGAATTCAAGATAAAACAAGCATTCGCCAGAATGACTTGGACTCTCACCGGAGAGACTAGATTCTCATTCAATTTCTGGATGATTACAACTGATGTATACATTCTGTATTTATACAGACAGCTATAAATACAAATAACTGCTTCTAACTACTATATATCTAACAACATTGACAAGCTTCCTGCATCATATGACATTTGAAAATCTCGAAGCATTATGCATCAGTGAAGATCCACCACTAATCTCTCCAACATAAACTAATCCGGATAAAATCCGCACTGGATTAACATTTTGAAAATTGAAAATCCACACGATTTCCTCGGAACGTATAGCTATACCTAATTCCTGAAACTAATCGGCACACGCGCAACAAATTGAAACAGAAGGATCATCAGAAATTCACAATTCACGATCAGTCCATTTTATTACAGTTTCTTCGATACCAAAACGAGAAAGGAAAAATATATTGCATGTTCAACTCGAGAGGTTTTTCCAGTTCCTAAACGTAGAAAACTTCTCAGAGAGCCTAAATCCACCGATTTGAATTGCTAATTCGAAACAATCACTAAATAGAGCGGCAAATTAAAAGGAGAATCTAAGCATTACAAAAGAGCACCTGTGCTGCGGGATCAAGCGGCATTCTCCACGGGACTCCGCCGCTGCCGGACATCGCCGGAAGTCGGAGTGTGGCGCTTCTTGGAGAATGGGAGAACAGCACAGCTACTGTTGATTCCACAGCGTCTAAAGTGAAATGCTCTAAAAAAATTCTGCTCTTATTTCTCAAGTTACCCAAAAAATCAAAAAATTATCTCAAATTTTGGTTATTTCCGTAATTTTGAAAATCGGCAAAAAATTAAGAATCTTGAATTTTTTCTTAATTATCTAATAATGTATTGTCTGTATTACGATAATATTGTTTAATTCTCAATAATGGTGTTCACGTATTATTTTCGATTATCGTATCAGATTATTTTCGATTATCATAGATATCATGTCATCAAAAAAATTAAATAAATAATTGAGAATAAATTCAAATTTTTTACTTTTCCTATGTAATTTTCAAAATTGCCTTATCAACCAAAATTTGACCAAATTTCCTAATTTTTTTACACTTATTTATTCTGATATTTGCTCTTTTTAAGCATGTCATAATAAAGTTATGCAGTAATTCCACTTATCCTTGTTAGCATTATTTGTTTGATTCTCTTAGTTTGATAATAGAGCAAATTGTCTGAACATCCCTTTTGGCCGAATTTTGATTCTGACTTGCAACTTTAAAAATTAATTAAAAAAACTCTGAAAGTTGGATTTTTCATAATTATCTAATGAGGAAAAAATATGGCCAATGCGTGCAGTATTTTGATATTTTAAAACCAAACTAATGAATTCATGATAATGCATAGTTTTGTGATTGTCATACTAGATATGCCTCGAGGTAGATGTCACATTTAAGTGATGATACGTGATTTTAGAAAATACTATTACTTCCTCCATCTCACATTAATTATCACACTCCATACATTATTCTCTATTTTATTTTACCATTTATTCACTTTAACTATTTATTATCATTTTTACAAAATGAGTGTAGAAACGCAACTGTGACAGTTAATGTGGGACAGAGAGGGTATTTAGTAAGTTAATCAGAGAAAGAATAAGTAGTTGAATGTATTAAGAAAATTGAAACGGCAATTAAAGTGACAATGAAGATAAAAGAAAAAGTGGTTGAATGTATTAATTAATGTTTACTTTTATTAAAAGGAAATTTGACATATTTTAAGGATTTAAAAAAAATGTGATATCTACTTAGGACGGGTGAACAAATTTCACCAAAAAAAGACTTTTTTTTTACAAGATACTCCAAATTACAAATAAGTGGAGTACTAACTATAAATAAATATAAATTCATTATATTTCGGGTGATTTAAATTTTATGACGAACCAAAATTTAACAATTTTTTTAATATTTTGACAATTTTTCCTTGATTGTTCGACTCTAATACCCTAAATATTTGTATTGGTATTGTTAATTTTACAAGTCACATAAAAATAAAGTATCAATTTGCTCATTTTCTCCCTACATTTACAAACTAGATAAAAGAATAAATTGAGTTTTAATACTTTATTTTATTTATAAAATTAATATTTTCAATGATCATTTTCATAATATTAGAATTACGTTAAAGGGAAAAAAACGAATGTCCGTAGTTAAGGTAATTTATAAATATAAACTTAATAACAATATACATTAAATTTCACATAGTTGCAAAAAACAAAACAAAGAGAAGATAAAGTGATAGAGATAGAGTTGTGTAGGCTAATTTCATCATCCCACATCGATAATGACATACAAATATCATGTGTATGATGGTATAGAAGGGCGACTAATACAAGGTTGAAGGTATCTTTGCGCTTGGGGCAATGACGCAGCTAGTGAGGTTCTAACCGAAGCGCGTCAATTGCTGGTTTGGATTCGGCCCATTCTTGTAAATAGCTTGTTCCTTAGTTATAGTAATACTACTAGTTAAAGGAATAATTGTGTTTAAAATAATAACAAAATAATATATTATATTTAACTTTTTAATATATTAGTTGTTTTAGATTTTTTAGACACTGTTGTCGCATTAATACATTTATGTTTCACTATTCATCTAAATCACTAGGAAACTTACATTTGTACGACAACTCACTCGAAATTTTTTTATTGTGAGATAATTAAGAATTCTTGAAACTTTGTGAATTTTCATTCAAATTTAAAAAGTGTGAGACAAACTAAAACTTGAACTAACGTCATGATTTGGCATGCAACTAACCTCTAATTAAAATTATATATAAAGAATTAAAATTATGAATTTCAATAAAACTAAAAGAGTAAGTACATCATTTCAATATCCGATCAATGCAATAGCAGAAAATAAAATACATATGGTTTGATAATAACTTTTAGAGTTAAAAGTGTGATTTTCAATTATTTTATTAAATTAACGGATCATCCGATACCCAAAAATTGAACGATAAATAGTTAAATCAAACCCAAACCCAAACCCAAACCCGTGACAGATAATTGCAGGTATCGGACCAGGACGGGTAATACCCAACACGCGATATCTATCTCAACGGCCCCACGAGTATTATGAAATAGACTTAGCATATATACCTAGTGGCTCTTCAAGTATGGATTACACATTAGTTAATTTGTAGTTATAGTGGACTAATTTTGTAGGTGGTAGGTGTGATTGTTTATAGGGTAGGTGTGAGTTGGTTATAAGGCCACCCGCAACGCGTCTCGCGGGTGGCTTGTATTTCGTCCCGCCGAGACTAGATGGCGTCGAGACGCGTTGCAGTACCCCGTCTCGTCCCGGTCTCGCCGAGACGCTCGTCCACCGAGACACCTCGCGAGCTGTCTCGCTTGAGCGACGTGGCGCGCTCCGGTGCCATGCGTGACACCCACTCGCCGGCCCGCGAGTGGGATTCGTCACGCTGAATCAATAAATCATTTTTTTTAAAAAAAAATTGAATTTAATTAAAAATAAATAAATAAAAAATCGAAAACGACAATATTACTGTTTTTTGACCGTTTTTTATTTTTATTTTTTTTACTCTATAAATACTTCTATTTCATAATCATTTCACAAATAAATACACATCAAATCCTCCAAATCATCTCCATTTCCTCTCCAATTTTCATCTAACCTCTCATCACAAAATGTCCGGCGATTGAAACTCTGGCGGTGGTGGCTCCGGCGGGTTTGACATCAACGCGTTTGGAGACTAGGGGGCATGTACAAAGTGTTGGGTGGTTTCGGTTCCGGTTCGTCTACGCCGGGCACCCAGGGCCCGTCGACGCCGGGGATACCAACTACCCCATTTTGATGTGGATGCATACGCCCGTCCCTCCGCACCGAGGTATTCGCAGGGATTATCCCAAATTCGGGAGGATTATCCGAATGAACCTCATCCGGAAGGAGGACGAGGTGGTGGAAACTCTAGGGCATTCGACACCGTGGAGGAAGAGGCGGAGGCGGCCGAGGAGGATGAGGATGTAGGCCGGCATCCGTACAACCGCAAGGACACAATGGCAGGAACCGAAAAAAAATTACATTATTATACAAGTGGTGCAAATGAAATGAAGTTCAACGGGATGTATATATAGGAACAGAAAAAAAATTAATGAAAAAAAGCGGAATTCCGCGAGCGTCAACGCAATTGCGGACGTCCGCACGGAATTCCCGGCGGAATTCCGTACCCGTGCCTGGGACGCGCAATGACGGACGTCCGCCACGGAATTCCTTCACGCCGGTGGGAATTCGGCGTCGACGTCCGCCATTGCTGATGCTCTTTAATCAAAACTTTTAGATATTATTGACTTGGGCCCACTGAATTAATATGCAGAACCTAAAAGTAGTAATGTAAATTAAGTACTACTCCTGTAAATTAATTATTTATAGAGATATATGGAATTACTACGTTTGATAAATAAGAAAAGGAAAAAAGGAATGAAATTGCATAAGAATGGAAAAGGAAATAAAAAGAATGAAAAAAACATACCTGCGTAGATATGCATTTTGTTCTTAAAAATTTTAAAACATTCCAATTTGATATTTATATAAAATTAAAAATTATCAAAAAATGATGAATTAAAGTAGTGGGACTATGAATAAGACAAGGTGTCATGTTTGAACTTCTGTAACTGCATTGTTAGCGTTCATGGTACTGTTTGTTATACTAACGTGATGCATTGTAGCGTTTATGGTAATGTTTGATGTACTGACGTTATGCATTATTGGCGTGTATAATAAAATTTGACATTGACGTAACATGTGAGTAAAGTTCGGCTAAAATTTTATGACTGCTGTAAAATAACGTAGAGATATTTTGCCAAAAATAACAAAGCTCGGTGAATTACAACAAATGCACATTTATGTGTTAGATTTTAATAGTTGAGAGATATTCATTCCGTCCCAGCGTAATTAAGTCATAATAGTATTTCTTTTTTCGTTAATAAATATTGTAGGTGAGTTGTTGTTTTTTTTATATAGCAAAAATCAATATCATTAACTTCTCATTTTCATGCAGTATACAGAGAGGTCAAAGTGAGAAACAAAAACACCTGATAATAAGAATTTTGATTCCAGAAATTGAAAAAGATTAGGCACTCCTCAAGCATACAAATGCAGCAATAAACGAAGTTCTTTACAAGCCCTCGGATAAATAGCCAGTTCAAAAGGCAGAGACAATAAGAAGCTGCCTTCAACAAATTGGCGCATTTCAATCAACATGTATAAGATGATTCTACCTACGTCGAGCACCAGTTGAGCTCTGCACAAATTCAACTTGTTTTTTTCCTGAACAACCTGTTATATCTCCTTATACTGGCTCCAAATTCACTTTACTAAATTGAAGAAACTAAATTTATGCATACTGTTACATCATATAAATCAATAAGATAATTACCAACACTTGCAAACACACATACAGACATGGGCGGATCCAGGATTTAAAAATCGTGGGGTCGGACGAGATAATTAATATAATAATATTATATATATTATAAAAATACATTACAAATAAAATTATTTTTTTTATCACGATAGTTGACTTTTACGAGTTCATATTTTTAACTTTTACGAATATTCATATTTTGAAGCTGACCGAAATTTTATCATTGGAAATAATTGCAAACATATCTTCCAGTCGTTGATTGTGTTCAACATTAGCACCAGAAGAACAGATAAAACTCATGAGAACAGATACAAACTCAAGATATTTTTAAAATAAATTTATCCATTAATTTAATATGGATGGTAATTAAAATCAATAATAAAAAACATAAGTATATAATTATTATATTCATAAAAATTAGGTCAAATAAACAAAATAAAAGTAAAAAAATAATAAAACATGATTAAAAGAATATCAATAACGCACCAATTTTTTTTGTGCAAAGCCTATGCCCCTCAAAAATCTTAATCTTAGTCTCCTACTATAACTTTCTATTTAATCAAAATAATAATTGGGTAGAAATATAGAATTTTTATTTATAAAGAAAGTTGTAACTCTTGTAATAAAGATAAAATTATTTAAAAAGGACAGTATTGACTGATTTTTTTAACTAATAAATTTAAATAAATTAGGAATTTATGTAAATTTGTGGGAAAATTAAGGAGAAAAAAAGTTAATACTACATGGCTTAGAAAATTATTGGCAGGCGAATTAAATGAAAAAGCAGTATTAACAGCGAGTGACCAGAGGCAATCAATTAGATTTTTTACTTATAGATTTTCTAACCCAACAATCAATAGGAGTATTAACCACTCCTCAGCCCAAAAATCATATTAACCTCTCTGTTCATCTTATTCGTTGAGAATACATCAGCTTCTTCTGCAACCCCTCCCCTTATCTATCTCTACTCTATTCTTATTAGTATTGTTCCTTTCTCCTCTTAGTTTTTGGAAAAGGCGGAAGGCTTCGGGTAGAGTTGAAGCTGGCCGTGGGGTCGGAGACGGAACTGCACCAGGTCAAAGGTCGAAGATGATGTTTTCCGGCAGTGTTCGGTGGACCGCCGGTGGGGTCGGCCGACCCCCGCGCGACCCCACCTGGATCCGCCAATGCATACAGATTAATTTAAACTCACACACAAAAGCATAGATTCCTCTCTGAAACTGAATAGAAAAAGAGTGAACTCATACCTCAGCCAAGACTTCTTCTTTGGTTATTGGTTCACGCAGTTCATCTCCTTTTCCGTCTATGATGAACTTCTGTATAATCTGACAACAGGAAAAATATTTGTTAATCCCTGACGGGACTTTACATCTAACCGGAAATATTGAGGCAATGTTAGTAAAATGCTGTTGAGTGATGGTATAAAGAATTGAAAGGCCAGAAATAAAGAGTTGAGGTGCTAACAGTTGTGAGGATAATATCCAGCTTCCGATAACATACGCCTTGAGCAGCGGATGGTGCATCGTGCCATCTCCTCCGCCATATAAGAGAGGTGTATATTTCAGCAACTGGAGAAAGAAAAAAACGAATTTTGGTAGGTTAGCTCCTTCGTCTAAGCTGAATGACCACGAATTATAGATTGATTGATCATGTATTAAGTTATTTGCTTAAGTTTGTTGAGAAAATATAAAGTTTACAAACGATTTCTGTCCTCTTTTTACACTGTAATACAATTCGATCCAGTATTGTTATTGTTTTTTTTAATGTATTGTTACATCAACTTTAATACGATTTAATCAAATCGAAGAAACAACTAGACTGGAAGTGAGAATTAGACGATGACAAGAATTTCTAAAGGTGCACACAAATACATACACACACTAAATGCATAAGGAATTCAAAACCATTAACAAAGAAATTCACAGCATATGCAATAAAATAGCGCACACTTAAACTCAAAAGTTTCAACAAATTCAGAAATTAAACTTGACATTTTTTGGATCATTCACAAGCTTTACAAAGAGAAGTTCTAAAACTACACAAGGGGAAAATCATACTCCATTTACCATATAGATTATGTTATATGTATTGCTATGAGAGATGAGAACTACTAATAAGCAAGAGACACAAAAGAATTTCTCATTGACGTTGACAAGAATGACGCCTGCACCTTTATGAGCAGAAAAGCAATGATCAAGTTCGAAGATATAATTTTGACAAAATCACCTGTGTGAAATCTGAAAATGCAAATGGAATTTCTCTGTACAAAATGAACTGCAAATTTGGACAAAAAAAATGAAGAAGAAAGATGGTGCACGACTGGTTTCTAAATCAGAAGAAAACTCATATACTTGGCTCAGTCTGTGTGACCACTAGACCAAACAAGCAGCACCAAGATGAGATGGGGGCGCATCTCATCATCGACACCCAATTAAAATAACCAAGCCAATACCAGAAAAAGCATGCAACATCACTTGTATATTAAACGAATCAGACATCACCGTCCAGCCTCATGTCATATCATTTTCTCAATGAAGAAGCCATTACCACCACTGTTCCCCCCCTCCCCCCAAGCCAAGGCAAATGAAAGGAACCCAAACCTCATGATGCTGATGCATGCGTTAGCGACAACAAAAAGTAAAATGCCTTTTTCTTGTCTAGTAATTGCAATGATCTCGCATGACACACCTGAATGTCTAACTTTTGACCTTATCTTGACACGACCAATTGAATGCAGGTAAGTAATATGAACCAAGTGAACACCACCTCAAATGGATATAGCACGACTAATGGCGAGCCTTGCCCACTCAGCAGCTTCTTTAATCAAATGGTCATCGGAAGACAAGCATTCATTTAAAAAGTCTTTGCTTGACAGAGATTGCTGAATGAGAGTACCAGCAGTACTTCCCAGAGTATCTGCTAGATCTCCAAGGACACCAATAGCAGCTTTAATCACAATATCATCCCTGACCAACATGAAACAATTAAAGAATTAGCTGTAGTAAAGACAAACCTAGACGAGTTGCATTGAGAAGATCAGATTCTACTCACATATCTTGTTCAAGACACAAGCTATCCAGGAATTGCAGGATATGAGGAGCATACGGAATTAGGAGTTGGGTTTTCGGAGAGTTCTTGAAACCCTGAAGTATCCCAGAATATGCCTCTAAAATCCCATTCCTTAGAAGATTAGTATACTCGATAATTTCATCATCAGCACCTGATGCGTGAACAGACAATTCTGCAGCACTCTGAAGCATTGGCACAGCATACATGAAATACTTCTCGAAATTTTCTCCAATAGCTAGTGCTATGTCTCCAAAGCAAGAAATGATTGGAGGTTTCACAGACCGATGCAACTGGTTGCTTGACAAATCTTTGAGAAGCAGAGTCATCACTCCATCACAGTAAGGCAGAATCTTAACCTCCAATGCCCTGCAGATATCCCCCACAACGCCAACAGTGACAGCACAGACTTGGCACTCCTCAAAATTCTGAAGTCCCATCTCTAGGTACTTGTAAAAGTCTGGCATGTACTTTGCAAAGTTAGGACCACACGCATAGGCAAGAGCACCTATGGCAAGCATTGCTTCCTCATGGACAGTGGCACTTCTACATGCGAATACTCGTAGGAAAAGATTCATAATCTGATCGGCATTTTGCATCAAGGCATATTTAGTGGTTTCGGAAGCCCCCAATTTCTGGATTATGACTTGTAAGCACCCACAAAGAAGGCCATGCAAATCGTTCTGCTTTTCTGTCGCGTCAGATGAAAATTTCTGTGCTTCAAGACTGTTGTGAAGTTCAGTCATGATGACTTGAACAAGTTCCACTACTAAGCGGGCTGTTTCATCGGTGGAGCACCTCACTACCTCATTTAAAGTCTCATAGGCAGCTGTCCGAAGTCTTGATTCCTCAGCATCCTCTCTGTGACTGACATTTAGAAGGGACTGGACGATTTCTTGTAAATAAGGTGTCAAAGGTGATGTTGAGCCCACATCCTCAAATCCTTGGGCTAGAAAACAGAGAGCACCACAAGCTTTCTCAGCCACATTAGGAGCATCTTTCATGCTCTGAAGGAGAACAGTGATTATCTGCTGGCAGTTTTCTGGCGTAATAATGGGTGTCCCTGCAATTGAGCCATGGAGATACTCAAATATTCGACCCAGGGTCCAAGCAGTTGTATCCTTTACATGGTTATTTGGATCTTTAGTCAAAGCAGCGAGCATGAAATTTTGAGCAACATTCACAATAGGGGTTAGTTTGTCAGGTGAGGGACCTTCCAATATTGAACCAAATGCATAGGTGGCAGCTTCTCTATGCCTCCAATCAGCTTTAGTAATGTTTTCTTCAATGAACGGCATTACAAGCGGTACAATGTCATCACCAACTGTTCTGGCCACCAAACCAAGGCATGTTCCACCAGCCATTGAAATATTCCAAAAGCCTTCATCCTGATCTTGATCTTCTTCTTGCTTAAGAAGTGTCTCCAATAACATTGGAACAAGCGCGGGGAGTGCCTGCTTTATAAAATAATAGCAAGGAACGTCAGAATCTGATGTAACCTCAGCTCCATACTCATCCAAAAGAACAATTTCCTCGTCACAAATTGAGCTCCAAAATTCAATTGCCTGGAGAGCCACCGGTTCCTCATCTTCTCTGACAGCTTTTGATGTGATGTTGAAAATATCTTGAATATATGGAGCTAATTTATCGTAGTATGTTGACCCAATAGAAACCAAACACTCATATGCAGCCTGCCGAATTTTAACCTCTGTTGAGAGTGTGGCCTCACAAACAACTCTCATAATGTAATCACGTTCCATATCATTAGAAAAATTAACTTGGGCAAATCCGAGAGCATTATATAAAGCTCTAGTGGCAGCAAGCCGGACTTCTGTACTACCTTCATTTGCATTCATGCCTTGAACCAATGCAGTAAGTATCTTATTCACTTGATCTTGGTCAATAAAGTCTGGAACAATTTCTTCACACATATATCCAAGTGTTTCAAGGGTTGCTTGCTTAACATGAGGAGGAACCTGGTGAACATTTGACAAGAGGGAACCTATGAGCTCAGGCCATTGCTTCTGAGGCAGTTCGATACCTGCAACCTTTGCAATGACTTGTGATGCCGTTGACCTGGCTTCAGGTGAAGTAGAGGAGAGCGTCTGCAACAAGAATGCCCTGATCTGGCTCTTCACAGCCATGTCCAGTGATAGCCATCTTTGCTCCAGTTCATACTTCCTTTGCTGTTCCTTTGCATCCAATGCATTTTTAAGAATTAAACCTGCTAGTTTACGGCTTTCAACAGGCTTCTCCTCACTAGCAAGCTCTCCAGAAAGTGATAATAAGAACGCAGGAAGATTTTGCTCCTGAAACTGTTTCAAGGTTTCTTCTGCATGTTTCCTTACTGTTGAATCGACTGCTTGTGCACACAGAAGAACTTGGGTGACTTCCATAGCCATATTCTCCCTGCAAATATCCACATGTGCGTCAAGTTAGAATATCAAGGCACATACTAATGCGATGGATGGATCACTTGCAAAATGAGAGCATAAGAAGTAGAACTCCAAGAAGCAAATGAAAAAAATATCCAGAACATATATTACATGGTATCTAATATAGTACAAGCCAACATGCAAAATATTGTGAATATTTCCTTTGACGGCCCAGAAATCAGCTAGAAAGCAAGTAAGGTTCAATATTTTTGTAGAGTCCATCATACGCCAAAAAACACATAAAATCAAACCTCATCTGCCACCAAAGCAACTGAATAAGTAAGCCCTTTGGCAGTTTTAAAAACAACAAAATTACTCATCAGTACCACTACAAATGCACCTAATTGTTCGTTTCAAACAAGTTTAACTGATGGAAAATATAAATTCATTTTCGATGCACTACATGAAGTATGCAGCATCAGACCAAGCTAACGCATATTGAAAGTCAAACTTCCAAAATTCAAGAAAAACTTCATTTGTCATCATCAAACAAAGTAATGGAAAAACACTTACCCTAAATAAACTCACCTAAAAACAATTACGAAATCAGATGAAAAAAATACACAGCCTAATCCACACTAAAGTAAAACATCAACTGCCGAAGAAACAGTAGCTCGATCTCCCAATACGGACTCGAGAAGTTACAGTTCCAAAAATCAAATTTAATCAGGAATACAGTCGATCATTAGTTTTAGCTCCAGACGCTAGCTAATAAATCAAACAAATGCAGTAAGTAGCTCAAGTATCCTCCAGTTGCGTAAAACTTTACTCAATCCCAACGCAGCAAAAACGCACACAGAAACAGCGGGAAAGTAAAATTCTAGCGATTGAAACCATATTACCTAGGGAAATGAAGATTTCGCGAGAGCGAAGAAGAGATAATTCACTCCTCAATCGGATAATTCAAAAGCGGCGCATTGGAAACACCTAAACGAAGAGCTGTCAGATAGAAGACGGTTGCTGACTTGTGCGTTGAGAGAGAGAAGACGGTTGCTGACTTGACTTATGTGTTGAGAGAGAGAGAGAGAGAAGAGCGGAAGTTTTCTTTTTGTTAAGAGTTGCATTTTGGTTATTTTCTAATCCATTGCTTCTATTTTCTTAGTATTTTTTTCCAGCGTTATCAAATCACTTTCGTTTTTCTTTTGTAAGGGGTGGGGCATAAGCCCTCAATGAAATAATTTTTTTTAATTTTTTCTATTTATTTTTTTAAAAACTTAGTCAAATTTAGTGTAAATTATAATGTAAAAGCCCCTACAAATAATTTAAATTACTCAAAAATATACATCAAAATAAAATTTAGAAGTCTCAGCCCCTATCGATAATTATTTCTGCGTCCGCCCCTGGTGTGATATATCGGATCAGTATACGAATCGGTATGTTGAATAATAAGTTGAGAAAGAAATAAAGTGAAGAGCAACTCCAAATTTCAGTGACCGCTCGATTGGATTTAACTAATAGGATCTAATCTTAACTGTGCGATCATAGTCGTCATTTAAATAGCTAAGTTCTTGTTACATTCTTGTCGATCGTGTTAGCTTGTTCATTTATAATCTTTGTTCATTCTTCATTTCGGGTTCCAAACTTTACACTATTTAGGAATTTAATTTGTGTAAAATCTTGCATGCATGTATTATTGCTACGATGTTTTGGTCATCTGTAATTTCTTCCACTTCGGATTTCACGTCATCACATTTCATTGAAATTCCCGTGTATGAAATTATGAAACATTAATAAATCAGTAGTATGATTGATTTCTAGTTTAAAAAAATAACAAGAAATAAACACAAAATTATAATTCAAAGAGTCCCTAAACTACATGAAAAGTCCATAACTTTTTCGTTTGTGACACTGCAAGCTCCTAACAAAAAAAATATCGTCAGACGACCCTAACCTTAAACATAATCACATATCTTATTTTTAGCCAATTTTCGGACCAAAATACCCAAATGCCTTGAAGGGCATTTCAGTCAAAGTACACGCAACCTGCAAACCTACTCTGCGCACACCTACACTGATTTGCAGACCTTACCCAAACTTTTGTCAAATCATATTTGATATTTCCCACGCACTTATATTTCCCTTGCTATATTTCAAGGGTTTTTCTTCAATTCATTTCTCTTCTTCATAAACTGGAATAGTAGTGACTAAAAGATATTTAGTTTATTCAACAAAATATGAAAAGGCATAAAGGCGCGCATGTATGAATATGATGAATCTCCAAAGCAGTGGCGGACACACAGTAAGAGGTGGGGAAGGGCTTAAGCCCCTCCCAAGAGTTCCATTTTCTTAATTTTTCTACTTTTAAATTTTTTGAAAATTCTGAAAATCATTTTCAGCCCTCACTAAAATATTGTTTTAGACGCCTAAATGATCAGATGTTGAAAGGTAAGGAGAGGCTGAACGAAAGTAAAGTATCGAAAATTACAAAGTTGAAAATGTAACAACAATGGTTGTCGTGTGGTTAATGAAGAAGAAGACGTTTTATTAATAATATTATATTACTCCTATTAGTAAATTACCTTGTAAAATGTGTAATGTGTAAAATGTTGTTAGCTGTTCACTTATATGCTCTCATAACATCATTTCAAAATATTTTGTTAAATAAAGTGTTGCTTTAGAGGTTGTTAACGAAATTTTAAAATGAATATCAACCAATAGAAAATCTAATTATAGGGTTTCGGCAAAGACCATCATTTATAAAATATAATTTTAATTTTCTTTCCATGTAATCTATGTAAATTTAATAATTTAAAAGTATTGGACTAGTTTTATATAAAATGTTTATGTACATTAACGTTGTGTTTTCAATTTTTCATATGACATGACTAATATAAATGGAAAATTGATAATTTACCAAGTGTGAACAAAAATAATAATTATGCCGCAATTATTGAGGAACATGTGTGCACAGTAGATATTGTGCAACATGCAGGCCACCACTGTCAGCATTCTTACAGAGATGACCAGAATGCCCTTTTAGGGCATAAGGGCATTTTAGTCAGAAAAAATAAGATATGTGATTATGTTTAAGGTTAGGGTCGTCTGGCGATATTTTTTTTGTTAGGGGCTTGCAGTGTCATATTCCGAAAAGTTAGGGACTTTTGAGGTAGTTCACTCTAATTCAAAAATGATAATCATCAATTTTCAAAGGTATTTGGCTCTATTTTACTCCACTAAATAAAATACGTATTTTGTCATTTGGGACGTCTACCAACAAAAAACATATTTACATTTTTCCATTTTTAATAAGTAGACCTGTCTAATAACTAATTACCTCATATTCTAATACAAAATTAGTATTCCCTCCGTCCCTAAAAAATTTTCACTTATTTCCATGTTCGTCCATTCCCCAATATTTTTCACTTTTAATTTTTTACCATTTTTTTTGGTAGTGATCACATTTCACTAACTCATACTTTAATTATAAAACTAATATGAGTACATAAAAGTAGGATTCACATTCTATAAATTTTTCAAGCAATTTTTTATTACATTTTCTAAAACTCATACTTTTATTATAAAATTAATAGGAATATATAAAAATATCACTCACATTCTACTAAGTTGTTCAACCAATTTTCTATTATATTACTTTAAAACTCATATCGATCAAATGATGATAAATTATTGGGAACGAAAGGAGTATATAAATAATAAATCCTCATTCCAACTTTATAAGTTTCTGGAATAGGCCAATATACAGGGCCCATCAGTAAGCACGTTTAAGGTTTTTCTTAACTTTGAATTAAAGTGGACACGAACACGATTTCAATGCAAAGCCCGAAAGCCCAACGCCGACGATTTCAATGCAAAAGCCCAACATTCACCTCTAAATTCTATTGGTCCACGTAGGATTACCTGACACGAAGAATCTATCCAATTGGTCCACGTAAGCACAAGTGACACTTAGCTCCAGAAAAAAGTGATGAATCACACTCGAGAGGTGATTGGTCCACGTCATCTCCGATGACGAGCTATCTCTGCTGCGGAGTTGGTCGTTTATTTAGCATCTCAGATTCAGAATTCATCACACAGCACTCAGAAAAAACAATCAGCTGAGAACGAAAGAGAAGAAACCAAAAAGAACTACAACACATCTTTATATACAAAGGCGAGGAAGGCGAATCCGACTGTCGCGCTTCGCAGCAATGGCTGGTGCGTTGAAGAAACGCGCATCTTCTGCTCTGTTCGGGATCGTTTTGCTAGGTCAGAATCGCTTTCGTTCTTCTCTCTGTTCAGATTTATTTTCTAGCTCAGATTTAGCGTTTCCGTATATTTATAGAATCCTGGATTTAGCGTTGTTTTTTGCTTGGCGGTGTTATGATCTTCTGCGTCGAAACTCGTAGTTTTAGTTCACATCGTGGTGGTTCATGTTAGATCTGATATACTGTATAGATGAGCTTGGAGAAATAAATTTCCTTTTATTGTTTAGATTCACTGCAACAACGTGATTATATGACGCATGATTGTGGTTAGAGATGAATTTGACGATGCTCAAATAATGTTTTCCATATTTATAAACGGAGATAAATGATTGCGACGCATGCAATTAGGTTTCTTTGTAGTACGTTTTAGTTAATGGAAAGCTTGAATGCGTGGACTGGAAGTGTTAATAATGTGATGCCGTATTTTAAATTACCAGAATATGTCAATGTCACATTGCCTGGAGCAAAATGAAATTGCTGCGAGCTGTAACAATTTAATCATGAAGATGCTGTTGGCGGAGTTTATTTTGATTCTCTTAGGTCCTTCACTTTTTGAGGATTTTAAGGATTATTATAGGATTTATAGTCTTTAATATTAGCACTACTTAAATTAACTTTAGTCATGTTTGATCTTTGGACAGGAAGTTTATTTGCGTGTGCCATAGCAGCGGAGGAGGCTCCTAAAATTGGAACAGTTATCGGCATTGACCTTGGTACAACTTACTCATGTGTTGGTGTTTACAAGAATGGTCATGTTGAAATTATAGCAAATGATCAAGGTAACCGCATCACCCCCTCGTGGGTTGCATTTACCGACAGTGAGAGGTTGATTGGGGAAGCTGCCAAGAATTTGGCAGCTGTTAATCCCGAGAGGACCATCTTTGACGTCAAGAGACTTATTGGCAGAAAGTAATTTCTCCTTTGATTTCTTTTGTTCGATCTGTTGTTATGTACTGCAAAAGTGACTTTACTAATGCTTCTCCCCAGGTTTGAGGATAAAGAAGTTCAGAAGGACATGAAGCTTGTTCCATACAAGATTGTGAACAAGGATGGAAAACCCTACATTGAGGTCAAGATTAAGGATGGTGAGACCAAGGTGTTCAGCCCTGAAGAGATCAGTGCCATGATATTGACAAAAATGAAGGAAACAGCCGAGGCGTACCTTGGGAAGAAAATTAAGGATGCTGTTGTCACTGTTCCCGGTAAGAATTTGTGCTAGATTTCTTATAATTGGGGGTGAGAACATTGTTCCATTACTGACTCATTTTTGCTTCTCTTTCGCAGCTTACTTCAATGACGCTCAGAGGCAGGCTACTAAAGATGCTGGCATGATTGCTGGTTTGAATGTTGTAAGAATAATTAATGAACCAACTGCAGCAGCAATCGCGTATGGTTTGGATAAGAAAGGTGGAGAAAAGAACATTCTTGTCTTTGATCTTGGTGGTGGAACTTTTGATGTCAGTATCTTGACCATTGATAATGGTGTGTTTGAGGTTCTTGCAACAAACGGAGACACCCATTTGGGAGGTAAGCTGAAATGTGTTTTTTTAAGGTCAATTTGCAATTTAGTTTATTAATGAAAATTACATATATTACCTGATAAACTATCAATACGAAGGAACTTGATTTCTAAGAGCATAGGAGAAATTTGAACTTCATTCGATTCATTATATTCTGCAATCAACATTTTTTTGTTGCATCTTCAGGTGAGGATTTCGATCAGAGGGTGATGGAATACTTCATTAAGTTGATCAAGAAGAAGCACAGTAAGGACATCAGCAAGGACAACAGAGCACTTGGCAAATTGAGGAGAGAATGTGAGCGTGCAAAGAGATCTTTGAGTAGCCAGCACCAGGTCCGCGTGGAGATTGAGTCTCTCTTTGACGGCGTAGATTTCTCCGAGCCTCTTACAAGGGCCCGTTTCGAAGAACTGAACAATGATCTCTTCAGAAAGACCATGGGTCCGGTTAAGAAGGCCATGGATGATGCTGGTCTTGAAAAGCGCCAAATTGATGAAATTGTTCTTGTTGGTGGAAGTACTAGGATTCCCAAGATCCAACAGCTTCTCAGGGACTACTTCGATGGCAAGGAGCCCAACAAGGGTGTCAACCCCGACGAGGCTGTTGCTTTCGGTGCTGCTGTCCAAGGAGGAATTTTGAGTGGTGAGGGAGGTGACGAGACCAAAGGTACTTTCCCTTATAATAACACCTCTGACAAAATAACTACTGCTGGTCAATAAGAAAGTTTGTGGTTGAAGCTTTTCTCACTAACTCTCCCATTTTTGCATTAGATATTCTTCTCTTGGATGTGGCTCCATTGACCCTTGGTATCGAAACCGTTGGAGGAGTGATGACCAAATTGATCCCAAGAAACACTGTCATTCCGACCAAGAAATCACAAACCTTTACTACTTACCAGGACCAACAAACTACTGTCACAATCCAGGTATAAAAATTGTTTGTTGAAAAGTTTGAGTATTTTGGTCCTCCTTGCTGTTTTCCGAAAAAATTAACGTGAAAATCGTGCTGTTTAAAGGTCTTTGAGGGTGAACGGAGCCTTACAAAGGACTGTAGGTTGCTCGGGAAATTCGACCTGACCGGAATAGCCCCTGCACCAAGGTTTGCATCTTCTTTTTATCTGCTCCAATGACCATATTTCTTGTTTGACACGAGATTTTATGTATTGTTGTTTAGTGCGTTTAGTGGAGAGATAATAGTGTTTTGTATTACTGTTTCTAACTTCATGTTTTTGGGAGCAGGGGAACCCCTCAAATCGAAGTCACTTTTGAAGTCGATGCAAACGGTATCCTGAACGTCAAGGCAGAAGACAAGGCCTCCGGGCGATCAGAGAAGATCACGATCACTAATGACAAGGGTCGTCTGAGTCAGGAAGAGATTGAACGGATGGTGAAGGAAGCTGAGGAGTTTGCCGAGGAAGACAAGAAGGTGAAGGAGAGAATCGACGCCCGGAACAGCCTGGAAACATATGTATACAACATGAGGAACCAGATAAACGACAGGGACAAGCTAGCCGACAAGTTGGAGTCGGACGAGAAGGAGAAGGTTGAGGCAGCAACGAAGGAGGCACTCGAGTGGATGGACGACAATCAGAACGCTGAAAAGGATGAGTACGACGAGAAGCTGAAGGAGGTCGAGGCTGTGTGCAATCCTATCATCACTGCTGTGTACCAGAGGTCGGGCAGTGCCGCCGGTGAGAAAGCGGAAGACGAAGATGATGCCCACGATGAGCTGTAGAAGAAAAGAAAGTAGGTGTTTTATTTTAGGTCTCGATTTTCATTATTCAGAGATGTTGGTGAATTAACTTACGTTTTACAAAGTTTTGATGAGGACTCCGATGAGTCCGATCCCTTTATTTCGCTGTATTATTTTGCATTTTTTTCTCTCAATATGAATTTAGGGCGTAGTAGTGAACCATGTTTTTATTTGCACAAAATAAACCATAAGTTTACTACAAATCGTAAGGCGGTGAGAGTGGGATGGGGTTGGGATTTGCATCTCTCAAACCGTAATACTAATAAGATGTTCGCATACATAGGCATTCATCATTTAGATTTTTTTAGACAATTGTGAATTACGGTAAAATTATGACATGGACAAATTTCGTTGCTTCTTTAAAACGTTATTGGTAGGTTTAAACTTTAAGCCGACTTTGTTTCCAATCATTTCAAATAATGTCAGGTTTTTTTGCTTTATTTGCACCTTTAATTTTAGAGCATCTCCAATGGCGGACGTCCGATTGGACATCCGCGACGGGCGACCGGGACGTCCGCCATTGTGGCGTTTCAACTCGGATACGGACGTCCCGTAAGGACGTCGGATGTCCTCGAACGTGCGGGCGATGGGCGGGCGGACGTCCGGTATTTAATTTTTTTTTAAACTCTATATATACGGCTCGTTGAACTTCATTTCATTCGCACCACTTGTGTTAACAAGTTTCTCTCTCTACATCTCTATTTTCAAGTATATCTAGAATGACTAGCGACAGTGATAGCGAGGATGAATTGGAGGTCGCTGTGGAAGGTGCGATAGATAGACTGCTACACCAGAGGGAGCAGCGGCGGCAGCAGGCGGCGGTACATCGGCCGATCCGTCGTCGAACTACAATACCCCGTGACCACATTGCCGCACATATTCGGTTGTATCAGGACTACTTCGCTCCGTAGCCACGTTTTGGGGATGCCTTATTCCGGCGACGTTTTAGGATACATCGTCCGCTGTTTATGCATATCGTGGGTGCTTTAGAGAGAAGATACCTGTATTTTAGGATCAGAGAGGATGCAGTTGGCAAACCTGGACTCACGCCATTACAGAAGTGCACTGTCGCAATTAGACAACCGGCGTACGGAGGCGAGGCCGAAATGTTCGACGAGTACCTCCACATTGGCGAGTCGACAGCCGTCGAGTGTCTGCAGAATTTTTGCGCGGGCGTGAGAGCGATATTCGGGGAGCAGTATCTTCGGAGTCCGAGCCCCGAAGACTGCCAGAGGCTGATAGATATGCATGGGTCGGTGCACGGGTTCCTTAGGATGTTGGGCAGCATAGATTGTATGCATTGGGAGTGGAAGAACTGCCCCGCCGCCTGGAAGGGGATGTACACTACCGGCTTCAAAGCCAAGCATCCCACGATGATCCTTGAAGCTGTAGCTGACTACCGGCTGTGGATATGGCATGCTTATTTTGGAGTCGCCGGGTCGAACAACGACATCAACGTTCTGCAGTCGTCGCCCCTGTTCAACGCTCAGTGCAATGGCGTTGGTCCCGCCATCAGTTTCGTCGCCAACGGCAACCAGTACAATATGGGATACTATTTGGCGGATGGGATATACCCAAACTGGCCCGTCACAATCAAGCATCCGCTCGGACAAAAGAAGTCATACTTTGCGAGCCGTCAGGAAGCAGCGCGCAAGGATGTGGGCATTTGGTGTGCTCCAGAGTTGATGGGCGGTAGTAAAGGGTCCTGCACGGCAGTGGTATATTCCCAACATCGGCGATGTCATGTACGCATGTATCATAATGCACAACATGATTGTTGAAAATGAAGCTGCGGAACTGACTCAGTGGACGGCGTGGCCACCGCGAATGTGAATATGGGGGTACCTCATGGAGAGGTCGAGCGGATGCGTGCATTTGCCGACATGCGGCAAACAGATGCCCATGTTCGACTTCAGCACGATATTATCGAAGAGGTTTGGACGCGGAGGGGTTGACGTTGATGTTATTTTACTTTTTTTTTTA
The DNA here is from genome assembly GCF_004379255.2 of Salvia splendens. NCBI lineage: Eukaryota > Viridiplantae > Streptophyta > Magnoliopsida > Lamiales > Lamiaceae > Salvia > Salvia splendens. The sequence goes on along the minus strand of NC_056037.1, from coordinate 37,786,551 downwards.
TTACTATGTAATTTTGTTTTTCAAATCATGTATGTTTTTTTTAATGAAGTTGATAATTTTTCCCGTTCGTATTCGTGTTGAAATTTTATTTCGGTAAACGTAAATTGCTTTATTTGTGAATTTGTGATTTTTTTTATTACGGGAAGTCCTAGTGGAAGGGCGATGAGAATGGCGGATTGTGAAGGGGAAGTCCTAGTGACGTGGCAGTGGGATGAGAAGTCCTAGTGACGTGGCAAGAGGTGTTTTTGGGAAGTCTTAGTGGATATCTGAGTGGGACATCCGTCCATTGGAGATGCTCTTAGGTTTACACTATTTTGGGTTACCAACTTCGAGAATGACTTTTTCGCAACTCACTACTGCAGCGTGGAAGCCCGATTGTGATTCGCAACTCTGAGACTGTAATAGTACTAATAAGGTGTTCGCAAATTTAGGAAGTATGATTCAATTTGCAGGATTAAAAAATTATGAAATTGACCTAAAGTCAACCAAAATTATAGTTTAATAAACAATTTTCCCAATAAAAATATATATTACGACAATAATGTTTCAAAACTAGACGCCTAAAAACATTTTACAAAAGTAGTAGTACCACTAGGGTTATGGGAGGTGTTCGAAAAACACAATCTTTGTTAAGAAACACAAACTCTTATACCAAATGATAAATGGCAAAAAGTAGTGAAGGAAATTTACAGAAACAAGTTACCGGCAACCCAAGTTCACTCTTGTATCTTCATTAAGAGTCTTGTTTACGCAAAGCTTCTGAAGATCAATGTAACCAATAATGGTGTCCTCAAAGTCCACATCTTGCATCTGAGCTTCCTGGAAAGTTGACCCTGATAGCACGGTATTCTTGAACACCGCTCCCGTGAGATCGGCCTTCTCAAAATTCACACGGTCCAGAACAGCATTCGAGAAGTCAGTGCCTGCCAAAGTATCAGCATTGCAGGGATACATGGAAAACATGCTCAAATATCTTTCCGCATGAATGTTAGACATGATCTAGGATAAGGCAAAAGGGAAAACCGGCAAAACAATATTATGACAAGATCACGAATCACTTCAGTAAAAGGAAATGTGAAAAATTATACACTTGGTAACTTCGAAAGGTCTTAGATCATCGTATCCTATTTTACAAGAGAGACAGTAAAAAATGTCCTAAAAAAACTATCCGTCTCTATAGTTCGAAGTTCGAAGAAAAAAAGAAAAAAGAAAGGGTGTGTGATGAAAAAAGAAACTGAAAGCAAACAAGATTGCTTGATCAGTTTCTAAGTACTCCCAAAGTCAAAAACAGAATCTGTCCTGAATCAACTGTTTCACTAGATCAAGATGCAAAATGGATACATAGATGTTACACTAGTTTGTTCCCTTGTCTAAGTGTGAGGAGAGATCCATAACACGAGGTTACTCACGGTCTATGTAATAGTATATACATGGTAGCTTGATCTGTTTCTAAGTATTTTACTTCCTTCCCTAAGTAGTTGCAACAAAAACAGAATCTGGCCTGACTCAACTGTCTCCGTAGTTTAAGGGTTTAGGAATTATTATTCACTCTCTATTTGGAAACTGCCTTGACCGATATGAATTTTACAGATGCCATAGCATTTCCAAGAAATAGAGAGCTAATCATGATCAACATTTCAATGCATGACTAAATTTAGCCCGACAGTATGCAAAACTTGCTCCATTCAAGGTGACACTAGAGGCTAAGCCTATCAATCCAAGTAGCTCAAAATTACTTCCCACTTTAACCATGATTACGCATGAGCCTGAATCAACTGCTTCTCTAGTTCAAGATGCAAAATCGATACATAGATGTTACACTAGTTTGTCTGCTTGTCTAACCGTGAGGCAATATCCATACTACGCAATCCTAAGATATTATAACTCACTCTCTATTTGATCATATTTAGCCGGTGGAGCAGCCTTTTGACTGATCTACATTCCAAGAACCCTGATTTTACATATGTCCTAGCATTGCCAACACAAAGAGAGCTAATCCCGATGAACATTCCAACGCACGACTAAATTTAGCACACAACATGAGAAACTGGAGACACAACCATCAATAATCCAAGCAACTCAAGAGATGAAAGGCAACAAAACAAGCATAAGCAAAAACAAATACATACCCTTAAAACTAGCTCTTGCAGCATAAGCCTTCGACATCACCACTTCAGTCATATCAGCCCCATCAAACTTGGCATCAGACATGAGAGCCGCAGACAAAGTCTTCCCCTTGAGGTTTGATTTCTCATTGGTGTAGTCACAAAATCGAAGATCCAGCGGCTTATCATACACCCCATTTGCTTGCCCAATCGTGTTACCAACAAATGCACGCTCACACCTATCCGGCTCCGTTGACAGCGGAGGCAGCCGCTACAATACCAATTTACCTCACAAATTAACACACATTTTTATCCCAAATCAGTGAAATCGAAGAGAACTACTTGAATTATAATCCTTCAACTACATCCATCCTCAAAAAATCATCAATACTACTTAAAAGTAGTAGTAATTTGTAAATTTCTACATTAATTTGGCATTCGTTAATTTGTGGATGTAGAACACAATGTAGCATTTGTTTAGAAGACATGTCAGAAAACATTAAACTACACTCATTCATACGAAAATGACTCATCAAATATATACCTGGCCTGCAGCGATCACGGGTGAAACAGCAGTGACGGCCCAAACAGCGAGAACTCCACAAGCTACGTTCCTGAGCTCCTTAAAATACGACGAATTTTCCTCCGATTTCGAACTATCCGTTGTAGCTGCGCACATACTCCAATCAGAAATGAAGTTAAGAGTTGAACCTAGATACAGAACATGTAATCATTTGCAGATTGAATTGAGTGAGAATGCATGCGTACACTTACTAGAACATCGAATTCGGGTAGGCACGTAAAGAGTGGATGCAGAATGGTAGGGTTTGGGAGAGGAATTTGGGGGAGAGAAGGACCTTTGTTGAAGATGAATTGAGAGAGTCGCCATTTTCTAACTGTGTTTTAGCTTCTTCTCTCTCATTGGTTTCTTATCCACATCTAATTCTGCTTGCGTGGCAATAAGCTTGGGTGGATAGCGCGAAAAAAACAAGTGGTATATGATCCAAGTTTATAATTCGAAATAGTAAACGAATCGGCGAAACCATCGATTAATGGTTGGATAGTTTTCACTTTTCACGATTGATCTAGCAAAAATACTACTCATTTGGTCCGACATCAGTGACATTTCCGATCATACCAAAATTTTGACATTTTTAACATTCACCTGCTATACAAATTTTAAGAAATACTCCCTCCATATTTTAAAAATAGTACTCACTCTGTTCCACGCGGTAGTTGAGTCATTTTATTTTATTCACTTGTTTTGAAAAAGTAACAATAAATAGTTAAAGTAGAGAGAGTAAAGTAAGTGAGAGAATAATATAAATAAGAGTCTTATCTACATTATTCTCTCTTTCTCCACTTTAACTATTTATTATCAATTTTTTAAAACGAGCGCAGAAAATGAAATGACTCAACTATCGCGGAACGGAGGGGTAACTCTTTCCATTTTAGCATGTTCCTTAAATATAACAACTTTCCAACTTTCTATTTTAGGAAATCTTTATACCCTTTTATATCAATTTATTTACCACCTATAAAGTGGACCTCATAATCCATTGACATTAATTTTTCTCTCACACTCTCTTACTTTACCACTTTTTTATCTCCCTCTCTCTTACTTTACAACTTTTTTCTACACATCTCTCTTACTTTACTACTTTTTTCTCTTCATCTCTCTTACTTTACCACTTTTTTCTCTCAATCTCTCTTACTTTACCAATTTTCTCTTCATCTCTCTTACTTTACCACTTTTTTCTCTCCATCTCTCTAACTTTACCAATTTTTCTCTCCATCTCTCTTATTTTACCAAATTGTGCATTAAAACTTGTGTCGTTTCAAATGTTTCTATTTATAAAAAACGGGGGGAGTATAATGGGAAGTTAGTGAAGAAAACGTGAGTCTCATTTTTATACTACAGAGTACTAATTTTATGTTTATAATAATCAAACGGGAATGAAATAAGGTAGTGGAATTTGTGACCTACTTACTATTTATAGTGAACCAAGACTCTTAATCGTGGATGAACCAAAATGATAAACCGAGACACCTAAACGGGGACGAAGAGAGTATCATTTATTTTATTATCTCTCATATTTTATTGATAAAAGTATCACATAATTTTGGTCAAAAATAGTAGTACTCCTTCCGTCTGCGAATAGGAGTCCTATTTTTCCATTTTAGTCTGTCCAGAAATAAGAGTCCCAGTTCATTTTTATTATAGCATCCACATCGGTGCTCTTGCGGAAGATTTGTGCTCTTGCCGACGGCAAGAGCACGAGCAGCCGACATGGCATGCTCTGATTCACAGCGGTTTATCATTTTTTTTAAAAAAAAATCAAAAAAATCTGAAAAATTCAGAGTTAATAAAAAATTATTTCCTAATTCCCAATAATATATATCCATTTTTTCCACACTTTTAATTTATTTTTTCATTATTTTTATCACAAAATTCACACTTCCATCTATAAATACCTCAATTTCAACACAAAAAATCACACTACACCAAACAACTCTCCCAATCTCAATTTTTAGGATTTTAATTATGTACTCCCTCCGTCCCCCAATTTGAGTCACTCTTTTCCATTTCGGGCCGTCCCCGAATAAGAGTCACTCTTCCCACTTACCATTTTTAGACATCAAAATTACCCTTTATTACACAAAAAGTCAAAGGAGCCCCACATTTCACTACCTAACTCCATTTATTACACCACACATTCAAACTTTTCCTTAAAACTCGTGCCGAGTCAAAGAGTGACTCAAATTGGGGGACGGAGGGAGTAGTTTTTATTTTTTAGAATTTTAATTATGTAATTTTTAATTTATAGTATTTCGGGTATTTTGAATACATTTTAATATTGTGAAAATATTTTTAGTGATTGAAGTATTTAAATTGAATAATAGAATGGTGGGACCCTTGAGCATGCTCTTGCGGAAGAGCAGAGAATTAAAAATGAATAAAGGTGGGTCCGAGCCCACATTCGTGCTCTTGGCAAGAGCATAGATGTGGATGCTCTTAAAAATGGTGGTGGTAGGGTCTCACATTCACCTAACTCATTCCACTAACATTTTATTTAAAACTAATACATACAAGTGAAATTCATATTCCAATAATGTTTTATAAACCATTTGGGACTCCAATGGTGGATAAAGAGAGTATTATGAAGTACTCCCTATGTCTCCGAAGAATATAAACTTTGGGTTCGGCACGCGTTTTAATGCATTATTGGTAAAGTAAGAGAGAGATAGATATGGAAATTTTTTAAGTATTGTTAGTGGAGAATGAGTACCACCTAATTAGAGAGAAGAGAGTTTTCAAAATTGGAATGTTCATACTCTTTGGGGACGGCCGAAAAAAGAAATAGTGCATACTCTTCAGGGACGGAGAGAGTAGTATTTTTTTCTATGGTGAAACTGTATAATTGGGTATAAATAGAAGCAATACAATTTGGAATAAAAGACTAAATTATAAAAGCACGAAACGTGAAATAGTTACAAGCTAACTTGCTTCGGCTACACGAGAAGTCCATATCCCGTGGCAACAAGATATGAATGCATGAAGAAATAAACTGACATGTGATAACAATGAGAGTGAACTACAAAACTGTCTCTGAAGATATCATCATCGACAACCAATAGATGCAAAAGTTTTAAGGGAAAAGATCATTGGAACATGCAACCAACCAACCAACCATAAACTGAAACCTCCCGGGGCACTTCGCGAGATTATCAACACCTCAAAAAGTATTGGGGCTTGAATGCAACAACGAGTTTCAAAATTCGCCATCCTCTCAGCACAGATGAAGAAATTATGTCTTGGGTCGAGGATCTTTGAAAAGAGGCGGAAAGGCCTTTCATACGGATTAATCCAAGCATTTTAAGTAGGAAAAATATGTGGTGGGGTTATGCGACTATAGTATGAATAAAAGTTGTTCGCCTTTGACCAATATTCAAGCAGTAGTGACGCTAAAGACGTCATTGCTCCCAAGTCAGTGTCAAGTGATAGTCATTTGACTAACTAAAGAGCGACAAAGCGAAAGGCGACGATGACAACGAGCAATAGAACTGATAATTTAGTTCTTACACGACAAAATGGATTCAATCACCCAATGTTGGTCAACATGTACCGCAAAACATTGTCAAAGGATATGTTTATAGTGGGCAAAAACACAAAAGCTTTGTGGACCAAGTTGGACACCAATTACGATTTCAGTAATTTATAATTTTATGTATTTATTTCGGCCATGTTATATATTTTAATTATATAATTTTTACTTTCAATAAATTTAGATTGAAATTATGTATTTGAAAATTTTTAATAGTTTGTTTGTAGTTTAAATATAGTATAATAATTTAAATAAATATATAAAATAAAAATTAAATGGCAAATTATAAATAGTCAAAACCATTTGAGCCCATAGCGTACATAGAAAAAAGCACATATTCAATATTTTCCCATACGAACTAAAGAAAGGGTTTTTTTTCATCTTCGTTGTGTTAAAAGCAAAATTCAGAATCAAAGCCCTATTTTCCACCAACTGCGTAAGGATTTTGATCTCTCACTCCAATTATCCAGCTGATTGATCGATAACAGTTATGGCGGATGCTTATTGGAGGTACGGCGACGGTCGGCAGCAGCCAGCTGCGCTTCCCCCTCACGTGGTTAAACGACCCCGTACTGATTCTGGTATATCTCTATTTAGCACTTCATCCCTCTTGCGCGTGTGCTTATGCGAATCAACCGTTTAGTTTCTAGAATTTATTTTTTATGTGAATCTTTGTTCTTTTCTACCTGTATTTTTCGATTTGTTGGAAACATTATTAGGTTTTGGAGTATGAGAATGATGGATTGACGGAGAAGTTGTATACGGTTGATATTTGATTTAGTTTAATTTATTTATTTTAGCATAGTAGCAATCATGATTTGTGGCAATTCCGTTCTTATATGTATGGAGTTGTTGGAAATAGCTTATCTGATAAAGTTTAATCCTTTGAGACTTTTGTCATGATTTGGTGATTCAGTCTGTGGTTTTGGTTTATGTAAATTCCTTGGGTTTTATCTTTGTTAGTTTGATATTTGACCGTTTATCTTTAATCTTTATCATGTAGATATGCCCAGTGGACCTGATATGTCAGGCTACTATGGCCGTGACGAGGATAGGGCTGGACTGCGTGTTATTAGAGATACGGACACCATGAATGCAACATATGATCGCTACCTCCGCAATGTGGTATGCCTTTGAATCCTCCTTAGGGTATGATTACTTCATTTAAACATATATTGAAACTGTGGTTCAATATACCAGCAAATGCCGTCATACGCCAGTGAGTCTGGACGATCTATGAGCAGTGGACTCGGAGGACATCATCATGTTGATGATCCGCGTGCATTAGGAATTGTAAGGCCAAACCCAGCAGCAGCAGCAGCAGCTGCAAAAAACCGATCTTTGGGAGTTGGAGGACGGCCTGAAATTCCTCTTCCTCCTGATGCTAGCAGCACCTTGTTTGTGGAGGGCTTGCCTGCGAATTGCACTCGCAGGGAAGTTTCCCGTATCCTTTCTGTTGTAGACGGCTTCGTTTATTATACTTTAGTAGTTTTCTTCCTTTACTCTCATTTGCAGATATATTTCGTCCATTTGTAGGCTACAAGGAAGTAAGGCTAGTAACTAAAGAATCAAGACATGTAAGAATGAGATTTTTTTATATTATAATTTTGTATTTATTTCCATTATTCTCTTTTTCACTTTTTAATCTAATCATGCTGTTTAAAATTGAATCTGTGCAGTCTGGTGGTGATCCCCTGGTGCTTTGCTTTGTTGATTTTCAGAGCCCGGCTCATGCAGCCACAGCAATGGATGCTATACAAGGTATGATTGAGTAATTGCCTCATGATTTTCCCTTGATTACACTATTTTTGGGTTAGATGCATCTTAGTCTTGTCATCACCTTCCCTTCTTTCATATAGTATTATCTTTAAGTTGTAGTCCATAGTAAGATGAATCTTATAAAGAGGGATTCTGGCTTTTGATTTATTGTGCTACGGAGGTTGGAGTTATGACCGTTGACCATTCTGTGTTACACAACTGGGATTCGTTTAACTTCAGGGGAATGGAATTTGACGGGAACCTGGGGAACCAGGATCTGGAGATATTGTTTTTGCGTAAAACTACTTTGCATAGTGACCTCTTTGTTGACTCAGTGACAAATTATACTTTACATAAGCTGACCATAGGACTTCATAGTTACCTGTAACCATCATTCGCACGAACACGCTCCGTAAAATGTGTGATCTTGGATTATCCCCAATTATAAAGACTCTGTTGGAATTGTCATGCATGGGGTCAAGCACCTGCGGCTTAGCTTCCAACTACTCCTTTCTGCACGGAGGTCAACCCATTAAAAGTTGTTGGTTCATTTTTTTCTCTATTTTTTGTGCGCTCTTATAAGCCCTAGACTGGCCAAGGGCAAATGTTAAATTCCACAGCACCTCTCAGTTGTCATGGTTTGACATTTTTACGTTGTGGAAATTATACTACTGAGCTGGGCAGGAGAATCTGGATTTGGCGTACTCGCTGTGTAGCCTTTACAAAGCAGTCAGGCATCTGCCTTGTACCCGATAGGTAAACTAGGCACTTAGCCCACGTCGCAAGCTTGTTTTTTGAAATTGAGATGAAGGTGAATGTGCTGCTGGTTTTTCTTAAATCCAGTTGTAAGCTTTTCGAATGAGCTTCCTGGTGTAGTACGGAAAAAGGGATGGTTGGACACTTGGACTTGGACATACTGATTCGTGTTGGTGGTCGTAGTACAGTTACACCCGATATAATGACCTAATGAAATAATTGGCCCAAGGCTGTCGCATGGAGAATTTTGATGATATACTAACTCTAAGTAGTTTATCCATGACATTCTTGAGCAAAGGCGTTATTCTTCAGTTAATTACTAAGCGTCATAGTGATGCATTCTGATGAATAAGTGAAAACCCATTAGAATCTATAAACTAAATAATACTCTTGCATTGATATGAACTCTTGATGTATGAACTTCATACCAATCTTGTTTATTAAATTTTTATGTTATCACAGTATTGTGAAATTTTCAATTTATTGAAGTACTAACATATTTTACAAAAGCCAACCTAAACCATATCAACTAAATGAAGTCGTACATCGATTTTTTGTATTTCTGCATTTGAATTGTATAGGCAATGCAAATTCGTTCTCCTATCTCATGGTCTCAATTTGAATTCCCTTCGTACCTTTTTGAACAAAATGTTATTCCACTTTCCATAATTTCCATATTCGACTGCTTTATTAGCTTAAACGGGCATATTCGATACGTAAGTTGTTTTAATTAAGCTATATACGAAATACGAACCGTGACTACCCATCCTCTGGTGTCCCTTGGTTTTCGTTGTATAATTTGAAGCGACGCTGGTTGGCAACATAAACATCGAGCTAAATCTTGCAGGTTACAATTTCGATGAGCATGACCGCGACTCTACACACTTAAGGCTCCAATTTGCTCGCTTTCCTGGTGCAAGGTCAAGGGGTGGGCATCGTGGTAAACGAGATTGAGGTTAGACAGGTGCAAATACTATTCATCCGCGTTTAACCATATGTTGTTAGTGGGCGTCACGGTTTTACCAAAAGTTGTTGCCGATCAACTAAACGCTCTAAACATGAAAAAAACGCTTTTGTGTAGGACCGAGTGAGGAGGTTTGCGCCAATCGGGACATTTTACGTTCGATGCTCTTTGCCTTAGCATCTCCCCTTTTACTTCGATTTTTTGTCTCCCGTTTTTACTAGAGTACTATGATGTTTTTGTATTTAACTACGTTTTACGGACTGCTGCTGCTGTGTAACAGTGTCTGTCAGTGTAAAATTATCATACATTGCTTTTAAAAACCATGGTAGTTTTTACTTCCCATATGTAGTTAGGAAACTAGGAAAAGCTGCATCTGGTGTCTTGCAATTTGTTCTTATTTGAGTGCATTTATTGTATTTGAGATCTAACTATTTCTAAGAACTTCGAAATTAGTTAACATGCTCCTTATTTCATCCATGTTTTCCCACCGTCTTCTCATTCTCTTATTTCATCCATGTTTTCCCACCGTCTTCTCATTCTCTTTTGGTAGTGTGGTTGAAATCAAGGATTGAGTTGTGAGATTTAATCTCATGAATTAAACACGATACATATTTAATTTTAAGATATAATGTTGCAAACCGAAATATTGCTAGTGATTGTCTATTTTATCAGTGGATGAAATATAATGATGCATCATTGCAAATGAATGTTTGAATAAGTTATAAATCTACATTGACTTTGTAAATTAGATATGGCTGTATTTTCCCAGTGGATGAAATATAATAATGCATCATTGCATCATGAATATTTGAATAATTTATAAATAAAAATTGACTTTGTAAATTAGATCTGGCTGAATGACCATAACTCAACACTATGTGGTTTTTAAACACATGAAATAATTAGATCTGTTTGAATTCTCAAATGGATCTAACAATAGTGCAATCCCATATGAAATTACTACCTAGCAATCTCTGATAGATGCCTAAAAAGAGAATAAAAAACTAAATATTGCTCCACAACTTGAACATCATGAATAATTCTACATTCTACTCACATTTTCTCGTACTTGATCTTCTTTGTCTTACACTATTGACCTAGTCTCTTCACTTATTTCTCTAAAACTTTACTTTCTTAGATCTTATGTGGTCTCACTTAACCTGAGATGGTGGGAGTATAAAATCCATAAAAGAAGTGTGCTTCATCATGGCAAATCATGATTAGAACACAATAATTTATTTACAAATATTTATTGGCTATTTTGTGAAAAGAAACACAGCCTTGCTCCTAATGTATTCTCCTGCAGGCTGAGCAGCGAGGCGAGTTCATCAGCTTGATGATTGGAATGGAACTGCTGCACCAGCTTCCTCTGCCGTTTTGCAGCTGCACTCGTTCAATCAAGATCAAGATTGCATCCAATGAAGCTTGACAAGCCGGGGCCAACTTTTTTCCCCGGGTACCATCACTGACTGCACCTCCGAAAGGTGGAATGATGCATCCGTGCTGCAAATGCACATGTGGACAGCGCGGATACCTTCAGAAGGTGCACAGCAGCAGCTGACGAGATGGTTTTGACTGGCACAGTCAGGTTGCTAGAAGAGCTGTACATCATTGATCAGAGCCAATGGTGGATTGGGTTGCTTGGAATTGTAGTGAAATTAATATCAAGTTTCGTGAAGTGTGTGTTTTTCTTGTTTCTGGAAATTTGTGTTTTCATGAAGCCATGTTGTCCTTTGTAATGACTTCTTGGCGCCGGAAACATATAATAGGTTGATTAAAATTCACAAAATACTGGAAAAGAATGATCAGAAATTGAATTTTCATTTAATCTCTTTTGAATATCGAAAGAAACTCATACTCCCTGTCTCGTTCAAATAAAAAACATATCTTTTTTAACAACAGATTTTATAAAATGTTATTTAGCGTTAAGTAGAGAAAATAAAATTATGTTAGAATAAATAGAGGATGCTATATTTTTTGTTTTAAAAATAAAAAAATGTGTCACTTTTGAACAAAACATCCGAAATGTGGTATTTGAATAGGCCGACAATTAAAGAAACATGTACAGTACTTGTTATATTCCTTTCAAAACGAAACATTTCTTTTTCGATAGATGGTTTTACATAATGCTTTTTAGGTGTGTAAAGTGGATAATATAAATTCAAGTACTGAAATTCAAAGATTGTCAAAGCCCATAACTCAAGTACTGAAATTCAAGCACAAATTATAAAAAGGGCCCTCATCAAGTAGTAAAAAATTAGCAAATCTAGGACTTATAAATCTCAAGAATAGCATCAATCCTCCTAGCTAAAGTCATCATATCATCGTCTTAAAACATAAATCAGAGATCAGCACAAAACTCCATCTACAGAATCCTCCTCTATACAAATTTATGTATTTTGCTCAGAGATCGAGAACACGATAGCTACGAAATTTTTTTTTAAAAAAAAGAAAAGACACGGTTGTTCTCGTCCTCTACAAGAAGCCGGATCACTACCTGCACCTCCTCAAATAACAAGACTCAACAAAGCAGTCAATCTTCAGTTAAATCAGGAGGTTTCACTAAGCCTGTACATTGTGATCTCTTGTTGCTTGAAATATCGGCGGTCCTCTTCATCAACAAGGACAAGGTTGAGATAGTATTTCACACTAAACTTGTTATTGATATTTGAATATGTTGGAGCTAGCTCATACGGGCTTAAGAACAATCTGATAGGAATTGATTCACCTGCCAAAGCAAATGATGCGATCATCGGACAAATAGGATATATTATTGGCAGCCGATTGAAATCTCCACTGAATGTAACCGGTCAAGCTTTTGCTTCGAAGCATAAGCAGGTTCACAAAACAAAGAAAAGTAACAAAGATACCTCTGACTGGAGCGCCATCCATCAGTTCAAACTTCGCAAGTGTCTCAGTCTCGACATGTGTGTTCGTCCCTGATCCTGTTGATTCTCTGCGTCTGATCTCAAGATCCATGTTTTTAATCTTGATTCTTACAAGAAGAAAATATATTTTGCCAACAATGACATCTTTTAAATGGTACCTGGATATTCAGAATTTTCAGTCAGCAGATTATCATTATGCGCAGCCTATGTAAGACACAAATTTAACAAAGGATTGTTGAAAAAAAAACCATTCTTGTCCCACATTGACTTGTTGATGATCCTATCTCATCTATATATTACCCTCCCCCCTTATAAGGCCTTTAAGGGGGTGAGTGGCCCATTTCTACAGATTCTTTCGTAAAGGAGGTGTATTCTCTATCTTGGTTGAGCCACCCCATCCCCAAAAAACAGACTAAGAAATAAGGAAAATCGATGTGCAAGAAACTAGAATAAGGCATTAATGGATCTTTTTAGATGTATTATGTAGCTTTGTCCAGATAGAAACACATAAGCCGGAGTTTAATCAAATGGGGGTAGGAACTTACTTGCTCTTGTTGTATTCAAACTCAATATGAAGGCAGTCCTCAATCCCAACTTCCATCTACAATCAAAAGAGAAGATTTTGGACTATGTTATCAGTAAGAAAAAACACTGAGAATCTCTCTGTGAGGGAGGCATATAGTATATAGTAAAATGGTGAAGTCGAGTGTTTTCCAAAGTTTTCTCTTAAGAAGTTGCATAACTATTAAAAACAGACCAAATCATGTAAGTTGAATAATAAAACAATACCTTAATGCTGTTGTTAATAGACGGAGGAGGAGCATAATTCCGAACCTGAACGGTGTCAAATGATAATAATTAGCCAGACTAGATTACAAAAATAAAGATAGCATGAAAACCTCAATGACAAAGAGGGATCACAGCAAGAGAATATGAAAATTAGGAAACTACTTCCTGCAATAACGGCCCTTTTGAGCATAAAATATTTAACATTCTACAGACAATCATAGTGTAATTCGGGACTAGGCCAAGGACTGAATTTAGTACTCGTAATTGATAATACCATCATCCTAGAGGTTAAAAAATACTCCTATAATGACATCGCACTAAGAATTTTAACTAGTAGTATACCTTGTGATAGATGCAAGTCAAGAAAATGTAAACTTCATAAAGAGTTGCTTCTATGGATACTTCCTCCCAGTTCCAGATAACTCTAAAGATGAACTACGTTATCTGGATACTGGCATGCATATCTAGATTATTATTTAACAGAAAATTTTTCAAAATAATGCACAGACAACTGTTAATGTCCCTAAAATTTGGAAGACATTCCATAATGGTAACATGAATGTTTTAGTAGGTCCATAAAATATGGTTTTTACCACGAAGTTTTGGTATTCCACTATGCTTCCACCATAATTCCGACTTATTGAGACTTTTAGGACGTACCTGAAATACACACAGAATTCGAGACAAATTGGCTTGATAACTGATGAAACTTCAAAGATAAAAAAAGGACATCAAAAAAGCAAAAGCAGACCATGCAAAAAACCCAAACACAATAATATGCTCTTTATGAAATTTTGTCTGTTGCAACATAATTCATTTTTAGAGTAATTCAGTTGAGAGCTTTGCCATGCAAAAGCTTCAATAACTACATAAGATGAAAACTTCAGAACTTAATAAAAAGAATACACTTGATACACTTGATACTTGCAGGCAAGCTATATGATCATCAGTCAAAAAATGAAGTAGGATAGTTTATGAAATAAATAAATGAATTAAAAACTCTCTTTCCTTAGCTAATTGTATACTTCTTTAGAACAGGGTGTAAACTGAAAGTGTAGATCCTTTTCTCAGATGCATGAACAGTGAAGACAGCGAGTAAGTCGTATTGAACAATTTGTTCTCAACTGTGAACTCACCTCAGCCGCACGTTCGTCCCATTATATGTCTCATATGGCATCTCCACAGTTGAAAATTCAAAGGGAAATGTTTTCCTCTCATATATCTCTCCAGGAACATCCAGCTCACGAACTACGTGTACAATAAAAGAAAATTATACTAGTACAACACAGTTAAATGGTACTGCTTTCAATATTGTCTGGATATTAAAGCAGGTGCCATTGTTAGAAAATCTGTGCTCTAATTTATGAAGAGAGATGCAAATATAGCATATATTGAAAGAAGGAATGCAGATTAAGCTGTAGATGATGCACTAAACTAGTGTATGATGCTCTCAAGATGAAACCACGTTGTATGTTCTTACCTAGGGAAGTAAAATCGTAATAGTTTCCTCTGTCAAAGTACATTTCTGCAAACAAAAAAAAATATAGAGATCAACGTAGTCAAAAATTGAGGACGTCAGGATGATACTTTTTTGGATTTTCAACTTCTTTAGTACATCATTCTCTTTTGATTGGCAAGAAGATCACTAGACAATTTGACTTGTGATTAAGCACTGGCTTCTAACACAGAATATATAAACTACACACGCTGAATCAGATAAACATCAGTGACGTAAGAATGTACACTAACCAATCTGACCAAGGAGCTCGACCTTGATACCATTGTGTTCCACCTTCTTCCCTGAAATCGGTTCGATGGATATCTGAAAACACAATGCATAATTCATGCACTACGATCAAACACTGAAAAATCCAAGCACAAATCTTGAAACAAAATTGGCAAAACACACTAAAGCAGATACCTTCCCAGATATGGTATCTTGACTCTGAAAGACGGGGATTAGCACTGTTTTACCATTATCCTTCTTCAGTGCCACCTGTATTTCGAGAGTACACAAGCAAAAAAATCAAACTTGAGCACTCTGGCATCCAACTCAAGTACTCAACACAAGAAAGTCGATTCCCGCATTTACAAACACAATTCACAACACACAAATGGCTGCCGCATACAACAATCATAAAACCAACTGCTCTAACAAAGCAACTTCGATGCAAAAATACGACACAAATTTTATATCCCCTTTAAGCAATCACAGCTGACCTCATCAATTGAGAAACCAACAACAGGTGCAAGCTAGAGCTAAACGTGTTCAAGTCTCAATTTTCCTTCTCAACTTACGCAAATATACAACCGTAATAGAAATCAACTCCAATAAATAAAACCTGCTTTCGAGATTTCCCATCACCGAATGAAACAGTAATGCTGCATGCCGGCTTAAACGCTCCAATTATATAATTCTGAAAGAAGAAGCGAGCATTCACATCACTAACTCAGACCAGAACAGCAACTACCAAAACACTAATCATTATTATCGTTAAATTAAAGCGCTGAAACTTCACCATTGCGGAAATTCGACTATGTTTCAATTCAAACCCTCAATTGAAGCAGCTGCGCAGTTCAATCCCCGTTTATGATCGCATTCGTGCAGCTACGGAAGATCTAATTAAAAAACCACTGACAGATCAGAAATGTTTAGGATGTGATAAAATTCACATAGGAGCTTAAATTTCGACACAAAACCCTAAAGGCAGGAAAGCGGGGATATTGTTGAATCAGATACATACCTTGGATTTGCATAAGATGTGCTGATGGAAGATCGGATTTGGGGAAAATGATGTGAGATGACAAGTAATGTGATGACAGCGCAAGGATGACTGAGTATTGACGTGTAGGGCGCGTTTGGATGAAACCAAAAATAAGCTTGTCTGCTAGCTGGCCTTCGATTTCTCAAAATTAGATTATTTTGTATACGACAAAATAGTGCAATGCATTTTTTCATTTTTTAAAGATAAATTGAAAATAAATCAAAATCAAATAATTTTAATTAAAATTTATTTGTTTTTAAGAAATTGTGAATCAAATTTATTAACTACTTAAAGGATATTTTTTTCATATAAGTAGAAAATCATATTCTTATTGGCTTCATCTTAAATTCAGGGGTTGTATCGTTTAATGTCTGGGCTTTCCTTTATTTTACATGAGCATGACACAAGTGTCTTATCTCAATAAAAAAGAGCCACATAATGATCGAAAAATTTGGTCTCATGAAACATTTGCAAATTGTAGTAAAATTACAATTACATTTGTATAGGTTAAAATATAATAAAATTAATCAATTATCAATCGAAAATTAATAAATTAAATAATACTACTTACTCACCAATCAATAGTCAAGGAAAAGTATCTACTAATAATGCTGCAATATTCATTTATATTGGAGCCGATTACCAATCATAAATACACGATTTATGATGATTGACGAAATAATTATATTGAAACAAATGACAAATTTTAACATTTTCTGATTGCCTTGAGAAACCATTTTATAAAGAGAGGAACATCAGAATTATTGCATTGAGATTCTAGAATATTAACAAGCAACACCAAAAATGGTTGTGGTGAACTCAACAATACCATCAAATTCTAAAACAATACTTCTAACTGAGTATTATAGTAGTAGTATATCATAGAACCACTCACACATGCCTCGTGGTCGAGCAACCTGCCTTCGTGTGAATCAAAATCAAGGATCTTGGGCGCCTGCCTGAAGGTTCAGAATTTGAGAAACGACAAGCCTGGATAGCTCGCCAATCGCAGCTTGGACCTGATAATCATCCGAATCTCTTTGCTGATACAATCCTGATGACTGTGAGCTAAATCTGCCGAATTCTACTGCAGCAACGTTTGTCTTGGTGGTTGTAGCAACGACTCTCTCCAAATCAGTCTGTGATAGCGGTCTGGGCTCCTAAAACAGGAGAAAAAAAAACAAATAAACAAATAATGCATAAGGTTTCAGTATCTCATCTACTTAAAGCCTAATGCATTCACGATATAACAGGACAACATGTAGTTGGATAGTCAATGCCAATTTTTAATAATTACCTTAGATGGTTTTCCGGATTTCTCATCATCAAGCAATTCCCTTATTGGAAAATATGCAGCTTTTTTACAGAGCTCAAGAAGATCCGAGCCAGTATAACCTTCACATAGTGCAGCTATGCGCTCGTAATCAATGTCATCTTCAACCGTCTCATCCTTCAATATCACCTTCAGTATTGCAACCCTATCCTTACGATCGGGCAGACCAATTTCAAATGACTGTGGAAGGCGTCTAAGAATCGCCTCATCAAGTTCTGATGGACGGTTGGTTGCAGCTAATACCATAACTCGAGCATTTTCTGCAAAGAGAAATCGTATAAGAAAAGAATTTAACAAAGCAAGAAACATAAAATATTGTCCAAAGTGATCAACTGAAAACTCACGGTCCGTGGTGAAACCATCCCACAAAGCCATGAATTCGGTTTTCATGTTCGTTAGTGCTTCATGGTCAGAAGATTTGCGCTGACCCAAAAAACTGTCCACTTCGTCAATAAAAATGATTGCTGGCTGAAGCTTGTATGCCAAGGTGAACACAGCAGTCACTGGAGATCGATAGGTACAGAAGAAATCATTAAAAGAAATAGGATAGACATATCCATAAGTTCCGACCTTGTTTGTATGAGGTAACGCCTCGAGGTTCAAGTTAAGCATACGGAGTAACTCTAATTATAAGGCGCGGTAAACTAGAGCACTCAAAAAACATAGGAATACAATTACCACAGCATCTTGTTTTTCATTCAATTCAGAAGCTAAAATTATGTTAGCGTGTAAAAGATGCAACAGCAAGAACAACACTCAAGTATATAAATACAGTTTACGCACCTAGTTTTTGTGCATCACCAAACCATTTGCTCATTAAATTGGCTATTCTGACATTAATGAAGACAGCTCCAGACTCTTTTGCAATTGCCTTTGCAAGCATCGTCTTCCCAGTGCCAGGTGGTCCGTAGAGCAGAACGCCTTTTTGTGGACCAAGAAGCTTCCCATGAGAAAATAACTCAGGTCTTCGCAATGGAAGAATAACTAATTCATACAATGCTTGTTTAATGGCATCCAATCCTCCAATGCTCTCGAATTTCACATCTATGTGCTCTGGGTTGACTACATCACAAGCTACAATATCCTACAAATATTTGAGTGTATGAGTAGTTAGGTCAGAAATATATACATTATACATTCCCTCAAACAAGAACAAAATGCAAGATTCCAGCATTTTGTGAAATCTAACATTAACAGATAGTGTGATTTCAATCCAAACACACGAAAAAGTATTCACTATTTTGCATATGATCTAAAACCAATAAGTTAAACCTGACCTAATCAATGAAAACATAGTATAGAGCTTCATAATTTATTTCTGAATTCTAATCACCTCTAGATAATTTCAGAAACTTGCCCAGGCCAATTAAGGATAGCTTGAACTGACATTATCTACACACCAGACTCTAAGAATATTAAACTCAGTCAAAGGATCGTAAAACTACAGTTCATCATTATTATCCCTAGAAAATAGCTATAATTACACAACTTATTGAACTCAGCAAACAAACAGAAGCAATAGTATAATCCAGCTACAGTGCATCTGTATATTTTAATTCTACCACATTCTACTCAAAATAGTTGGAGTAAAAGAGACTGAGAGACATCAGTAAGTACTCACATTACTCAACTCCAACCAAAATCGATACATGGCCAAAATCTAGAGTAACTGAAATGAAAATTATGAAATGTAATGAAAATGAAATCACATAAGAACTGCAAGCTTGCAGCATTCTCAAGCCGAACAATTAGCAGATGGTGCGATTTCAATTATTCAATCCAAACACCCACAAAAAAGGAGTATTCATTATTTTGCATATGATTTGAATCCAATAACTTAAACAAGAGCTACTTAATGTAAACATAGTAGATAGCTTCATAATTTACTTCTAAATTCTAATTACCGCTGGAGCTATTCTAATCACCTTTAAATTACTTCAAAATGAGAATAGCTTGAACTGACTTTATCCACACACAAAATCTTAGAAATATAATTCCACAACTTATTACTCTAATCCAGCTACACTGAATCTATATGCCCTAATTCTACACATTTTAAAAATAGTTGAAGTAAAAGAGATTGATAAACATCAATAAGCGCTAGCTTTACCCAGCTCCAACTAAAAATCCACAAGCATTCATAATTCTGCTTTGAACTTTCAAGCAATTAACGAAACTAAAAATCAAGTAGTGGCCAAAATCTACATTACTGAAATGAAATGAAACCTCATAAGAATTGGTTTGAACAGCCCAAACAAACAAACAAACTCAATAGTATAATCCAGCTACATTGAATCGATACACTGTAATTCTATCACATTCTACTTAAAATAACTGAAGTAAAAGAGACTGAGAGACATCAGTAAGCACTCGCACCACTCAAATCCAATCAAAAAAAACAAAAGCATTCCACTCAAATATCCGAAACTAACAATCGATATAACCTGCCAAAATCTACAGTAACTGAAATGAAAGGGAACCTCGTAGGAATTGGTTTGGATGAGAGGTCGGCCTAAACGCTTGGCGATCTCCTTCTTGTGTTCAAGGGCTTTTTTGGAGGCTTCGCGGTTGGGGTCCAATTGCTTGAGGCCGACAAACAGCACCAGACAACTGAGGGCGGCGCTGGCCGCGTACAGAATCAGCTCTTGCACGATTTTCGTCTCACCCGAATTGCTTTTCATTGTGGAATTTTTTATTTTTATTTTTTCGATTCAATTCGGGTTTTTATGATTCCCCCTTTCTTCTTGCTAGGGTTTTTAGGATAATTAATTTGTGTTTTGGGGGACACGAAACGCAGTATGCAGAAAGTTCGAGGCGACGACGAGACGATACCTGTAATTTACGGATTTACCCCCACATTCCTCCCTGGGTTTTGAATTTTGTGTGAAGGACCTATATTTGGGCTTAGTCCTACTTAATTATGGGCTATGTCTACACAAACAGTAGCAAATATTTTACTCGCAATAAATTTTTTAGTTTGCTCGCGGGTGTTCCGAATCCGCCTTCGGCAGAATCGGATTAATCCTGCTCAATCGGGCTTGCGGATTAATGCCGAAAGTCTCCCAACGGATTGTGGAATTTGAACCCGTGACCTCAAGGTCACCACAGCTCCGCGCTGCCAACTCGCAATAATTTTAATTATACTCCTCTCATGACTTTGTTCCTTTCGTCAAAAATATGAACATTTGATACATTAAAAATTTTAATGCATTATTGGTAAAATAAAAAATAAAAAAAAAAAGAAAAATAATTAAAATATTATTAATGGATAATGGGTCTTACCTCATTAGAGAAAAATGAGTTTCCAACTTTAAAATTTTCATATTTTTCAAGAAATAACTAAAAAATAATAATTCATACTTTTCATGGTAAAAAATATGTCATAAATATTGGAAAATATTAGTTGTGTCAAATTCATGAATGTCATGCAATTTTGAAAACTAATCAAAAAATCACATAATCCCACGAAAAAAAAAGGTTTACAATGTGTGATATGTTTGATATTTTTTAGCCAAACAACATCGTTCATTTATGAATAGAGGACATCAATGATGGTGACATCTACGTATAACTTTTGGAATAAATTTTATCTAAATTTTTTCTTTATAGGGTAAATTAGCTCGTATATCATTGATTTTTCTGCTGCTTTTTAATAAATGGATTTTTTTTTTGGTCTACGGACTTTGCCAAATTATCAATTTTGGTATAACATTTGAAAATATCGTTTGAGGTCCATTAACTTCAATTCAACATCATTTGAGCTACTTATTCACTATTTCAAAAGTTTATTGGATGAAAATATCCTTAAGCCCCCGAGGGACATTAATTTCAGTCTATTTATTCTCTCTTATTTATTAAATATTTAATTTATCTCTTTTTTTCGCCCCTTTATTGAAAGAGATAATGAAAAATGGGAAGATAAGAGAAAAATAGAAGGACCAAAGGTGCAAAAAAAATTTAAAAGAGATAAAGTAAATATCTTAATAAAGAATAGATGATAAATAGACTAAAATGCTTTTTAATGGATTTGGAATATTTTCGTCCAAAAAAGTTTAAAACAGTTAAAGAGTAGCTTAAACGAGATCTCAGCAAATATTTTTAAATGTTATAGATCAAAATTGAGATCTTGCCACCAATAAAAAATATTCCATCTTTTTAATATTGCAGGATGAACTCAGATTTGATTACAATTCTCTTTTCTTTACAATTTCCTTAAAAAAACTTAATTGAATGAGCAATGTATGTTTTATAATTTTATCCAAAAGTACTCATATATTTTTTCAAAATGGTCGCAACTAAGATGTCATATTCTCATATTTAAAATAAAATTTATAATTTTACTCTCTTCATAGTATATTTAATTATATACTTTTTTCTAATTTAATACGGCCCAACAACTCCCACAAAATCTCATGTTGTTCAAAAGAAATGGCAATCTTGAATGGGATTACATGAGTACATTTTAGTTATTTATTCCGTCTTACAAATAATAAAAATTATAAAACATGAAACTCAAAAATAATTTTTAAAAATGAAACAAGAAGATAAATTGTGATTTGCTTTGGGATAACAGAGAGGATTTTTTTTTTTGGAATACCAAATACGACTGGGTTGGTAATTGCTTTACGTGTTTGAATACAAATTGCGACGAAATTTAAGTTAAATAACAATAAATTAAATAAGGCATAGATGACTAAGACCACCATAAACGCGTCACGCGGGTGGCTCGTATCTCGTCCCGCCGAGACGAGATGGCGGCGAGACGCATTGCAGCGTCCCGTCTCGTCCCGGTCTCGCCGAGACGCCCGTTCAACCGAGACGGATCGCGGGCTGTCTCGCCACGCGCTCGCACGACGTGGCGCGCTCCGGCGCCATGCGTGACGCCCACTCGCCGGCCCGCGAGTGGGCTTCGTCACGCTGACGCAATAAATCATTTTTTAAAAAAAATCGAATTTAATAAAATAAAAAATAAAACGGTAATATTACCGTTTTCCTTTTTTTACTCTATAAATACTCTTATTTCATCCTCATTTCACACACAAATACACATCTATTCTTCCCAAATCATCTACAATTCCTTTCTAATTTTCATCTAACATCTCCAATTGTCATCACAAAATGTCCGGCGACGGTAACTATGGCGGTGGCTGCTCCGGCGGGTTTGACATCAACGCGTTTGGCGACTGGGGGCATGTACAATGTCTTGGGTGGTTCCGGCTCCAGTTCGTCGACTGCATATTTTTTATTTTTTAGGATTTTAATTATGTGTGTTTTTTTTATCTTTTTGAATTTTAAGTTGTATTTTTATTTTATGTTGTAATTTTATTTTATTTAATGAAATGTGTTTTTAATAATTGAATTTGTTGGAAATAAAAATAAAAAATGAAATTGAATGAATAGTAAGTTAAGAGATGGTTAAGAGACGGATAAGAGATGGAGGGTTGCAGGTTCTGTCTCTTAGTTCAGAGATGGAGTGAAAAGTACAGTGAGACCTATGAATATTTAATGGATGAGACGGATAAGAGACGGCGTTGCAGATGACCTAAATGACATTTGCCATAACAAGATTAAGAATTGCATATGCAGTTGAAATATTGGCAGCCCTTTTTCGAGATAAAATAGACAGCCTTTTAATAAAAGCATGATTATCTTGTTACTGCTTTGGGATAACATTCCAAGTCAACAACGATTTTGTATTTATTTTAGTTTTTTTAAATGATGTTTATCTACCATTATTATTACTTTATCTTTAAATTGAAAAAAATAATGAATTTTTTCCAAAGAAGATATTGGGAGTACTATTTCCCTATTTTCCATAAAATTCTGTAAAATCACTACTGAACTATTATTATCGTGAGTATTTTTATCGAATAAATAGGAGTATACTGTTTTTCGATGGAGACAAATAATTATAAACATTTTTTCTTATATTTTATTAATTTTATTTTAAAACTTTTATCACCCGCCATTAAATCTGGAGAAAGATAGACTAATGTTTTCTTTATTAAATTATGAATGTATTTATACTAAAGTAAAGTGCAAAAATAGAAGTTAAATTATCGGAAAAATCACCAAGTTTTAGCAACTTATGGTAAGGTCCCAAACTTTATTAAACAAGAGTCAGGAATTATTAGTAACTATATATAAAGAAAAACCTATTTGTATATGTGTAACAGATTGTTATTTTTAACTAAACATTGTTATATATAGACGACATCTTTGAACTAATCTACGATGACATCCATATGATTCTTTTCGAATGAAAATCAAATACAATTTCATCAACAAAAATTGTTTTCTAATTCAAAATTTATAATTTTTTCGATTGATTTTAAATATTGTGGAATTGATGAATGTTTGCCTAATTGTGTTCGGCAGTTTCCCAAATTTGAGTTAGGTACGACGAAAGGAAGATGTAATTATCGTAGGGACTTAATTGTAATTTCACCCAAGCCCGGAGGTTCAATATAAAATGAAGTTGAATTCAGCAATTCACGCTCACTCAAAATCTAAGCAAGGAAAATCATTAGATTCCGCTTCGTTGGTGATCTCTCTAATCGAATTGATTTCGTTTGATTCCGTTTTTTCGCGCTGATCATACTCTCTTTAATCGTTAATCGGTTTATATTTTCTCTTAATCGTCCGATTTTGAAACTATTTTCCTTTCTTTGTGTTTAGTGGTGAGGAACAATCAACGATGGCATCAGATCCGAAATCGCACACATTTGAGGAAGTCGCCAAGCACAATAAGACTAAGGATTGCTGGCTGATTATCAGCGGAAAGGTAATATCATCCTTTTTTTATAATTAAATCTCTACTTGCATTGAGCAGAGCTCGATTATGAGAATTTTGATGTGTACATCTTCAATTCGTTTGGTTCTATGCTGTTTGATTCGTTATACGGTTATACCACATTGACTTTGGAGTCAATTTAGTCATACCTTTGTGTAGAGTTCGGATTTCGTTGACTGAAGTGAATCTCTAGATTAGGAACAGTGACTGTGTTCTACTGCGAATTTCAGTCAATTTTTAAGATTTGAGCCGTTTTTCTTGCCCGAGGAACAGTTTCAGCTGTTAAAATTTTTTTTTTCTTTTTTTTTTCGTTTTTTTGGGATCTTTTGAGCTAGAGTTGCTAGATTACACATCCTTAGGTGGTTACTGGTTAGTTCTGATCACTAACTAGTGGAGCAGTGAGATAACTATGAATCAATGTAAATAATGCTTGGACTTGCTGAAACTTCTCTTCTTTCATTGGTTAATTTGGAGTAAAAATTTGGGGGAAATCTAATTCTGATGGTATTCTAAGTTCCAACTATTTGCACTCACTCCAAACTGAGATTCATCCTCAGTGAGTACTGAGTATCATATAATAATATCTTAGATCAATAGTCTTTGTAGTTTTATTTACAATTTTTATGAAATGTTTAATTATGCTCAGCTTCAATCTGATGATGATTTAATTGATTAAAAATATTAATAATTTTAGATCACTTGTAGACATGATAAATAAACAATAACTTCATGATGATGCTAAGTAGAGAAGGTTGTCTGAGTGTTTTGGCGCCAGAGCCGCCCCTAGGTTAACATGCTGATTTTCTTAGCTAATGGTTTTGGGCTGGGACTATTACAAAACGACAAGGGCCACTTACAGTTTGGCTGCTTTCCTAGATGCAACCATCAGTTCGTACTGTGTCAAATGATAATCATGAATCTAGGAATATTGTGTTCCTGTTGGAGTAGAAAATTAATGTTGATGGCTGGAGTTGGGTTGTATTTTATTGAAAAATTATACTGAAATATGTTGGCCACTGCATTGCATCATGAATATTCATTGATAGTATATTTTTTAATAGGTTTATGATGTGACCCCATTCATGGAGGATCATCCCGGAGGTGATGAAGTTCTGCTATCGGCCACAGGTAACCTAACCATGATTTTGTTTATTTTTCTTAGACGAAGATGATTATATAAAACTGTAAACAAAGACTGAATCAAGAGTGCCGTGTGAAATTACTGCCTCTTTCTAGGAAAAGACGCAACCAACGACTTTGAAGATATTGGGCACAGCGATTCTGCTCGGGAGATGATGGACCAGTACTTGATTGGGGAGATAGACATGGCAACGGTTCCCCTGAAACGAAGCTACGTTCCTCCAAAACAACCGTCGTACAATCCAGACAAGACTCCGGAGTTTGTGATCAAGATCCTGCAGTTTCTCGTGCCTCTCGTGATATTGGGACTGGCGTTTGCTGTCCGACTCTACACCAAAGAGAACTGAGGGGTTAGAATTGTGGATTCGCATTGCAGCTGTTGGTTATTTTTCCTAATTTTGATTGTCCGTCACATTTCTATGGTCGTAGAGCTAGTTCATGCTGGATTCTAGATGAGATTATCGGGTTGGACTGCTATGTTGTAAGGCTGTGTATTGTTTTGTGTTGTTTGTGGAAAACGGCTCTTAAAGGCTTTATGCTCAATTTCTAGATTTAATTTAGCGTCATCCCGATTTAACCCCCTTAACGGGCTACTGCGTACCCTGATTTAACCTCCTCACATGATGTCGGGCCGGAGTGTGGGGGCCGCCAAGGCGACGGAATCGTCATTCACCCTAAGTAACATTTCACTGCATTATTAATTAGTCTTGCAACTCCTTTCAAACACTATAATATCACGCTATAAGGCCACGAGTCCAGCTTAAAATTTTCCGTTCTTATTTGTTTTTAAATACTTACAGTAGTACCCTGTTTTTTCTATAATTAAGTTGATTTATAACTACACAAAATACTCAAATTACGTTACTACTTAAAACGACAGAAAGTATTTAATCGAAATAAACAAAAAAATCTTAACCGTGTTTACTAATCCAATCCAATAAGTGTGAATAAGTGTGACAATAATGTGCTTTGCCAATCTGGAAACTAACAAGTGCTGAGCACTCCGTATGCCCTTAATCATAGTTTAATTATATTAACAATGAAACGTAGCTGATAATATGTTTCCTCTTTAACCAATAGATTAGCGTTCCAAATTAGAAAACCAATATTGATTCTCTTTAAAAGAAATCATAGTTTAATTAAACCAAGTTATTTGGCCTAAAAATGATTATTAAAGAAACAATGCTAAAACAAAGACAATCTTCACAGCGGTAGCACATTATATTTGATATATCAAGTCCAATCCAAATTACACACTAGAATACAAAATTCCCAGTTTACGTTTATTGATAGAACAACATTCCAACTGACACAACACTCATCACCGAATTCACGTTAACTAGAGCTTGGAAGCTGCCTCCTTGTCCAAAAACCACGACAACTCCCCTTCCGGTTCAACCAGTTGGACCGGAAGCACGTCGGAGTTCGAAACATCACTCAGCGCAATATGTACTGCGGTGGCTTTACCGGCACCCGCGACAACAAGGGCGATGTTCGCAGAGGAATTGATGACCGGGAGAGTGAAGGAGATCCTTTGTGGAGGGGGTTTAGGTGATTCTGTGATGAAGGAAACCCACTTCTCATTTTCGTGAACGAGAGGGTGCCCGGGGAACAAAGAAGCAATGTGGCCGTCTGGACCCATGCCCATTAGCATAAGATCAAATTTGGGGAACCCAGTGCTCTCGGACTGATCTATTGTTTTAGTTTTCACCAAATGCTTGAGACAGGTCTCGTAATCGTCTGCTGCGCCTTCTGCGGACAGTGCATCGTTTATGGCATACACGTTGCCCGTGGGAATTGGCACCTGCACGGTGAAAATATAGATGAAAAAGGATATGCAGTGACAACTAAATCTCATACATAATACTCCCTACATCCTAAGCCGCGTTCCCTTTTGGGATGTCCCAAGCTAAATCAGTTAGTTCAAATTCACATAATCATGTTTAGGAGGTTGCCAATAAAGACTACTTAAAGGGCTTTGGTTGTGCTTTTCTAAAGAAAAAAAAATTTCTAACACAAGTTCTAATTTTAGTAGTACACTTTTTTTTTTTGGTAGATTATGCATTCATTTTCTAAATATTTCGAGGCATCCCATTGTCTATATCTCATCATTAAGGACAGTACCTCCCATTGTCTATATCTCATCATTAAGGACAGTACCTCCCATTGTCTAGATCTCATCATTAAGGACAGTAGATACGTTGCCACTACCAAATTCTCGGTGTTGAATCCTCCTTACTAGGTTCCATTTCTAGATACCTTGCTATTATACAAAAATAGTCATGTCATTGGAAATGACGAGTAGAGTAAGGCAAAAGCAGTTCGAAACAGAAACAATAACAAAAAAACAACAGCCAAATCGCCATACATACAAACACATGAAACAGAAGCAAAAGGGCAACATAGGCATTATATAGCAACTCAACCACCAGAGAGGAGTAGTGTCACAACAACTCTAAACCGAAGAAAAAGTTACAAACAACAATAAAAACACACACGATAATCCCATTCAAAGATTGCCCCATGTGTCAAAACACCAAACAAACACCCCAAAAAAGGACACAATTCAGATTGAAGTTCTTCGAACCAACACGTGAGCCTAAAATCTACATAATAACCACAAAGAATCATTCCTGAATCCATAGAAATGTAAGAAAGTGTACCTTAGATAGAAACTCATTGTAAGCAAGGAGATAATTACTATCAGGATGATCCTTCGGCACCACTCTCTCATCCACCCAAAACACATGCCATTTTGACCAATCTACTGAATCAATGTACGGCTGCTCCAGTAATTTCCTAAGAATCAATCACCAAACACAATACCACAAAATACTTCAACTCCATCAAATGCATAGTTTAAGCAAAAAGCAAATCAATTCAATATTAACCACAGACAAAACAAATCCACTCTAAATCATAAATTATCATTCATAACAATCATGCCAAAATTATCTTTGACAGATGATCATCAAGCATAGCAATTAGTACTAAGAATCATCATTTCCTCAGAAAAACAAAATTGTAATTGCTGTTTAATCTAAAAAAAGCCACAAAACGCACTATCAAAAATTACTTTAACCCATCAAATGCATAGTCTAAGCAAAAAGCTAATCAATTCAATATCAAAACACAAAGACAAAACAAATCCACTCTAAATTATAAAAATCATGCCAAAATTATCTTCAACGGATAATCACCAAACATTGTAAATTTGTAATTAGTACTCAGAATCATCATATCTCCAGCAAAAAATAATCATAACTGTTTAATCTTAAAAAATGCCACAAATATCGCAAAATGCTTCAGCTCCATCAAATGCATTGGTTCAAGCGAAAAGCAAATCAATTCAACATTGAGCCACAAAGACAAGAAAAATTCACTCTTAAATCATACTCCAATCATGCCAAAATTATCCCCAACGGATGATCATCACCAAACATTACTGAGAATCACCCTTTCCTCAGAAATAAATAAACATTACTGAGAATCATCATTTAATCTAAAAAATGCCACCAAATATTGCAATGAGTAGTGAGAATCATTATAATCATCTGAAATATACCTAAGAGACTTAACGAGGGATCCACCGGAGAGAACAACGGTGAACGAGTCCTTCCGCTGCGCCGATTTTTTGGATAAATCAGCGGCGTATTCCGCAAGCGACACCGCCAGATCTTCCTCCGTGTCGAACACTTTGACTTTCCCCTTGCTCTTCGGCGTCACGATCTCAGCCATGGAAGCTCTCGTTGCTCCGCGCCTCGGCGTGTACGAAACCGAATTCAATCTGAGACTGAGAGAGCAGGCGGCGAGGAAGCGCGGCGGCGATCTGGTGAGGGATTGATTGGGGAGAGCGGCGGAGAGAGCGCGGAAGGAGGCGGCCATGCGGCGAATATATAGAGAAAGGGGCGGAAACCGGCTAGTTTGGTGAGAGTGTGGGGTTTGGTGTGATGTGGTGTGGTGTGGTGTGGCGTGGCGTGGGAATATCGAAGACACGTGGTCTTTATTTCAATTTTATAATTTTCCATTTTTGTTTCTTTGTAGGGTTTTGAGTTAGTGATATAAACGGGAAGTCCAAGGCCCGGGCTGACCCGACCACGACTCCCCTTAAGCTGCCCGGAAGGCCCGTCACGAGATCAATGAGACAAAGGCTTCGGGAAGGCGTTTCAAACTTCATTAGGAGGGGAATGGAGGAGGCAGATGGAATGCCCGGTCGGGCGAATCCACACCTCCAAAACGCCCGACCGGGCGTTTGTGCGCTGAGCATCGTCCACAGTCCAGAAAGTTCGCCCGACCGGGCGATTTCACCATCCCAGAACGCCCGACCGGGCGTTTGTGCGCTGAGCATCGTCCACAGTCCAGAAAGTTTGCCCGACCGGGCGATTTCACCATCCCAGAACGCCCGACCGGGCGTTTGAAGAAGCAGCGCCGAATCCAGAAAGTTCGCCCGACCGGGCGATTTCACTTTCCCAAAACGCCCGGCCGGGCGATTCAACTTTTACATCCGATTTTCCTTGTGTTTTTAGCCCTTTTCTTGGGTTTCCAACCCTAACTATAAATATCCTTTTTGTAAGACTTTAAGGGCAGACTTTGATGAATGTTATTATGAAGACTCCTTTGAGAGCATCTCCCATGTGAGATTTCTATCCAAATTCCTACATTGTAGGTTGCTTGTTTTATGTTCATTTGGCTAAATCAAGTATAGGTATGCATTTATGGTTGTGTAGTCATGAATGTGGAGCCAATGGAGTATTTGCTTTGGGTGAAAGTAGCCTAGGGTTGCCCACATCTTTTTGTGGGAGGTCATAGGTCCTCAAAGAGGATTCCTCCTTCTTTACACTTTCTTCTCACCTTCTTTCTCTCCATCCAAAACCATTTTGAGTTTAGTTTTTGGAGGCTAGGCTCTTTATCTTTACTTTATCTTTGAAAACACAAAAAAATTGAAATCAAACACCGCTTTGGGTATTTCTTGGGCACATGGAAGGTTTCCCTCACAAGGAACCTTTATCATTTGGTATCTAGAGCCTAGGTGCCTACCAAGTGTTTGATTTTAAACCTCTATGAAATTTCATTTTCCTTGTTTTTCCTTATTTCTTTTGTTTTAGCCTTTGCTTGTTTATTGGTCAATTGTTGTAGGATTGAGCTGATTTTTGGTGTGCATGAACCTTGATATATGAACTATTGTCCTGAAAAATCTCAGCCAAAAATTCTATCATTTGATAGGTCAAATTAATGTGTGAAGTTGCTGCCCTGTTTTGTGCCCTAGTTTGACAGATTTGGGGAAAACGTAAAATCGAGGGTCTTCTCGAAAACCTGCTATATTGGGGATATTTTTCCCTCTTTCTAAACCCTTTAATCTTGTTATCTACCAAGTTTCATCAATTTTGGGGTTGGGTAGCCATATCAAAAAAATTTCCTAAAGATCAGCCAAGAGTTACATAAATTTTCAGCTCAACTAAGTTTGTTTGTTAGCTTCCTTAGGCATTGAACCTTACTTTCACATGCTTGATTGGCCTTACTTGCTTGGTTATATTGCCTATGTGTATACCTTGATTGATTTGTCTTAGCGCTTGCATTTTGGAAGTTGGATATTGAGAGTGAGTGAACCTAGCCCTCACTATATTCTAAGCCTTTTTCCGAGTGACATTGGTGAGTGAATTGGGGGTGGGATTACCAATTGGGAAGTGAGTTCTTACTAAAATCTCCCCTTCTTGTGTGTGTGAGTGTGGATTTTACTAACCCTTAGGACTAGATCCTAGTTTTTTTTTATTTCTTATTGTAGGTACCATTGTGAATGCCACCTCGTACTAGATCCACCACGATGGGGGATCCGCAACCGGGTGCGAGCACGAGTCTTAGTGTGGCGGGGGATGAGTTGAAAAACTTGATGGAAAAAATTATGACGGATTTGAGGGATCTAAAAGAAGGCCAAACCACAATGCATGTCACTCAAGATGCTATGTTCGGGGATTTGAAGGAACTCAAGGTGAACCAAGCATCCATCCATGAAAACCAAACTTTTCTCCACGACGAGCTCAACGCTTTGAAGGCCGTGCGACTATCAAGGTCAAACACCCCTAGGAGCAATCACACACATCATGATGCCTCCGAGGGGAGTAATGGAGAGGAAGAGCCATATGGTTGGTACGATCATGGGGGGCGCGGGGGACAAGGAGGAGGACGGAATGGGAATAGGAATGGTAGGTTCGGGAACATGATGGGCGGAAGAGGAAATGGAAACATGGGGCACCATGGGTGGAATGGTAGGCATGGAAGATATAGAAACTATGAGGAGGAGATGGAGCCGCGGTATGATGATCCCACCAAGTCTATCAAGCACACATTTCCCGAGTTCCACGGCAAGTTTGATCCCGAGGCCTACTTGGAATGGGAGTCACAAATGAGCAAAATTTTCTCACTCCATAACTTTTTGGAAGGTGATAAGGTGAAGGTGGCAATAGCCGAGTTTCGTGGCAATGCGGATACATGGTGGAATGATACGATGAGGAGGAGAAGGATGGTTAGGGGAGGGGAAGTGGGTTCGTGGGCGGAGTTGTGTGAGCTCATGAGGACTACCTTTGTACCAAAGTCCTATTTCCTCCGACTTCGAGGGGAGTTTCAAGATTTGAAGCAAGGGACGAAGAGCGTAATGGAGTACTACTATGAACTCCTATCATTGATGAGCAAGGTAGGGGTGGAGGAGCGAGAAGAGGCGACTCAAGATCGATTTATCCATGGCCTTAACATCAACTTGAAGCACAAGGTGCAAGTGGAGGCATTGAGGGGAATTTCCTTGGACGAGGTGATTGGGTTTGCCGACACTTTTGAGAGGCAAAGTAAGGAGTTGGTTTCTAGCCGGGCTAAATGGGCGTCTAGCCAAACCGGAGGGACGGGGACTAGCAAGTGGAGTGCTCCCGGCAAGAAGGTGGAAAACATGGCCAATCCAAACACCCAAGGGAGGCCGATCGCGAAGGCTCTACCGGGTACTCAACCTATTAAAGCTATAGCCCCTATGGAAGACAAGAAGGTTCAATGTTTCAAGTGCAAGGGGTATGGCCATTATGCACGCGAGTGCCCAAACCAACGGGTAATGGTTATCGGGCAAGATGGTAGCGTGTATAGTGAGGAAGATGAAGAAGATGGGGAGGGTGTGGGCACTAAAGAAGTGAGCCCGGACACCGACATAGCTTTTTCTAGTGGCGAAGAAGAAGATACACCCTTAAGGGCTATGGTTGTACTCCGAATGCTCAATGTACAACCCAACCTTGAGGAGCATAAGGAGCAAAGGTGCAACATCTTTCATATGAAGTGTAAGGTGAAGTCCAAGACGTGCTTGGTCATCATAGATGGAGGGAGTTGTACAAATGTGGTGTGTGACCGGTTGGTGGCCAAGTTGGGATTGAAGGTACTTAAACACCCAAACCCCTACAAATTGCAATGGTTAGGGGACTCCGGAGAGTTGAGGGTGAAGGCTCAATGCAAAGTTCCATTGAAGATTGGAGAAGTTGAGGAAGACATCCTATGTGATATCATTCCTATGACGGCATGTCATGTTTTGCTAGGGAGGCCATGGGAGTTTGATAGAAGGGCCTACAAAAATGGCTTCACGAATGAGTATTTCTACATGCTCAACGGGTTGAAGGTTCGTTTGAAGCCATTGCTACCTAGTGCCGTGTTTGAGGCTAGCCAACATCTACAAAAGGAAAGAGAGAGAGATAGGGAAAAAAGGCTAGTAGAAGAATGTGAGCTAAAAAAAGCCAAGTGAGAGTGGGGGTGGTGAGAGAAAAATAAAAGCGCCCAAAGGAGAGCACCCACAAACAAGAGGGGGAAAGGAATGTTTGATAGCTAGTAAAACCGACCTTGGGTGGGCACTAAACAATCACCCCTCCGTTCTCCTCGTGGTCCGTAAGGATTTGTGCTTAGCTACTAACCTTGACCCGTATCCTTTGATTGTCCAAAGTGTGTTGCAGGAATTTGAAGATGTATTCCCGGAAGAACTCCCGAGTGAACTCCCTCCCATGAGGGGGATCGAGCATCAAATTGACCTTTTGCCGGGATCATCACTCCCAAACCGGGCCGCATACAAGGCGAACCCCAAGGAGACACAAGAGCTACAAAGGCAAGTCGAGGAACTCCTTGCCAAAGGTCTAATTCGTGAATCTCTATCTCCTTGTGCCGTACCCGTCATTCTTGTACCTAAGAAGGACGGAAGTTGGAGGATGTGTGTAGATTGTAGGGCAATTAACAAAATCACCATCAAATATAGACACCCTATACCTAGGTTAGACGACATGTTAGAGGATCTTTGTGGCTCTATATGTTTTTCTAAAATTGATTTGGCTAGTGGATATCACCAAATTCGCATGAAAGAGGGAGATGAATGGAAAACCGCTTTCAAAACCAAATTTGGCTTATATGAATGGCTTGTGATGCCTTTTGGTTTGACTAATGCCCCTTCTACATTCATGCGTTTGATGAATCATGTACTTCGTCCTTTTATTGGGAAATTTGTGGTGGTATATTTTGATGATATCTTGATTTATAGTCGTAGTGTTGAAGAGCATGCTAGTCATCTTAGGAATGTGCTTGAAGTGTTGAGAATGCATACTTTATATGCCAAGTTGCCTAAATGCACTTTTTGTGTTGAGGAAGTTGTGTTTCTTGGTTTTGTTGTGGGAAAGGAAGGAGTGCGGGTAGATGAGGAAAAGGTGAAAGCCATTAGGGAATGGCCAACACCTAGGAATGTGAGTGAGGTTAGGTCCTTTCATGGCCTTGCTAGCTTCTATAGGAGGTTTGTTAGGGATTTTTCCACAAAAGCTTCACCCTTGAACCACCTTGTCAAAAAAAATGTTGAGTTTAAGTGGGGGGAGGAGCAAGAGAGAGCGTTTAGTACTTTGAAAAATGACCTCACGCATGCTCCCTTACTAGCACTCCCCAATTTTGATAAAACTTTTGAACTTGAGTGTGATGCAAGTGGTGTGGGGATCGGGGGAGTTCTCATGCAAGAGGGTAAGCCCATAGCTTACTTCTCGGAAAAACTAAATCAAGCCCAATTGAACTACCCCACATACGACAAGGAGTTGTATGCTATAGTCCGTTGCCTTGAGAATTGGCAGCACTACTTGATGCACAAGGAGTTTGTGATACACACGGATCATGAGTCTATTAAGTTCTTAGGAGGTCAACATAAACTTGATAAAAGGCATGCTAAATGGAGTGTTTTCCTAGAGACTTTTCCCTATGTCATTAGGTACAAGAAGGGAAAGGACAATGTGGTTGCCGATGCTCTTTCTAGGAAGCCTTTTGAGACCTTGCATGATGGCACTTTACTTGTGAGTGATACCGTGTGTTTGAGAAAGCGTGTGCTTACTATGTGTGCCTCCAAATATGTTGGATTTGAGTTTATTAAAGACCTTTATGAGCATGATCATGACTTTTCTTCTATTTACGGAGCTTGTGAAAAAGGTGCTTTTGATAAATACTATAAGTTGGATGGCTATCTTTTTAGAGAGAATAGGTTGTGCATACCTTCATGCTCTTTGAGAAACTTGTTGATTAAGGAGGCTCACCTAGGGGGCCTAATGGGTCATTTTGGGTTGCTTAAAACTTTTGACATACTAAGTGAGCATTTCTTTTGGCCTTGCATGAAGAAGCATGTTGAAAAGTTTTGTAGTAGTTGCTTAGAGTGTAGGCAAGCCAAGTCTAAATCTAACAATTATGGTCTTTACACCCCTTTGCCTACTCCTACACATCCTTGGGTAGACTTGTCCATGGACTTTGTTCTAGGTCTCCCAATGTCTCCTCGGAAAAATGATAGCATCTTTGTGGTGGTGGATAGGTTTTCCAAAATGGCTCACTTCATTCCATGTCGGAAGACAAGTGATGCCAAATTCATTGCTAGTTTATTTTTCAAGGAGGTTGTAAGAATCCATGGGGTCCCGAGAACTATTGTAAGTGATAGAGACGTCAAATTTTTGAGTTTCTTTTGGAAAACGCTTTGGGGTAGGATGGGCACCAAACTTCTTTTCTCTACCACCGCACATCCCCAAACGGATGGTCAAACGGAAGTCGTAAACCGCTCATTGGGAACTCTTCTCCGTGCCTTGGTTTTTGAAAATAAAACTTCTTGGGAAGAATGTTTGCCTATAGCCGAATTTGCTTATAATAGGACCATACATTCCACCACCCAACAATCTCCTTTTGAGGTTGTCTATGGTTTCAATCCACTCACCCCGTTGGACTTGTCCACGGCCGATTTGCCTTTGTCTTATATGGTTGATGTAGGTGGGATGAAGAAGGCCAAGTTTGTACAAGACTTGCACACTCGAGTGCAAGAACGAATCCGCAAGATGGGGGAACAAGTAGCTCAAAGGGTGAACAAAGGGCGAAAGAAAATGTTGTTCAACCCCGGAGATTGGGTTTGGGTACACTTTCGGAAAATACGTTTTCCCGACAAAGCAAAATCCAAGCTTGCCCCGCGAGGGGATGGCCCATTTATGGTCCTAGAGCGTGTGAACGACAATGCCTACATCATTGATCTTCCCGGTGAGTATAACGTGAGTTGTACTTTTAATGTGGCTGACTTGAGCCCGTTTGATTTTGTAGGGGACGACCCAGATTTGAGGACAAATCCTTCTCAAGAGGGAGAGGATGATATAAACGGGAAGTCCAAGGCCCGGGCTGACCCGACCACGACTCCCCTTAAGCTGCCCGGAAGGCCCGTCACGAGATCAATGAGACAAAGGCTTCGGGAAGGCGTTTCAAACTTCATTAGGAGGGGAATGGAGGAGGCAGATGGAATGCCCGGTCGGGCGAATCCACACCTCCAAAACGCCCGACCGGGCGTTTGTGCGCTGAGCATCGTCCACAGTCCAGAAAGTTCGCCCGACCGGGCGATTTCACCATCCCAGAACGCCCGACCGGGCGTTTGTGCGCTGAGCATCGTCCACAGTCCAGAAAGTTTGCCCGACCGGGCGATTTCACCATCCCAGAACGCCCGACCGGGCGTTTGAAGAAGCAGCGCCGAATCCAGAAAGTTCGCCCGACCGGGCGATTTCACTTTCCCAAAACGCCCGGCCGGGCGATTCAACTTTTACATCCGATTTTCCTTGTGTTTTTAGCCCTTTTCTTGGGTTTCCAACCCTAACTATAAATATCCTTTTTGTAAGACTTTAAGGGCAGACTTTGATGAATGTTATTATGAAGACTCCTTTGAGAGCATCTCCCATGTGAGATTTCTATCCAAATTCCTACATTGTAGGTTGCTTGTTTTATGTTCATTTGGCTAAATCAAGTATAGGTATGCATTTATGGTTGTGTAGTCATGAATGTGGAGCCAATGGAGTATTTGCTTTGGGTGAAAGTAGCCTAGGGTTGCCCACATCTTTTTGTGGGAGGTCATAGGTCCTCAAAGAGGATTCCTCCTTCTTTACACTTTCTTCTCACCTTCTTTCTCTCCATCCAAAACCATTTTGAGTTTAGTTTTTGGAGGCTAGGCTCTTTATCTTTACTTTATCTTTGAAAACACAAAAAAATTGAAATCAAACACCGCTTTGGGTATTTCTTGGGCACATGGAAGGTTTCCCTCACAAGGAACCTTTATCAGTTAGTCGGCAACTTGTTCGTTCTTCCTATTCCTACTTGCATATTTTGATTCGTTAGTTAATGAATATGTTCGCAAGCTTGCTAATTGAGATTATTTGCTATCATCTAGTCGAGTATGCACACGACTTTAGTCAAATATTTGATGGAGCATGGTAAATAAGTTTAATTTAGAGCGAAGCAGATCACCTACTCCACAATTCCTACTCCATCTACTCACAACTTTTACAAGCTTTTAAATATTTTTAACCAGAATCACATGGCTCAATCTTGAATTGAGAGTACATTTTGGAGATCCGCTCCGAACTTAGAGTACATTTTGAACATTTCTAAAAACTTTAACAAGCTTTTAACAAGTCCGAGTTCGAACGTCATTTATATAAATATCACACAAGTCGAGCTTAAAATTAAGCTCTCGAATATGATTTTCTCAAGAATCACATGGACCAAGCTTAAACTGAGCTCAATAGTTATATTGAAAGCCGAGCTCAAACTTTTATGGAGTTGAATCGAACTCGAATATGAGCAAAGCTCGATTTGTCTAATATATGACTGTGCACAACTACATTCGAGCATATGAAAGTGTCGCCCAACAAATTTCATATTAAATGAAATTATGAAAGTATACGTGTTCACTAATATGCCCTTCATCCCATTAAAATAGATAATTTAGGATTGTATAATTTGATTCAATCTATATGAGATGTCGGTCTCGAAGTCTCTAGTTTTAGGAACGTATTTTTCTCTTTTTGGGCCTCAGGAATGTATACGGCCCGCGATTGGGGGTCGAGCCCAACTAATGAAAGCCAGCCACCACAGCAAAACCCTAATTGCATTTTCTCCTCAACACATAAATCGCCGTTGCGCGAAAAAAATCCCCGAGGTAGAACTGAATATTGACGAGCCAAAATGCAGATCTTCGTGAAAACCTTGACCGGAAAAACCATAACGCTCGAGGTTGAATCGAGCGATACAATCGACAATGTCAAGGCCAAGATCCAGGACAAGGAAGGTCAATTTCCCCCCCAAAACTCTCTCTTTACGCCACTCCTTTAACCATAATCTCGTCAATTTATGCTGAAACATAGTTTCTACTCTGTATTTATTTTTGTTTTCTGTTTCAGGAATCCCTCCGGATCAGCAGCGTCTGATTTTCGCCGGAAAGCAGCTTGAAGATGGGCGAACTCTTGCTGATTATAACATTCAGAAAGGTTTTTCTTTTCTATTTTTCTATTAATTCATATGTTGTTGTTATCTCTAGGTTTTGGGTATTACTAAATGGATTACGCGATTTTAACTCATTTAAGACCTCAAGATGAGGCGAAAAAACTAGTTTTTGTTATTGGATTATCATTACACTCAGAAAGGTTTTCTCTTCATTTTTTTTCTAATTTTTGTTATTTCTGGATTTTGGGACTAGTGAATGCAACTGTTTTATTTTGCACCTAATTTCCCAAACTGCAAGCATGAATTACACGATTCAAACTCATTTATGAATTCAAGATGGGGCAAAAAAACAGATTTTGATCATTGCATTATCATTTGAGGTTGCTTAGATCATGGAGAGTGAATTATTTAGATGTTATTGAATGTATATTGCAGAATCTACCCTGCATTTGGTTCTGAGGCTTAGGGGTGGAATTATCGAGCCGTCTCTTATGGCTTTGGCCAGGAAGTATAACCAGGACAAGATGATTTGCCGCAAGTAAGCTTTCCTGTTGTTTAGCTGGTTGTGTCAATTCAGTTGAAATGTGTGTTTTCTTAGCTGTTTTTGAATGATTCTGTAAATCTTGAGATGTATGGACAGTTGAACTGTGTGTTCGTAGCTGATTAATGTATGATTCAGTAATATATTGAGATGTATGGTTTCCTTGAATAGTTAGTTGCCGCATTTGTGTGGTTGTGATAAGGTTGGAATATGATCTGATGTGCACTAGTATCATTAGTGGTTGGTGAATAAACAGGCTTAGATAACTGTGTTTTTAGTTCTATAAGCACCTACAAAGTTTGTGGAATCCAATTTACCGCAATATTTGGTATTCCCTGAACCCTAAACCCTAAACCCTAAACCCTTTTACACTTGGAACTGCAGATGTTATGCTCGCCTGCACCCTCGTGCTGTCAACTGCAGGAAGAAGAAGTGTGGACACAGCAACCAGGTATGATGCCTCGAACATGTACTTGGCACCTTGCTGACATTTTGAAATGTGTCTAATGGTTACTTTTTTCTGCAGTTGAGGCCAAAGAAGAAGATCAAGTAGATTACTAGGTGGTTCAGTCTTGTTTTTGGTTTGTTCATGAGACTTGATCTACATAATTCAAGATTTTGCTAATGTTCTGAATTTTGATGATGTAGCTTTTATTAATCTACAATGAGAAAGACTTCATTTATCATCTTGCTATACTATTGATTATGTGAGTGTGTTATCTGCCTTAGTTCTTTTCTCTGAATAACTAATCCCTCTGTCCTAAGTAGATGTCACATTTTTCGTTTTTATTATCCTGAAAAAGATGTTACATTTTATTTTTTTAAAGTAAATTTTTGTTAACACATTTAATTATTTCTTCTCTCTTTATTATTACTATTGTTGCCTTTTCTCTTAATATATTCAATTGTTTTTCTAACATTTCCTAAAATCTTGGGTGGATGGGAGTATTTTTTCTGTTATGAACTTTTTTATTCAAATGGGTGTTATATTGGTTTTCAAGGGTCAAACTTTATTCTTTAATTGATTAAATATCGATATGATTATGAATTTTTTGGGGGTATGTTTCACAAATTTGGTAAAATCAAATCGTTGCGAAAATGGAAAATATGAAAAAGGATAAACTGGTAATGTTATTAACTAATTAACTGATTTTCAGATGAAACTCATCTCCAATTTGAAAACAACAACTATAATGTCGCATATATTTCCAGATGAATTGGGACCTCTTAAGAAAGAGTAATTGACCAATTAATATATGGAGAAGTAATGCTCTTTTCGTAGCTTAATTATTTTAAAGTAATCGACCAGCTCATTGATTTCTTTATTAAGTTGCAGCATAAGAAATTTGCCTCATTTGCTCAGTTAGTTATGAATTGTGAGTTGTGACTCATTTGCTTTATATAGCTTTTAATTTTAATTTTACCCAGTCAAAATGTTCAGTTGATCAAATACAAAGGTTTTCCTTTATTAATTTTTTAATTACTGCTGCTCTTAGACTAATTATATAGGTGTTTTTTATGCACTACTGTTTATTTCTTCTACTATGTAGAATATTTTGAATAAAAAAAGCAGAAGGGTCAAAGTAAATGTTGTGTTATAATATAGCCTTAATTGTGGGGAGGATAATATATGATTTTGTCGGCAACAAATCACTCAAAGGAGCTCAAATTTGATACATGTACTGTGCCAAGTAATAATAATGAAGTAATTTTTTTTATATTATAAAATATTATAAAATATTTTTTAATGCTTAATTAATAACAATATTACTACTAATGAATATTGAATAATTTAAACAAAAGGTAACATTTTTGTGAAAGAAAAAATAAAATACTGTACCAAAATAAATGTAAAAATATATTCGATAATAATAAATATTTAAATAAATGTTATATAGTTTAAATTAATTTATATTATAAAATAAAATGCACTAATAAGCATCGTAAAAAAATATAACTTGCTAAAATAATAAAATGAAATCTCCAAATGATTTCTTTATATACATGTAAAATTAGTTGTCATAAATCTAATTAAATATGACATAATCATTATATACTTTTCATATTTATATTATAGATTATGCATGAAAGATAATTTTATTATTATTGTAATTCCAATACTAGCCGTTGCACTTACAAAGAAATACTATGATAGGAGTATACCTCAAGTTTTATTGCATTCCTATATTCATTCCATAACCATATATACCAAGCAAAGTAAATATTATTCCATTCACACAATCATTTTATTTCTAATTTCATTAAATTCCCATTTTATTAATTCCATTAATTTATACCAATGAATTTATAAAATATTTAGAAATGCTAATTATAGCTCCTCGTGAAGGTGGAGGGGCTTATTTGAGTTAGTTTTATGTTGAGGGCATTTGGCAAGTGGATAGAGAGATTGAACAAGTAAAGAAAATGGAAAGGTCATAATTGAATAGCACATGAAATATATTATGCTTTTCCACCAACAAAACGCATTACATCTTATTATGACCATGTCTCATTTTGACTTATATACAACCGGCGGGTATTCCATTTCTTCAATATCACAAGTCACTAATATAAATTTATGTGTCACAGTTTACACTTAAATTAATACACCCAAATTTAATGCTATTTTTCTTTATGTCTAAATTAATTGATTAGTTTATACTGCGAATTATAAATTTTCAAGAAAAATATTTAATTAAAATCTAAAGTACCCACTTTATATCAAAAACATATTGCATTCATTTTTTGGGTTCCGAAATGTTGATGTAATTCATCATTTATATTAGATCATAAAACATGTCGCTTTTGTGTCATGTCATGTCATTTATATCAACAATATAATGCATTCATATTTTTTTGTTCCGAAATGTTGACATAATTTGTCATTTGTTAAATATTAAAGCATAAACATGTAGCTTTTGTGTCATGGCTTTATAAAACTAAAATAAGATGCTTGCAAGGTTGATTCCACCTATGTAGCAGACAACGGACAAGAGATTAAAATCCTCTCTTCGATTGTCGCTTTTGTTTCATGTCGTGTCAAATGTTATATATGTCTGTGTTAGAAAGAACATTATTTGCTCAAATAAGCTGTAGTGTGAAAGGACTTTGAACAGACTTCCAGTGCACACTTATTAATTATGTTGGTCGTTCTTGAAATGCATGATGTGTATGCGGTAATCAAGTACTATGAAGCAAACGACAACTAATTTTTTTGATGATGGAGTGGGCTCTAGCTCGGCAGCCACCCACGACAGATTACTTATCTCAAGGTCCACCGCATCAAATCTAAGATTGCTAAGTCGACACACTTTTCTATTTACTAAGAACGACTTCAGGACCAATTCGTACAAAATTTCATCAATTTTTTTGGGAAACACTCCCTCAATAGAAATCTAATTATGGTATTTTATATTTCATTCATATGACCGTTTATTTTCAGTTATGTCTTAATTTTGAGTTTTAAATCATTTATTATAATTCTAGAAATATTATAATGTGGCAAAAACTTTGATGTTTTCTTCCAGAAGTAGAAACCCCACTGCCTTCGCGTATACTTTAAGAAACCCATCGCAAACGCGTGTATAAATACGTCTCCATTTCTTCCTCATCTTCATCTCTTCAAAAATCCCCAAATCCTCCATATCATGACCTGCAACATCCACAAATCCCTAACCGATTCCGCCTTGACGCGCTTCAAGCTCGCCGTCTCCGCCTCCGATCCTTGGCCCTTCTCCTTCTCCTCTTGATCTCTCTCCTCTTCTTCGGCTCGAAATTGTACATACAATCTCAATTACCATGGGAAGCGGCGGAGATCTGAAGAGCAGCGGCGGCCATCACCTCAATTTTCATTTCCAGCACGGCGGCGGGAGGCGGGGTATTCCGAGGGGATGCGTGGCGATTACGGTGGGGCAGGGCGCGGAGCAGCAGCGGTTCGTGATCCCGGTGATGTACGTGAACCACCCGCTCTTCACGGAGCTGCTCAGGGAGGCGGAGGAGGAGTACGGCTTCGATCAGAAAGGCGCGATCAATATCCCCTGCCACGTGGAGGAGTTTCGCCAGGTTAGAGGCTTGATTGACCAGGATGCGACGTCGTATCACCACCTCCACCACCACCACGACGCGCATCACCACCAGTTTTTGTGCTTCAGAGCTTGATCGGTAGTGGTTAGCAGGTTATGGTTATGAATATGAATTGATTGTGATTTTTCCTTTTAATTCTTAAGGTTTGATTCATAGATTTGATCTTGAAGGTGTGACTGGTTTTTAAATTAAACAAGTGTGCAAGTGTTAAACTATGATCCAATTCGTGTCAAATTAAAAGTTTACAAGTCGTTTTTGGTCCGTTTTGGAAAAAAAACACACACACAAACGGAGTTTGGATTTAATCGTAATTTTCCGACGATCTAGTCGCCTCATCGATGTTTTATAGTAATCGAAACGATGTCGTTTTTTGTATGAATGGACGACATAATTTATTCGTCATATGATTTATTGGCTAATATATCAAATGTGCAATTTTATCAAATTAATCGTGAGATAATTGAAAAAAATTCTTACCTTTTTGAATTTTCAACTAAATTATAAAAATACGTTATATACTGGAGTAATATTAAACGAATTTCGTGTTATTTACAATTTTCCCAATTACATAAATCTCATATCACAAAATATTACAAAATCTCAAACTCACCTTAACGACTTGTTCGTTTTAATTCGTTAGCAAACATATTCTCCATAACCACTCAATTCCATGCTTAGCTCATCTAGAAAGATAAACAATGGAATTTTATTTTTTAAAAGTTAATATCTCACAATCTACTTACAAATTAGCCAACAAACTTGGAAGTTTGAATTAATTTGCAGTTATCCCACAATCTAGTAAATGTTTTCAACTATAAGACAGTTGTTTTCTGTACGAATAGATAACATCGACACTTATAATGTCTGCGTATGATTTTTTTTACTATTATAAAGGGCAAACATACTGTTCATAAATAATCTTACTGTCATGCTTAGCTTAGCTCATCTAGAAAGATAAAAATGGAATTTTATTTTTGAAAAGTGATTCCTATAATCGTTTGAAAACACATAACCATTCGTGCCATGTGCAAATCAAATTAAATGCATATGATTAAGGTTTGAAATGTTCTACCAAGTAAAGAACCGTAATTGTAGACTTTTAAGTAAGGAATAAGATACCAACTACACATACCTACGCATATGTGATGCGGAGAATTTATTCACACCAATAAGAGCATCGCCAACACGGAGTGTTTTTCACGGCTTGGGGAACGGGAACGAAAAATTCACGCGTTCGAGGTGGCCATTTTAGGCGTGCTTTCACACCAAGGCGTGCATGATGTATGCCATCAAGATATTTTCAATTAATTACATAAATAATTGTAAAGATACAATATAAAACACGGCATAGTCTCGCATAATCATACCAATAAAGCATTCTCTATAAAGCATTTGGATTCGAAAATCGGGCACTACCATACCAAAATATGGAAAGATGAAATGCAAAAAAAAACGCATGGGGAACAGAACGAAGAAATTACGCGTTCGAGGCGGCCCTTTTAGGCATGCTTTCATGTGAAGGTGTACATGATGTATATCGTCAAGATATTTTTTTCAATTAATTACATAAATAATTGTAAACACAGAATACAGAACACCACATAGTGTATCGATAAAAACACTCTTTCTTTGTAAAGCAATTGGATCAGATAATTAGTTAGTATCATACCAATGAAGGGAAACATGAAATACAACAAAGGCATGGAATAGAACAAAAAGCATGCGTTCGAGGCAGCTCTTTAAGTGATGTAG
This sequence comes from Salvia splendens, assembly GCF_004379255.2. Taxonomy (NCBI): domain Eukaryota; kingdom Viridiplantae; phylum Streptophyta; class Magnoliopsida; order Lamiales; family Lamiaceae; genus Salvia; species Salvia splendens. Next base: position 37,742,010 of record NC_056037.1, on the reverse strand, counting down.
GTTGTCAATTTTTTTCAATTAATTTTATAAATAACCGTAAAGATACGATAGAAAAACACAACATAATCTCTCCATAGAAAAAAAATACTAGTACTCTTTTATGCCTAAAGCATGTGGACTCTAATATCAGGTAATAGCACACCAATATAGGTAAACATGAAACAAGAAAAAGGGATGGGAATTGTCAATGAAGTTGGAAAAAATGAAATTAAAACATGTGTACACTACCAAATCAAGCCTAATTTCCAAAGAAAAGTGCCTGGCTTTTTGACTTAGGCCATTAAAATATTTAAAATAGCTTCAAATCCCCATACAAGTGGGAAAAGGGGTGGTAGATTGTGTATAATTAATCTATCTCATCATATCCCTCACTAATTCCTTCTTTCCTAGACTTATATGCCCCACTTGTTTATATTTTTCTCAACCATCCTTCAATTAAGTAATTAAAGTTTGCATATTTCATAATCAAAATTCAACTCTAATAATCTCAACCACAAACTTACAAAAGGCAAACCTGACAGCTAGATAACACTCAATTATTATTTTCAATCTTGAATTCCAAGTCTAAAATAAAAAAACCGGGCAAAGAAACAATCCAAAGTTTGACATTTTCCCTATATGGTAATGATGAGGATCTCATAGTGTGATGTAATCCAAGTTCAATCTATTTGTTGCTGCCATATAAAAAATAAAGGGGAAATTGATGTATAAGTGATGGACTTTGGTAAAATTTTGATCATATTACTAGAAAAAATTATGAATTTTGAATTTATTGATAACCGTTCCACGACGAATATTTTTGGTGAAAATATATTTGATACGACAATCGACAACTTGTGCATGGAAGACCCTGTTAATGAGTTAAACGATAACGTAATTTATAATTTTATAAAGAAAATAATTTCTTTTGGTTTAGAAAAACTAATAGTGGTATATTAAGTACATGCTTATGTAATTGCGAACAAATTCAAAATTTAATGGCTTATTTGGCTGATTATTAAATTGCCGAAAGAACCAGAATTGGACCAAACTCCAACGAGATAATTGAACTAATTATAGTATAAATTATTTCACTTATCACGAATCGATTGTAAAATAAAATAAAACCTGACAAATGGTCAACTACCAATTGAAAGTTACAATTGAAATCACTATATAAGTCTCTGCGTCTCTCAAACACCTTACAAAAAGGTTCATGTTACACCAGTCTTTAAAAGAGAATATAAACCTCGACAAAATCGGATGTTATATAATGAAACTCGATGTGCGTAGCATCTAAAAAGAAAAAAAAAACAAAGAAAGAATAATTTCGACATTCTCCAAAGCTAAAAGCGACAGCAAACAATGAGAAATTCGTGTAAAATGACATATTCCTCGTAACTTTTGAATATAAGCTGTTGGAATATCTTCTCATTCTTGTTCCCAAATGCCAAATCAGCTTCTTTGAGAAGCCCCAAAACCAGACAAACATACAGCAATCTTTTAGCTGTCGAAGAGAGAGAGAGAGTCACTGTCTATGTCTGGTGTTTGAGGTTCGAATGGTAACACCATGTAAGAACTTTGTAAACCCAATAAAACTCAGTTTCCGATCTGATGGTCTGATCCAATCACCAAGAAGAGAGTAAGCAGTTGGACCTAAACTGAACTCCTGCAAACACAAACATCCATAGCTAGTAACGTACGCTGCTTAAATAGTGACGAGCACATGGTATCTTAATTCTATAGTAGTAAAAGGCGAAAGAATGGTTTGCTAAGTGCTCAACACGCAACTGCTTGAATCAGTATGCACTTAGTAGCAAAGAATAATCAAATTGAGTTTGTGGATTTCCCCATGTCAGTTCGGGGGCAAAAAAACGGATGGTCAATCGATTAGTTCAGTGGGAAAAAATTATGGTGGTTACCTGTGCCAATTCCTCGACGGAAGTGACGCGGTTACCCTCCGCTTCGAAGTACTCGAATGCTGCACTAGCGATATCCTCCCACTTCTCGAGCGCCTCCAGCTGGTATGTGCTGATTGAGGCTGCGCAGAACTCTTCGAAATCCATCTTTTTGTAAGAGAGGGGCTCCAGCTTCATGTTCCATCCACAAACAAAACAATTTCAGAAAAACCACACTATCATGCATCTATCTACATTTTTAATTACAGCACGTCTCACCATATTCAAGATGTCTGAAGCTCTCGATTCCTTCATGGCATCCGTTGCGTTTTTCATGAGAGCCTGAATAAGGGACGATCATCCGGATATAAGTACACGGGCATCATGATACAACTGTTATGAAAAATGTGGAAAACAAATTATGAAAAAGACCCACTGTTCTGAAATTATTAAGAGAGACATAGCCATCTCTTGGTTCCAGAAGTTCGAATTGAGTTCTAAGGTAAAGGAGCTCGTCCTCTGTCAAAGCTTTCGAAAGTGCCTGCATACGGTGAAAAATGTCATCTCTGAGCAGAAATTAACAACATCAAGTACACAGATCATGCAAAGAGGGCATACTTTCAAGGCTGCACGTTTCAAAGGAGTGGCTCGAATGTACGACTTCACTAATCTGTAGATCATCATATCTAAAGGTATCGTGATGTTAAGGTCCCTTAACCATGGATGAGCTGCAGAGAAAGATAAATGCATTGACCTCTATCACTTAGAAACCTATGTTTAGATAAGAAAGAAACAACATAAATGATGAAACAATGACTTACAAAGTGCTTGGGCAGCAGTCATTCTTTTCCTATGATCTCTATTAAGCAGCCTTTTCACAAAATCTTTTCCTTCTGGGGATACAGATGGCCATGGTGCGTCGTGGAAGTTAGGATCAGCTCGTAGAACTGAACGAAAGATTCCTGACTCGGTGCGTGCCCAAAAAGGTCTGCTCCCACATAATAAGATGTATGTTATTACACCAATACTCCATATATCTGCTTCACTGCTGTATGATCTGTGTAGTACTTCTGGTGCAACGTAGTATGCACTCCCAACGATATCATTCAGACGTTGATCTGCCAACAATATCATTCAGATATTAAAGACATTTATCGTGAAGGGGATAGATAGTGCTAGATAGCTAATTTGACGGAGAAGGAAGGAAACATGAGTTCTAGAAGCTTATCACGATTATGGAATATGGATGAAGCCGAATGTAAAATATGGGACCTTTACCTGGCCTAATGAAGTCAGATAAACCAAAATCAATGACCTTCATCTGAGAATCTTCATCTTTTGTAGCAAATAGGAAATTCTGCAAGGATATGTATATATATATATGTATTTTAACGGATGCACACCTCCAAATGAATAGATTACATACAAGAAACACAAGTTTTCTGTACCTCGGGCTTCAGATCCCGATGTACAACGCCTTGTAGATGACAGAAGGCAACAACACTTAACATCTGCACCACGACTTTCTTCGCATCCTCTTCTGTATATCTTCCACCTCTGTAAATGTAGAGAAACAAATATATTTAAGCTGCTTTAGCACATGATATATGATGCATATTCATCTTGAATTACCGTGCTAAAATCCTATCCAGCAGCTCACCCCCTTCACAAAATCTGTCGAACAAGACTTCATTTTAGTAACACGGCATAGATACGATTCTGTACAGAACATATGACTCAACAGTAAGAACGAACTTTTAAAATAGGACGACATACTCCATAACTACGTAGACATAATGGGCGTCCTCAAATGCATCATAAAATTTGATCAGGTTCTTATGCCCAGACAAAGCTTTCAAAATCTTCACCTCCCTTCGAACATCTTCAATCGATATTGCTGTTGTCATCTGCCAAACAATCATCATATAATAAGAAACCTAATTTTCTGAAACAAATAGTACAAAGCAAGTGTTTGTGCACTTTGATTAGAAGCATAGCCTCTCCTCCTTCCATCTTTTCCAAGAACATTCAGAATGTAAAATAGCCCTTTATCAAACTAATACTACATAATACCCTTATTTTTGGCCTGAAAATTGCAGAACTAAACAACAAAACACCAATATTGAATATATATGCATTGTAAGAGTAAGCTGACAACAACCAATTCTACAGATCAATTCTCCCATTTCAAAGAGGATATGAAATCATACAACAGAAACAGATTTTCAGAAATACTAGACCATATAATATCAAATTGCAATCTGAAGTAGTGATTGAACAAACCTTAGCTTTGGCAATAATCTTGACAGCAACTTGCTGATTTTTCAAATCTCCCTTTTTACATTTTGCCCAGCAAGTATGCCCAAAATGCCCTCGGCCAACCTCCTTCCCCAGCTCATATTTCGCCGCGAAATTCTTCGAATACCCAAAGCTCTTATCCAGCGCCCGCTCGCTTCCTTCCCCGCCTCCCTCCTCCTGTATCGGCTTCGCAAGTGGCGGACTCGGCTGCCGCTTCATGAACGCCGACATAATCGGCTTCGCCGGCGACGGCGGAGGCAGCGGCCACCGAAATTTCCTCCCCGGAGTCCTCGACGGCGACGGCGATGGCGCGATTCCGGCGGGGTAGGGGCTCTGCCAGGGGCTGGCCGTGAAGGACTGAGGCGGCGCGCCTCCATTTGCGGCGGCGGACGGCGTCTGCGATCCCGATGCGGGGGTCTGGCGGCGTCGATTGGCGGAGGTGGAGGCGAAGTCCTCCTTGTCGGCAGAGTCGGAGACGCCTTTGCTGCAGCAATGCCCCATGTTTCCACAGCCGGAAAATTCAAAATCTCACCTCCGATCAGCCGGAAAACGGAAAAAACTACTCAGGAAAGTCTATTCATCGCACAATCAACTGAAATAAAAGGCGAATTTGGATTTGTAAGCTCCGGTGAGACGAATGCGACGTCGTATAGCGCTGACGGAGACCTCAATTCACCGTTGATTTCTCAACATCTGCTGCTTAAATTCAATATCACCTCCGATCAGCTGGAAACGGAAAAAACTACTCAGGAAATCCTATTCATCGCACAATCAGCTGAAAAAGGGTGGATTTGTAAGCTCCGGTGTGGCGAATGCGACGTCGTATAGCGTTGACGGAGACCTCAATTCACCGCTGATTTCTCAACATCTGCTGCTTCCATCAATGAAAATTCAACCGAAAACTCTAAAATCAAACTCAATTTCCAGCTCCGGACGGATTACGTTACGCTGTGGAAGAATTTAATGGAGATTGATGGATAGATATTGTGTATCTATAGGCGCGTATATATATATTTATATATAAATATTTATACATAAAAAAGGGAGGAAGAGAATTGAGCTTCGGCTTTATATTCTCTCACAGGGAAGAACGAAACGTCAGCATTTCGTAAATTTTGATGTGAGAAAAGGAAATTAATCGTAATTAATGGAATTTTTTATGTGGCTTTTTCGATCTTGCAGAATTAAATATTGTGTTAAATTATCATTTAATTAGAAATTAAATTGTTTTACTTTTCCAGTTACTATTACTTGACTAGAGAATGTGGATTTGCGATGTAACAGTTAATTCTGTTAAAAAAATGTAAGAGAAAAATCAAAGTTGGAGATTTGGGGCTTAAATCACAAGGTTTAAGTAACATCAACGTCCAAATTTAGTTTGAAGAGTCCAAATTGGAAATGAAAATTAAGATTCGAAATATTCCAAGACGCCTTTGTTTCGAAATTAAGAAATACTAAAAGATAACAAAGTATTGAAAAGAGGAAAAAATAAATAAATAAAAAAGAATAAAGTTAGAGTGATTATTAAAGTATTAACTTTTATTAAAAATATAAATGAATCTATTAAAGTATAAATAGGAATCGACTCGACACGGAACTAATAGAGTAACATATTACTTTACATTACTATAATTTGTGTATCATTTTCCATATATGAAGTTTAGTCACATATTTCCTTCGTTCTATAATAATAAAAATATAATCACCCAATAAATCGAGCCTTCTTCATCTTATTGTACTTTTTTACATGGTTAGTAGTTAGAGCATCCACAACCGTGCTCTTGCCAGCGGCACGGTTGTGGGCCCGGGCGGTACTATTCATGCCTGCTCTCTGGCAAGAGCACAACACCCACAACTGTGCTCTTCCGCAAGGACGAGCACAATTAATATAAAATTCAATTACACAAAAACATTTCCATAATATTAAAATTCATTTATAACCCACAATAAATATTACAAATGACAAATAAAATTAAACATTGCATAATTAAAATCCTAAAAATTAAAAATTACATAATTAAAATCCTAAAAATTAAAAATTACATAATTAAAATCCTAAAAATTAAAAATTACATAATTAAAATCCTAAAAATTAAAAATGACACTACTCGTTGCCGAATTTCGCCCACATGTGGTTGATTAGGTCTTCTTGTAGTTGATTGTGGATTCGAGTATCGCGCATTGTGTGTCTTGTCTCGATCCTCTGGCCAACCGTCGTATGCTCGCCTCGGCGTAGGGGAGACCTCGCTGTTGAGCTTCCGGCTTCGTCCTCGTCGTAGAAGCTAGCCGCCATCGGCCCTTCGTCGGCTATAATCATGTTGTGTAATATAATACACGTGAACATGATGTCGGCGATATTATTCACGTACCACAGCCGAGCCGGGGCCTTCACAATGTTGAATCGAGCTTGAAGGACCCCGAAGGCTCTTTCGACATCTTTCCGCGCTGACTCTTGACGCTGCGCAAAAAGAACCCGTCTCGGGTCGTGCGGGTTGTGGAGCGTCTTCACGAACGTCGACCACCTTGGGTAGATACCATCGGCGAGATAGTAACCCATGCGGTATATATTTCCGTTGATGGTGAAGTCGATCGCCGGTGCTACACCATTCATCACATCATTGAAGAGTGGTGACGAATATAGCACATTCAAGTCGTTGTTGGATCCAGCAACGCCGAAATATGCATGCCAAATCCATAGGCGGTAGTCGGCGACCGCCTCAAGGATAAGCGTTGGGCCGCCGCCTTTGTGACCGCTCAAGTGTTGCCCCCTCCAAGCAGTCGGACAATTCTTCCACCTCCAATGCATGCAGTCAATGCTGCCAAGCATTCCGGGAAAGCCATGGACTGATTCGTGAAGACGAAGCAACCGTTGGCAATCATCAGTGGTGGGTGCTCGAAGGAATTCATCCCCAAAAGCAGAACGAACGCCCTCGCAAAAATTCTTTAAACATAGGATTCCAGTGGACTCACCGATATGCAAATACTCGTCGAACATGTCGGCCGTTTGCCCAGTAGCGAGTTGTCGGATGGCACACGTACACTTCTGCAACGCCGTGATACTTTGCCGGCCGGCTGCATCTACACCTGTTTGAAAGTATTCAACACGTGCGGACAATGTGTTGACAATTCGCATGAACAAGCGCTTTGACATGCGAAAACGGCGCCTGAAGTAATCTGCCGGAAACCGCGGCTGGTCGGCAAAGTACTCGGCAACGAGCCTTTCGTGGGCTCCCTCCCGGTCACGATGGATGTACCGTCGATTTGATCTGGTTCGTTGAGGAGGAGGAGCAGGGGTATTCGCCGCGACATATGCTTCGTAAGCGGCACGATGTTGTTCGTAGTATTCTTGTTCTTCGCGTTCCGCTTCCGCCATAATATGGGTGAAATCCATTTGAGATTTTGAGTGGGGGATGAATGTGTTGATAGTTTGTATGAGAATTATGAATGAGAGATGATTTGATGTGATAAATGGATGATGAATGTGTGTATTTATAGATGATTTTGGGGAAAAAAAAAATAAAAAAAATAAAAAAAATTCAGAAAAACGGGAAAAAAACGGCCATATTTTTGGGATTTGGAAAATATTTTTTTTTTATTTTTTAGCATTATTTATAATTAAATACCGATTTTTTAAAAAAAAAATAAAAAAAGTTTAAACACAACGGCTATGCCGTTGACGAATGGGAGCGCGCCACGTGTGCGTCCGCTGGCACGGACGTGCTCGATACATCGAGCAGCGCCGTGCCAGCGGCGCGGCTGCAGCGGCGGCGGTCCTGCGCCTTGCCAACGGCGCGGACGGCGGTGGCGTCTTTCGCCACCGCTGCGGATGCTCTTAGTACTCCTACAAAGATAAATTTTCAAATAAACATACGTTGAGGGGAGAATTCTATTTAGATAAGTTTAATAATATTGCAATGATAAAAGTGTTTGTACAATGGAATATTGTGAAGCGTGTAAACGTTGAAGTGTATTTAAATGAGTTGTTATAATTATAATAATTTATTGTGTGACCCAAGGCGATTAAAATGCGTTTTAGTCTCATATTCCCTTTTGGTGCTAAACCTAAATTATAAGAGTCGTCCATTTATATTTTATTGTAGTCAATAATGGCTTAATAATTAGTTGGTATTTTACTATAGCAGTTCTAAACGAGTATTTCAACAGAATGGAAACATTATTTTTCGTAAATAAAATAACAATTCATATTTCTCTATTTCACACTCCACGTAATTCATCACGACACATTAAAATTATTAAAAATGTAAATAAAATTTGAATCAGTCGAACATTTAGGAGTAATATTTTTCTTTGGTTACATTTGTCCAATGAAACTACTTAACTTTTATGACTATTCCAAAGTTTGACGATAACTAGTCTTAGGAGCAAGCAACTTTTGTCAATGTTGCAAAATCATTCAATTGACTACTCATTTTTAAAAATTAGTTAACTAAAGTATATATAAGGTTGACTTATGAAATTATTCACCTTAATTGAGAGTATATGGGTCAACGTTAATTATACCTAAAATCACAAATTTTGGTCCAAATCTTATAGGTCACATATATTCAAATTTTGAATGAAAAGTATGGAGTTTAAAAGTTATGTAATTGTCCCACGACATTTCGTTCTTGCACGCGTGTACATTTAGGTGATGTGGATGATGCATATGAGAATTAATGCGACGACAGATAGGACTAAATAATCAAAAGAACAAAATACAAAATAACTCTAGATGTACCTAGCCACCACCTCCATGTAAAATCTTTTAGTAATTTTGTGATTTATCATTTGAAATGTAAAATGTGTGGTATGAGTCAAAAATAACATATTCTTTATGATTTTATAATCAAAATAATATCATATCAGATTAAATACAATATAATATTTTTATTATTTGAAACCATAAATATACTTCATTATTACGGATGAAGTGTGATATTGATTGTTGTTACTGACCTATTTTTTGTTGTGGAGAGATAGAAACAATAAATGGAGGCCGCGTGCATTGTGCGAATTCAACTACTACCAAGTAATGACACATTTATTCCTACACATATTAAATGGCCAACGGAATACAGGTAGCTCTCATATCCTTTTCTATACTACTAGTGCATATTAAATCACTTAATCTGCCAAACATTTTTTTATATAGGATCCGATCGATCGATCTCACCGTCAATCCATGAGAGCTATAAAGAGCCTTAGAATATGAACTTTTGAAGTTGGCACCAATCTTATGATACTGCAATTGTCGTTGTTCAATATCAGCGATAATTGTTGCTCTGCCTCTAGTTTTCAATGTCAAAAATCAATGTTTTCGACCCCCTTTAATTTCGTTTCTTAAACTTATTATTGATCTCAACATATGAGAACTAGGAAACAACAAAAAGTTTGATCTTTTTGATCTAGGAGCTTGTGTTAGTTCCACAATGTTGCAATCTCACCCCAACTTCAAAGGGTTGAGATTCACTTTCGTTCTTGTCGTTATCCACCGTAAGCGAGAACCATTGTACCAGTACTAATAAGTTTTGATTTCTAAATAGCTCACTAATATGCTGCACTCGTTTTTATAATGTTATTTTATTTATTTCGTAATTTTAACTTCAATTAGTAAAAAGAAAAAACTACAATTTCCTGTCATATACGTGCGGGAATATGAAGGTTAATAGTACAATTTGTGCTTCATGATTTGGCTTTGTTTTTTTAACTTGTTTATTTGTCGAGAATAAATAAATTGTAGGAGTAGTTGGAAAATAAATTAATGAAATCTCTCAACAAAATGTGTTTCAACACACCTTGAAAAAAATGTAATTATTGAGAGTGCATTATTGTTGTACATTAAATAAAACTAATTCAGCAGTACCTTAAAGAAATTGTAATTATTGACACATTCAAGAAGGGTAAGTAAATTTCCCACTTGTGTCAACCAAATTAGTTGAGGATTTTCAAATATATGGATGCTTTATTCACAAAAATGAGAGACTAATACACGTTCTGAAATATTATAATATTATTTAATATGATTGTTTGACAATTGTATATTACGACTATTAGTCGATCGATCAATCAAGAGCTATGCTAAGTTGATGTAAATGTAAATTGGAGAAAAAATTATGAATTTGATCTAATTTTAGTTTATCCCGTAATTAAATATTTCAATTTTCTATTTGTAATATGTTAATTTGACACATTAAGAAAAAAATGCTTAACATCGTCTCAAATGTAATCGACAATAAAGATTAATGCACCTAAATGTTACACTTTAATATCACTAGAGAGCCTTAATGCACCAAAATGTGATGCTTTAACAATTTTATCTTTACCTTCTTACAAGTTTACAACATAACCCAAAATTAAAAATTCCATTTTTAGTTCCTTAGCTTACCACAAACCCAACGGATTCGAATGGACCTATTTCTAATATGGTATCAGCGCAGACCTAATTCGATGATAGATTTCTCTTTCTCTTGAGTACCACACGGGTGGAAGACCAATGTTAATTTCGGCCCACATCGATGATGGACTTTGATAAGGCTCATTTCATGCATTGGTTATGAGGATAAATTCTGTAAATTCAGTTAACTAATAAGTGTTTGTAAGTTCAGGTGCGTGAAAAATCTGTCAGACCTAAGAAATGCATACAAATTACCCGGGGCAGGGAAAAGGAGCAAAAGTGAAGCAAGGAGCAGTTCTAAAAGATCCTATTTCAGAGGGCAAAAGTGACAAATCATGAAGAAAGAAGCCATAGGGATCTGAGCCTCAGCTATAAAAGGGGCAACTATCTTGAAGAAGAGGAGGATTTGACACCAGCTCCACATACTCCTTAGTTTCATTTTTAGTTAGCTCACTTCACACGCACTTGGCACCGATGGGAAATGTGACATCCCTAACCCGAAACATGCATTATTTTGCATATTATCATATTATATTGTCATTGCATACTGAATTGTCATTTTTACTACATAGATATTAAGTGTGTCATAGAGAATATATTTATTGTTATGACGACTCAATATAGTCGAATATATGGATAGTTTTGATTTACGGAAATTGTTAAAATAGATGTGTAGTGTATTGTATAATATAAACTAGTATATATATATATATATATAATAATAATAATAATTATGTTTTTGTGTGTGCATGTGTACCGTATAGTACTAGTATTTATGTACGTACATATAAACCAATATATATATACACATGTATTTGGATAAATTAGAGTTCCATATATTAAACAAATTCAATTGTGTAGTGTACGTGTTGTTAGTATATATTATGCATGATATATTTGTGTCCTTGACGTGTTGCATTTTTAACTAAGGGCATGACACTTGTATTTATAACTTTCAATGTTAATTGGTATGAGTAAGCAAAGTGGCCGACGTATATGTACAAATATATCTTTTGAATAAAAATAAAAAGAGAAAGTTTGAGAGAGTTGAGGGGAAAACAAAAGTTGATAAAAAGAGAGAGTTTGAGAGAGTTGAGGGGAAAACAAAAGTTGAGAGAAAAGTTTTGGATCGAGAGTTATAAATCAAGAGTCGAAATCAAGAGTCGAAATCAGTTTATCTATCATAATCAGGTGTGTATAAATCACACTTTTAGTTTTACATGTGTTATGTGGCTGCTTGTTATATGTTGAATTGAAGTGAACTATTGGATTATATGGTGTGAAATTGATATGATTATGAATTGTTTGATTTTGATGGTCGAATATGATATGAATATTTGATTGCTTAAATGGACATGTTTGTTTAGATATATTGGATAGTTTGATGGAATATGATATGGATATGTTATTGGTGCAAAGGATATGTTTATGATACCGATTATGTGAATCATTGGATTAAAGAGGATTTGTGACGGTTTTGCCCGGGATCTGAAATCACAGTGGATATATTGGGACCTTCGGGTCAGACATATTGGGACCTTCGGGTCAAACATATTGGGACCTTCGGGTCAATTACAGAGGGACCTTCGGGTCAATTACAGAGGGACCTTCGGGTCATAGAGGAATCCCGGGCAGATATCAGGCTTGACTGTTACAGAATAATAAACGGAATAGAGTGGCATATGCATATGAATATGAAATGGTTTGTTTTTAAATTATGTTATATATTGTTTCTGATTATATGTATTGATAAAAGAATATGCTTGATGTTTGTATCATGTGAGATTAAAGGTGGAAATTTATATATACTGAGTTGTGGCTCATATAAACCACTAAATTTTTCACGAATAAGATAGCAGTAAAGTTTTGAGTGACGTGGGTCATAGAAACTCCACGTGTTATCAGGTTCGGCGGCTGACGCATATTGGCAACCTTCTCCTCCTCATCATTTTGCATGTAGATAAATGTATAGTATATAAAGTGGCGAGAGGGTTCCACTACTTTATAGGATATTTTGAAATATGTATCGGATAAGTGTTGGTTTGAACTTATATAATATATGTGTTCTATGAATTAGACACGTGTATTGATTGCTTTTATGATAATGGATTTATGTATTATAAGAGTATACGTCAGAGGGGTTGAGGTGTCACAGGAAATTCTGGGCAGGCTTGGCGATAGTTGGTTTCCGTGGTGTAACACCGTCCTCACGAGGGCGAAGATACAATCTGTTTTTTTTTCTGTCGTTTATTTCTCGCCGTGAACTTCTTTGTCGGAAGCTCGGCGACTGCTTTTGTGTTTGAACCTTATTTCCGTGGTTATGGCAGTTTCTATTTTCTGTCTTACTTTGGTTTTTGATGTTTGAGGTGGGTTTTACTGATTTTGGATGCTTTTCGCAATTGACTGTTGAATTGGAGTTCAAATTGGTTGAATCTGAGTTTTTTTTTCTAAATTAACTCCTATATAAGGGAGGACATTACAAATAAAATCTTATACTATAGATAGGAGGAAATTACAACTGATGTCAAGAGGGCTCGAACTCGGCACCTCATGCAATAATGTCTAAGCTCCTTGCCGCTAGGACAAAGGCTCTAGACTTGGTTGAATCTGAGTTTGTTTGTTGAGTTTGGATCGGTTGGATCTGGAGTAGTTCGAGAGATGAATCTGATACGTACTTGTTGGATCTGCATGGCTATGTCTGATAGTTTTAAAATGGAGGGAAACTGCCTGCCAGCTGGCCAGCTCCCCCAAAACTGCCTACGTATTCACTTTTTTTTAGTATATCATTATATCCTCCTACCATTCTACCTGCAGTGGTTTTTAGTATATCATTCTATCCTTCTACCATTCTACCTGCAGTGGAACGCCCTAAAGTCCGTCCTATAGTTTTCATTACTATTTTATTAATTAATTTTATGTTTTCAAATATGTCATGCAAATAATAAAAAAAGCACCACGATTTAAAGGCAAATCATACATTACTTAATTAAAACAAAAGTTACAAAAAAAAAGTTACAAATGTATCAGACGAACTATCATCCGCTTCTTAGTGTACTTTTTCATATACTCCATTTATGTTTTCTCTACTTTTTCCCTACTTCTCTCCCAAAATATTTTGTTTTCTCTATTGTTACTATCTATGTCAATTATTATATTTTTATCTATATAACAATTTCAAATATTTTGATATATTCCTACCCATATAAAAGTATAAAATATCTTTTTTTTTATTTTAAATTATCTATTGTGATTATATAATTATTATTAAGGAGTTCACATCTAACAAAATAATATTTTTATTACAAAAATATATAAAATTACTGAAAGTGCGAAAAATTATGTTCTTCCTAGTAAATAACTAATGACTGGACATTGCTAATTCCCATGGTTTTGAGCGAAAGAAAACTTGGAGTATAATGAAATGTGCTATGCGAAGTCTTATAGTGAGATCGCTGAAGAGGAGCATATGAGACCATAACTTCAGTGGCTTTGGAGTAGATAAGTAGTTGATCCTCGATAGCAAACAACAAGTCACCATTAACGAAAACTTTGAGCGGTAGAATAATATGGTATGAACGGAATCGATCATCAACTTGTATTTTGGCGATGGTATATTCTATCACCCAAGAATTTGAATCTTGATAGTTGTTCATCTTCCAAACAACAATATGTTCTCTATGATCTGTAATATCGCATGACCATAGCTGATCATTCAACACACATAACCGTTGTGCACCATACGTGTGAGTGAAATATCCACATTGGCGAGGGGGAGGGGAAAAACTAGTAAAGACCTCGGTTTCAAGATCAAAACAACAAACCACAAAATTAGCCTTGGAATCAATTGCAAACCAGTGAAGATTTCCGTTAAAAAATAAAGTATAATCAAGCCAACGTTGAGTTTGGAGGATTTCGGGCATGCACGGCAATCTAGTTGTTGATGCTGGGATACTTCTCCACAACACTCCTCCTAGAGTGTATATGTAACAAGACCTAGATTCATCAACACATATAATCTTATATTGGCCGCTTAATTTACTTACTCCAAATCCAAATAAGCACTTACGTGTAGGCTGAGGAGGAAGCTCGACATATTCACAAGTCATTGGATTGACTATGAAAAGAGTATGATGATGATTATCCAATCCATCCCACAATAAAAGCAAACCATTAACTGAATCAATTATAAGACGATGATAGCCAAGAATTTCACGCGAAGATGGCAAGCGGAAACGGACAAGGGGCTGATAGGCCTCGTCGCAAACTGCATACCCAATCTTGTCATGATGAAGGAAGGCCATACCTGATTTTGGATACGATTGAATGAGATTGCGCCATAATTTACAAACACATTTGTACCTCGCAATGCTTCTAATAGGTAGTCTGGCCAGAATCTCTACCCATATTTCTTGGGGTAGATACAAAACTTGCTTCTTCATTATAACGCAAAAAGATGTAAATAAGGATCAAACGAGAGGAATTAAATTAGGGATTGAAACGAGAGTTCGAAAAATACTAGGGAGTAATACTTTTATAGAGTTAATAATCAAGTAGAATCCTATCAATATGGAAATAAATCTTAAATAAGTATACAAGTAAAATAAAGACCATGGAAATAAATCCTATATATAAGGAAAATAAGATTTATGACTGGCGTCTTTAAGTTTTTATAAATATAAAGTGAAATTTTATAAACAGATTTTCGTTATTGGAAATTTTTAATGGAAATATGGAAACACTTATTCTTGTATTCATTACACAACATTACAATTTTAATTATATTACAAAACTTGGTTTATATCATAGACTAAAAAAACAGTTAAACACAATTTAATTGGTGCGACATAACTAGCGCGTTACTGGTGAGAGTGGTGGGAGCTAGCAGGCATTGTTTTTCTGGTTTGTGGAGACATTCACTTCTTTTAAACCATATTTATGGAGTACAATACATACAAAAATATCTCATTATTAAAATAATTAAGTTACTAGTTTCATTGTACTAATTTTTTAGAAATTCTACTTCATAGTTTATCAGAGTTATCTTATGCGTCAAACACTTAATCTCAAATTTGTTGTGTTACATAATCCATATTGAAAAAAATTTCTTGTGTTGGAGTCTCTGACAATTGACGCCCACGTCGGGCTCATTTCTTACACTATTACTCTTAGTTGGCTTCCAAACGTCCTCCTCGTTGATCACGGTTGGTTCATTTGCCGCGTCACTACTCGTCGGCAGGCCCGGCCCTGGGGGGGTCGAGCAGTGCCCCCGCCCCGGGCCCCCAAAACGTTGGGGCCTCCAAAATCCAAATACATACATGAGTATATACATGCTACTGGGCTAGGTCCAAGCAAGAAACAAGAGCCCACTGTTAAACTATTAGTTTATAGTATTATTATGGGGCCCCTCTTTTAGTTCCGCCCCGGGCCAATAAAAACTCAGGACCGGGCCTGCTCGTCGGCCACCATTATGAGTCATCGAATCTCTCAATGAAAACATTAATGTTGTAGATCAAACATGAAAAATCATCAGCTCATTTAACTTTGTACATTTCACATTTATAGTGGTTTACATTTGATTTAATCAAATTTGGATATGAATTCAGCTGATGTGGATTGATTCAATGAAGTTCTTTGGATCATTATTAATTAGTATGAAAAGGGTCCACAAAACAAATGAATCATGTGGGCTGTGATGTTGTTTGCCCCACTTAATGAAAATTTCACAAAATATACCACAATTAGGGACTAATTACATATACTTCACATTGTTTATCATATTCTAATTCGAACTACTGACGATTTTTGATACCAACATGAACTCGCCGTCACCAACATTTTTTATGTTTGTGTGTGGTTTATTGTTTGTTTTGCCTTAATTTTTAGTTTTCAGTGTTCAAACAATTGAAGATAATTGAAACTACTATTCATTTGATGGCAACTATATAAACTAGCTAAATGCGCATGTGATACGGATACCCCTCTCGATCAGCCAGGACCGTCTAATGATGCCGGAGGGGAAGACGAGCCTGAGGAGCGGCAAGCCCCGGAGTTGAGTTATGAGACGGTGGAAAGGGGAAGGCCGTCGCCGAGGGAAAGAAGGGAACAAAGGAAGTCGAGCAGGAGAGTGAAGGCGCCGGCGAGGTTCGGGGACCACGTTCCCAAATAGATTACGTAGAATAGAATCCTTTAATTTATTTTTATTTTTTGACTTGTTATTCGTTTTCTTTTATTATTATTTTTGAACTATTGGGTCGAGCAATTTATAAGCTCCGTTCCGGGTTTTCTTTGTTGGTTCTTTCCCGGGCCGTAAGTCGAACCAACCCTAGGGTCCTTAGACTATAAATAGGCGCTCAAATTAATAAAAGATCATGAGAAATTTCGCCTACTTTATTTTGTTTATTTTCGTTCGTCTCGCAAACCCTAGTTGTCGACGGGATTCCGCCTCCCGGGACTTCTAACCTTGATCGCTGCATCGTGTTAGGGAGATTATCCTTAACAGCATGCCAATGACTTCGGACAATTTTTGGGTTTTGTCTTAATTTTTAGTTTTGAGTGGTTTATTGCTCATGCCAATGACTTCGGACAATATCGAAACAAATAAAACATATAGTTATTTAACAGGAAGTTGGGCTCCTCGTCGAGAAATTCCTAGCTCCACCACAAATGACTAAATGTAGTCATAACATGAAATCTTACATATAAGATCAAAACCACCTCCTTATCAATCAATTCGTTATATACGGGGTGCACTATGGTCCATAAGTGAAATTCTGTAAAAAAAATCAAAGCAAATCTCAGCCCTTGGATCCTCAGATTGGATGGTTGTGATAATAATATCCGAGCTACATTATTACACTAAGAGCGTTACATTATTAGCCAAGCTACATTATTAGACTACATAATCTACATTATTAGACTAAAACGTGTTACATTATTAGACTACACAATCTACATTATTAGATGACACATGACATTAATATATGAACACTCCCCTGTTACTATATATTAACTTTGACAAATATGCATAACTATTCTACTATAAAGAATATCCTTAAATGACTATATGCATTTAAGCTCTCCATAAAAGCATTAATTTTAGTGTGCTAACAGAAGAATTCATTTCAATGGACTAATCTTTTAGAAGAAAGAGCATATTTACTCTATAAACTCTACATCTATTACTCTTACTTTCGATACGGGACATCAAGTCCAGGACATAATGATAATATTAATTACTAATAACACATTAATCTAGATAGTGATTGCAAAAAAAAATTTAACATACAATGTATAAGACAAACAATTGTATTTCAATGGACAAAATGATTTCGACATATCTTTGTGGTGGGAAGAAAAGGGTGATCTATGTACAAAGTACTAATTTGAAATACATTGCGTTAAAATTGAACAAAGCTTCACTTAATTAACTTCTATATTTGAAGTACATTATTGAATGTTTCAAAAAGTACAACTTAAATATATTTATAATGTGATAATATAATTATTTGTTGCACAATTCTTAATCCCAATTTAAAATCGAAATGTAGCTACACATATGTGCAATAGGCACTACATGCTTGTTGAGGCTTACGTGTGTGCATAGTGACTGCGGAAAAGTGTATTAGGGTTGGTATACTGAAAAATATGTTTCGAGTATGAATAGAATCTTGCTTGTATACGAAAAACTTTACAATCCACTTTTAACCCGATTCAGTATTATTCGAGCAGTTTCGCACGAATAGAATCACTAATATTATTACATTGTGTTTGCTTGTGCATTTATAAGATGTTTTACAAACATTTAAATGTATAAGAAGCAAACAAAGTCTAAGTCTTTGTTTTAGTAGACCGGTTGTAGACGTCGTCCGCCTTAAGGTAACAGGGTCAATTATGAACAAAGAAAACCAAGAATTTCACAATCTAGATAGACTTTGGCTGCCTATCATGAAAGGTTGCAATGTCAGTCCGATATTTCTAAGTCTTACTGAAATAAGATGACATTGGTGTGGTATAGCACTGAACGAATCTAACAGCAAGACATGTCTCCATGCTATCTACTGGAAGACTAGGTCTTGATAAACAAATATTTCGTAATCAACATACGTTAGCATTGAGCATACATTATTGATTATGCATTACTTTGACTTATCAAATGGTGAGGTTTTTTCGCAACCCAATAATCCTGATATATTGGGTAGTGGTGATTAAGCGGTGCTAGGATTGCTATTATGTTGAATCACGCGCCCGGTGAGTCTGGCTTGATAATGTCCTCAAGAGGAGCTCGAACAATGTTTTATTATTCGGAAAACTGGCCAGTTGGAATTTAATTATTCCATTAATAATAAATAAGTGTTTCTTGCTGAGTCCACTCTTGGAATTAAAAGATGTTAATCAATTAAGTCTATAGCAAACACTAATTAATCAATTGACATTTCTATCTTAAGCACGAGAAATGAACGATAAACAAAACGGAAGCCCGGATTACTTATAATTTCGGATTTGGATAGGCAGTGCAATATTACTTCTGTGGTGGATGCTCGTAATATTCCAATGTAAGTTGTATTAAATTGTGGATTCAATTTAATTAGTAAAAAGCTAATTGAGGGAGGTCATATCCAAAACCTTCCATAGATCCCTGGGCCCAATATGTAACTTAATATATATATATATATAAGAATAAAGGAGACAGAAATATCATTAATTTCTCTATAGAAATTTCGTCCCTTTCTCTCTACAGAAGGAGACGATTTTTTTCTTATTTTTCTCCTCCGTGAGATTTTCAGCTCTCCTCTGTGAGAAAGATCTGTGGTCTAGTATTGAAGATCATCACGTGGGGAACCAGTCAGAAGATCCGTGGTCTAGTATTGAAGATCATCACGTGGAGAAGGCGCAAGCAATCGACGATTCTTTGGAGAATCAAATCAGTAACTCTAAACCGTAGTATTCATGTTTAGGATTTAATTTATTTAAGCATGAATTACTTGCATTCCAACATGCAATTATATGTTTAACATGTGAATTGATTAGTCGCATAATCGGTCAAATAACTCCTTATCTGATTTATTTGTTATGTACAAGTTTTCCGTTGTGCAGGGGGCACCAAACCCCATCACTAGTGTCTTACATGCATAGTATTAGAGTTAGTTAGATGTAAGCCTATATAAGACATAGCTTGGTGTAGTTTGAAAACAACCATTCACAATGTAGTCAATAAAGATTTTCGATTCTCTCCATCTCTTCTTCTTCCCATGCAACAGAAACTGGTAGTTTTCCTCTGTAAATATGTAAATATGTTCTTCATCTCCTTCCATGGAGTTCTATCAATATGTAAATAAGATGACATTGGTGTGGTATAGCACTGAACGAATCTAACAGCAAGACATGTCTCCATGCTATCTACTGGAAGACTAGGTCTTGATAAACAAATATTTCGTAATCAACATACGTTAGCATTGAGCATACATTATTGATTATGCATTACTTTGACTTATCAAATGGTGAGGGTTTTTCGCAACCCAATAATCCTGATATATTGGGTAGTGGTGATTAAGCGGTGCTAGGATTGCTATTATGTTGAATCGCGCGCCCGGTGAGTCTGGCTTGATAATGTCCTCAAGAGGAGCTCGAACAATGTTTTATTATTCGGAAAACTGGCCAGTTGGAATTTAATTATTCCATTAATAATAAATAAGTGTTTCTTGATGAGTCCACTCTTGGAATTAAAAGATGTTAATCAATTAAGTCTATAGCAAACACTAATTAATCAATTGACATTTCTATCTTAAGCACGAGAAATGAACGATAAACAAAACGGAAGCCCGGATTACTTATAATTTCGGATTTGGATAGGCAGTGCAATATTACTTCTGTGGTGGATGCTCGTAATATTCCAATGTAAGTTGTATTAAATTGTGGGTTCAATTTAATTAGTAAAAAGCTAATTGAGGGAGGTCATATCCAAAACCTTCCATAGATCCATGGGCCCAATATGTAACTTAATATATATAAGAATAAAGGAGACAGAAATATCATTAATTTCTCTATAGAAATTTCGTCCCTTTCTCTCTACAGAAGGAGACGATTTTTTTCTTATTTTTCTCCTCCGTGAGATTTTCAGCTCTCCTCTGTGAGAAAGATCTGTGGTCTAGTATTGAAGATCATCACGTGGAGAACCAGTCAGAAGATCCGTGGTCTAGTATTGAAGATCATCAAGTGGAGAAGGCGCAAGCAATCGACGATTCTTTGGAGAATCAAATCAGTAACTCTAAACTGTAGTATTCATGTTTAGGATTTAATTTATTTAAGCATGAATTACTTGCATTCCAGCATGCAATTATATATTTAACATGTGAATTGATTAATCACATAATCGGTCAAATAGCTCCTTATCTGATTTATTTGTTATGTACAAGTTTTCCGTTGTGCAGGGGGCACCAAACCCCATCACTAGTGTCTTACATGCATAGTATTAGAGTTAGTTAGTTAGTTAGTTAGTTAGATGTACGCCTATATAAGACATAGCTTGGTGTAGTTTGAAAACAACCATTCACAATGTAGTCAATAAAGATTTCGATTCTCTCCATCTCTTCTTCTTCCCATGCAACAGAAACCGGTAGTTTTCCTCTGTAAATATGTAAATATGTTCTTCATCTCCTTCCATGGAGTTCTATCATTTCTTCATCCATCTCTTCACATTTCACCTCTGATTTTCACCATGATCGGTTTGATAAAACTTGACATGGTATCAGAGCAAAAATCTTCCGCTGCGTGCTTCATCTCCGCTGCATCCGACTTCGACAGAGTTCTTCAAAAAAAATTTTGGATCCGCAATTTCTTCTCACCGTTTTTTTTGTTTTTCTCACCGATTGAATTCGGTTCTTATCTTCTCAAATCACCAATTGAATTCGGTTGTTTTTTCTCTATCGCAAATCGAATTCGGGTTTCTCATAGTTTTCTCAAGTGAATCTATGTATTCACAATCTATTACAGTTTTTCTCAAGTGAATCTCTGTGTTCACGATTTGTTTCAGAAGTGAATCTCCGTATTCACGATCTGTTTCGTTTTTTTCTCTTCATAAGTGAATCTCCGTGTTCACGATATATTTCTTCTCATTTTGAATCGGTTCAATCTTTCTCTCTTCGGCGTTTGATTTCAGCCGATCTATTTTTTCTTCTCTGATTGTATCGGATATTTCCGAGGTTTGATTCGGTTCTGTGGAGATTAGGATGTGGTGCTGTTCAAGTCAAGTAGAGTGAAGTTCACGTACAGTAAAGTGAAGTTGCCAATGCTGTAGAGTGAAGTTCAAGTCCAGTAGAGTGAAGTTGCAGAAGAGTGAAGTTGCCAATGCAGTAGAGTGAAGTTGCTAATGCTGTAGAGTGAAGTTCAAGTCCATGCATGAAGATCAAGTCAAGTTCAGTTTGTCATTGAATCTGTTTCAGAATATCATTTTACCATTTACGAAATATCATTTTATCATGTTTTGTTTGTTGTTTTGTTGTCAAGATGGTAGCAATTGTCTTGCTTCCATCTTGAGGGGGGCTATTAGAGTTAGTTAGTTAGTTAGTTAGATGTAAGCCTATATAAGACATAGCTTGGTGTAGTTTGAAAACAACCATTCACAATGTAGTCAATAAAGATTTTCGATTCTCTCCATCTCTTCTTCTTCTTCCCATGCAACAGAAACCGGTAGTTTTCCTCTGTAAATATGTAAATATGTTCTTCATCTCCTTCCATGGAGTTCTATCATTTCTTCATCCATCTCTTCACATTTCACCTCTGATTTTCACCATGATCGGTTTGATAAAACTTGACACATAGCGTGTTCAAAGCTCTGAAATGTCGTATAAATGCGCTATAAATAGACTAGTTCGATAAATATACTTTATCAAGATTGTTCTTACCAAAAGTTTTGATTTGTGTGGTTATCATATCATTACCTTACTAATTTATTTATGTATATTGATTTTCAATATGATCAATTTTCAATACCAAAGTCATACGTACATTGAATTCAATGTACTGTATTTTACAATATATCGAATTCGGTTTGACATACCAAAACACCACTATACCGATACGTTATCATATCGTATCAAAATTTACAAGATATCAAAAATCCGACATTATTGATATTTTTTTCAATATGATAAATGCGGTCAATCTATAATTCGATATATTTTTCCCCGGTTGCAATAAATTCCAAATATCTCTCTCTCCCCTTCCCAAAAGAGTTGTGCTATTTTCACTTCAAGTCCAATAAAAGTTTTTAATTCACCAAACCACCCCAAAATCAATCTCCCAAACTCCACTGTCAAAAAGTGCAGACGATTCCATCGCTCGATTTCAACTCTTCGTTGACCGCCACTTCTTCCCTAATCTGGTTAGGGTTTTAATGAGGAATTAGCGATTTAATTGGGGAAAAGGAAGTGATTCAGCCTCGCGTCAATGGAGGTACCGCCCCCCGCCCCCGCCGCCGCGCGGAATGGCGGATTCGCGATGCCGCCAGCTCCCTCCCGCAAGGAGTGGCGCGTTGTGTCGGAGCAATCCGCTCGAAACTCCGCGAATGAGGTGGAAATCATCTCACATTGTGTTTATATTTTTTTAATTGAATGTTTTTTCGCGTTCTGCATTTTATTTCTAGGTAATATTGAATTGGACAAGGTTATTCATAAATACCTGCTTGCGTCGGCATTTATCGATTTGGGATTCGTGCATCGTAATATTGTGGCGAGTTTGGGTTGTTGCTAGCTTGCCGACGGTTTTGATTTGGTACTGTGCAGGAGTTGGAGCGTTCGAAGCTAGTTCAGTCTGATGAGAGATTGATATACGAGGTAGTGACTTTGTTTCAAATGAGGATTTTTAATGTGATGCAAATAGATGTGATGTGATTTGGTATGTGTGTTATGTTAAGGTACAGCATGGGAGGGAGCCGGTGGATGTGGACTTTTGCTCTGTAACTATTGATGGGGATTTGGACAACGATATTTTGCAGCAGAGACTTCATGAGGTGGCAAAGCAGAGGGAGGAGTTGCAGCATATGGAGATTGAGCTTCGGGCGCAGAACATTGCGAGATCCGAGATTTCGAGAATTCACAATACCTTTGATGCTCAAATCAAAGAGCACAAAAATGCTAATGTTGAACTGCAGGTTTTGGACTTTCTCTGTTGTGATGTAGCCATTTATGATGATCTTCTATGCTAATTCAGAGGTGCATCAATTTTTAGGAGCAACTGCATGAAAAGGAGCAGAAAATCCGTGAGCTGGAGATGAAGATGGAAGATAAGGATAGAGAGTTGCATGCTATTAGGTTGGACAATGAAGCGGTTAGTTTTCCAATCTGTTGTGCTTTTCCTTCTCTTGCAAAGTTGCGATGGGGTTTCACTGCTTATATTTATTGTTGGTTTTGTTGGATTAAGCGATTTTCATTTCTTTTGGCAGGCTTGGGCCAAAGAAGACCTTTTGAGGGAACAAAGCAAAGAGATTCAGAGCTACAGGTACTTCCTTGCATCAGAGTTACTCCTATTTTTGGATTTGATACTAAATCTTGACTAGTGTGTTTTTAACGAGAGTGGTTTTAATTCGTTGTATGTTTATATTGACCGATCAGAAGTTTGGTTAAGTATGTATTTCCTGTTGTGCTATTGCTTGAATATGCTTCCTGTTGCTTCCGGCTTCCTGCTTCCATGTCTCTATTCTGAACTGAATAAGAACATTTTTATGATAGCTATTCACTTTTATTAAGGAGCTTGGAATTCATGATATTCTTGCTTCATTTGTAGGAGGGAAAGGGACAGCTCTGAAGCTGAAAGGGTGCAGCACATTGATCAAATCCGGGAACTTCAGGAACATATTCAAGAGAAAGATCGCATGTTCATGGAGTTGCAAGAACAGGTTTGTCCATTTTTTGGTTCTTAAACCAGTAATGTTGGTTAATGTATGTTTTTAGTCAATGCATTTCATGAATCCTGGTAATTGCTTATATAGTACATTATAATCTTCAAATCAAAGAGACATAAAGGCCAATCTTTTTATGCCTTAGGTTTAGTCAGTGTTATGCACTGTTCATGAGAGATATTTTCATGGATGTAAATGGGCTACTGCCTACAAAATATATTTATGCACAAAAAAGAATTGAGCTCCTGCAATGGTTAAAACTGGTTGGCTGTATACTAATGGTTTGTGTCTCTATTCAGAATAGGACTGCCCAAGAAACCCTCATCTTTAAAGAGGAGCAGTTACGAGAAGCACAAGCCTGGATGACTCATGCACAGGAATTGGATGCTTTACATTCAACCACTTACCACAGTTTACAAGCTGAGCTGCGAGAACGTACAGAACATTATAATCAACTCTGGCTTGCTTGTCAAAGACAGGTGACTAAGCCACAAATGAGCGATCCAGATACTTTTTCTTTTCATTAGAAACTAACATTTCTCCTTATCTCAGTTGGGTGAGATGGAAAGGCTTCATTTGCATATACAACAGCTCCAGCTTGAATTGGTTGATGTTAGAGAAAAGACTGGAAGCAACATGGATGGTTCTAATATCTCCCATAAAAATGTGATTGATGCTTCTACACCTGAAAAGGGCAACGGTGGCCAGCAAGAGGTGCATAGTAATGGTTCACAGACTACAAGTATTGGCAGCCTACAAAATGGAAAATTTGAAGTTTCTGGTGGAAACATGTCAGCACAGGTCTTTTCCTAATAATTTGTTTTGTACTTTGGTCTGGTTGAGTACATTCATTTTAGTGGTTGTTATTTGTTAACTCTAAGCGCTAGGGCTAGGGCCATTGCCATTGGCAGCCTCATATCATATTTCCTTGTCTAAAGTGTCTTTCATCCTTGGCCTCTTTTCCTGATGTGATCCTTTCTCCTTAGCTTACATTCAAATTTGGTGTCAATTGGTTTTTACTGTTTTGGTATTGGGAACTGATTTTGTGCTTTTTAATTTATTTGTCTACGAGTTTGTGAACATGCCGTGAACGACATATTACCATATTGGATTATAGCCCCACTATATGGAGGGCCCCTTGTGTGAACTTTTTACCATGGTCTAATGTTTGTTGTGGTCCTCATTACCTTTTTTTTCCTTCATCAGGCTGACAATGTTCAAGTTGTTGCCTTTGGTCCTACACCCCTTCTTGGCATACCACCCTATGCTCAACCAGGACAAGTGACTGCTTTGCATCCATTTGTAATGCATCAACAAGGTGTTCCTCACCCTTCACATGTTATGCAATCTCATTTTCACTCGGTATCCACATTGCCCTCCGTTCAAAATTGGCAGCAGGTAAGTGTAATACTATTCTGTTGCCTTGGTCTAGAATGCACCAGTTAGTTGATTGAAGTATTCTTTCTTTCAAAATGTTCAAGGGTCAACCAGATGGCCAACACGTTCCTACCCCTAATCAATATAATCAAGAAACCGAACAAAATGTGGTGAAAATTCAATCTAATATTGACTACGAAGCCTCTGGGAATGATCAGATTCTTCACGTGAATACTTTGGATTCAAATATCAGCCAAGGATTAGCTGCTGATTCATTCCCATCAGCAAATGGAGATGGCAAGGTATATGGCTCATTAGGATACTTCAGCAACTTGATTTTTCTACTGATTGTCAAGTCCTTTGATTTATCACATTGAATAAACCTTTTACAGATTCTCGACTCCATCGGAAAAGGTTATGATAATACACAATCTCCAGAGAGCCTGCAGCAAGTGTCTTCCCATTTTCGAAGCGCGCTTAGTTTGGACCATCTAGAACATGGCAACGACACTAAGGTTTGGATAAAGCTTTTGAGTAATAATTAGCATTCACCCACCTTTTGTCTTCTTTGCTAATGGTCATAATGAAATTGAGAGATCGTCTTATTTTAATACAACCACAGGAGGAACAAGTTAACCATGCTCATGATCATGGAACGGGAAACAGGAACCCAATGGAAAATCCCGATCATGCTGGCCTGGCGTCATCAGAAAGAGTTGCTAATGTTCAGAATTTCAGTGAGAAAACCACAAATAATGGCTCGAGTACTGATACGGCTGATGCATCTGTATCTGCTGGGCAGAAGAGTATCACAGGAAACACTGCAGAAAGTTTTCTACTGGATGAAAGAGTATTATTGGCATCTATAGCTCGCACAATAGGCTCTGGTGGTAGAATTAGGATAAGTTCAACGGTTAGTAAATTAATAGATGCATTGAATGTTTGACTTTAAATAATATAAACTCATAATGATAAGTCAACAATGATACATGATTGTCATGGCCTGCCTGTAACAGCTTCCAAATAGACTTGGGAAAATGCTCGCCCCACTTCACTGGCATGATTACAAAAGGAAGTATGGAAAGCTTGACGATTTTGTTGCTGGTCATCCTGAAGTATACCTCTTTCTTCTTGTTGGTTTTTGTAATTTGACTTATTCTGATGGTATTTGCTAATGTTCTCTCTTTGGATTATCTCAGCTGTTTTTTATTGAGGGCGACTACATTCAGCTTCGTGAAGGGGCACAGGAAACAATAGCAGCCTCAGCTGCAGTTGCCAAAGTTGCTGCAGCCGCTGCTGCAGCTCCATCATCATACTCGTCATTGTTGCCTTCTGTAGCAGTCACTCCCATGGCTCAGTCCCACCGACTGAAGAAGGCCTCACCTCCTGACTCGTCTCATGCAAATGTTGACATGACCAGCTTTAATGAGTTTGGTGCTCCTAGACCTTTGAATGTGAATGACCATGCTTCTCAGTTCTCAGCTGCGCAGAGCCAGAACGTAAACGGTGGTTCACTTCGTGTCCCTGTAGGAACATCAAATGTCAAAATTTTGAGCAAAGCCAAAGATCAAGTGGAGCCGAATGGTAATGAGACTGAACTTGGCCGTTCTACGCTGTGGCCGGTTGGCAAGGGTGGATCTCATGGGAGGTCTGGAATGAATTCAGCTGGGAAACAACAAAGGTATTCTTAAGTTTTTTCTGAACTTTTTGTAATTTAATTGGTTCTGAATATAATCTTTTGTGGAATATTTCAGGGCAGTTGGGGCTGTGTCAAATGTGAGAAGATAGTCAGTCAATTCTTCTTTGGAAAAGGTGAACTTTTTTTTATGTTTAAGACTGCTACTATATTGTCTTGCATGTTTTCGTCAAGGTCCATCCAATTCTCCTACCCAGCTTTTGACATCAGCCTGTGTCACTTCATCACTATCACCTAATCATTGTTTTATGTTAAAAGACAATTCGTTAACGTCGGTCTTGACTAGTCAAGTTGATGATTTACTTCTGGTCTATAAATTTGTGGTGGAACATTGTGTTCTTGATGGATTAGTGGTTTTTTGTTTTTCCTCAACACATCTTTTGACACTCAACACTAATGTATAGGATGCAAGTGTAAAAGAGCTAAAAATGGACTTGAAGCATACTCCCTCCGTCTACCATTACATGTCATTTTGGGACGTCCATCATTACATGTCTCATTTCACTTTTATTGTATTTGGTAGTATGGGGGGTCCACATTTCTAACTTTTTTCCATCCACATTCGTCACATTTCTTAAAACCTGAAAAGAAGGGCCTGTATCTGATGTTTGTCTAAACTCTTGGGTTTAAAAAGCATTGTGGTCACAAGTTTCCATATTGAGTTGCTTTATTTACTTTGCAGGGTATGCTAAGTATGGAATTGGAGAAGATGAGTGGCAAAAGGCTTTAATAGCACAAGTTAAATTGTCCACTTATGTTTTTACCCTGTGCAAATCGATTCAATGATACTACTTGTTATTTAAAGTATATATTCTCTTAAATTTGGAGAACTCAATTTTTTTGTTTCTTCCAGTGTTGAGAGTGCATTGATGAAGATGTGGTCATTTTGATTTTTAGGTTAATGGAAAGGCAATGATTATAGTTTTGCATATTACTATTATTTAATCAATTTTCTGAGGTAGTCAATAAAATTGAATACAAAGAAGTGACATTACCAGTATTATTTATTATTGAAATGAATAAAAAATAGAAAATGATGATTAAGTGTTAGTATTATTTATGATTAAAAATAAAAAATAGAAGTGCGTTGTTGTGTTGCATGTCCGCATCCATTAGCCGATAATGAAACGCCGAATGCCTTTGTATCAATTGTGTTATGAAATTATATGTCACACCACTAAATTGAAAAAATCGAGCTACTGCATATTGCAATGTGTTTAGTTCGAAATTTGGTGACCAATTTTATGTTAATTTTTTATTTATCTTGTTTCCTTTCATGTGAAATTTTATATACTATCCACTCGTAAATAAATAATGTAATTATGCTATTTTTGCTGCTTCTTGCATTGATTTTAAGGTGAATCTAACTTGAGTCCCAACTTTTTGATGATTTAGGGGGAAAAATACTTTGATTCTTTTAAGTTTCATCAATTTCACCACTTTTATTTTTTAATACCAATTGTAATAATTCATTTATCTTATTCTTTGTATTTATATTTTTGTTATATTAAACGAAAATACATAGGACATGTTGATTTAAATTCAAAATGAAATTTTTTTTAATGTAATATTAAATCACTAATTATTGTCGAATCGTGCATACACTTTAGAAGAATTCGAATTCTAACATTTCCAAGAATTGATATCTTTCAAGAATTGAGGAAGAATTAAGCATATGTATAATTCAAAGCTACATTGTTCAGTGTACAAGATTTGATTTCAAATGTGGTCCAAATAGTAACCCAAATGTTGAATTTGACTAATCAAATTATGGATTGATACATTTAACCCCAAATGATGAGTGAAATTGTGAAAGAGAAGGTAATGAGGTGGAAAGGTGGGCAAATGTGTAAAATCAAGTCCATTTCTTGATGGAGAGCCCAATGCACAAACAAATCTTACCTATTGTCCAATATTTCAAATTCTTGCCCATTTCTTTGAACAGGGCAGGCCTATGCCCAATTCTAAGGCTTCCTCCAATTAAGTAGTGGAAGGTGAACAATCATAATTCTCCTAATTGGGCCAAGAATTGCCTAATTCTTGGAAAGTGAACACGACCTCAGGATCAATGTTACCTCTCAGTTCATGTTGAGGTCACGTGCGCGAATTGTTACATCGGATTCGGAGGGGGTAAAGGCGATGCCCATGCTAGTAGTGCTTCCTCACTATGAAACTTCCCCCAAAAAAATAGGCCAGTCAACTTTCCTCCATAGATGGGAGCATTATTATATCTCACAAATGGAGTAGAAATTTAAATTCATTTGTCACTTGAAGAAAAATAAGATTTATATTATTACCTAACAAAAGGTTGAGATGGCCGAGTTGGTCTAAGGCGCCAGATTAAGGTTCTGGTCCGAAAGGGCGTGGGTTCAAATCCCACTCTCAACACATATTTTAATTTTGTTTTTTTCCCTGACTTTATTCTACTAGTATTAGTTTTGTTTGTTTTGTCTTTGCCAACTTGATTATATTAATTTAACTTTTATTTGTCTTCTCATCATTTATTTTAATTTTGTTTTTTGTCTTTGCAAACTTGTTCATCTACTTTATTTATTTTCCGTCTGTTAATTTCATAGTACTATTTTGTTTTATGTATTTGCAAACTTAATTATTTTGATTTTAGTTTTCTTTGTATTCTCAACATTTATTTTTAATTTTTTTATTTTAATTTTGTCTTTGCAAACTTGATTATTAATTTTACTTTTCTTTGCCTTCTCAACATTTTTTTTTTAATTTTCTTTTGATGAGCTCTACAAACTTCCATGAGAACTGAAAAAACTCAACCCTGTTCATTCAATTCCTGGCCAACGGGAAATAAAAGGGGAGGAAACACAACCAATATGCTTTTCGACATTCCTCGAAGTTCATGTGAAGTTATCGTCCGAGGCAAACGAAAGAGTAAGCGTCAAGCACAAGTTGGATCGACTGAAACAAACATATTAAAACATAGTGCAAAGAGATCAATTCAAGGCTGCTCATCATGATATGATTGGTTTTCTGCAATGAGAAAGGAGGAGTTTCCCTTCAAGGTCACAATCACCCGCAAAAATGGCCGTACTCTACTAGCTTAACGGTCGACCATAATTATCCAACACAGGTGAGACGACCAGCGTATGCAGGGACGGGGAAAAAAAGGATTAACACAGATACCACAGAGTATCTGGATCTACCATGTAACTATGTATACATAAGGGATGATAGATGACATCTGTCGGATCAGTGCATGGATTGACGGGGTGCCCGGGGCCGGACAGGAGTTTTTGATGGGCTTACCCTGGAAGCGTTAAAATTCTGTAGTGTTAGTTAATCGACCATGAAAAAAGATAGGGTTATAGTAATCGGTGCAGGGATGTTAGAGAATGCCCAACCTTATAGGCAATGATCCCAACACAGCTCCACTGCAGTTCAATGCTGCAATCGCACTTTCAGCCTGCAACGGGTAAAATAGTCCAATTAAGTTCTGATTCAACGGTAATGCACCTCATCGCTCCAACACACACAAACATAATCAAAAGAATTGGAGAAACAAGTCCTCAGTTGATTTCAGTAACAGTAATAGATAATACAGAGGTGAAAATTTAAACTTTTTTCGACCTTCAAAGTTGTAAAAGATATCAGTATGACCACAAAGACCTCAAGCCCAATAAGATGTTGAACTTTAAATGGAGGATAGGATATTCACACACAACACTGAAGAATACAGAGAAACCTTACAAAAGTCATATCTCGAGCATCTTGAAATCCCCATCGAGTTAAATATAAGATGAGAGCAATCAAGTCACTTGGGGAAAGATCGTCGTGGCTTTTAGTTAATTAATCTGATGGAAGCTTTTAGATATCAATGAAGCATATGCAAAGGCAAACTCAAAACTCAAAACCCACTGCAAACTCGAGAAAATACAGAGCAAATCTCATATTATTCACACTATCGCGAAAAGGCATGGAAGGACATGGTATGTGCTGGTTTAGCTTTGAGAAGATCTATGAAGATGAGAAAACATTTGGGACGAGATATAATGATATATTATGTAGCCTAGGTAGTTGGATGGAAGTTTATGAAAATAATCTAGCATAGTACTATATTTTACAAGTTACAACACTTATAGTTATAGATAGAAGTATATTCTTCATCATCAGCAATCACACATTTTTAGAATGGCAATTTGCTCTCTCGCCTAATGTTTTTCTCTTGGATGACTCTAGTTATAGCACAAATATGATACATGCAGAACAAGAACTTATAGATGGTGTGATTTTTTTTTCCAAGAGATGCAGTAATTAACACCCGGGACTAATTCAAAGAACATTCTAGAAGTCAAGATGAAGAAAGCATCTATTGGCTGTCCGTTAGTACAACTGCAGTAGATGGCGAGATAAAAATAGAAGTCCGAATCCAAATAAAATTACTATCTGGATAAGTACATCTTTGTCCTTGATCCAGCTAAAGTTTTATATGCATTTACATTTATTAGAGCTTTGTCAAACTTATTAGAAAATAAAACTACTGTTCCACCGAGCAGGGTTTAGTAAAAAAATTAACTATATCAGTTACATATAATGGTCGGGAGAAACAGGGTGTAAGGATTTCATTCAAGAATATGTACCCCATCTGTGACAGAGAGAATTGTCTAATACAAGAAAGCTACTTTTAGCCCAGGTGCGAATATCACGGGCAATTTATACTTTAAAGGCATAAACGAATTTGCATAAACAAAAAAATTTAGACAGAGGGGGAATTATTAGCTGAGATTATTACTTAGAAAGAACTCAAAGAAGTCAAATAAGATAAGCAATAAATTGTGCTCTCACCATTACAAACTCCACAAAAGATATACGAGTGGAATGATGATAATCACCAAGCAACCTCAACCGACGGACCTGAATCAAGAGGTGCAAATGGCAATATGCAAGCGTTTAATTCCTTCAGAAAAGCATGAAATTAGTCAAAATTGTACTCACAGAAGCCTACATACCTCGCCACAAATGGACTCAAAGAAGAGTTTAACATCTGCTTGAGTGACCTGTAACATGGAAACAAATAAATAACGCTTGTATTGAAAACAGGAATCTAACAGCCTGTGAAACGATTCTGAGAGCAAAACTACCTTCTTGTCAATATTTGTACAATAAATTGTCCTTGCACACATCTCCCTTTCATCCTCAGACTACACCTCAGTAACAACAAAGGAAATTAGTCTACATTCTTTGAACAAATGGAGCTAGAACACATGTTGGAAGGAGCTAAATGGTTGCAAGGTTCTCACCCTAGGCAAGAATGTCGGATTCACAGGAGCAATCGCAGTTTTGGATGGCAGTACTCTCACAGGGTAGAAGCCAAGCATAGTTCCTGCCAAACTCAAGGCATTCCTTGCCCCTTCTGTATTTACATGAGAGACAGTATAATGTTATACGGCCATGGAGTTATTTCAACTACACAAT
The DNA here is from genome assembly GCF_004379255.2 of Salvia splendens. Taxonomy (NCBI): domain Eukaryota; kingdom Viridiplantae; phylum Streptophyta; class Magnoliopsida; order Lamiales; family Lamiaceae; genus Salvia; species Salvia splendens. The sequence goes on along the minus strand of NC_056037.1, from coordinate 37,709,035 downwards.
GAAATGAAGACTCTCCACATACCTTCATCAGTGAACTCAACAAAGGCAAATCGAAGTACAGAATTAGGGTCACCACAAACACGACAATCCACAACCTTCATTAAGTAAATTGCGGAAGCAACCATTAAAACCATTTAGTGGTGGTGAAAACATAACTAATGAAGCAGAGTTTTGAGAAATACACACCTGACCACAGCCAATAAAAAGTGCTGCAAGTTGCTCTTCCGTAACCTACAGTCATCATAACAATGGCCAAATTTAAGTGTTTACTTGCCTGAATAAAGTAATGTTCGCAACCAAATCAATAGATTCTCTTTTACCTGATGATCAATATCGGAAACATACACCGTCCTCTTAATCACGTCATCTCTTTGAGCCATGCTTGTTCTGCTAGTGAACCTCCGTTTTCCATTGGCATAACCATTTTTCTTCTGCATATTAAAACCAATTGGTAAAGAGAAAATACCAAATGAGAATGTAAAAGAAAAAATATAAAGTTTAGCGTGACAAATATGTCTCACTGTCCAAAAGAAACAACTGTTTCAACCCCAAAATAAACAGATTAAAGGGAACATAAACATATCACCCAACCATGGAAACAAAACAACCTAAAAATGTTAGGAACTCCCGATTTCTAAAAGCAAACCAACATAAAGTTAGAAGAAGAAAAATGGATGTAAATGTAATATAGCTTGAAAAATGCAATAAATTATCAGATAAAAAGGACTAACCCTTCTAAACGAATTTTCAGTTGAAACACCCGAATTAAGGAAGTGCTGCATCAAAAAACCATTAGCATCAAACCCAAGCATCCCAGCAGCCGCCACTTGAGACGGCGAAATCATCTGCTGGCCGCCGACGACGAGTGACGTCAGCGACGGCGGCACGAATTCCTCAGCCATGGGGTTCAATTTCGACAGCATTTCCTCTAAATCTCTCATCTCCCTCTTAAACCCCTCCCCTCCGTCATCACCATTCTCCAATTTCTCCTCTCGCACCGCTCCATTTCCGAGCTGGCGGTGGCCGTTGGACATCATCATCTTCTGCTGAATCAGGTAGCTCTGATCGACCGGCGCCGTTGACTTCTGGCCGTTTGTTGACTGCTGGTGGTGGCGATGATGATGATGGTGATCCGCAACGTCGCTCATCGCGCTACCTCTGTCGCTTTCCACCACCGCCATGAATGATCGAGCAAAAACCTCCGCAAATTTTTCGGTTTTTTTCGACTTTATTTTTCTTCTATTTTCCACTGTTGCAAAACATCAAAAAAACGAAAACCTATAATCAATTTCTTCAGTTCGGCAGATCAAAACTGAGAAAAACCTCAAATTTGTGTGACTTTTTCCCCAAAATAAACGGATTTTTTAACCTGATAGCTCAAATGGTGTCCATTTGAGCACGAAATTCGGAAGATGAACAGAAACAGATGAAAAAGAGGAACGCAAAATCAGAGCGCAGCTTTACCTTTTTTTCCATATTATTTTATTCCAGTAGCTAGAGTTTTATTCTCATACTGACTGCAATTATAAATATAGTGATAGAAAAATAGCGTATGTTTTTATCAGTAGACTAGAAATGGGGAAAGGGGAACAATATTTACGTAAGCATTTATTAATTTATTTATTATTTATTTATCTGTTTTTGTGATTTTTCTGAATTAAATGCGTCACTTTACTTTGTTCACAACGCCCCGAAGACATAACTCATGCAAAATGTATCACATTTGTTTCATAGTAGTACAAAAAGTTTGAAGTTGACATAAATCATACAAAAAGTTTTATTCGTGTTTCAATTTAGTACATTCTGTTATATGTGTTTAAACGTCGTTAACTCTTTGTCTATGTGAAGTACAAAATGTTTCATCATTGTTTCATGTTGGTACAAAAAGTTTTTTGATTGTTTCATATTGGTACAAAATTTTTTATCATTGTTTCATGGTTTGTACATCAAATAAGTAAAAAGTTAACACTGTTTAAACACATATAACGGGATGTACTAAATTGAAACACGATATAAACTTTTGTACGATTTATGTCAACTTTAAACTTGTTGTACTAATATGAAACAAATGTGATACATTTTGTATGAATTTTGTATTTACCCCAAAATATAAGATGAGGAACTGGTGGGGACCGGACAGTGGTGGGGACCACCTACTTGCTTTAATAACAGTAGTTTGGAGTCCTTTTACACTCTTACTTTTTTTTCTTTGCAGCAAGATCTGCCCCTCCGTTGCCAACTGCGCTACGCCTCTGCGGGCTCTTACTTTTTTCTTTTGTATAGATACTCCCTTCGACGTGCACTATTTTCTTTTTATTCTTTTGTCTTTCTCATTAGATACTCCCTTCATCCCTTAAGAATATGCACTAAATAATTTTGAAAAGTATTTTTTCTCTAATTTTGGTGGGACTCATTCTCTACTAACAATACTTTATTTACTTTTTATCCATACCTCTCTCTTACTTTATCAATTTTACATTAAAACTCGTATCGACTCCAAAGTGCATATTCTTTTGGGACGGAAGAAGTAATGAGTACATTTATTTATTCTTCCTCTAATATAACCACGCATAAATTTTATTTCACTTTTATTTAAACGGTAAATATAAATCACATTATATTAACTTATTTTATTTTAATATTAAATAAAAAATTATACCGTCACACAATTGTGTAATTGCAATTTTTTTCACTGGAGATTTAATAATAAATAATTAAAATAAAAAAAAGTTAAAGTAAGAGATAATAATGTAAATAAGACTTATTTAATTCATGTTCATATTTTATTCATTGATGATTTTTTGAATCTTGCAAGAATGAAAATGACTGTTGGGATTTTTTAGGGTCGCTGATAATTGACGGTTATTTCGTACTTATTCTTGAGCGTCTTGTTCAACACTTTTACTTAATTTGTGCATAAACTTGAATATGAACTTACACCGATTCATCAAAATGTGCAAGTTTCAAACCCATTGTCGATAACAATATTGTTCGACGATAATGCAATTGATACACATCATGCATAAAAGGGTATGGAAGAGTGCACTAGTTACATGTAATTACTTTAGGTCATTATATTTGTTAGAGTTAGTGGGAAATAATTGCAATTAGTTATTGTCATTATGTGTATGTTAATTATGTTATACACATGCTATGATATGATTGTATATAGTTTTCATTTGAGATGTTAGATGATTATTGTAATAAATGATATTGTGGAGGTTTTTTGTGAGGGAAAAATGGTTTCTTTTAAACTAGTTACCCTTTATTTCAATTATTTTTTATATTTCATTATCAAATTGATCTATAAGTTTTCACCAATTTATTTTACTAAACACACAAAATATCCCGCTAAGGCGGTAGAAGTTTTAGTGTAAATTTGTTAAAATATGATAAAATAAAAAATTGATGAAATAGTATTATTAGTGGAGAATGAGCTTTACACGTTAAAGATATGTAATTTAAAAAAATATAGTATTATGACTGATTTTCGTGGGCTAGCAAAATAGAAAACTATGATTATTGATTATGGACGTCGAGAGTATGTTAATAAAAGTTGTATGGATCGTACTAGTAGACTCTATAATGAGATCAATGTTACTCAAAAACATCCACACAATATTTATATGCCATTACATAATTGAAACTGAATTTAACAATAAGCCTATGTGACTATTTTCGAAAATATGGTTACATAATTTGGTTTCGAAGATAAACCCATATGCCTATATCAAGTGCACTACAAACTAAGCACACTAACGTCAATTATATAATCAAATATTTTAATTTTAATTTTAGTGACTAATCAATTTACTCTAATACGATATGACGTATAAGAATCAAGTCTATATAATAGACATGAAAGTATATCCAAAATTTAGCTTTCAACCACCTTCTTTTTATTTTTAGTTTAAAAGGTACACAATTTAAAATTTTGTTTGCATCTCTAAAATGCATTGCCTAATACTAACTCTGTTCTATAGAGTTGAATGCAGAATTTGAAAATAACATTTTAAAATTACCGACGATACTTTTCTAATGGTACATGCTTCAAAAATCTAAATTCAACTACAAAATTAGAGTTGTCCGTCAACAACTTTCAAGTTATTTACGTCCATTTTTAGTGACACTATCTATACAATTACAAATCCTTTATCGAAAAGGTCTTAGCAATACATTTGAAATGTATATATGATTCGAAGAATTATATTATTGATAAAATGGACTCCATACCATATCAAATTTCAATTTCAATAAAATAAAATTTTGAATTTTTATATTTGCTTTGAATATTTAACAGATAGTACGAAATGTAACTCAATTGATATATAGTCTCTCTTGGAAGGCTCGAACAAATAGATCGGGATTTGGAGTCATGGTCTCTTGTCCAATGTCTAAATACAAAGCACCAATTCATAGGTTTATGTTTATGGAGCTATATGCAATTTTACCAAAGAAGAGCACCCTCACAGCAAAACTTGAAAGGGGAATATAATATGCTGGTTGCGAAGGCTGAGCCCTAAACCAAGCCAGCAGCGAAGCGAATTCGAAAAAGGTATGTAGAAATCGCGCAGATTCTTCATTTTCTCAACCCTAATTACCGGCATTCATATTTCATTTCACGCTAAACTCACGATTTTTCATGACCGCTTCACTCGATTCAGCTGAAGAAACCCTAGCTGTACAAGGCATCGGAGTCTCTGCTTCAGTAGTTGATTTGTGTGTGAGGAGTTACTATTATTTGCTCGGGTATGTGTTTACTTCACGCGTCGGTGTAATTCGTTACCGGATTCGGGTTCATGATTGGAATTTTACCTTTTAGCATTCTAATTATGCGTGTTTTAAATTAGGCATTGTATTAGATTTCCAATTCCAAGCTTTCGAATGTAAAGCTAATTGTATCAGTAAATTTTGTTTGAATGCAATTCGTTGATGTCGGTTATGACCAATTTGACCAATTTTAAAGTGGTGGGAAATTCCAGAATCAGGCCAAAATTAGTGGTTTTAGGGACCAATACCCCAAGTTTAAAACCTTAAGAAGTAATGAGATACTAGTTTATTTGTATTTTGTGTCAACCATTTATGTAAACTTGAAAGAACGATTTCAAAATGGATAACAAGTTGAGGTATGATTACAAACAGCATTACCTGGTGTAAGTAGGCCAGTCATTTTGCTTTTCGTGGTCTTCTGGAGTGGGAGATTTATGTTGAATGCAAATCCACATGTATTCTGGGTCTTCTAGTTAAATTTAATGAACTATTGCAATGCGAGTCTTTTTTTTTGCTGACAATAGTCCAAGAAAAGGCCTAGGGAAAGAGGTGTCTATTAGTTTGTTTTGTATACACTTTTCTTTCAAAGCCCTCGTGCATATTTACTGGTTTTTAAACATGTCTTTTTCCATATCATTTCCCCACAAATTGCTTCCTGGTGGATAGCTGGCCATAGTGGCAAAATCATTAGCGATTCTTGTTTGTTCAGGCCATTTTGTTCTTTTACAAATAAACGTTTTACCTCTTACTGATATAAATATCATGTCAGAAAGGGTAATCAATACTGGATCCCTGAATGTATACATATTTTCCAGGACCATTTTTTCTGCAGCGTAAAGAGGTCTAAATAAGGTGAATACATCAGTATATGGCATTATTGTCTCATTTCATGACACACGCTTTGTTTATGATAGATGTCAAGCGCTTGGACAAATATGAGCGTTGCAATCATACATAGGGATGTAGAATGGGAGTGGGAGAAGTCAGGGTGGAGTTTTTGGTATATTTATATAATTGGAAGTACTTGCTCGCTCTCTGGAGAGTATTTGATCTGGCAAAAAATTAGAGGATGAGGAGATCATATTTTAATTCAAATAAATAATTGCTTTGGAGTATCTTGGAGCATATGAGCAACGGAGCTTGTGGAGCACTGCTCACCTCAAGGATTGCTCTCTTGGTTTGCTTCATAAGTTTTGTTCTTGTTTGATTTTTTCCCTTCATGTCAAACCATTCAGATGATGACGAAGACATATAGGGTTACCTAAGCTGGCACTGTTAACTGCTATAACTTGTCTACCCATTCATAAGTGTTTTCCATCTGCAGAATTTTTCTTTGACTTCACCTACAAAGACCAAAAATGAGTGGCCGATTCTCTCGCACCATCTATGTTGGAAACCTCCCTGCTGATATCAGGGAATCAGAAGTCGAAGACATATTTTACAAGGTTTGTCATTTTATCGTGAGCTTTGACTAAATTTGACTATGTATTATTCTGATTGCCAACTCTCCCTCTAATATCTCATGGACTTGAGTTGGGTACTTAATTGTTCTTGCTGTAGGAAGTTATTATCTGAAATTCTTCTTTATGTTTTATTCTTTTGTTTGATATGCTGAATCGCTGATATGCATGACAATTCTAATGTTAAAATAGATGGTTAGTTGCATAACAATTATGAATTTTTATCCAGTTTTCAATTGCAAAGTGAACTTCTACTGTTTCAATATCATTTAGCTTTCATGTATTTCAGTTTCAAAATAAACATTACATACTTTCTGAAAAACAGAAAGTTGACATTTATAGATTCAGGTGAGGTAAAGCCATATTTGATATTTTTGGATGCTTGCTGTATATATTAATATTTCTTCTATTCCCATTTCGCATTACTTATTTTATATTTTCAACCTTCAACCTTGAAAGTATGAATCTCTCTCTCTACTTAAAAAATTCTAATGGTATATCTATGTGATAGTAATGGACAAGATCTAGCATTTATATCAAATAGTAGTGTGATTTTGTTTTTACCTCGTCCAAGTGCATTAATAATAAATCTTATTTGCTTACACTTTTTTCATGTAGTATGGTCGCATCTTGGATATTGAACTGAAGAGTCCACCTCGTCCTCCTTGCTATTGTTTCGTTGAGGTACTTTTCTTCCCTGCGGCCTGCACAAAATTTGCTCTATGCAAGATGCATTTCAAATATAATATTCCAGATATTTCAATGCAAATTTCTATCCCTCTGATGTTATTTTCTTGTCCTGGAATGTTTGATGCAAAATATTCTATTCCTGTTTCGTCTATTTTCGTATATATAGTTTGAGAATGCTCGGGATGCTGAAGATGCGATAAGGGGCAGAGATGGCTATAACTTTGACGGCTGCCGTTTGAGGGTGAGAGCATTTTCTCAAACTTGAATATCTTCCCTATCCTTTTATTTGTAAATCGTATAGTGTCTTTTTCCTTCTCTAGCTAATTTGGTTCTGAATTCAGGTTGAACTTGCTCATGGTGGCAGAGGACCATCCTCTTCTAGTGACCGTCGTGGTGGTGGTGGTGGTGGTGGTTATAGTGAAAGGGGAGGTGGTGGGGGAGGCGGTGGTGGCAGCGGTGGTGGCAGATTTGGTGTGTCCCGCCATTCTGATTATCGAGGTATGCTGTTTCTGGTTGAAATTTGAAATGTTTCTATCGTTGTCTGAATATGGCTGCTTTTCTGAAAGTCTCTTTCATAATCTTATGATTTCCCTTGATCTGGTACCTCTTGCAACAGTGATTGTGCGTGGGCTTCCTTCTTCTGCTTCTTGGCAAGATTTAAAGGTTAGTTAATTAGGATTTTTCCATTCTAATTTTTAATACGGTGCATGTTTGACTAGGCTTGTTTACTAATCCTTGCATTAAATGCTTCAGGATCATATGCGGAAAGCTGGTGATGTGTGTTTTGCTGAAGTTTCCCGAGATAGTGAAGGTATCATTTACTGACAGCAGAGATAACAGATTCATGTTTGTCAGCTGCACTGTTGTAATCTTGATGATAATGTTTTCCATTGTCATTAATGAATGAGTAGCCTGAAATGGGTGCTGAGCTTTATTTTCTCTGCAGGAACGTACGGCCTAGTTGATTATACTAATTATGAGGACATGAAATATGCTGTAAGTTTATCTTAACTAGTCATATTATACTAATAATCACTCCAATTCTTTTAATTTCTTCAAACAAACTTTTTGATTCATCAGATGCGTAAGCTTGATGATAGTGAGTTCAAAAACCCTTGGACCAGAACTTATATCCGGGTATCCCCTTTCTTCTACTCTTTGCTTTATCTTGGTTGGGTTGTCTATAATCATTCAAAATTGCATTTCAGCCTTTGCTGTTCATTCTTATCTGTATGCCTTTGCTATTTGGTCAATGATGTTTGGTTGATCAATTGTATGCTTACATTTTTGGTTCGTCTGCTGTGAACTTTATTTAGGTGAAGGAATACAAGGGCAGTCCATCCCGAAGCCGAAGCAGGAGTCGCAGCAGAAGCAGAAGCAGAAGCCCGAGGAAGAGAAGGTATGAACATTGCTCTTGTTCAGAAGCAGACCGAGCACATGCCTCACTGCGGAAGATATTGTATGATATTCATATCTGGTCCCAGACACTGAAAAGTAGTCGTTCTTTATGCAGCAGGTCACTGCCCAGATCAGCTTCAAGATCACCCTCAGCTTCGCCTGTCAAACCATCTCGGTACGTTGGTAGATATGAAACTGCCGTGATACTGTTCTGCTGTTTCACTTTCTGAACATCTCTATTCATTTTCTTGGGCTTTGCCTGATATATATTTGCAGACCCAGATCGAGGTCCAGATCAAGATCAAGGTCCAAATCGAGGTCTGCATCTCCACTTCCGGTAATGCCCTGCTCCAAATGAAAACGGGATGTCCCTAATATATGTGAAGTGCATCATTTCACGCCCTTTGTAGTTTCTTCTCTCCTTTGGATCGGAAACGAGTAAAATGAATATTATAACTTTTTTTATATTTTCTTATTTTTTTTATATTGCAGGCGAGGTCCGGCAGTGCCTGATTTGGTGCGGGACGATGGCTTCAGCTGAAACTTCGTTTGACATCGAAAATTATTAGAACTTGGGGATGTTTGTTATCGAATTAGAGATCTAGTTTATTCACAATTTGATTTTCGATGGAGAGATTTGTTTGGCTTTATGGTTTTCTGCGACTAGATTTACTTTATTCGCATTTGGATTAGTATTGTCATTGCAGTGTTTCTAAGTGTTTTCTGTCATTAGTTAAAACAAACAGTATCTAGACAACTTTGAATGTTATGAAATTACTACTGTGGACATCTTGTTTGTTGATAACAGCATTTTATCTGATTCTATTATAAAATGTAATGTAATTGTAGAAATTGTATTTAGGACAGATGGTGGTCATGACTCATGTTTAGTGTTTTTGTAAATAAAAAATTTGTGATGGAAAAGGTGAACCTTAGAGCAACACCATGCCAAGATATAGTACATACAAATTTAAAGAGAGCGCTTCTATTCATTCTATAATATGACTAGTATATGAGAATGAATTATTATTATTATTATTATTATTATTATTATTATTATTATTTTTTCCAATTTTAAAGAGGTACATTTACCTATTCTATACACAAGATAAATATAGTAATTATTTTTTATTTACTTTTTTCAGTTAATTTTGACTACTTTTAAAAGGGAGTATCTTTATTTTTTTAAAAGGTATGATGCATATAAATTTTCAATTTAAGTTTATCCTACATAGATTTCTTATCAAATTGGCAGATTTTTTGTTTGGTAATTGCTGTTTTTACATCTACTATGTATGAAAGTGATTTACAAGTTACACTATCAAAAAGGGTTAATGGCCAATTAAACCATGAAGTTTGATCAATTATGGTTTATCCCACAAAGTTTAAAATTGGAATAATAAATCATAAAATTTCAATTTTTCTCTATTATCCCATCCATGCACAAAATGTTATCTTTTGATGATATTCAAAAATTAACTTTTTCATTAAAATAAGAAAAGGAAAGATAAAGAAACATAATTAAAAGAAGGAATATACTTATTTTCATAAAACACTTCATTTCGAATATCGATGATTTTTTGCATAGATGGGATAATTGAGAAAAATTGAAACTTCATGATTTAATATTCCAATTTTAAACTTCATGGGACGGACCAAACTTCGTGATTTAATTGGCTATTAACCCTATCAAAAATTGTTATATTGGCTATGAATAAAATTGCCATTTAGTACTAGTAACTAGTAAGGTATATGAGAATAGTAGCAGCAAAATTTATATTGAAAAAATGTAAAATTACTCTTGAACTATAATAATTTTAATAAATTAATACAAGTAATATAAACTTGTAATCCTTGTAATCCACTCTTGTTCTTAATCTTTGGCAGATAAATCAGAAGTTTGATATTTTTTATACTTGTTAGTAGTAAATTTTTTTGGTTAAACGGCAACATTTTATTTTATAAAAATTAAAGACATGGCTTTTATGCATTTTCTTTCTACCAAATACGACTTATTTTTATAAATACCAAATCATGGAATTTACCATAATAATCTTTTTTCCAGTTTTCCCTGCAATCTAATCAAGTAAATTCCCATCAATAAACCGAGAAAGCCCAAAAACTCTTTGATTTGGGCCACAGGCCTTTGCACACCTCTTCTTATATATAGATACATAGGTGACCCGTGTGTATGCAAACCCTAAATCACTCGCCGCAGCGTCTCCCTCTCTCATCTGCAAAACCCTAGTTTCCCTAACTGCAAGAGAAACATGTTGGTTGGAGAGCTCGCTTGCACCTACGCCGCTTTGGTCCTCCACGACGATGGAATTCCTATCACTGTAATTAATTTCTGATTTTACATCTTCGTATTTTTCGTTTTTGTTTTTCACTGGAATTTCGAGTTGTTCTTGTGTTTAATTTTGGTTGAATTCCCTTTTTAGGCGGAGAAAATCTCGACTCTGCTGAAGGCTGCCAATTTGTCGGTTGAATCCTACTGGCCGAGCCTTTTCGCAAAGCTTTGCGAGAAGAGGAATGTTGAGGATCTCATCATGAACGTCGGCGCTGGTGGTGGCGGTGGCGCGGTTGCCGTCGCTGCCCCTACCGCTGGTGGTGCTGCCGCTGCAGCTGCCCCTGCTGCTGAGGAGAAGAAGAAGGTATAATTTGATCTATTTTTTTATAAATTAGATTTTCTGTAGATTAATTTGAATCGTGTGTACGATCTCTAATAAGCAGGACTAGAACATAATTGTGATGCTCAGGATAGACTCGAGTATTGTTATCATGGAATTATAATTTACATAGAAGTTATTGATTTTGTGAGACTGTTTGTGCGTTTTGATATGGATTCGAGTCTTAAGCTAGTTCTCAAATAAGGCAAGAAGAGTAGAAGTAGTTTCTAATTTACATTATTTGATAATTGCAATGATATATATATTTCCTGAGATTGTTGTCAATTAAATAATTTGAGGTAGTTGTGTGTTTTTGGTATGGATTTGAATCTTGAGCTACTTCTGAAATAAGTTAAGATGATTAGAAGTAGTTTATGATTTTCTTAATTTGTGTATAGCTTACAGCTATAAAGGATTTTGGTGATATTTATAATGGATTCAAGGATTGTTATGATAGAATTGTTACTCCTATTATCTATGGTATTATATTGATCGTGTCATTGTGTGACATTGTCGATTGAACAACATCAGAAGTAATTTGCATGCGAATTAGTTCTTAATTAATTTTGCATCAGAAGATTAGAAGTAAATTTTAATTTACCCCATGTCTGTATATATTCTTATGAAGTTTTGTGGATTGATGTTGTGCTTTTTGTTTCTAATTACAGGAGGAAGAAAAGGAGGAAAGTGACGATGACATGGGTTTTGGCTTGTTTGATTAAGGGAATTTATAGTTTGAATTTGCATTTTGTTTTACATTTCTGTTGAACTTCTGTTAGGCCTTTTTGAATCTATAGCTATTATGCCTTACTGTAATGCAGTTTTAATACTGCTTGACAATTCTGGTACTCAGTTTTTGAGTGTTATCAAGGGATCTACTCATCTTACGCTAACATCAATTTTATACTACTATTTAAGTTCTGCTTTTGTATTCGTTATCTTATGTTTGAAAATCAACTAGATTGTCAATTCGAATTGTATAACGTTTAGAGTATCCACAATGGCGGATGTCCCGGCGGACGTTGGATCGGCGTGCCAGACGTTCGCCATTAGGCAGCATGCATACAGATGCGGACACGCTGATCCAACGTCTGCCATTAGGCAGCATGCATACGGATGTGGATGTCCGCTGCGGCTTGCGGTCACCGGAGTTCCGCGGCTTTCCGGGACGTCATTGCGTTGACACGATGGACGTCCCTGCGGACGTTTCGATTTTTTTAATTTTTTTGTGGATGTCTGCCATTATGCAGTTGGATGTCCTTATGACGTGGCAGGAGGTGTTTTGGGAAGTTCGTCGAGATGTCCGCCGGAACATCCGTCCCATCTATTAGTTTCATTTTTTTTCTTTGGCAAATAAACAAATTTTTATAGATTTCGCTAAAGCTGGGTTTGATTTTGCTACCTTAGGTTCTAGCATCATCCTCTGCTCCAAAACGTGCATAAATCTGTGTTATTTTACTGAAACTCTTTCCCTTAAACCATTCATGGCGTTGGTGGATTGCATGTCTATCATTAATCTTTTTGTAGACGTCATATTGTCTATTAGCAACACTCGTGTTGTACTTGTACTAGTAGATGGCTTACTGTTTACTATCAATAGTTTTGACAGTGTACATCATAGTACTATATTGTAATACAAAATATAAAGTATACATAGAGAAAATTCAAAACTGAGAGTGAGAGAAATCGAGGGAAAAATAATCGTATTAATCGAGGGAATTTAATCGTATTAAATTCCGTCTACTATCAAAAATCAGTAAGTATATATTGTAAAGCAATGGTTATTATTTTATGGCAATTTAATTGAGACTTCATGTCTCATGATTTAACTATGATAAAGTTATCCAATCACATGCAAGTATGTTTCGTGTCTAGTAAATATGAAATGGATTTTTTATTAATAAATAAATAAAATATACAATTTGGATTCTGTAAATATTTAGTTTATACATTTAAAATATGGTTATTATTTGATGGCAATTTAATTGGGAATCCATGCCTCATGAATTGTACCGAGGGATTTATACCGCAAAAAAAAATTCCACAACTATACCAAACTGATCATAGTATTATATTTCTATTGAAATTAAACCTTCACCCACCGACAAAAAGTTAAAATAAACAAATGTAGGCTTTGTTCTTGTAAGAATTCTCTATTCATGAATTGAAGAAAAGGATTTGTGTCACCACCAAATAAAAATTGAAAAAAAAAACAAATGGTTGAAAATATCCAAAACTACAAAGCAATGGCCAAAATAAATCCCACACAAAATGGGTCCTTCATAAACGCTTTATCTATACATTATCTAATCTAAAAACCATCTTCCCATTCATAATATCCCTTCCCTATATTCTCTCTTTTTAGATATTATCCCTCTCTCAATAAACACTAAAACAAACTTTGGAGCTCAAAAATCTGTATTAAAAGAAAAATCACAATGGCTCTAAATGGTGTTTATGTCACAGCACCTGCTGCAGCAGCAGCAATGGGGCTCTATTTATTTGGAAAAAACATCTCCAACACCAATGTGCGTACCTAATTTATTTTGTGTGTGTGTTTTTTTAATAATATTGGAATGTGTTGAAGTTTTGTGATTTGTAGGATGGTGAGGATGGAGGAATGGCCGGAATGACGGCCCCCAAGGACGAGGAAAATGAGAGGAGCGAGAAAAAGTCGACGGTGGCTGTGTCGCCCAAGTTGGCTCCGCAGTTTGATGGTTTGCATTGCTTCGAAACGATTGTTAGCCGTTAGCCGTGAGCTTTATTCAACCCAATCTATTTTTATTGTTTCGCAAAATATTTATTTTTCTCTCATTCATGTACATAATTAATTTTAATCTATTAAATGATGCAAATTCTTTTATTGAGGTTGAGGCTTGCCAAACTTTATTCTCTGTTACTTTTAATCTCTATTTAATTCACTAAATATCAAATTTTTAATTCACGTATCAAAATTAAATGCATCGCGTACATAGGGAGGAAGTGAATAGTATTATTTTATATTTGATATTTATAGTAAAAAAAATTTAAATATTACCATGTGCATAAAATTGAAGTATAACTTAAAAATCATACAACATAAAATAAATGAAGTAAAATACGAATTAATAATACTTCTACTTATAAAATATTGTTTCTACAATATCCTGTTTATCTTTATTTTATCCACTAATATCTAGATGAATATAAAATGGCCACTTAAAAGGTGATACATGACATTTTTTTTATAAAATCCACTTAACTTTGAACTAGTGACTTCAAAATCCTTTGGTAATGGTTTTTTTTAATACCCAACCTTCTATACTTTTTTATATTAATATATTTGTTGACATTTTGCAGGTATATTCCTAGTTGCTTCTTCGGTTTCCAAATGGCTATAAATTTATCAATGGAGGTTATTTAGTTTTGGCATATGATGTTTGTGTCGGAAGCCAAATATCGATTGTAAGATGAGGTTGTTTTTAAGCAAATTGAAATTTTTGTAGGTGATGTTTATTCCTGTTGATTCACTTCAACATAGTCCATGTGACTCTTTTTAGTGTTATGGAATAAAAACATTTGTTTACTATCATCGAACAATCTTTGAAATTTTGTCGATATAATTTTGGTGTGCTTAGAACTAGTGTAGAGTGATACAGCACTAGTGTCTTTAGTGTTCTTTAATTTTAGTTAAGACACTAAAAATAAGGATAAGAATCAAGAATAAGAATGTTTTAAAAAAAATATATTTAGACATCAAAATTTATATCCTTCACTCTGTTCTATTCTATGCCAAACATCATTAAAACCGTGGTACGAGAAACACATTGAAATAACCAAAAAAAAAACATTAGTTGCTACTTTAAATTTTAAAAGGCTCCAACTTCCGGTGAACACCACCTCAATCCACCCATCACCACGCGAACACTCTTGACTTTATTCCTTTCATTTTATGGTTCTGGATTCGCCACTGTACATATGACTAGGGCTGGGGAAAAATACCGAAATACCGAAATACCGGTCTTATCGTACCGAAAAAATATCGAAAATACCGAATTTTTAGTATACCGTGACTTTCGGTACGGTATGATACCTTACCGAAAAATTTCGGTAAGGTAACGGTATGGATTTTCAAATACCGCGGTATACCGCTCCATACCGAAATTCGGTATATACCGTAAACTAAGGTATATACCACAAAAATATAAGCAAAATTATATATAAAATATATTTTATATATTTTTAAATTATAAAATCTATTGTGAAATATAAATATAATTATGAATAAATTATATTTAATTTATTTTTAAAATTATAAAATATAAATAATATTCTAAAAGCTCTAATTTTCTATTTTAATTGATGTTGAAAGTCAGGTATACCGAACTTCGGTAAGGTATACCGAAAATGAGGTACGGTATCGGTAAGGAAATTCGTCATACCGAAAATAAGGTATACCGAAGTTCGGTATACCGAAAACTTTGGTAAGGTAAAGGTATGATTTTTTCGCATACCGTATTTACGGTAAGGTATACGGTATGGTAGTTTCGGTAAGGTATACCGTACCTACCCACCCCTACATATGACAATTTCGGAGAACATGTCAAAGTTCTTGATGTTTTCCCCTTGATTATTTTATTATTGTTGCCATAATCATGTGTTGTTAACTAGACTTAATTTCTTTGACCCATGTGTTATTACCTCTCTCAAACCAGCAACTAGAAAATATCAACGAGTCCAATGATCAACGTGACATATTCCCCTATCTTTCTCTTTGAATAGAGGCAAAAGATCCAAGAATGTAGGGTTTTAGGCATAAAGATGAATAGGCTACCTCAAAATTTAGGCATAACGAATGTTTGGGTGAGAAAGTAGGGCAAAATTTGTCCATATCTCCAACTCCCACCTCAATTGGATAATCCATGCTTTAAAATTATTCTCAAACGATGTAAATGGATATGCGTCAAATGGGCTAATGTAATTTTTGTAAATTACTTTAAAAGTCAGAAACTTCAAAATTATTAAAATATACTCCAAAAAAGAAAAAAAAAGTCATCAAAATAGAGTTAGAAGACATTGAGACATCATTAGTAGTATAATGCGTGAATATTCAAAATTATTTGATAGCTATATTAGCGCAAGTAAAGGCTTCTTATAATCGTGTGATTGGTACACATGTTTTAATCTACAGAATGAGCCATATTATTTTTATGGCTAATGAGAGTAAAATGTTGCTCTTCACTTAACTAAATTACCAAACATACCAACCAGATATATATACTAGCACAAACAATAATACATATCTTCCTACCCAATCGAAACATAGATAGTTTATCAAACAAATCCTTAGAAATAATAGTTGCTTAAGGTTACAAATTGTATATCACAGTCATTATCCTTGATGGTATTATTTGACAAAAATGAAAACATAAATCGATTTTGACTTAATGTATGCATGGCCACATTTATTTCAACTTCGATAATAAAAAGGCAACTTGTATGATACTACTTCCGTCCCACAATTAAGTGTCACATTTTATCATTTTGATCTATCCCACAAGAAGAGTTACATTTGACTTACATTTTATCATTTTGGTCTATCCCACAAGAAGAGTTACATTTGACTTTTACCATAAATGGTAAGTAGACTCAACATTCCACTAATCAATTTCACTCACATTTTATTATAAAAACTAATATATATAAGTGAAATTCATAGTCCACTAACTTATTCAACCCACTCTTCTTTACATTTCTTAAAATTCGTACACACACTAAATATGACACTTAATATGAGATGGAGAGATGGAGGTAGTATAATATTTCTTCTTCAATATGTGGAATGTTCTAGTTATTGCGGACTAATATTATTGATTCTTTTTTGTAAAAAACATAATGTTCTAATTATTGCGGGACTAATATTATTGATTCTTTTTTGTAAAAAATCTTAGAGCATCCGCAGCGGTTGAAGGACGGCGTCCGTCCGTCCGTGCCAGCTGCACGACACCCGTTGTCCGCCGCTGCGCTCTCGCCGCTGGCACGGCACTGCTCGATGCATCGAGCACGTCCGTGCCAGCGATCAGCTGACGTGTCCTCCTCTGATTGGCCAACGGCAATACCGTTGGCAATTTTCTTTTCTTTTTTTTAAAAAACTCGAATTTTAATTAAAAAATCTGATTAAAAATATAAAAAAAAAATATTTTCCCACTTCTCAAAAAATTATATCCGTTTTTTCTTGACTTTTAATTTATTTTTAAATTTTTCCCCCAAAAATTCGCATTTTCATCTATAAATACCCCCCACTTCCACATAAAAAATTTCACACCACACTACACAATTCTCATCTAAATTCTCTCATTTCCATTGTTACAATTCTCAATCTTTCTTTCACTCTTACAACAAAAAAATGTCCGACTCTGGCGATCACCCCTCCGACTCCCGAAGTTGGAACCACAAATGGTTCGGCTCGCAACCATTTCCTAGTAGGGTTGGCCCGAAACCCGGTGGGCCGGCCCGATTGACATCCCTATGTCCATGTGTCCAGGTCTTATCCACAAACCTCAAAAATATCTTCTATTTGGGCCCACATTAATATTAAAATTTGGGAAAATATTATGAAATAAAATGTGACCGAATATCATATTAGGAAATAAAACGAGGGTAAAAGCACTAAAAACCAATAGGCCGTTACTTTTTGATGTGGGGGTATTTTCGGTATTTTGATTATTATGGGACGTGGCATATTTGGGCCATACATTGGAGGCTTACAGATATTTTATATATTCAGCCAGTTTTACCCCTCACCATATTTGCATAAACCCCTAAAGTTTTGTATATTGCACTTTCCACCCTGTAGTTTGAATAAGTTCACACTATACAATTATTCGTATGTCAATCGCTTCCGAATATAAACCAATTGCTTTTGACTTAGCGTCTTCCCCCACCCTCAATGAATAGTGTCGTTCCCGATAAAATTTCCCACATCTTACTAATTCTTTGGAACTTAGAGCATCTCTACTGTTGCGCTAAAAATAATTTTATATAATGATGCTGCAAAACAAAAAGAAAACATTTTTTGTGTATTTGAACTACAGGGGCACGTCTTTGTGCTTCTCCAGCTCACACACATAAACCATCTTTAAAATTTATGGACTATGTAAGCAAATAGAGAATACAACTAGAAAGATTAAAATGATTAATTTTTGTCAAAAGAATAAATGACTCGTGATATTTAGAAAATAAATACAATGAATATATTAATTTGAGATAGAGGGAATACATGCAAAGCTAAATTATTTTGTTATTCTTGTTAAACTCTTGAAATTTTAGGTTTAACTATTTTTAATATACAAAATTATTCATTAATAAGATTAATGTATAATTTAGATAATAAAAACCATTTGCCTAACTTTTGGGGTGAAAAGGCATACATATAATTTGTTTAGGGGCAAGTCTGCAAAGACGTTAACATCAGAATTATGTCGAAAAAAAAAGTCTGAGATGAAAATAGTGAGAAAAAGGCGACTCCATTTCGAGGAAATCGGGTTTATAGGGTACTTTACGTTTAAAATAACGTAAATGTACCCATTTTGTTATCTCTTCTACATATGGGAAAAACGCCACCCACATTGGCGTTTTTTATTAGTGAAGACGCCACCCGCATTGGCGTTTTACCATTTTGAACCGTATGTCATCATATTTTATGGAAATACAGGTAAGTTAAAAAACGCCGATATGATTGGCGTGTTACAATAAAAAAACGCCGACGGGGTTGGCGTATTTAGTAAATAAGAAACGCCGAAGGGAACATCGTGTTTATATAAAAACGCCATCACGGATGGCGTTTTTCACAGATAAGCTGACATGCAAGGGAGAGAAAGTCATGGCTGTTTGATTTTCGTAGATTGTGCCGTAAAGGCTGTTTACACTACGTATGGAAAGTGGGAGGTTTTAGCAGCCAAATCTCAAATCAAAATTTGTCACATCGCTCACATTTAATGAATGCCATCATTTGATTTGATTGTAATCCCAACATTTATCTTTCTGAATTTTTATATTGTTCTCTCCATCATGTTGGTTGATCCATCCCACTAAATCGATGACATCCTTACGCAAATTGTGTATGATTAATACGTTACGGACAATTTTATATATAATCGGTTAAGATCAAAATAGTAATTTTATGTCAACATTTATAATTTACAATAATCTTTGTATCCTATGTGAATATATAGTCACATTAATTTATTCCCTATTAAGAGTTTTATTTCTTAGTGATACAAATTTTAAGAAATATTAAAAATAAAAAAAAAGTTAGTGGAATATATGTCCCAATTTTAAATGAAATATGACTGGAATAACTTAGTGGAATGTGTGACCCTATTATCATTGATTGTAAAAATGAATTAAAACTCCTGTTCATGAATGAACTAAAATGGAAAATCAAGACTCCTACTCCTATGCGTGAACGCATAGAGTATATAGTTCTCCCTCCGTCCCAACTTTGTTGGGAAGTCCCAAAAAGAAATACGACTCAACTTTGTTTGAGTTTATTGACGGAACGATTACATGTAGAAAAAACAAAGATAGTAGTTGACTCGATGTATTACATGACGTTGTTGAAGTAGGTAAACGTTTTGTCTAGTATATTTCGTTTGTCACATTATACATAACTTCTCCCAAATACGTAATTATGGTACAAATGAAAAAATATGTCAAAATTATTACTCCCTCCGTCCCGTGCTACTCGCACGTTTGCTTTTCGGCACGGAGATTAAGGAATGAGTGTATAGCAAAGTCAACAATTGCGGCTGTAGGTGATAATTTTTATTAAAAATGGAAAGAGTGCAAATAACTTGGGACGCCCTGAAAGGAAAATAGTGCAAGTAACACGGGACGGAGGGAGTACAATTCATCATATTCTTTGAAGTTACAAAATTAACCGAAAATTGCTTGGACTTTGCAGTTTTTTCAAATCTTAATCTCAATACATAAACCACAAATCTTACTATCAATATGTATAGGTGATCAATGTAAACTGCAAAGTAACAAGTTTCGTAGGTTTTTACTTTAACTTAAATTTTTTACTTTAACTTAAATTTTTATATGAAAAATGAAGTTTGTTTGCCAAATCATAACTCCACATATTTGCAGTAGTTCCATTTTGACGGAGTCAACTAGTGACTCTGACTACTTGTCCTATCTTCAACTAAAACTAGAACTAGTCATTATTACCCTCTCCCTCTCCCTCTCCCTCTCCCTCTCCCTCTCCCATCTCTCTGTTGACTTTCTGTCCCTTGCCTCATCTCCCTTAAGTGAAAAACGCCATCCGTGATGGCGTTTTTATATAAACACGATATTCCCTTCTGCGTTTCTTATTTACTAAACACGCCAACTCCGTCGGCGTTTTTTTATTGTAACACGCCAATCATATCGGCGTTTTTTAACTTACCTGTATTTCCATAAAATACGATGACATACGGTTCAAAATGGTAAAACGCCAATGCGGGTGGCGTCTTCACTAATAAAAAACGCCAATGTGGGTGGCGTTTTTCCCATATATGGAAGAGATAACAAAATGGGTACATTTACGTTATTTTAAACGCAAAGTACCCTATAAACCCGATTTCCTCCTCCATTTCTGAGATATTTTGGTGCTGAAGAAAGTATAATTCTCCAGTCGATTCAATTGTTGATCCTTGCTCACATTGCCACTCCTCCTCCCTCCTCTCAAACCACCACCAATCTCCAAAGAAATGGGACAAGTTGTGTTGAGCAGTGAAGACGGAGCCATAGAGATGGAAGCAGCCGCAGCTGAAAGCGACCGCCGCCAGAATATCGCGTCTGACGCCGCTGAAAACGTCGCTTCGGCGGAGGATGCTGCCGGCAGCTCATCTCTCGTCCGGTGGGAGAGGTTTCTGCCGAAATTGGCTTTGAGAGTGTTGTTGGTGGAAGCTGATGATTCCACTCGACAGATCATTGCTGCGCTTCTCAGGAAATGTAGCTACAAAGGTTGCTTTTAATTTTCTGTGATTGCTCTTATTTTTAGCTTTTGAGATTTTGATTATAAGGCATGCAGTGTGTTGGGGATATGTTTGGTTAGGTATTTTGTTGATTAGCTATTTTGAATTTTAGGTGAAGCTAGGGTTGATTGGTTAGTTATATATAGCTTCTATATAGGAAAGGTGGAAAAAGGTTTATTGTTTCTGCAAATCCTGAAAGCCTCTCAAGGTGATCATTTCATATGCTTATATGAGTAAATCATGTGGTTGTGTATTGGCACCATTGAGTCTGTTGTCACAAGAATTTGGAAAGCTTGGATCCATCGTACCGATACTTGGAACTGAAATTGTTGATTTGGACGTTTGAATTTACGCTGACACTTGAAATTAGAAACATATTCGCAGGATATATTTATTCGCTTTCGAATTCTGCTAGCATTTAAGGAGCTTTATATGTGGCAAAGAGGATAATCTCTAACTTGCAGCAACCAGGTTGAGCTGGAGAGGTAAAAGATGCATCGAACTTGAACTTGGGCCGTGGCCTTCAATCTTTAGATACGTTTGTTTTTAGCCAGCTGGGTGTAGATTTGCAGTTATATTTTGTTAATATCTATGTCAGTTTAATTCTGAGCTGTACAAGGTCAGAACAATAAATTTGGTAGACAACGCTTTCATTCCTTCAGGAAAGAGGATATGATCTATATACAGTTATCTTTCTGCCCTCATGGTGTTCATTATGATGGTCAATCATCAATAAAAGAATAAGCTCGATACCTACTAAGTTCTGGTTGGAAATACCTGCTTAAAAGATGTGATGTGAATTGCATCCTGTTTATCAAATACTGAGTCCTTCTGTGCATTCTTTTATCTCACTCCAGCTAATTATTGACGTAAGTAGTTTCCTGTCGTGGTTCAGATAATGCCAGCTAAACTCCTGGATAGTTGAATCTCAACTGACAGGGGCTTTAATGAGATACTGCAAATTTGGTCATCAGTACCTGTTTATGTTTGGACGAGGGAAATGCTCTACGAGGGATTTCTTGCGTCCGAGCTTTACTTCCGGCAATTTAACGTTTCTGGTTATTTAGTCTGTTTGATCTTGATTTAAATCTTCTACATGTGGATTGATACTGTTGCATGGTAGTTCAGAAATCACATACTAAGCACCTCTTCTTTTTTTGAAGCAGTTGCGGCAGTATCTGATGGTTTAAAAGCATGGGAGGTATTGAAAGCGCGAGCTGAGAACATTGATCTTATTCTGACAGAAGTTGAATTGCCATCAATCTCTGGATATGCTCTTCTCACTTTAATTATGGAGCATGATATTTGCAAAAAAATTCCAGTGATAAGTGCGTTCAAATATGCGCTGCCTTGTTTGGCTCTTCAAATATTTCTTCCAATATGGTTCAATAGTGATAGATTCAAACACCTTTCCTTGATAATGCAGTGATGTCTTCATATGACTCGGTCAGTATAGTTTACAAATGCATGCTGAGAGGTGCAGCTGATTTTCTCGTAAAGCCTGTAAGGAAAAACGAGCTCAGGAACTTGTGGCAGCATGTGTGGAGGAAACAAGTTGTGATGCCTTATCCATTTTTCTTAAACAATTTGCAGTTTCTTTTTTTTTTCGCATTTTTCTTACTTTTAGGAACAAAGTTTCTTGAAGATCAAGAATCTTATCTCTCTAGTTTCCTTCGTTTTTTTTTATCATGAAGCAGTCAAGTGGTGCTGGCCGTGTACCTCTGGATGAGAGCATGGCTCAACAAAAGATCGAAGCTACAGCTGAGAACAATGCTACTAGTAATCATTCAAGTCAACAGAAAATTGAAGCTACAGCTGAGAACAATGCTGCTAGTAATCATTCGAGTGGTTATAGGGCATGTGTTCAGAGAAATAGGGAGTGCATCGAGAAAGGAACCGATGCCCAGGTATTTTCAATTCTGTACACATTCTTTTTTTTCCTTCTAGGAGTTGATGCATCTCTGGATTCCAAATACTCTATGCAACCTCGCCTTATCCACTAGTCCATGTGATGGTACAGATGATAAAAGCATCAATTTTTATATTATCAATACCAAGTTGAATGAACACATGTCCAAATCATCCTGTGCGGTTATGATTAAATAGAACCTCTGGATTATATCTGCAGAGTTCATGCACAAGACCAGAGCTGGAAACTGATGAACCAGATGTTGAGCATCTGCATTCCCTCTTACAACCAAAAACCAATAAATGTCTTTCAGACGACGTAAATATTTATGTGCACAAAGAATCTCAAGAAGAAATTAGAAGAACAATAGCTCATGATAATGAGGGGGGAGGTAATGGTCTTATTGCCTTTCCTGTCTTTATCATTTACTCTTTCAGCTACGGATAGTTAAAGGCTTAACAATTTGCATTTTTGTCATTTTGATATTAGGGCTGCAGACTGTGGCTAGCATAGATGTTAGCAATGAAACGACACGAGGACAGGACAAGAACTCTGCTTCGGAACAAGTTAATGTCAATGGTCAGAGTTCTATGAATAGTCATGTCAGAGAGGCTATTGACTTAATTGGAGCTTTTAGTAACTGTTGTAAAGGCACTTTGCCCAGTCCCGCCTCAAATACTAGCACAAACAAGTTCGATATGTTGCCCCTGTTGGATCTGTCTTTGAGAGGATCTCATCCTAGTGGCTCAGTGAATCAAGAAAATGACGAAACCCACAGGATAAACCATTCTGATGCATCAGCATTCTCTCGGTGAGTTTGCACTTGTTCATCAATCTCATTGTTGTATCTTTAAGTATGATATCCTGTTAAGTATGGTCCCTCCACCACCATCATCTCATCGAAGATCTTCAAATCAAGTGTTCCCCCTACATTCCTTATGACTTTTGTTATCAATGTGAATGCAATTGACAGTGATGGATATGAACTCATACAGGTATGTGAACAAGTCATTGCCCAACTCCACATCTCGAAGCACTTGTAATCAACAGAAAGACCTCGAGACCAATTCTGAGAAACAACAATCCAATCATACCCCTGAGTATACTTCCGATGCACATGGTTCGAGAATAAGCTCACAGAAATATGCTTCCGTGACTGGGATCCAACCCGAACTACCTGAAACTCCATTTTCCGACCCTCAGCTAAAAGAAACATCTCAACCATTTCCAGTTAGAGGCGTAAGATTTGAAAATGTGATCAACGGATCAGGTGCTGTGATGCCTGAAATGCATTCTGCACAGTCTGGCCTGTCGCCTTTGCCTAGTCCAGGCGCAGCTAGTAACTCACAACCTTTTGCTTATTCGAATCCTTTCCATCAAGCAGACCATCAGCCCGCAAATTCCCAGAGTGTCCGTGACCTTCTTGATCAAAGGATCAACTGTACCATGCATCAGACTGATAATAAACAAGGGCAGGAGCAGGAAACTTTTGAGGATACAGGACATGTTTCTTTTGCCAATGATCAGAGTCGTAACAGTGGTTTCTATAACAGCTATACAAGCCACCATCACAGCATAGGTTCTGGTGACATTGGCAAGATTAATTCGATCTCAGTTGTCAATGCCACATCAGATGCTGCTAGCGAAGATGGAGTTCATGTTCATGATAGTACATCAAGCCGTTCCGTGCAAAGAGAAGCAGCTCTAACAAAATTCAGACTGAAGAGGAAGGAAAGATGCTTTGAGAAGAAGGTTTGTTGGCATTACTTACTTCAGGTCTTTTTCGTTTACCAAACCACAGTATGACGAAACTAACTAACTTGTTTGGTGATGCTGTGACTATATGTGGTGGATTTCCTTGAAAACTCTGGTCTACTTTTATAATCAATACCCGACTTTGTTTGACAGGTGCGCTATGAAAGCAGAAGGAAGCTGGCTGAGCAGTGTTAGTTAATAGCCGTATCCCGTCCCTGGATATAATGTTAGTTAATAGCCGTATCCCGCCCCATCACTCCCGATACATCCATTCCACAATTCTTTCAAGATAATCGACGTACATTGCCCCTTGTTTGGAAACCACCAGCCAGTCATATCACTATACTTTATTTAAATAAATTGAATTACTTTTGTTGTTGATCTGACTTGATGATTTACTTAATTACATGATAATATCGAATGTCAACCACGTGTGTTACATTACATTGGTGGTAGTGAATTGACATAAGATGATAATCCTACTAAATTGAATAATTTATTTGTTGAACAATAATTTATATTAAGAAATAATAAGATGGAACGAAGAAAACGAGAAAATTTGTTTATACTAATATAAAAGGCTGAGTTTTGGAGTTATTTTCAGAAGAACAAAGTCTATTCTTGGTGAACAATAATTTATATTAAGAAATAATGAGATGGAACGAAGAAAACGAGAAAATTTGTTTATACTAATATAAAAGGCTGAGTTTTGGAGTTATTTTCAGAAGAATAAAGTCTATTCTTGGTTATAAACGTATGACCATTTTACGTTTTGGTTCAGAACGTTATCTTCTACTAGATTTTTGATTCCCGAACAACGAAAACGGTCCGAAAATGGTCCTTTTTTTACGATGCCGTCTCAAAACTAACGGGTCAAATATAATTAAGTCATTTTTGACCTAATTAGTAGTAGTATGATAATCCATGATTAATAATTTCTTAAATAATTGACCATAAAGAACATGCCTTCTTATAATTACATAATCATTTGAAGTTGTAGTATGAGACTTTGATATCGGACAAAATTTGGTTAAGTTTGGGGGCCAAAATACTGTGGTTTATATATGTATAGATAAATAAGCATGTAATTATAGGTGGGCAGCAGCACCCTTGATGGCTAGCAATGCAGCTCCATAAGCAGCTTCCGTGTGCAGTGCCTGACTCACAGGCAGGCCCAAAACGCGCTGTCGGATAGCGATCCATTTCTGGTTTCTCGAACCACCGCCCGCAGTGAAGACCTCATCAGCAGGAGTGGCTCCCAATTCCTTCAACAAGGTGTAACCCTTTGCCTAGAATAACATGCAAGGATATAACTACTAATGTGAAATGGAGGAGTTGATTATAAATTTATTGAC
Organism: Salvia splendens; assembly: GCF_004379255.2. Classification (NCBI taxonomy): domain Eukaryota; kingdom Viridiplantae; phylum Streptophyta; class Magnoliopsida; order Lamiales; family Lamiaceae; genus Salvia; species Salvia splendens. The sequence goes on along the minus strand of NC_056037.1, from coordinate 37,683,028 downwards.
TACCTCAATGCGCGCTATGGACTCCAGTATACCGTGTAGGTAGTCGGCATCATTTTCTGGGCGAGGTTGCAACCTCGGCTCCATATTCGGGTCAGCACTAGGAAACCTCTCCCCGATATCTACGAGGGGATAATAGTCCAAAGGAGAGGCTTGTGCGGGATTTATCCTCTTGCTTAGCTCTCGTAGTTGTTCGTCTGTGAAAATTTTCCTTAGAACAGCTCCTCCCGTGTTTGAAGCTCCTCCAACTAGCCATTTATCGTCAAGCCTATGGCTATATACCCCAAAACGCGCATCTTCCACTCGCGTAGTGCTTAGTAGTTTGATTGCGAGAGTCGAACCCAAAGATGTGACCTGACCACATGAAAATTTTCTAATTCATAGATTAGTTTCAAACAATGAATCCATCCATCATGTGTTTGCATCTTACAGCTTTTCCAGGTCGATCGGCACGTGCTGCAAGGAAGGCCGCGATACTATCCGTCGTCCCTGTGCAGATTACACAATCCTTTCCGAAACCTAACAACAACAACAAAATTAATGAATGCCCTTAAAAACCTAGCTAGATTTGCATGGATTTGGCTTATAAGTTATATATATCTTGATGGAGTGAGATATTATAGTATACCATAACATGTTCTGATATTCTCTTTCATATAGCCAATTGTGGTTCCGGGAGCTTGTACAAGAGGCAGAACGCTAGAATACGGCTGAGCCAGCAACCAACGAGGATACGACTCGACTTCAGGATCATAACCAACCTGCCAAACAAGATAATCTTTTTCACAAAATCTTCACATGTTGTATAGAAAAAGCAAGAAATATGAGTACTACTTTCAAAGCATTGTTGTAATCAGAGACTCCAATCGTTCCGTGGAGAAGCGACAACAACCAGTCCGCTTGGTGCACCAGCACTGCAGAACTTGGACGCGTCTCAGCAGCATGCCACCATGAGACGAGCTTGCACAGCGTGGAAGAGCCAGAGCAAACCGTGTGATTCAGAGGAGCCACTTCCTTCACAGTCGCCAAAGCTTCTGGACAACTCTCGTTGTACAGGAGCGGTCTACACAACGATTCACCTGTTTCTCTGAATCAAACAAATATATAAGATGCATTTTTTGCCCATATTGGACGCAATATAAGAGCTTTTTATCCAACCTATCAACAATCATCGTCGTTGCAGAAGTGCCATCAATTGAAATCGAAGCAACAAATGGCCGAAGGCTAACTGGGATATCCTCCAACAGACTGTATAGTGTTGCTCTCCATGATTTCACCCAATCTACTCTTTCCTCACTCTTTCTAGAAAACACAAACAATCACTTGCAAACTCATCTTTACCAAAAACATGACACAACTAATCTATCAAATACTAGTAAAGTAGTAATAATCAAGTACAACAATAGTTGTGTCATTAAAATACTATACATTTCACTTTTTACTATAAACGGAAAGTAAGCCCAAAAAGAATGAGAATGTACCATAGACAAGGGGTACTCTCTCTTCCCCTCGGCATGTATCTCGCCTTCCTTGTTGATCAGAGCATACCGAGCACCAGATGTGCCGAAGTCCATTCCGAGATACAGCTTTTCCCCAACTTCAACGTCAACATCCATGTTCACACTTCTCATAATAAGCTTGCTTGCTTCTGATTTACTATTATTATTTATTGAAAATGATTTCCTTGCATTATAGCTCTTACCTGTTTATATACATCAAATTAGTACTATAATTTAGATATCAATAACTTAATTCAACTCCTCCTCTTCAGTCATTAAATCATGATTTTCTACATATGTAATCATATGGAGTATATAAGATTATAGAGTAGATTCATTCATATATGAAACGCCTCAACAAAGCTACAATAATGATAAAAAGCAGCAGAGAATATAAAATAGTTTGAGATAAATTACTAGGAAATTTTTGGTGAAGAAGCAAGGAGCATGTGCAAGAGCAACTGTAAAGTGAGGCCACCATTTCTCCAGCTATGGATAATGAGAATTCCTCTCTTTATGGACTATATATATACATAGCCAGATAGTTAAATTAACATTTCTTATGAAAATAAAAGAAAATTATCTACTCTGATAGGTCAAACTTTCTCAAAAATATTAAAAAAAAATTGAATTTTAAATATTATATGGTGTGAACCAGATCAAACTTATCACCGGTGTGCAGCCTAGCCAACAAGTTCGATTTTTAAAACACTGCCAAAAATTATAGATAATTTAGCCTTTTTCAAGCGATGAAATAAAAAAGTTTACTTATTACGAAAATAATTATTTTATAGTTCCTCACTAAAATTAATAACTAACTTACAATGATAGTATGATACTACTATACAATTAATTAGAGCATCCATAGCGGAGAGAAGAGGGGGAGCCCCAATGCCGGGAGAAAGTGCGGCAAGCGTCCCCCTCAGCTATGGGGGCCTGAAGACGAGCATCGCAACGAGTGCAGGGAGGGGTACAACATCCAATCGAACCCAAAATCCTTGGATTGGTTTGAATAACCCGGCAAAATTAACAGGTTAGAACTGTAGTTTTGCAATTCGAATACCAAACGGGCTAACCTATTAGGTTTTGATGAGTTAAATAGGTTGGCCCAAACCCAATTCCGTCTCAAACTCAAATAGTACTACTAATATTTTGATATATTTGAATCGAATCTTGCTAAATTTAAATCATGAAAAAGCAGTGAGCTGTGATCCCAGCCCAACCCTAATGGAGTATTAAAAAACAGAGCCCTTTTAAGCTAAACACACTCTGCCTCTCTGTTTGCTTCGGCACAGGTATTCTCTCTCAATTGTGATTGTTTCTTTATTCTTGCTTCGTTATTTGTTAAAATTGTTTCGTATGATGGTGAGTTACTATAGATTTTCGTTGACAAATTATGTAGATTTTACTTGTTATTTTCGGATTAAAGGCAGAGCTTCTGTTAATTTTATGAAGCATATGAGAACATAATCAATTTCACTGACAATTAGCTATAATGCTTTCTGAGTAGTAATAAACTAATACTATCTTGTTTTTACGATCCCCAGTTTCAAGTTTATGATGCTTCACATGCTATATTTGCGATCATTAGGTTAATTGCTGAAATTCATTTTGTATGATGGCATGATTCATAATCAATTTCACTCGCAATTAGCTGTAATGCTTTATAGAGGAGTAGTAATAAACGATCCCCAATTTCAAGTTTATGATGCTATATTTGCGATTCTTAGGTTATGGATGATTGTTTTTGGGTGATATTTAATTTGTATGATGGCATGATTGATGATCTGTTAATTTGCTCATCTTGTGCATCGTTTGTGTAGCTATGGCACAAGTAGCAGGTATGTTTACTGTGCCACAGACCATCGGCAGCGTTTTATGCTGCCGATGCGGCATTTTGATGCATCCGAACGCTGCGAATATGTGCGCCAACTGCCTGCGCTCTGAGATCGACATAACGGAAGGCCTTCAGAAGCACGTTATCATCGTTTTCTGCCCCGGCTGTAACTCCTTTATGCAGCCTCCGAGGACCTGGATAAAGGCAGAGCTCGAGTCGAAGGAGCTGCTGACCTTCTGTGTCAAGAGGCTGAAGAATCTGAACACTGTTCGGATGGTGCACGCGGAGTTCGTTTGGACAGAGCCTCATTCCAAGAGGATCAAGATCAAGTTGAGAGTCCAGAAAGAGGTTCTTCACGGAGCAATACTCGAGCAAGCTTACACCGTGGAGTATGTTGTGCAAGATCAGCTGTGTGAGTCTTGTGCGAGGGTGCAGGCTAATCCCGATCAGTGGGTTGCTTCTGTGCAGCTGCGACAGCATGTTTCGCACAGGCGCACGTTTTTCTACCTGGAGCAGCTTATCCTTAAGCACGACGCTGCGAAAGATGCCATCAGAATCACGCAGATGGATCAGGGTATTGATTTCTTCTTTGGTAAGCGGAGCCATGGTGTCAAGTTTGTCGAGTTTGTTGGTAAAGTAGCACCGACTAGGAGCCGTACGGATAAGCAGCTCGTGTCGAAAGACTCGCACACAGATCAATGCAATTACAAGTACACTTTCTCGGTGGAAATCAGTCCTATTTGTCGCGAAGATCTGATATGTCTTCCGCCTAAACTCTCTGTCAGTTTGGGGAATCTCGGACCGCTGGTGATATGCACTAAGGTAACGAACAGCATAGCTCTATTAGATCCACGGACCCTTCGCCAGTGTTTCCTCGACGCTGAGCAGTATTGGAGATCATCTTTTAATGCCTTGTTGTCGAGCAGAGAGCTTACAGAGTACGTGATCATAGATATGGAGGAGGTTCGGAACGTTGGTGGGTCGAATTGTGTTTTGGCCGATGCACATGTAGTGCGCGTATCGGATTTGGGGAGGAACGACCGCCACTTCATCGTGAGAACACATTTAGGGCATGTCTTGAGATGTGGGGACTACGCTCTCGGTTACGACCTGTACAGTGCCAATAGTAACGATTTCGAATTGGACAAATACAGAGGTGTGATCCCCGACGTGATACTGATCAAAAAGAGCTATGAAGAGACGCGACGGGAGAGGCAGCGCAAGTCTCGTTCGTGGAAGCTCAAGTCTCTTAACATGGAGGTCGATAATGGTAGGGAACACGAGGAGAAGATGAACACCGAGTACGAACAGTTCTTGAGAGATCTGGAGGAGAATCCTGATTTGAGATTCAATCTGTCCCTGTACCGCGATAAAGAATACGAGCCATCAATGGCTTCCGTGGCTGATGACGAGGACGTTCCTTCCGTTCCATTGGACGAGCTGCTTGCAGATCTTGATCTAGGTGATGAGGAATCCGAGGAGGATGAAATGATGGAATGAGTTGGAATTCGGAATCGCTGCTCGACTCCTCAGGTATTCTATTTTTTGACATGTTTTTGCAAGTTTATACTGTATTTAACCATTTATCCTGCTGTTATAGGCAATCAACAATTTTGTTCAATTCTGCGGTTAGAGAATTTACAGTTTGAAAATTGAAACATAGTTTATTTCAATTATGAATTTATATGCTAAAGTGTGTTTAAGGGTGAGGATTTATTATTATTTCTTGTATGATCTGCTATTTCACTTATGAGGTTCAATTCTGGTTCGTCTTGTAACTCAGCGGCAGATGCAAAAAAAAATGTTGTAACGAGCTTTATTGATAGTACTAAGTTCTTATATAGTCGAATATGTATATACATATTAAAAAATAGTTATATGGTATAAAGAATCACATCAATAATAGTGCATGTAAGAATATTTTTTAACTTTCTATTTTTCATTTTGAATTTTTTTTCTTCCTTTCTCAAAGCAATTTTTTCGATAATTTCAGCCACTTAACAATTTTGATAAAAGCGAATAGAAAACAAGGAAAAAGTTTGTGTGGTAGGGGCTTAAGCCCCTTCGACTTTATAAGTTGTGTCTGCCCTTGGCTTTAACCTTAAAGTTTTTCTTATCAATTATCTATGGCAAAAGATGCAGTCATCTGTCTAGTGTTGTTGATGTTTTTCAACTAAATGATTGTGTTTTCTTCATAACTCATTGACGGTGATATTATTATAGTATGATTTTACGATTGTCATATCATATCATATATAACTTTGAATGTTATATTGTGAACACGTATTAAAATAAGCTATAACTTTACCCAAACCAGGTGTATATATGATGAATTATTTAGAAGAAACAACATAAAGACTGTAAATTATTCAATCATGCGGTCTGCGACTATCAGTTTTCCGTCACCGGGTAGGGCTTCGTAGCAGTTTTTGAATAGTTTCAGGCAATGCTCATTGCTCCAATCATGGCAAATCCACTGCCAAGAAGAAAAGAGAAGTAACTATTTACGATAACTGAGTTAGGTGTGGAGAAAATTAAGAAGAGAGATAAAGAGTGAGGGTAAAGTAGAAGAAAGTAGATGTTTTATTTTTATTTAAAAATGGAAAATAATCATTCGTAGGGAACAACCAGAAAAGGGAAATCAATCATTTGCACTGAGCTGTCCATTTGAGTTGGACCGACCCATTTAACAAGTCTATTCATAATGAATAAAATCAAGATAATAGTTTGTTAGGGCACCCGCAACGCGGGCCGTGGGCGTTCCGCGTTTCGTTCCTCCGGAACGAAACCGTAGCAGAACGCGTTGCGGCGCTACGTTTCGTCACGGTTCCGTGCCCATGCCGTCCCGGGTGCCGTCGGCACGAGACGCGGCACGGTCTGTGCCGCCACGCGCTTCGGCGACGTGGCTCTCCCCGCGACGTGCGTGACGCCCACTCGCTGCCCCGCGAGTGGGCGTCGTCACGGTGACGCAATAATTCGATTTTTTTTTAAAAAAAATCGAATTTTTAAAAAAAATACTTTTATTTATAAAAATTGTTTTTATAATTAAAAACAATTTTTACAAATAAATGAATACAAGAAATTCGTAATATCCCATATATATTTGATGGACTTGCGAATTTATGAAACCATTCTTGGTTGTTTCTTTTTTATAGAGACAACCTTGAATGTTTTATGTTCCACTTTCGATGTGGGACAAACTCATTCTTGGTTGTTTCTCTTTTATAGATACAACCTTGAATGTTTTATGTTCCACTTTCGATGTGGGACAAACTCATTCTTGGTTGTTTCTATTTTATAGAGACATCCTTGAATGTTTTATGTTTCACTTTCGATGTGGGATAAAATCATTCTTGGTGGTTTCTCTTTTATAGAGACATCCTTGAATGTTTTATGTTTCACTTTCGATGTGGGACAAACTCATTCTTGGTTGTTTCTCTTTTATAGATACAACCTTGAATGTTTTTATGTTTCACTTTCAATGTGGGACAACTCATTCTTGGTTGTTTCTCTTTTATAGATACAACATTGAATGTTTTATGTTCCACCTTCGATGTGGGATAAAATCATTCTTGGTTGTTTCTCTTTTATAGAGACATCCTTGAATGTTTTATGTTTCACTTTCGATGTGGGACAAACTCATTCTTGGTTGTTTCTCTTTTATAGATACAACCTTGAATGTTTTATGTTCCACTTTCAATGTGGGATAAAATCATTCTTTGTGGTTTCTCTTTTATAGATACAACCTTGAATGTTTTTATGTTTCACTTTCGATGTGGGACAAACTCATTCTTGGTTGTTTCTCTTTTATAGATACAACCTTGAATGTTTTATGTTCCACTTTCGATGTGGGATAAAATCATTTTTGGTTGTTTCTCTTTTATAGAGACATCCTTGAATGTTTTATGTTTCTCTTTCGATGTGGGACAAACTCATTCTTGGTTATTTCTCTTTTATAGAGACAACCTTTTTATTTTTTTTTTATTTTTTTTCTTTTATAGAGACAACCTTGAATGTTTTATGTTCCACTTTCGATGTGGGATAAAATCATCCTTGGTTGTTTCTCTTTTATAGAGACATCCTTGAATGATTTTGTCTCACATCGAAAGTGAAACATAAAACATTTAAGGATGTCTCTATAAAATTATATTTTAAATTATGTCATTTTTTTTAGGATTTTAATTATGTCTTTTTTTATTTTTTGAATTTTAAGTTGTATTTATATTTTATGTTGTAATGTTATTTTAATTTTAATGAAGTGTGTTTGTTTTAATTGAATTGGATTGGAAATAAAAATAAAAAATGAAATTGAATGAATAGTAATTTAAGTAACGGTTAAGGAACGGATAAGAAACGGAGGGTTGCAGGTTTCGTTCCTTAGTTAAGGAATGGAGTAAAAAAGTACAGTGGGGCCCTCAAATAGTGGTTTAAGGAACGAGATAGGAACGGTATAGGAACAGCGTTGTGGATGGCCTTATATAGCCAATTTGGGCACACTGACTAACAAACATATCCCAGCTAATATGCTCCATCCCTACAAAATATTTATAGCCAATTTGTTATAAATAAATATGTTAGTAACAAGGGTATATGTGTTAAATCATGTCTTAACTATTAATCAATATATCCAATTAACTTAATAACATCCATCCTTACACTATTCTAACTATCTTATTATATCCAATCTAGTACTACTACTACTACTATATTAGCTAATTACCCGGATGAGATGGAGCCTCGTTGATAACGTGGGGCAAATCGAATCATCCAACATCTTAAGTGAAGCTCCAATTCCTCCTCCAACATCCACTAGTGATTTCACACCCTCAAATCCTTTGTATTTTTCAAGAATCTCTTGTACCAACATAGTGGAATGCCCTGCCTGACATAGCTTGATTGAATAGTTTATTAAATCTTGGATATTCGAATCCACCCATTCCATGGGCTCTTTCAAATGCGATTCCTCCTTCAACAATCGCATCTTTCAGATGATACCTACCAACAAACCAACTATATATGTAAACTCAAACCTACCATATATTTTTATCTGAACAAGTGAGTTTATGATACATACCAGGATTCAGCAAAGACCTTGTCTAAGTTGAAGAGCAATAAAGGAGCCATGGAAACACCATCATCATTCTTGATGAAATACTTACACACGCCCCCCAACAAATAGCGGCGGTCGGCGCACTCCATAATGCCGGCCGCGGCCAGGAGGCGGAGGATCCGGTCTATCATGAGGTGGTTATTAGCCTGGATTCGGGCAGCCATTTGAAGATTTAGTACTATGTTGAATTGAAGATTTATTAAAAATTTTGTATTATTATTTTTTTATGAATAAATAAATAATAAGTACAAGATTTTTAGTTTGATGTTTAAATCAAATATAAAATATTGATATTTTTCAAACACTGGAAAGTAAAGCTACTAGGAATCATATTCCTGAGATTCATTTTTCGAGAAATCATTTTCCTTGTCAACTTTACTTTCCGTCAACCAAACATGACGCGTAGGAGTATTTTTATACAACTAGTACAATTTAACTTAAATACAAACTAATATACTAAACATAAAATTAAAATAACTCATTCATATAAGTTAATCACCCAAAACTAAATAATTTATTTAGTACTACTATTATTTAAGAAGCATTACAAATCTCAACCCAGCTACTAAATGAGGCCTCTAAGTATAAATAAAAGGGAAATATTGTAAAAAATATTTTACTAAATACGTAGCAAGAAATGGAAGGATAAATGGAAATGGCCAGCTAAGAACAACCCATTAACTGATATGCTGTATATATTCAGAAATTAAGTAGGCCGAGTCTTTCTTTAGCCCAAAACATTAGACCATCCACTACGCGTCCCGCGCCGGGCTCGCGTCTCGTCCCGGAAGGACGGGTCCTCCGCGGGACGCGTTGCAGCGACCATCCCGTCCCTAGCCCGCGCCCGTCTCGTCGAGACACGGGACGCGCTGTCCCGCCACGCGCCAGCGACACGTGTCTCGTCCCCATGCGTGCGTGACGCCCACTCGCTGGCCCGCGAGTGGGCGTCGTCACTGATGACGCAATAATTCATTTTTTTTAATTCGTTTTTTTTTAATTCGACTTTTAATAAAAAAATCAAACGGTAATATTACCGTTAAATTTTTATTTTCGTTTTTTTAATTTTTTTTATATATTTACTCTATAAATAATCCTATTTCATACTCATTTCAAACACAAACACACATCTATTCCTCTCAAATCCTCTCTATCACTCCAATTTCCATCTTCAATCAACTCAAACAAATGGATCCTTTTGAGCAAATGCGTTAATTAATGGAACAATCACTCGAAGAAGATCGACGACGAGAGGCGGAGGAAGCCGCGCCACCCCCACGACGCTCCCGGAAGGACACGCGACTCTAGCGCCCACACCCAACTCCAAGAGGATCTAATTGAACACATTTGGGAAAACTTTGGCGGAGCAGATTAAATTATGTCATTTTTATTTTTTTAGAATTTTAATTAAGTCTTCGTTTTTTTTTTAATTTTAAGTTGTAATGTTGTTTTAATTTTAATAAAGTGTGTTTGTTTAAATTGAATTGGGTTGAAAAAAAATTTATAAATGAAATTGAATGAATAGTAATTAAGGGACGGTATAGAGACGGTTAAGGGACGGAGCGTTGCAGGTTCCGTCCCTTAGTTAAGGGATGGATGAAAAAAGGACAGTGGGGCCCTCAAATAGTGCTCAAATAGTAGTTAAGGGACGGTTTAAGAGACGGTATAGAGACAGCGTAGTGGATGGCCTTACACGTTCACTTATTAAAGTGACAAATAGTAGTTTTTTGGACTTATCTCATCATAATTAATTTGGTTTTGGCAATATTTAGAGCTTTATAAAATTAAGTGGCGTAAATTCTAATGCAAAATTGATAAAAGAAGAAATAGATAGATAGAGAGAGATAAAAAATAGATAAAATATCACTAATGAAATATTGAACCTAGCTCACAAGAGAGGCACTTGTCATACATGTAAAGATACTGCCATACTAATTTTAGTGGATAGATCAAAATAAAAAAATAAGATTATATTTTATGGATGAATATAGAATTCCTTTGTGTCAACTTTTTACAAATAAGTTTATTAAAGGACTGATTTTTGAATGGTAAGATGTCATTAACATGTAACAAAACAAAGATCTCGGCTTGGATAAGGTACATTATCTTGTATATGAGTTTTTTAGGCCCATTATTGTTAGTCCTTTTATACATGGGCTATAGTACCCATCTGTATCATATTAATTAGTACGGACTAGTATTTCTTTCTGGTTGTGTCAAATTAAATGAGTCATTTTTTAAAATAATCAATATTTAATTTATCTAATTTTATTCTCTCTTTATTTATATATTTTGTTCTAAATATACTTTATTCTCTTTTTTACTAAAAACAACATCTTATTTAACAGAGAATAGAGGGACTATGAAAATACAATATATTAAATTAATTAAGTCCATAATACCATACTATTAAATAAGAAAATTATTGATACATAATTTAGAGTTTTACCTTGAGTTTACAATTACATGAAATAGTTGAAAAGAAACACCAAGGGGTGGTGGCGCAGTTGGCTAGCGCGTAGGTCTCATAGCTTCGAGTAATCCTGAGGTCGAGAGTTCGAGCCTCTCTCACCCCATTTTATATTTTTTTTTTAACCCATTTACTATATTTTCGTGTATTGAATATTGGTTTTTACTTCAGCTTTTAATATGGTTTTTTAACCATTGACTTCACCCTTAATATTTTTTGTTTTTAACCCATTCACTTCATTTTGTGTGGTTTTTCAATTTGTATGGTTTTAATATACTCCCTTAGTCTGTAAAATGTTGTTCCGTTTTGCCATTTTGGACCGTCCGTGGTTCAGTTTTATCTACTTTGCTTTAGTATTTTGGTAAATGGACCTTACTTCCATTAACTCCTTACACTCACATTCCATTATAAAACTAATATATAAATGTAGAACATTTATTCCACTAACTTTTTCAACTCACTATTCTTCAAAAATTTTAAAACTTGTGCCGAGTCAAATTTCGATGAATATGGTTTTTTTACCATCTACGTCATTTTGTGTAGCAGTCAGTGTTTAGTGTGTCACTATTGAATCTACTTAACCTGTCTATTTTGCAAAAGAAAACTCTTCATTTGGTAGATGAATAGATCTTCTGCAAAATCCTTCACCTTGTAGTTTTTGTACATAAACAAAAGAAAATTGTATATGAGTTACCAAAAGTCACATAAAAGATAAAGGCAACAAAATTATATGTTGGGGGCATGACCAAACAAGTTTATAGCCACAACAATATACAAATTTAGACTCATCAAACTTGTCTGGTATTTACACCAAATCCCTTTGAATTTTGATGGTCTAAACATAACTGTAAAGAATATCAGTCTACTCATGTATTCAACGAACTACACTTGAATCTCTCTAAAATTCCACCACTCAAACCACACACCCTCAAAAATTAGAGTACATGCCTTTTTTATCTATCAATCACCACTCAACGAGATACCATCAACCCTCAAAAACCTCCCAACGCCACCACACTTCCTTCATACACCGCGGCACCGTAAAATCACAGTTTCACCCTCCATCATCGTTGGTGCCCGTGGTCTCAAATAGCGTGCCGGTGCATATCCATCCATTGCCCCTCAAGTCAAGTCGCCAGTTGGGAGCGTGGCATTCTCACGGGCGAAAACACCACTGTCAGCCGGGCGTGATCAGAGAGAGAGTAATCCTCGGGCCACAACCCTTTCTCCACCTCTGTGGGGAAGAGGACTGCGTTCTTGATGCTGAATCCTATTGTTTGCTCCGTGCCAAATATGGATTCGCCCCGGACCCCCTCGTTCACCTCCTCCCCTTGCCCCGAGTATGCATTCCATATCCGCTGCTGTAATGAAACCGCACCACAGAGTAAATAAACAAACACATGGCCTTACTCGGGAGACAAACTAAAAGCAGTCTATGTAGTACCTTGAATTCATCGTAGTCAAGAACACCATTTCCATCGATATCTGCTTGCTCCCAAAGCTCGTGAATCTCTTCCTTGTGGAGCCCGTAGCAGTGACCGACCAAATTCAGCTGGGTGTACAAGAAGAAGATGTGTTACTTTGTCTGTTTTCCGAGACATGCCGTGCAACATAAGGACTTCATAAATGAGGAAAGCTAGCTGACCTAGTAGAAATGCTCCTACCTGCTGCAATGCTTCACAGAAGTCATAATATGAGATGCCGTGGCCATGGCCATTCCCCTTTAGCAACGCGAATGCACTGTCCTCTGTGAATAAAGCTCGCTTCAGGTGATACTGAAAGACAAACATGAACCTGTCAAACATTATACGGATTGAGCAGGATATGGATGTGGCGAGGAAAGAACACCATTTATTGCTATTTTCAACTCAAATGCCGAATAAAACACAAGAAAGACGAATAAAACACAAATGTGTTTACATTATAAACACTAGTTGCATATCTAAAAAAGTTAAACTACACAACAATGTATCAAAAATTCAAGCTAGATTTATGGTGAAGACAAGAAATTTGAACATTTTACTCTGCTTGGCTTACCTTGAGCAATCCTGACAATGCTTCACCCCAGCTTGTTCTAAGTAATTTCCTATATCTATTAGGATTAAGGAGCCATATGAAATCCACACCACATATGTTTCCACGGTGATTACGGTGGCTCACCCACTGCAAGAAAATGAGAATGGCATCAGAAGCAGGATTTGGTTGTGGTAGCAACAAATAACTAAATGGTAAATACCTTGTGCGCATCTGCATCAGTATAAAGATGGGCAGCATCATATGATGAAATGAATCCTTGAGACCTTAGAAACTTGTAAATATGTCCACTCTTGCTCCCATTCAAGTCACTAACACATCAAACAGATACACCAAACACTTTATTCTCCTCTCATATAGGACTTGGCGTTTAAACATAAAGCAACACGTACCCGCAAAGTAGGATTGGTAAAGGGTTGAGGTTTTTGTCTTTCTGGTATGACTCCACATATTGCAATATTTTGTAGATCTTTCAAACAAATAATGGCACAAACCAATTCAGTAATGCCAATGGCTGATTTCAGTTTAATCATGAGAAGGAGTTTCAACATACCTGCCTTAGCCGCTCCAAGCACAAACTCGAATCATGTGGAAACAACAAATGAGTGTTCACTATGAGAATTTCTTGGCGTATGCAGTTGCTTCGCAATTGAGAAAAGCGAGGAATTAGCTCGACATGAAGTAGCTGAGCCACACGGTCACCAACATCATTAAACAGCAACTCTTTGTGGTTGATGACCCTAAAGTAGTCCTTATGCACAGCAATCAAAAGACCTTTCCAAATTCAAGAAATAAAAACTTCATGATGGGATAACAAGCTTGGTTTATTTATTATTGAAACTCCAGAGCATGAAACATTGTATAACAGACTAAACCTACATGTCCTACAAATCAGAATGCAGGTTACATTAGTGAACCTATTTTCCTCTATAGGAAGAGCATTCAGTCTGATCCCAATGATATGATAGCAAACACAACATCAATATGTATAAGAAATGAAAGATTGGTAAATTTTATAATCTACCAAATCAAAATAACAATAGACAAGGTAAAGAAACATCTAATCCCACAAATAAGGATGATAGAATACCATCGCCTCGATTATTCGTCCTGGCGAGCTTGAAACTGTCATATCCAGCATCTCCAAGCCTCTTATCATATATGCTCACAAGCTCCTCGTTCCCAACCCAAAATTCCTGCTCATTTGAAATCCGATCTTAATCAAACTTGCACTATTTCAGAAAAAAGAGGGAAAACAAAACCTGAAGGCAGATAATGGAAGATCTTTCACACAACAACCAATCCAAAATCCTTTTGTTCCTCTTTTGCCAAATTTCCTTCACGTCGCTTTCTCGACATTTAGGATCCTGCTCTCAGGATTGCAACCAACATTATTTCAAGGAAGAATACGAAATGAAAATTAATCCGAAACACACACCACCAACAGCAGCAGCTAGCAGCATGAAATTGCATAATTTCAAAATAGAAAACAGAGGAAGAATCAACTATATCGAACAAGTAAAACATATACCTCATGATCAAGTCGTTTGTAAATAGGAGCAAGGATGTTGAAAGTCGTGCAGGAGAAACAAGTCGCATCCGTGATCGAGGAAGCTATCGCGTAACTGCCAATTCTCGAAACCCTGTCATTGTTCTTCCCCCCCATTAATAACAAAGTATACGTGAGAAATTGAAGTTGCGATGAAACAATAGCTGAATAATGTATAATGCATAGGAGAGAGAGGAATGAATGACGATGTTTGCTTCGCAGGTGGCGATGAGAGGGAATGCAACCAACGAATGCAGAGAAGATGTTGGAGCTCCTCAGGATGATGGCGATGGCGATGGCGGTGGCTTTATTTGAATGAGAATGAGAGAAAGAGAGAGAGAGGAGAAGGGAGGGAGGGGAATGGTGGTGGTGTGTGGCTTTGTGTGTGTGTGTTGTGTGTGTTTATTGTTCATTGAAATAATTATTATTGTGCTCGAAAATCTTGGCAAATTCATGTGGCCAAATTTTCCGCAGTGTGAATCGCGTGTTGTTTAATCTATCCTATATTTCCTTTTTGGATATTATTATGATATATTTTAGATATTTTCATGATATTATTTTGGTAAAAATTAGAGGCTTAGAGCTCGCTAAGTAATCCATGTAATTCGGACGTATTGAATCATATACGATTCTGAAGATATTATTTAGAGGATCGGCAACGCTCACCCTCGCGCATTGCATGGGGACATGACTCATTGGCGAAGTGTCGGGCCATCACGATTATGCAGGGCATTTATATAAAATACATGAATGAACGCATATTAAAAAAAAATTGATACAAGCTAACTAGATAAGTTTTCCAAATTTCACTAAAAATAATAAATTTACGTTGTTTAGATGGTTGATATGGCTTTTGCATCATAATTTATGTACTCCATATTTTTGTAAATATGACTAAATTTTAAAACTCTATAATAAAAAATTATTTGGGGCTCAAGTACCTTAACCACACATCATTTGTAGCTAATGCCATTTTTTGCTGTTATTAGTTTTTATAAAATTATTATTTTTCGAGACAACCTAAAAGTATATATTATTTAAGACAGTCTAAAATAAATACAACTCAACTATTTTGAAATGGACCTATAATATCATTATAAGTATATGCATATATCATTAAAGTCTATATAACTCATAATCTCATATCTATAATACATTGATACGCACAATATCAATATACACCATAATAATTTTTCTTATAGCAACTACCTTATCTTTAATGACTAGTCACATGATTTTTATTTAAATTAATTAAAAACACATGCCTACATGGCATGCTTTATATCATTAGATCAATAAATGTAATAAATAATATTGGTCCATAATTCTCATTTTAGTTGTGTATCTTATTTGATAAGAACTCCTCTCTATGTATATGCATATGATTACGAAATCAATATTGTTTGAGTACTATTCCGTTTTGGACAAGAATGAATCATGAAACATTGAAAAAATAACTTTCTGATTTAATATTTTGTTCTTATGAAACCAATTTAAATTTTATCAAATTTGATTTAAATACCTATTTATTATTTCTTTATTAAAATATGCGGAGTAAATGAATTTTTATGGGCTCGGTAATATTTTCTGGGCCGAGTAGCACTTCAGCCCACTTGAGAGCAAATGCAAGTACTGACCTAATATTTCGTATATAAACCTGTTATTAGGGTTTTACAATTTCTCCGCAGCTTGAGTTCACCTGAGAGAGAGAGAGGGTGAGGAGTGAGAGAGAGGAGCAGCAGTGGTTGCTAACATTCGTCTCCAATATGGTTAGTTTCCGTCTACGTTTCATGTTACTGATGTATATTTTTGATCTATTATTCTTCCATACGCCTAAGGATTTTGTTTTCCTGCTGAATTGGCGGTTTCGGAGTTTTCATGTTTTTTTTTCTGGATTCGCTAGCTGGTTCATACTCAGATTTGGTTTTCGCTCGCTTTTTATTGTTAGGGTTGTAATTTTTATATGTTTCGACAATCAGTGACATAGAAACTGCATTAGGGAAGTGATTGGTCGTTTATCCTGGTCGTTTATCGAGAAACAGTTGCTACAATTATAGCATCGTGTTGAAAGTTGCTCGACTCTGGTGCGATACCTATGATTAGTTTTACTGATTACGGTTGGGATTAATTAAATATTTTGACTCACTTTTTCTGATCCAAATTGATGTAGTCAATTAAATTTCCTTCTACAAAAATATGGAATTCAAATTGGTATTGTCCGTGTTTTGCTGGTTTATGCTATTAACTTGTCATACAAAGTAAAATTTACAGGTCATATTTTTAGCCTATTAACTTGCTAACCTGTCACACAAAGCTTGTTTTATTTTCTGTTTTTAATGCCTTGTTGAACTTCAGGCTAGAGGTTTGAAGAAACACTTGAAGAGGCTCAATGCCCCCAGTCATTGGATGCTTGACAAGCTTGGTGGTGCTTTTGTAAGTAGTTGCTAGCCTCTTTTGTGATTGAGACAATAGTTGTCAATGTTTGTATTAATCGCCCTCAACCTATCTGTTACAGGCCCCCAAACCATCACCTGGACCCCACAAATCCAGGGAATGCCTCCCATTGATTCTGATCCTCAGGAACAGGCTCAAGTATGCTCTTACTTACCGTGAGGTTATTGCTATTTTGATGCAACGTCACATTCAGGTTGATGGAAAGGTCAGGACTGACAAGACTTATCCTGCTGGTTTCATGGGTATGCATTCCCCTCTTTACCTCTATCAGCATTTGTTTTCTAAACTATGTTGGGTGATTTAGGTACTCTTTATGTTATTTTTGCCAATGTCATGTTATATGCTTGATTAAATCCTTTTTACTTCAACTTGTTTAATGTGATAAACAGCTTGCATGAACTCTTCTTTTACTTGTGGAGTAGTTTGCTACCAGTTTTTGTGTAGCTAGTTTGATACCATACTTGACTCTTCTTTCATTACAGATGTTGTGTCTATTCCAAAGACCAATGAGAATTTCCGTCTTCTCTATGACACCAAGGGTCGCTTCAGACTTCACTCTATTCGTGATGACGAGGCTAAGGTATGTCTGCTTAGTCGTTCTTGTTTTTCAATAAAATTAAGTTTCTATAGACACGATGTGTACATGCTAGTTGTTACTGTTTTGTAGTTGAAACTTTTACTGTGTTTCTTGTTCAATAGTTTATGAACAAGATAGTCACTTTTATGCTATTTTTAATCCAATTTTACTATCTTTGTAAACCTGTTATCAATGTTTTGCTTGCTACCATTGTAGTTCTCATCAAATTATTATGTCATGCAGTTCAAGATGTGCAATTTTGTAAACCTATTATCAATGTTTTGCTTGCTGCCATTGTAGTTCTCATCAAATTATTATGTCATGCAGTTCAAGATGTGCAAGGTTCGTTCAGTTCAGTTTGGAAAGAAGGGCATTCCTTACATCAACACTTTTGATGGAAGAACCATTCGCTACCCAGACCCTCTCATCAAGGCCAACGACACTATCAAGCTGGACCTTGAGAGTAACAAGATTGTCGATTTCATCAAGTATGATGTGGGCAATGTTGTCATGGTGACTGGTGGTAGGAACAGAGGACGTGTTGGTGTGATCAAGAACCGTGAGAAGCATAAGGGAAGCTTTGAGACTCTTCACATTCAGGATGCTACCGGCCATGAGTTTGCAACCAGATCAGGTAATGTGTTCACAATTGGCAAGGGTACGAAGCCATGGATATCTCTTCCAAAGGGCAAAGGTATTAAGTTGACCATTATTGAGGAGGCAAGGAAGAGGCTTCAGGCTCAGGCTGCTACAGCTTAGTTGTTTAAATTGTTTTGGAAGTTTTACGATGAGATGATCATTGTGCTATATTATAGGATCTTTTGTTGCAAACTTATGTGTTTTCCAACCTTAAATTTTGACAATTTTGATAAAGTTATGCTACTATATTTCCCATTTCGTATGTTGGATAATCTTGTATTTTGGTATTTGCTTTATGAAATTTGATTTCTTTCACATGATTACTTTTAGTTTTATTCATTGTCTTGCGTTGTGACACTCATCCTTGAAAATAATTATTCTGCAATCCCTGAATTTCTCACTGGTTGAAACTATTTATTCTAGGATTCTTTTCTATAGAAAGTGTTTACTTTGATGTTTGACAAAACACATGATTGATTAATCATTGTCACTGTTATCAGTATTTATCTTAATATTTTCAATAGTACTTTAAGAATTATGCAAAATTAGTTCAAAATGTAAGTGTTATCACTTGCCTAAATTAATTTAAGGCTCAAATACTTGTCTTTAAGCTATCTAGTGATATATGGAGAAAGGATGACACAATTAAGGGTTGGACGTTAGTCCAAAATATACTATTACTTCCACAATTATATACTGTATCAATATCATAGATGATAGAGAAAGATAGGTAATAAAAGTGGAACGTTTCATAAATATCTTGTTCATAGATAGCTAAACTTACAAACTTAAAACAAAATCTGATTTTCCAAATTGACTTTGAAATAGGTCTTTAAAATGAGCAACTTAACAACTTGTGCATATCTTCCAATTTGATCCAAATCTTGAGCTAAAATATGTGGACTCCAAAATGCTTGCAAAGTTTGAATAGAACATACATGTGTCTGAAGAAACGACCGGTCAACGGAAGAGAGAAAGTCACCATGTCACATAGATTTGAACCACGACGAGAAACACTCACCCGTAACAAATTGGCTCACACCAATCTCCTATTTTATCATACTACTACCTCTTTTTTTAATATTATTTATAACCAAATAAAGTAAGGGGCATGGTTAAAAATAGCCGGCGATAGGCCCAATTAAAATAGAAATCAATTTAGAAAACCAGCCCATTTTGCAACGACCATATTTAAATCAAATTAGGGTTCTTTACATCAAATCCGCCATAGCTAGGGTTTTTGTTCATCTTCCCAGAGCTCACACACACCCACACACGAAGAAATGAAGACGATCCTATCCTCTGACTCCATGGATATCCCCGACGGCATCAAAATTAAGGTGAACGCCAAGGTGATCGAGGTCCAAGGCCCGAGGGGAACACTCTCCCGCAACTTCAAGCATCTAAATCTGGATTTCCAGCTTGTCACTGACCAGGAAACCGGGAAGAAGAAGCTGAAGATCGATGCCTGGTTCGGCAGCAGGAAAGCCACCGCCTCCATTCGCACCGCGCTTAGCCACGTCCAGAATTTGATCAACGGTGTCACCAGCGGCTACCGTTACAAGATGCGTTTCGTTTACGCTCACTTTCCGATCAACGCTTCCATCACTGGCAGCGGCACCGCCATTGAGATCCGCAACTTCCTTGGCGAGAAGAAGGTAGCACAAGTTTTCTGTTTATTTTTTTATGTTATGGATTTTTCGATTTTATATATTCAAATGTTGCCACAAGTATTGATAGTGTTGATGATTTTGTTGATGTTTGACTTTGCGCTTTTAAATTTTAGAAATATTGTTCTCCCTTCGTAGCTGCATCAGCGGTTATATAAATCTTAATTGTTTGAGCTATGGTGATTGCTCTCCTAAATTTTGGAAACAGTTGTGATGCATTTCAGAAATCCGGTTCTTCATTTTCAGCTGTGCCATATCCTATACCGTGCTTTTGAATTTCGAGTTTCGATTTAAAGTGGAATTCGAAGAAATTTTTATGTTTCAATTGATATTTGAAATGCTAGAGTATTTGAGATGAAATTGGTAACAATATCTGGGGACATGCTATGTTTTAGAGTACTCTTTAGATTTTATTTGAAAATATATTTTTTGTGACTTAACCCATTGCTGGAGGCCTTTGCATAACAATTTTCGTAAAATTTGGATTTGAATAAATTTTAAAAAAATAACTTTTGTATTGACCTAAGCCCCTTGAGCTCCTCATTTGCGTCTGTCCATGCTTGTTATATATCTCTCGATAAAGATTGCATGTCTTTTCTTAGTTAGATCTGTCCTTGGTTCTACTAATGTCTCACATACTTGTCCCTGTCAAATTGAACACAGGTGAGGAAGGTTGATATGCTTGAAGGGGTTTCCATTGTGCGGTCTGAGAAGGTGAAGGATGAGCTTGTTTTGGAGGGCAATGACATCGAGCTCGTTTCTAGATCATGTGCTTTGATAAACCAGGTATTCCAACATTGTTTACCAATGATGTTAAATTGAGAATATATCTTTTCACTATAATAAATGAACACTATTCTTGGATGCACTTTGCTTACCACCCATTATTTGTCCTACTTTGATTTTCATACTGACGTGTCTGTGTACTAGAAAAACAACTTTCAAAAATAAACATCTTATGTACATATGCCTTTCTTTAATTGCTATGCGCAACACTGGGCTGAATTCTTTAGTGGACTATATAATTCAGACCCGGATGTGTTGTATCATCCAATGCATACATAGTTTATGCTTTTTTTTACTTGTACAGAAATGCCATGTGAAGAACAAGGATATTCGGAAGTTCCTTGATGGTATCTACGTAAGTGAAAAAGGGGCTATAGCTGTTGAAGAATAAGTAAGTTGATTGCCTTGCTTTCTTTTGATAGTCTCTTTTTTGGACTAATTTTCAATTTAGTCAAATATTATTATAGAGCTTATTATGAATAGATAGGTGCTTGTGGTATTTACAGTTTTTTTTATCACGAGAGTTGCTTAATGGAAACACAGGTCATTTGATGTAAGAATGTTACTCTCCGTTTACATATTCAACGACTTCCTTGAATTTGTAAAGAATTTCATTTTTCTTCGATGAAAAATGACCATGCTTATCTCTTTTATACATCCTTTTTTTGGTGGTGAAATGTTTGATCTTGAAATTTTATTTTGTCGGGGTTCGGTTAATTTTTTGATGTTAAATGAGTTTTGGTTATGTTGTCTCTAAGTTTCAGTGTATTCTATATAATTTCTTGAACTTTTGTTTTTCGTAGAATGTTCCCAATTTTTTTATTTTTTCCATAAAATGTTCTGCACAACTCTTGACTTAATCTTGGTTTAGCAAAAAAAACAAAAGAAGGGTGGTATTGCCTTTTTCCTAACTTAAATGTTGGGGATGCATTCTAAAATATGCTAAAATCAGAGATATTTTTTGAAATATGGTAAGGTTGGTGATGTGAAATATAGGTACTCTTTTATTTTAAAATGAAAAATTTCACCTCAGTTTTCCAATCGAAATTTTTTATGGTGTTAAAACTCTATTATTAATATTATCTAAAACATGAATTAAATTTGTTATGGTTCTGAATGTTTAATTTCTTTGTTTCGTTTTGGCTTGGTATAATGATTAAAATTCCAAATTAGTAATGTCTGGGTGCTCACCTTCTCGAGTCTGGTGGCTTCGTATCCAAGTAGATTGCGAAATTCAACCCGGAAAATGTGAGTGCGTGCAATGTCCGTGTGCTAATCTTGCTGCAGCGCCGTGTGTGCATGACACGGCGCGCTCAATGCTTCTTTGAGAATGGCTCGCTTATGCTATATTGAAGTTGGATTAAGATTGACCTATCCAAGAATAGGACATTCTTTTTTTTGTTTTTGTTTCACATGGAGATTTGATTGTTCAAATTTTCTGATATGATCATAGATAAGCCATGCCTTCCCAATTAATGTTCTTTTGAATTATACTTAATTCATTCACTTTATAGAATGAATAGCAAAACTGATGATGACATGTATTTACCATAAATATAATAAATAAATGATTAACTTTATATCCTTAAGGGGTTTGAAAGACTTTGTCTTCCAAAAGTAATAAAAAGGTAAAAAAATCCTCATATATGATTATGATTATACCCTATGTTTAGAGTATCCACAATCGTGCTCTTGCCAGCGGCAAGGTTGTGAGCCCGGGCTACTTTTTCTGCCTGCTCTCTGGTAAGAGTACAACACCCACAGTTGTGCCCTTCCGCAAGGACGAGCACAATTAATTTAAAATTCAATTAAACAAAAATATTTCCATAATACTAAAAGTCATTAAAAAAACCTAAATAATATTACAAATGACAAATAAAATAAAAACGACATAATTAAAATCCTAAAAATTAAAAATTACATAATTAAAATACTAAAAATTAAAAAAACCACTACTTGTTACCGAATTGCGCCCACATGTGTTTGATTAGGTCTTCTTGTAGCTGAATGTGGGTTCGGGTATCGCGCATTGTGTGTCTTGTCTCGATCCTCTGGCCAACCGTCGTATGCTCACCTCGGCGTGGGGGAGACCTCGCTGTTGAGCTTCCGGCTTTATCCTCGTCGTAGTATTCTTGTTCTTTGCGCTCCGCTTCCGCCATAAGATGGGTGAAATCCATTTGAGGTTTTGAGTGAGGGATGAATGTGTTGATAGTTTGTATGAGAATTATGAATGAGAGATGATTTGATGTGATAAATGGATGATGAATGTGTGTATTTATAGATGATTTTGGGGGAAAAAATAAAAAAAATTCAGAAAAACGGGCAAAAAAACGGTCATATTTTTTGGGATTTGGATTTTTTTTTATCATTATTTAAAATTAAATAACGAATTTTAAATAAAAAAATATCATAGCCGTTGCCCAATCGCGTGCTGCCACGTCGCCTGCTCGCTGGCACGGTGCTGCTCGATGCATCGAGCAGCGGCGGCGAGCCTCGTCCTTGCCGTTGGCACGAACGGACGCGGGGCCGGTGATGAATCCGCGAATTATTGAGGATGATGAATGCTCGTAAAAATAAATTACGACACGGAAATTTTACGTGGTTCGATTTACTGAGGTAAATCTACGTCCACGGGAAGAAAAGAGGGCAGAGTTGTATTGCTTGATCTGTTTTCTACAGCTTACAATACAGACTTGCTATTTTGTATTTTATCTCTAGAGATCGAGAGAAAGTAAAAAATATCTATCTGATCTAGGTTCTACTTATACAAAGGACCAAGATCGTGGCATGCAGCTATTTACTAGGTAGTGGATGTCGTGGAGATCGTGGCGATCTTGCATGGGTCCACTATCCTGCATGAGTTAATGACTGCTTGACACCACTAAATAGATCGTGGGTGTAGTGGAGGTGGAAATCCTGCATGAGTCCACTATCTCCTAGTTCGGTCGAATACTGAGACCGAACTGCTGAATTATTGCCGAGCAGCTTTTTGCCGATCTGAGAGTAGAGCTTGATGCCGACCTGAGAGCAGAGTTTGATTGGTTGGCTTTTACCGAGCTGTAAGCTGGGGCCGAACTCTTTGGTTGTGCCGGACTGAACTCTTTAGTCATGCCGGACTGATACTCTTTAGTCATGCCGAACTGATACTCTTTCTTGGGCTTTAGGCTGATGGGCTTTACTGCTGTTGGGCTTGTTTAGTACGTACTCCATCACTACCCCCCCCGAAAAGTGAAGTGAATCACTTCGGCATTCTGGATAAAGGTACGGGGTAAGTTGATGTTTGTCCTCGGTTTGATGAAGTGAACTCTTCTTTGACCGGACTTGGTTTGTGTCCTAATTTGGCGAGTTTTATCGCTCGGATCGAACTTTCCGTTGTCCTAATTTGGGGATCGGACTTTCCCTTGTCCTAATTCGGCGAGTTTTATCGCGTGGATTGGACTTTCCCTTGTCCTAATTCAGGCAAGTTTTATCGCGAGAATCGGACTTTCATTGCAGTTCGTTTCAGACGAAGTGCTTGATTTTTAAGCCGAATTGTGGTCTTGTATCCTCTTTAGAAGCTTGGACTTCACAATCGTTGGCTTATTGCAGCTCGTTTCAGACGAACTGCTTGTTTAAGCTGAATTGTGGTCTTGTATCTTCTGTAGAAGCTTTGACTTACAATCGTTGGCTTGTTGCAGCTCGTTTCAGACGAACTGCTTGTTTAAGCTGAATTGTGGTCTTGTATCTTCTGTAGAAGCTTTGACTCACAATCGTTGGCTTGTTGCAGCTCGTTTCAGACGAACTGCTTGTTTAAGCTGAATTGTGGTCTTGTATCTTCTGTAGAAGCTTTGACTTACAATCGTTAGCTTATATATGTTCTAAGAAGGGGATCAGCCTTCGAAGAACAAGATACCTCAGTAACATTTGTAAGAGACGACACGCACAGAGACAGACAAAACACATAGACAAAAACGCATAGAGGCAAATTAAAAGCACATAGAGAAACAAAGATCAAGCAAACCAAAAAAAGCACATTGACCGGACAGGACTCAAGACTGACTGACCGGACTGTCTCTTACAAATGAAACTTCTTGAGGTTGGAAATGTGCCATGTTCGGGGTACCTGTTCTCCTGACATGTGAGCCAATTTGTAAGACCCTTTGCCGAGGACTTCTGACACCCGATACGGACCTTCCCATGTGGGTTCGAGCTTGCCCAGCTTTTCTGCTCGGCTTACTTCGTTGTTTCTCAAGACGAGATCTCCCACTTGAAATTGCAGCTTCTTCACCCTTTGGTTGTAATATCGGGCTACTTGCTCCTTGTACTTGGCTGCTTTTATGCATGCCAATTCTCTTCTTTCTTCGGCAAGATCTAGCTCGGCTCTCAGTCCGTCGTCATTCATTTCTGAGGAGAAATTTAGAGTTCGGGGACTGGGTACGCCGATCTCCACCGGAATTACGGCTTCAGTGCCGTACACAAGGCTGTACGGAGTTTCACCGTTGGAGGTTGTGGGTGTAGTTCGGTAGGACCATAGGACTTGAGGGAGATTTTCTACCCATTGTCCTTTGGCTTGTTCTAACCGAGCTTTTAACCCTTTCACCAGGATACGATTTGTTACCTCCGTTTGTCCGTTTGCTTGTGGATGAGAGACCGAAGTGAACCGCTGTTGAATATTCAGCTCTTGGCACCAATTCTTGAACGTCTTGTCGGTGAACTGAGTCCCGTTATCCGAGATGAGGATGTGGGGTATGCCAAATCGGCACACTATGTTCTTCCAGACGAAATCCAATGCCTTCGAGCTTGTTATCGTAGCTAATGGTTCAGCTTCCACCCACTTCGTAAAGTAGTCCACGGCAACGATTAGGAATTTCATTTGCCGAGGAGCTTGAGGAAGTGGTCCCACTATGTCTATGCCCCATTGCATGAAAGGCCAAGGGCTTTGCATAGTGAATAGATCGGTCTGCGGCATCCTTGGGATATTTGCATGGATTTGGCACTTCGGGCATGTCTTGACGAGCTGCACTGCTTCTTGTACCAAGGTTGGCCAATAATATCCCCATCTTAGAACTTTTTTAGCTAAAGCTCTAGCTCCGATGTGGCTGCCGCACGATCCTTCATGAACTTCTCTGAGGATGTAGTCCGTCTCTTCTGGTCCTACGCACCGCAATAACGGCTGGAGGTAAGACTTTCTAAAGAGGACTCCTTCATGAAGTTCGTACCGAAGTGCTCGGCACGTGATCTTCCGAGCTTTTCTCTTATCCTCGGGCAATTGTCCTTGATCCAGATACTGCAAGATCGGCGTCATCCAGTTCGGCGAGCTGGATACTGAATGTACCTCGGCTTCATCAATGCTTCGATGCATTAATTCTTCCGCCTTTGAGCTCGGATCTGAGGCCAACTTACTTAAGGTATCTGCTCGGCTATTTTCCGCTCTGGGAATGCGGATTATCCGAAAATAGGAGAAACTTTGGCTGATGCTTTGCGCTTTGTCCAAATACTTCTTCATTCTCTCGTCACGAGCTTCACTTGTACCCAACATGTGATTTACTATGACTTGTGAATCACAATGGACTTTGAGAGATTTGACGAGTAGACTTTGCGCTAACTGGAGTCCGGCCAGGAGGGCTTCGTACTCGGCTTCATTATTAGTAGTGGGGAATAGGAACCGAAGTGAGTAGGTTACCTCGTGTCCGTCGGGAGCGACGAGTAAAATACCAGCTCCACTTCCTATCTTGTTTGAAGCTCCATCTACGAATCCGCTCCAGCAGTCTGGCGGCTCTACTTCGGATTCCAAGGGCTGTGCTAGTTCGGCATTGGTAGAATTTTTCTGTTCGGCAATGACAGGGATTGCTTGATCGAACTTGGCCTCTGCAAGAAAATCTGCCAAGGCTTGTCCCTTGATGGCTTTCCGAGGTAGGTACTCGATTGAGTGTTCTCCCAGCTCTATGGCCCATTTGGCGATTCTGCCTGATGCTTCTGGCTTGGTCAAAACTTGCCGAAGAGGCAGATCGGTTAAGACGCATACCTTGTGAGCATAGAAGTATGGCCGCAGTCTCCTTGCTGCATTTACTAACGCCAGAGCAATTTTTTCCAGAGGTTGATACCTTGTTTCTGGACCTCTTAATGCTCGGCTTGTAAAGTAGATGGGAAACTGCTTTAGGCCTTCTTCTCGTACAAGCACCGCGCTGATGGTTTGATCTGATGCCGCTAAGTATAAGAATATTACTTCGGCTTCTGTTGGAGCAGAGAGAATAGGAAGCTCGGCTAGATAACTTTTGAGCTCGTCAAAGGCCTTTTTCTGCTCGGCTCCCCACTCGAACTTTGGTGCCTTTTTCAACACCTTGAAGAACGGCAGTTGCTTTTCGGCTGCTTGAGAAAGGAATCGATTCAGTGCGGCTAGGCATCCGGTTAGCCTTTGCACGTCATGTATGGACTTCGGCATTGCCATGTTCTGAACGACTTGAACTTTTGAGGGGTTTGCCTTGAGTCCGTCCTTTGAAACCCAACAACCCAGAAACTTTCCCGAATCTACCAAAAAGGTACACTTTTGGGGATTAAGTTTGAGGTTGGCTTTCTTGAGCACGCTGAGAGTGGACTTGAGGTTGTGCTCGTACTCCGAAGTGCTTTTGCTTTTGACGACTATGTCGTCGACATACACTTCAACCTGTTTTCCGATTAGGTGCCGAAAAAGCTTGTCTACCATCCTTTGATAAGTGGCTCCGGCATTCTTTAAACCGAATGGCATCTTTTTATAAGCGAAAATGCCGAAATCGGTAATGAAAGCTGTTTTCGGAGCGTCACTCTCATCCATCAACACTTGGTGATATCCTTTGTATAAATCAAGAAAACAGAAAATTTCGAAGCCGATCAAAGCTTCTACTTTTTTATCTATATTCGGAAGGGGATAGCAATCTTTAGGACAGTGCTTGTTTAGATCGGTAAAATCTATGCACATCCGCCATCCTCCTCCTTTTTTCTTGATCATCACAGGATTGGCCACCCAAGAAGGATATTTCACCTCGAATAGTACATCCGCTTTTAGTAATTGGCGGACTTCGTCATGGATGACTTGGCTTCTTTCTGCCGCAAAGAGTCTTTGCTTCTGTTTTACTGGCCGGATTGAAGGATCAATATTTAACCGATGAGTGATTACCTCGGGGGGCACTCCGGTCATGTCCAACGGAGACCATGCAAAGACATCTTTGTACTCCTTGAGGAGCTGAATGGTCTTTTCCCGGAGTAGAGGCGTTCCTGCGAAGCCGATCTTGACCGTTCTGGATGGATCATCTTCGTATAACTGAACGGTCATTGAGTTCGGCTCTGAAGTGACTTCGGTCATCTCGCTTGCCTCTGACTCCGGTTGCTGTGATTGCTATGCTTGATGGTGCCGAACTGATTGTTCGGCACTTTTAAGCGCAATCTGCAGACATTCTTTTGCTCTCTTTTGATCACCTCGGATGACCGCTATCCCACCTTTAGTGGGGATCTTGATGGTGAGGTGATAAGTAGAGCAAACGGCCCGAACTGTGTTGAGCCAGTCTCTCCCCAGGATGATGTTGTACGGGGACCGAGCTTTCACCACAAAGAACTCGATCATCGTATTGGAGCTTGTAGGCGCTTTTCCCACCGTGATTGGAAGGCTGATAATACCTTCAGGGCGGGTGTCCTCCTGGGCGAAACTTTTCAGAGGAAGCGGAGCCGGACTGAGCCGAGCTGGATCCACTTCCATTTTATCGAAACATTCTTTAAAAAGAATGCTGACTGACGCTCCTGTATCCACAAATACTCTGTGGATCAGTTTGTTTGCCACTCCGGCTTGAATGACAATAGCGTCTTGGTGAGGAGAGATGGCTGGGACGGGATCGGCATCTGAAAATGTAATCGCTTCGTCTTTCTTCAGCCTTTTATGTGTTGGCTCCTCTTGATTGGAACCTCTGCGTTCTGCTTTTAGGGACGACTTAGTCTTCCCGGCAGGGAGAGCATCAATAGTCAGGATTACTCCATCATATTGCGGCTCGTCGTCGTCTTCGGGATCCTCATGCCTTTTCGGATCCTGAGGATTGCAGTTCGCACCTCTCTGTCTTTTGTTCTTTTTCGGCTGCTTGCTTTGGTATTTTTTTAACGTTCCTGTTTTCACAAGAACATCAATACCTGCAGCCAAATCTCGGCACTCCTCGGTATCGTGTCCGTGGGCTTGATGGAAGGAGCAATATTGATCCTGAGGTCGCCGCGCGGCCGATTTCGTCATCCGCCTTGGTTTTTCGAACATATCGGAATGTAGTTCGAAAATTTCCGCTCTTGACTTGTTTAAGGGTACGAACTGAGCGGGCGACTTCTCAGGATTGAGACGTGGTCCCAATCTGCCTTGTACCGGTGCCCTTTGAATTCTTTCAAAAGGAGTTCGGCGAGGAAGCCTCTGATCGCTATGATCGGGCTTCTTTTCGTCTCTTCGGGATGAGCTGTCTAAAGACCGTTTTCGACGGTCTGCCTCATCCGCACGGGAAAACTGGTCCGCAATGTCCCACATTTCTTGAGCTGTTTGCGGACCGCACTCCACGAGCTTTCTGTAGAGAGCTCCGGGCAGGATTCCATTTTGGAATGCCGAAATGACAAGTAGATCATTGAGATTATCTACTTGTAGGCATTCCTTATGGAATCTCGTCAGGAAGTCGCTGATCTTTTCGTCGCGACCTTGACGTATAGAAAGCAGCTGAGCCGAAGTGATCCGGGCTTCTGCTTTCTGAAAGAACCTCCTGTGGAAAGCATCCATTAGATCTCGGTAGGATCTAATGCTGCCTTGAGGAAGGCTGTCGAACCACCTTCTGGCGTTCCCGATGAGCAGCTCGGGGAACAGCTTGCACATATGGACCTCATTGAGACCCTGGTTCGCCATATTATATTGATAGCGTCCCAAGAAGTCATGAGGATCCTCTAGCCCGTCATAAGTCATTGACGGTGTCCGGTAGTTCCGCGGCAAAGGAGTTCGGGTGATGTCGTCCGAGAACGGAGTCTTTAATGCTCCGTACATGGCGAACCCGACATCTCTTCGGTACGGAGGAGATGGAGTTCTCCTGTGGTTCCGGTACCGAGGAGGAACTGGAACATGTCGGGGTTGAGGATTCTTTCTCCTGGAAGACACGTCACTACTGCGGTAGTGACTTTCATGTCTGGATGAGGAGGGAGAATCCGCCGTTGTCTTCTCCGGCTGTTGGCTCTTCTGCAGGAAGGTTAAGAACTCCTCCTGCTTCTCGGCCAAGAACAGCTTGACAGCTTCATTTAAATCGGGCTGCTGGGAAGACTCGGTGCGATGACTCCTGGAGTGGCTTGTTCCTCCTTCGTGAGAACCGGAGGTAGATGTCTCCCGAGGCCGTTTTTCAGACCTGCGAGCTGGACTAGCTTCCTCACGGTGATCACGAACGGTATTACGGGTGGTATGTGATCTGGTATGCATTTTTTTGGGGTGGAAAAAGGGTCAAAAATTCGCTTTATCACAAATTTGGTTCTCTGTTTCCCACAGACGGCGCCAGTGATGAATCCGCGAATTATTGAGGATGATGAATGCTCGTAAAAATAAATTACGACACGGAAATTTTACGTGGTTCGATTTACTGAGGTAAATCTACGTCCACGGGAAGAAAAGAGGGCAGAGTTGTATTGCTTGATCTGTTTTCTACAGCTTACAATACAGACTTGCTATTTTGTATTTTATCTCTAGAGATCGAGAGAAAGTAAAAAATATCTATCTGATCTAGGTTCTACTTATACAAAGGACCAAGATCGTGGCATGCAGCTATTTACTAGGTAGTGGATGTCGTGGAGATCGTGGCGATCTTGCATGGGTCCACTATCCTGCATGAGTTAATGACTGCTTGACACCACTAAATAGATCGTGGGTGTAGTGGAGGTGGAAATCCTGCATGAGTCCACTATCTCCTAGTTCGGTCGAATACTGAGACCGAACTGCTGAATTATTGCCGAGCAGCTTTTTGCCGATCTGAGAGTAGAGCTTGATGCCGACCTGAGAGCAGAGTTTGATTGGTTGGCTTTTACCGAGCTGTAAGCTGGGGCCGAACTCTTTGGTTGTGCCGGACTGAACTCTTTAGTCATGCCGGACTGATACTCTTTAGTCATGCCGAACTGATACTCTTTCTTGGGCTTTAGGCTGATGGGCTTTACTGCTGTTGGGCTTGTTTAGTACGTACTCCATCAGCCGGCGTCCACCGTTGTGCATGCTCTTAGGGTTAGTGGTGTGAACTAGTTTTTCTGGAGACTGTTTGTCCACAAACTCATATCCTTTTTCCTTCTGCTTTGGTTAAACATTTTCTTCAACAGTCTCTTCTTTCTTCTCCGGCTTTAGGACAACATGAGTTACTACTTCATCTCTTTTCTCATTTGGTGCAATAGTTTCTGTTTTCTCCACCTAAACCAAGAAAGGACATCAATCAATTTAAAATAACAAGAACAACAACTCATTCGAATTATGCAGTGCTTGGAAAGAGAAGAAAATACAAGAGAAAGTAAAATAAAGAGTGGTGTTTCCTTTTCAAGAAACGTGTCACTTTAAGTAAGAGGTGAGCAAAATACCCGAAATTGAATATTTGACCAATCTAAATCTAAATTTTAAATTTAGTTTGATTATTTTTTTTAATTTCGACCGGTTTGGTTTACACTTTTTGGCAAATTTTGAGTTTTCTTAGTTTGAATTTCGATTTTTTTGATAATTTGGTTTGATTTTTTAAAAATTTTTTTCCTAAATTAAACCAAACCAAAAAAACTAAATGATCAACCTTGATTTAAGTATAACGTTTTAAAAAGAAAACAAGTCACTTCAAGTGGGCCGAATGAAGTATATATATGTCTTACTGACTTGTTTCATTGTTGATGCAGGCTCAAGCAGGGCGGGAGGATTCTCGACATCGGGCAAAGGTGTACCCAAGTTCTGCAGTTTGCTCGCGGAGCCTCCCATGATCAACTAGTTAGGTGAGTAACTTCAGAGACAACAGATGAGATGACGAGATACAAATATTTTGGCTCTTGTGGGATTTTTTCTCTTCTTGAAACAAAGTTTATTGCTTTATATATATATATATGTATGTGATGATCTTGAAACTATGAGATTCTTGAATAAAGAGAGGATATTTTGGCATGATAGTACATAAATTGGCTTTGCAAAATATTAGGATCTTAATTACATGTTTATTGGTTTGAAAATGTCATGTTCAAACAATAACGATACGGAAAATAATACCCACTAATTGAAACGTGGATCCTCTACTGTGTTGGAAAACACAGTAGGGAATGACGTGCATTAAACGCACGTATTTACCTATCAAACGCAGAAATGGAGGAAGCCAAGGCCCATATGATATAACCCATTTCAATAGTGTTTTTTTTATTATTTTATACGATAATGGTGTTAAGAAAGCACTACTGAACTGGGTGATATGTGATATCATATGAGCTCCTTGGCTTCCTTTATTTCTTTCGTTTGATGGATAAAGGCGTGCGTTAAATGCACAATATTTCCTATTGTATTTTTCAACTCAACAGAGGATCCGCCTCCACGGATTGACATTTTTATATTAGACTCAAATTTACACATTTATAAAAATGGAAAAATTGAAGTTAATATACTAATCCTCAAGAATTTATAAGTCAGAGTTGTAAGGTAAACTTAACTTTTCTCTCTCAATAGAAGAAAGGAATAAGTCCAACTGCCAAACAACTCCATCCTCTACAACTAGAAAAAATCCCAAATCGGATCCTCCCAATTAAAGAAACCCTAGAATTCGAAATTTCTAGAGAGAGAGAGAGCAAAATAGCTCAATTAAGGAAACGTCGAGGGCGATCTAATCATCAGGATCGCCGAAATGGGCCAATTCAGCTGGAAACCGCCTTCAATTTGCATAATCGCCGTGCTCCTCACCGCCTTTCTCCTCCTCCCCGCCGCCCGTTCCGAGCCTAGTATCCTCAAGCTTCCGTCCGATCACCCAGAGACCGACCTCTGCCCGTTGAATTCGGAACCGGATGCGTGCCCTGTGAAATGCTTCCGCCCCGACCCGGTCTGCGGCGTAGACGGCGTCACCTACTGGTGCGGGTGCGCAGAGGCCCACTGCGCTGGGGCGCGTGTGAAGAAATCCGGGTATTGTGAAGTCGGAAATGGCGGGTCGGGCCCCGCGGGTCAGGCGCTTTTGTTGGTTCACATCATATGGCTGATCTTGCTCGGGATATTTGTGCTGTTTGGGATGCTTTGATCCGATCCGGAGGGGGTTTTCCTTGTTACTTCTCTTACATTTGGATTGAGGTTAGAATTCGGCTCTTTATATTGTATGTATTGATTGATATGAGAGGTTATTTGTTGTATTCTTTGTAGTGGAGGATGATGATGAATTGATGATGATTCTTTTCTATATAAGTATACCTGTTGATTCTGGAAAGTTATTCTTATATTTTGAATGTGGTGTTTTGAAGATTAACTTTACCAATTATGGATTCATATAGAAAGAAAAAAGTTGAAGGTAGATTGGTTCTTGAAATATCATCTTTGTTATGAGTGTGATTGTTGTGTTAAATTTATCGATTTAAGAAAGTGGTGTTTGATGATTAAGTGTATGGGAATAACGTAGAAGAAAGAATCAAGTAGGGGAAAGAAGAGTAAGTAAATCAGTATAGAGAATAAAGCAGTAATAAAGATTAAATGTGTTGTTTTTTCGCCATAAAAAGGGAATGACTAGAGTAACATGGGACTACCCGAATTGAATACAACTCAAATATCATCACAATTATTCCATCATTTTGGCAATTTCTGATCAGAATCAGTATGCAGAGATTATATTGATGTAAATGATGAATCGATGATCCTCGCTATATGACTATGATGCAACTCTCTCAATCTTTGTGATTGAAAGGTTTAGTTTGCTGAATATGGATTCAGAGAAAGAAAAAGGTTGTATGATACGATACAACTCATCTTTGTTATGAGTGTGATTGTTGTGTTAAATTTTAGGTGTTGCAAGTTGTTTGTTTGAATGAAGGTGAAAATATTGTGTTGGTTAGATTAATCCATTTGTGAGTTGTTCATTTCAAGAAAGTCAGAGCAAACATGCATATGAAATTCGTTTCTTTCTATCTTTTTTCCTCATTGCCATTTTCTAATCAGAATTAAGCATGAAACTGAATTGAGGATCCTTTCTGTATGATTGCTACAACTCTCTCAATGTGTGTTCTTGGAAGGTTTACTATGCCTTATGGATTCAGAGAAAGAATAAAGTTAAATGTATTAAGTTTAGGTGTTTCAAGTTGTTTGTTTGGATGAATGTGACATTAGATGAATTCATTTGTGAGTTGTTCATTTTAACTTCAAGATAGGAAGAACAAACATACATATGAAGTTTTTTTTTTTTTTTTTTTTGCATTTTCGGGTCAGAATCAGTATTAAACAGATTGTAAATTTTATGTAAATGATGAATTGTGGATTCTCACTATATGATAGTACAATGATATAACTCTCTCAATCTTTGTTCTTGTGGTGTTTAGATTTGCCAAGTAATTTTGCATTTTTTTTGTCCGGAAAAGATAATGTTTAACACTTGTATGATAATGTCACCTATACATAGCTAGAGTTGGGTCGTTGGTACATTAATGTATAAGTTGTAAGTAGAGTTATTAAAAGAGCATGGAGCGAGGTCCGACTCGCCCCAAGGCGATCAATATCCAGGGGTGCAGCCGGGGCTGTAGGAGCGTGGGGCGATTGGAATTCCGACCATGGCGGCTAGGGTTTCTGGAAATTAGATCGAGTTGCTGAATATATTTAAAATTTAATGACATTGAATGATATTCACTTAGTGACATTAAATACTACTACTTAGCTAATTGTAAATCTAGGATTGGCAATCTCTTATATGACGTTTATTACATTTAGTATAAAGAAATGCATGCCTTTATTACTTTCTTTTATTCATATGTTAGAATTTTTTTGAATTGTGCCCTACCTTATTGTCTCGGTTCACCCCGTCACCGTGCACTTGACAACCCTATTTATAACTTGATCGATCAATATATATTACTACCAGATTAATAAAATTAATTTGATGTACCCAAAAATAGGTCAATAACAACACACTTTTATCCAAATTCAAATTCAAATTCACCCACCAATTAAGTTATTTATTTATATTCAAATATATCCACCAATAATATTAATCACATGTGAAATTGCATCGAAATTGCGGCCTATAAATCTTCATCCGTGTGGGCCCATCCCACAACGTTCTTCAAGTAATGACTAAAAAGTTAGCATATCACTACGTTAATTTGGTCGAACAGTGGACTTAAAATAAACAATCAATTTTAAAGTATTAGCTTTGTCCCATTATAAGTCTTACAGAAATATTTACGTACAGCACTTAGCATCAATAAGTATTTATTTTATGCCAGGTTTACAAAGGCAAAATCCAATACATAATTTTCTCTTATTGTATTCTTCAATTACTATCTTTTGTTGGGGTACAAATCCATCCCACATCGGATGAGTGAGGGAAGTTGGAAGGTGTATATAATTCCTGTCCAACCCTAATTAGTTTGAGGCCTTTTGGGAGTGACCCAAAAACAAATCCGTGCGGGCTTGACCCAAAGCGGACAATATCAAACTAATGTTGCAGTCGACGATCCTAACATCTTTGTTATCTTAGTAGGTTATTAAGTGATCCATATTCATTTTTATGGGTCTCAAGCTAAATTACTCACTTTTTTTTTGACACAAGTCAATACATTTAATCTCTTTCATTTTATTATCTCCAGTAGTTCTATTCTTTTTATACTTAATCAGCTAAAATACAATTTTCTTAAATTCCATATTCAATAAAAATATCTCACTGAAATATTTATTTATATTTATTTTTACTTCACTTAACTCACTAAATATTTGTTGGTTATAATATATATCCATCATTCATATTGAAACTTCACAGTATTGAAAGGGTTTCGAAATGTCAAAAATGACAAACTTTATTTGCTACATATTTGACAAAGTTTAATTTTATTCCTTAAATTGCAAATATTTCAAATTAATTTGTTATGTCTAGTTCTAGGCATATAAACAAATCAATAATGTAAGGCCATCTGCAGCTCTGTCTATTAACCGTTTCATCTATTAACTATTCATGAGCCTCACTGTACTTTTTACTCCATCTCTTAACTATTCATGGGTCACACTGTACTTTTTACTCCATCTCTTAACTAAGAGATAACACTTGCAACTCTCCATCTATTATCCGTCACTTAACAATCTCATCCCTTAACTATTTATTCAATTTCATTTTTATTTTTATTTCCAACAAATTCAATTAATAAAAACACACGTCTGAATCGGATCACCTTATCTTCGTGCTCTATAAATATCTCACTCTCCCTCCCCTTTTTCGCCTATTGTGTGCGTGCTGCGTGTGTGTGTGTGTGTGAGAGAGAGAAAGTCGGTGACCGTTGGTTTGCGCTGAAGCTTCCTTCTGACTGTGTAAGCTCTCTCTCCCTCTCTCTCTCTTCCTTTCTTCAATATTGTTGCTATGCGAGAGATTTGTATCTGTTATTTGTGCGTTTTGAGGTGATGATATGCAGCTAGTGTTATTTTTTCTTCATTTCTCTTGTTTTGTTGATGAATCTGATTGTAATTTGAACTGTTTTGTGTAATGTTGATGGATGAAGGATAAATCAATCTGCTTAGCTACGCGAGAGATTATATTTATGTGATTTCTGCGTTGTGAGGTGATAATATGTATCAATCAAATTGATTGATACGAGCACACGTATTCATAAGTAGAAACTCTAGATATTTAGATAAACAATTAATATTTTTGATTGTCATTACATGGATTGTTTGGCAGATAATATATTGCCTAGTTGCCCAATAAACTAGACTAACTAGTCACAGTATTTATTTTTAGCAAATATGCAATGCCAGCTTAGGATTTTAACGTACGGACTTCAATGTTCCATAGTACTCCCTCCATTTCTTGTTAATTGAGACACTTTTTTTATACGGATATTAAGAATAGTGTATTAAGTGGATGGTGAATAAAATAAAAAAAGAATAAAGAAAAAATGATGAAGAGAGAATAATCTAAGTGAGAAGATTACTTTTTACTAAAAATAAAAATGACTCAATTATCTTGGTACATCCTAAAATAGAAAAATGACGCAATTAATATGAAATGGAAAAATGACGCAATTAATATGAAATGGAGGAAGTAGTACTTATATAACTAGTGTGTAATTTATAATAGATCAATTTTTCCTAATAGATTATATATATATTTTTAATGAATTCTCATATTGAAATATAGGTAACAGTTATGCTTTTGTTACCTATATTGAAATATAGGTAACATTAGCATATACTCTTCTCGAAATCAATCTCTCAAAGAAAGATTCTACTTCTTCCTTCTTATAAAACTTTTCTCCTTTTTCATTCTCAAAAATTTTCTCGTCTTTCTTTCTCCAAAACTTTCTCATAAAAATTTTCACATAAAAAAAAAATATTACCTCTTTCTTGGTTGAGCATGGTGAAGCGGGATGTTGAGCCTTCAATACACAATTATTACTCTAATTTATTATCATTTTAGTCTAGCGAAACAAGTCTAGACTAAGACTGAATAAGACTCTCGGGTCCAGAGCGGAAAGAAAAAAAGCTCTGATACCATTCTGTCACGACCGCATTTTCTAAGGATAGAAAACACGGTTGATCGCGACTAGGGGAGGGTTAAAGAAGCGGGGAAGAAAGGGGTAAAACAACGCAACTCGACCATAGCTCGAAACAAACGGGAATAGCTCGAATAAAATCAGAGTATCATTTCAACAATCAACAACTCCAAATGAAAATATCTCAACAATACATGAACTCAAAAGAAACAATATTTAGCGGAAGCATTTCGAGAGTAGAATAATGCTATGTATGAAGACACAACATATTCTAGACATTTGATAGACATTCTTCACTTTTATGCTCAACACCCACCGCACTCGTCACCGCTCAACCTGCACATTTTTAAAAAGAAATGCAGGGCTGAGTACTTGATGCAATCAGTGGACTCATGCCGAAAACATTTTCAATAAAAATATTTATCATGCCATTAACGAGTGACCTCGGGTTTTTAACTTTGAAAGAGCCCGAGTCACTAAAACATTTCACTAACATCATCATCGCCATCAACCTCAACATCATCAACATCACTATACCATATCTGAGCATACATGACAAGGAATGTGGCCACATTCCAAGTCACTAGACCGGCCAACTCAAAGAGATAGCGCACGATCTACGGGGTGTACACTAGCCTGAGTAGGGACTCACTCCCTAGTCAAACCCGAATTCGATTAACCATACATGGCAAAAGCCACTTCAGATAGGTCCCATAGCAACACAAAAATATGGCATGACAAACATATTTCGCAAAAACAAATATACTTAGGACATAGTCCTTATTTAAAAAGAAAGCCCACCTCGTTCGTTTAAAGACTTAACTTGTGTTCCCTTTCATTATCGAAAAGCGTGCAAAGAGTCACTCATTGATCTAATGTACTCCAATCCACCTCCTTTACTAAAACAAAAGGCCCAATCCAAATCTATAAATTAATTCACAGTGCCTAAAAGATTTAAATAACACAAGGCCAACTTTCTTCTTTTTCTCACCTCACGTGAAATCCAAAGATGGGATTTGAAGTCCAACTCTTTCTCCCATAGTCACCTCAATTCAGACGCCTCCGTAAACCCGCCGCCGTCGCGGTCAGCCCCTGCTACCCCGCCGCCACTGCCAACGCGGTCATCCCCACTGCCCAGCGGGATGCCGCTGCCCCCTTGCTGCTCGGTCATGACGCAGCGCCGCTTGCTGTCACGGTTGTAGACAACCCTCATTGTCTCTGGCCATTCGAGC
This sequence comes from Salvia splendens, assembly GCF_004379255.2. Classification (NCBI taxonomy): domain Eukaryota; kingdom Viridiplantae; phylum Streptophyta; class Magnoliopsida; order Lamiales; family Lamiaceae; genus Salvia; species Salvia splendens. The sequence goes on along the minus strand of NC_056037.1, from coordinate 37,644,506 downwards.
TCCAAAAGCACTCTCATCCACCAACTCTTTCTTCTTTCCAAATCTAACTCTTCTTAACCAAACTTTTCAAATAGCTAAACTCATCCAACAATGAGAGCAACTCATTTTAAAAGATCAAAACAGCAACAAGGCATTCTTCTTTTCTCCTCAACCAATTCTCTCGTCTCTTTCTCAAATCTGCCATCTCTTGCTCTCTCTCTATTTATTTTTCCTCTCGTTTAATTCACGCCACTGCCGTCTCTATTAAGCTCCGTCCATCTCTCCTGCTGTTCGTTTCAGGGGCACGTTGCCTCTTCGTTGTCTTTCCATAGCCAAATTTCCTCGCTGGACTGCCATGGACCAGCACGGCCTCTAATCGATCGCCGCCGAGGATCAGTTGCTGTCCGCCGTTGCTTCACGTCCAGGCCAATGACGCAGGCACCGTCGCCCTGCGCTGCTGCTGCTGTTCGGAATTTGTCGAGCAGCCGAGAAATGCCATCGCTGTCGTTCCGCTCCGCCGTCGCTTCTCCTCTGTGCAGCCGTCACCACTGCCGCCGCAAATCTTCTTTGGAGTACGGCGCCAACCATTCATCTCCGTCATCTCTCTTCTATCTCCAAACTGAACAAGCTCGTTGTCGTCGTTCACACGGCGCCGAAGTCCTTTTTTCTCTAATCTCTTATGCTACACTTGATGAAACTCTCCCCTCTCTAACTCTCTATTTTCTATGAAGTTTATTCCAAAACCTCCAACGTGGAGTTGTGGGCAGATTAATGTAAATTGCGGAGTTGTATTCTGTTGGGATTTGGCGGATTTGTTCCAATTTCCAAGTCATGGTTAATAACTGATTGTTGAGGCGAGGGTTCGGCGGTTTCTCATATGATTGGGCTTTAACACACGTAGGAAAAAAATGGTTTAGGCCCAAGTGTATTTCAATTCCCCTGCTTTGTAAAACACAGATATTAATCTATTTCTAAAATTTATACATATTACACCAACTACTAAAAAGATAGAAAAAGTCGGGTATTACAAATACACAGAGAAAAAAGAAAAAAGAGGTCAAAGTAAATAAGTGAATAAAAAAATATAATATGAGAGATTAAAAGAGTTTATTAAAAACAAAAATGGCTCGTCTAATTTGAAAAACAAATACATCCGCTCAAGTAAAATAATCATGTTTAATCATTTTTAGTCGTCCATTAAAATTAATTTTAGCTATTTACGATAAGCTTCTCACTCTATTAAGATTAAATCTATTTTTTATTAATAATATTTCGAACTAATTTTATTTATTTATTATTATATACGGAGTATTAAAATTTGTGTCTATCACAAAATTGCAGAATAGTACCAGGACTCCATAATTTTATGTTATCTTTTACAGAAATAAAATTCATGACTCACGCCAGTTGAATTTATCGGACTTTTGATTACATCACCATCAAAATTTCAAATTCTATACGAGACCAATAGTATAATTTTATTTAATCCCATCACCTAAGTCAAAGATGAAGTTAGCCACTATTGATGATTCTCGTTTGCGAATACATAGTCACCACACAATATATATCTATTAAATTCCAATTTTGATTTCATTTCCTTCTTTTTTTAACAATCGAAGGTTGTCTATTCCAGTGAGTAACGCACCACTAAACCATTAAATAATCCCTAAGTTTTCCCTATTCTTTTGTGGAAAATAAAAGTAGTGGCTCTTGGTGATTTTCATGTGCTACTTGTGATTTAAAATTTCATAGGGCCAACTAAACTATTTAACAAACAAAACCATAAATCCAAAACTTTCATTTGATAGGTGGGAAGCCAATTTAATGATTTCCAATTTGCACAAAGTGGTTAAATAGTCAAAAATTAGATTTTAAGTGTCTTAGGCCGGCCATCAAATTAAACTACGTTTAACAAGGAAACCCATAGATCCAAAACTTTCATTTGATAGGTGAGAGACCAATTTAAAGATTTCCAATTAGCACAAAGTGGTAAATAGTTGAAGTTGACTCATAAAGAAAATATTTCTTCAAACACACTTGAGTGCACTAATTGATAATAATGCATTGAAATGTCACAAGCACATCTATTCATAAGTAGGAAGTCTAGATATTTAGATAAACAATTAATTGTATTGATTGACATTACATATCACTTATTGAGGAGTAATAAATTGATAGTGGGTTGAACCATCACGAGCAAACCTATTCATAAGTAGAAAGTCTAGATATTTAGATAAACAATGAATTGTGATTACATGGATTGTTTGGCAGATATTGCCAAAGTTATAGACTATGCTAACTAGTCACAATAATTAATCTTTACCAAATATGTAATGTCATCCACCAAATATTTAATTTTTTTACCAAATATGTAATGTTATCCACTAAGTATTTAATTTTTTACCAAATATGTAATGTCATCTACGAAATTAGACTTAGAAATTTTTTTGTTATAGTAGCAAGTGGTACGTGGTAGAGAAAAAAACTAATTGTTTGGAGGTTTAAATTACGATTTAAATAATAATGTCTAAATTTTCCTTATTGCTACCTAAAGTTAGAAGATGGTTGAGACACATCTGAAGTAACAATTCTCGTCCTAGTAGTTAGCACGAACAAGACCTTCAAGCTCAATCCTTTTATACTTGATGAGTTGTGGTTCTTTAACTTTGTTGTTGAGGTTTGTCTCTTAGTGGTCTTTTAGTTTGCCGAGTGTTCGGGCTTACTTTTCTTGAGGTGGTTGCTAGGTTGTATTTAGTGTGTTGGTTTTTGTACAGTGTCTTTGCTTTTGGAGATTTTTTTATATTTGTTCTAACCTTTATAATTCTTTGTTTACCATTTTCTGAATGGTTTGAGGGTTTTTTTTAAAGAAAAATGGTACGTGATATAATAATAAAATGAATTCATTATCATAGTAGATTAAATTTATTCAATGAATTTTTAGGCCATCCGCAATGGGCGGACGATGGCACGCCCGATGGCGCGCATCGTCCGCGCCATCGATCGTCCGCGCCCATTGCGGATACGGACGATAGGTCGCGGACGATCGTCGCGGCCGATACTAAGGGCGCGGAGGATGGCGCGCCCGATGCCTATCGTCCGCGCCATCGTCCGCCCCATTGTGGCGTACACGGACGATGGCTGCGGACGATAGGCATCGGGCGCGCCATCGTCCTCCCCATTGTGGCGTACACGGACGATAGGTCGCGGACGATGGCACGCGGTTTGGTTGTTTTATAAATAGAGTTCATTCGTTTTACATTTCATTTCACAATTTCACTTTCGAAACTTACATTTACATAATTACTACGAAATGGCTTCAAGTCCAAATAGTCCTATGTTTAGTGGAGATGCGCGTTGGCCGGGTACAGAACCCGGCCAATATCGTTCGTTCGACACCAACGCCCAATACGATCCCGATTTCAGTACGGACTCGTATGGGTTGTCGGACATGGAGCCGTCTCCAACCCGACCAGTCGCCCCCTCCCGACGTGACGCCGCAGCGGCCGATCCCGACCCCGCCGCGACCGCTTCCGCCCCAGCCAAAAAGAAGCGGAACCGGCAGCGGGCGCAGAAGTTGCCGCCTCCCGGTGATTGCGATGAGTACGCCCCCGGTCGTACAAACTACACCGACGAGGAAACTCTCATTTTGGCCCGGTGTTGGGTAGATATATCGGAAGATCCGATATTCGCGAACAACCAGAGGCAGTTCGCGTACTGGGAGCGCATCGCCGACCTCTACAATGCGGCCAAGCCGCCGAACGCGTACAAGCGCAAGCGTGAGCAACTCCGCAAGCACTGGGATCAAGTGAAGAAGCAAGTGAACTTGTACGCGGCGGAGTTCGAGAAGTGCGCGCGGGCACAGGGGAGCGGCGAGAGCTGGGAAGACGTGCGTGCTAAAGCGATATTGTCGTACCGGTCGATGTTCGGCGAGTTCAAGCACGAGGCCATCTGGACGCTTTTGAGGGACAAGCAGAAATTCCAAGGTGGAATTCTGCACACTAGTGCGCCAAAGAGGATGAAGACCACCGAAGTTGGTGGTTACACGAGCAGCGGCAGCGGCAATCAACCGGTTGACCTCAACCGGTTGTACGTGGACGACAGCGGTTCCGGCACACCGATGTCCTCCCGACGTCCTCCCGGCGTCAAGGCTGCGAAGGCCAAAGGGAAGGCGGCCGCGACCTCATCCTCGACCGCTGCAACCCCACCTCCGCTCCCGGAAATGCTCCCGCCCCAGGCAGCCGAAGTGTATTCGTCGTTGGCGACAGCGTCGATGGCGAGGACGTTGTTGGAGACGCACAAGGCCCTCAAGAAGTGTACCGACCCCGACGAAGCCGAATACCTCCGGGCATTGATAGATGAACTGCGTCGGAAGTTGGGAATTGCACCGACTTAGTTTTTTTTTTTGTAAGTTGAACGGTGTAACTTCTTTTTTTATTAATGTGTCCCCGTTTGTTATTTCGACCTTTTTATTTACTCGTTATTAATTGTTAGTTGAAAACATTTAAATCAATTAAACAAATAAATAAAATGATGATGTGGCGCGCCATAGGGCGCGCCTTAGGGCGCCCCACTGCAGGTGGGGAGGTAGGAGGATAAAACTGCTGACGTGGCGCGCCATAGGGCGCGCCTTAGGGCGCGCCTTAGGGCGCCCCATTGCTAATGCCCTTATGCCTAATTTGTAACATTCATGCTTACATTGAGGGCTTGAAAAAAGAGCCAATTTTGAATAACATAGTTGTGACCAATGAAATCATTTGGAGGCCACGTTGGAATGGTGGATAGGTAAAAGAAACCAATTGTGACTAGTGTGACCGTGACCAAAAAGCACATTGATCCTTAGAGGAGCGATTGAGTTCTCATAATAGTAGATGTAGGACTTATAGATCAAATGAGTTTTCTCTCCATAAACTAATCTTTTAAGATTGAGTTTGGTTTACAACAATTTCGAGTTGGAGGCATTGGATATATAAAAACTCGTATTCCAAAAATCAGGAAAACCAAAAGTCTAGTCAAATTCTTGGATCTATGACGAAGATTACACACTTGCACATTCAAACAAAAATTTTAATTTTAATTTTGGCTATCAAATCATATAGAGTACTACTCCATGATTTTTGTTCGAATCAAAACTTGGGAGACAATGGCGAAAAATATTAAAGATCAATAATTTAAAATACAAAATATTCATTATATTTTTCCATGGTTATGGAGAAAAGATCAATAGTAGGAGTAATATACAAATGCATGATTAAACATACAAAATCAATAACACCACAATACATAAAATCTCCATCCATCTCTGTTACAAGACAACACTTGATCCCAAGGAAACTCCTAAAAAATGAAAATCCCAAGGATTTCAAATCCAATCGAAACTACAAATTACAAATTCGTTAATTCTCTAATTACATCACACACACAGATCTACAGAGATAGAGAGAGATTATTGAGTGAGAGAGAAAGCATCGATTGAAGCACCTTGAAGAAGCTTGTGAGCAGCAGAGAGCTTCTCCATCAGAAGCGTAATCTGAGCCCTAGATTCCCTGACGTGATCGACGGCCTCCGCCTCCAGCTCGCCGAGCTCGCCGCAGAGGCGCTCCTCCGCCTCCTCCGCCAACCGCACTCGCTGCCACGTCATCCGCAGCTCCTCCTTCATCCTCTCCTCCCTCTCCAGGCTGCTCCGGAGCTCCTTCTCCAGCTCCTCGTTCCTCCGCCGCAGCGCCTCCGCCGCGTCGCGGCGGTTGCCGGAGATCGGCACGGCGATTGTTGGAGCCATTTGTGTTTGATTGGGAAATTTGGGGGAAAAAGGCAAAAGCAAATGCAATGTTAAATTGCTAGCGATCGATTTAATTTGGTGTGTTTGGTTTAGTTTGAAGGCCTTTTATACAGAAAAATCTAACTAAGACTATTGAATTGGTTATATTTCATTAATAAGTCATCTTACTTTACTCGATAATCTCATTTTAATAGGTCTATATTTAAATACAAATTTATCTTTTATAATTCAATTAATCTTTTTTCTACATTATTTTTGGACAAATATTATCATCAATAAAAGTAATATTATCTCTCATCAATAAAAGTAAACAATAATAGTCGTAATATTAAATGATTGCGTGTTAAATCTATTGTGATCATCGTACATGCCGTTACTTAAATAATGCAGGAAAATATATAATATAAAGTATATATGTCATTATCATGTGGATTATGCTAATAATTAATTGCCTTTTTCTTTGTGAAGGAAGGGTGTCTAGGTTCAATGTATCTGAAAATAGCAAGAAAACTGGATCTGATAAAAATTTGATCGATTATGCAAGAATGCGATTTGTGAGTATTATTGAATTTGTCTCTACCCCCTTTCATGTCGTTATATGGCTTATTTGTGGGCAAATTTCTAAAAAAATCGCCTAATTTGGTTATTATCGTCTGCTTGAATACTTTAAAATCACGTGAAAATGTTTACAATTATCCTTTAACGTTGCAAGACATACCAAAATTAGGTGATTTTAATGAAATTATACTACATTTTAATGAAATTTATTAAAGGATTATAAGTAGATAATAGATCTTATATATCTTATTAAAATAATATGTTATGAAATACTCCACTTACAACAAAAGAAAATAAACTTTCATGAACCAATTAAAATGATAAAAAGAGACTAATTTCTTTTATGTGATTGGACCGAATCATGGAAGAATAATAATCCACCATTGGCTTGAATGAAGACTTTTTTCCTTCTACAAATTCAGACCACATAAAAAGTTATTTATTTAGTACAGTACTTAATTCTTCCTTTGGCCTTCTTTTTTTTGTGAATCTCTATGATTGGATTATTCTTGACAATAATTTATACAAATATTTTTAGTTTTACTTAATATTATATACTTTATTACATTTACTCTTTTGAGAATGATTTTTTTTTTACATTTACTCTTTAGAGAACGAGAAATTTTTTTTCCTTCACTTCTCAGCTATGGAGATTCTTGAATGATCTGAAGTGCTATCCTAGAAATTTTGAAAAGGATTGTAGCAAGAATTAAAAATGACAGTAAAAAATTATATGAAATTTGGCCAAATAATTATCTATTTCCTTATAAAAAATATTAGTTGAAAATCTTAAAATTTGAATTATTTGTAACTATCCATGTTGAATTTTTGACAAAACTATACTCCCTCCGTCCACGAATATGAGTCTCATTTCTATCCGGCACGGGTTTTAAGAAATGTTAAGAAAAGCGGGTGAAAGAAAATTAGTGGAATAGATGTCCTACTTGTATATATTAGTTTTAAATGATATGTGAGTGGAATGAGTTAGTGGAATGTGGAGTCTCTTTACCATTTATGGTAATTATGAACCGAGACTCCTATTCGTGGACGTACCAAAATGGAAAAACGGGACTCCTATTCGTGGACGGAGGGAGTACTTGATATGATGGTGGAAGAAATATAGGCTAGAGTTGGTAAGTTAAATGATATCGTTTATTGAATACCAACAATATATTAAATATATTACACGAATATGACTTTTTTATCATCAATTGCGATACATACAAACTTTGTAGTTTTCGAGTGACAGATAATAATTTTTAATCAACAATATTCGACATTAAAGTTTCTACTAGTACTTTGTAATCAACGATGACGGCACTATTACCCCTATTTCAAATGGAATATTCTGTGGACATTCCATAAATGTCCATTTCAATTTCTTTAACAGTAACAATAACTAAATATCTAGAAAAGAAAAACTCTATTCTTAAATCATCTTCATCTTATTTTTGAACAAGTATGAAATATATATGCTAAAATGTGTCGACAATAAAAGAATATTATTGTAAATTTTAATAAAATATGGAGTCTATAATAAACTACTAGCCTTATTTAATGCTTAACTCCCTTTGAATTACTGTCTCTTTCCACTTAATCTATATAGCTTAGCATTTAACTCCAATACCGTATTAAGTCATAAGAAAAAATATTCCTACAATCAACTATTTAAGGTCTTACTTTACTGATTTAAAAAAATATGAAAGAAAGTAAGAATCTGATTTTTTTAAATAAAATAGGAGTATGAATTTAATAATTTAATAGAGTGTGGGGTTAACTTACTAAAAATAGGAAAAGCTAAATAAGACTTTAAATCACTAAATTCTGAAATGGTCAAATGGGATATTAGTTCATAAACATAGAAAGTATTTTTTAGACAAATTAAATACTAGTAGACTTCATTTACTAATTAATACTAGTAAATTATAGTGGGACGGAAGGAGTACTACTAGTGCTTCTTTGATATATTGGTTTTGTTGCTATGTATATTGACACCGTTATTAACGGTGTTTTAAAAACCGGACCAATCGGTCGGACCGGTTCAGCCGCGAATCGGTGCCAAGTCCCAAAGGAATTCGAACCTTATACCAACTGAATGCTAGCCCAACCCAATTACCACTGCACCACTTGTATTGTTTTGACATAACAATCATCTTATTTATACTTAACAAGTAAAATTTCGTTTGTTTAATATTTAATTATATAGTACTCCCTCCGTCCCATTAAAGATGACCCACTTTCCTTTTTCGTCTGTCCCAACCAAGATGACCCCTTACTTAATAAGGAAATAATTAAGAAAAAATAAGGGATTCTAAGAGTAATTAGTTAACCCTAATTAATTCACTAATTACCTAAACATTAGAATCCACCCACCTAATTGACCGTCACTTCCAACTTCACTTTGGAGAAACTACCCTAGATCTAATCGCGATCCCGTCCAGCGGCAATCGTCTCCAACGCCGCCTTCCAACTTCACTTTGGAGAAACCCTAGATCTAATCGGCGATCTCTTCTCCGGCAATCGTCTCCTGCTCCGACACCACTGCTTTTGATAAACTCTTTCATTGTCTTTTCCTTTCACCGATCTTCTTTATGTTTGTGCTAATAGCGCAGAGGACGCCACCCTCCCCGCAATGACCGATGAGAGCGGTGCGGTTTCCGACGGTGCCCTTTCAGTTTCCCCAAATTTCAGGCGTATAGGCGATTTTTCCGACGGAGATGATGGATTAATCTAGCCGGGCCAAGTTTGACGGTAAAATGACTGAATTTATTCGTTTTTAGCATCGCATTTGGCTTTTGGTTATTGAATTTCTTGATACTTCGATTGTTTCTTCTTTATTATTTTCAAGAAATTCTCATCTTGAATGAAAATTCCCAGGTCTCGCTGCTTTTTTTCTCGTATGAAGCTGTCACCTGCTGCAATGGCGCTCGTATCTTTCCTCGGTAGACTTCTTTTCGTCTCTTGTCATGTAGAACCACTTCTCATCAATATATATTGTGTTGTGCATGTTTCTAAACCTCATTACATTGAGCATTCTGTCAAGCTCTATAGATTCAAGTGTAAATCTCAAACGTAACAGTTTGTTAGGGGCTGTTAAATTCGGCTTAATGGCTGATGTATGAGCTCTAATTAGACCCTGAATTACCCACCTTCCGACAGTAGATTTCGAGCACCCCAAACCAACGGCAAGTCGCCTAATTGTACCTCTCTTTGTGTAATGTAGACTAGACAACAAGTTCAAATCAAGAGTAACACGTTTAGAATTGTTTCTAAATTTCTTACCACTCACTAATTGCACTGCTTTGCCTTCATCTTGTTGTTTTTTTGCAGCAGTCCAATACCGATTGACGGTTCGTCGGGACAGTGAGAACTTGCGTTGAGCGTCCTTGAAGATGCCCCGAGGTGGTGTGCCGTCAACACAAGCCCCCATAATAAATTGGACGACAAGATTAATTTTTTGTGTGGAAGACTCCTTTTTGCCCACCATGACTTCCTTTAAATCTGTTAGTGTTAGTGTTAGGAAGCAATTTAATGTTCAAAATCTATTTATAGATATTGCCTCATCTATTCTTAATTCTGCCGCCAAACTTGAATATTTCAAAATGAAATGGATGAAAGTTAAATATGCCGCCAAGTTGAATTTCCATTACTGGATCTGCCGCCTAAGTTAAATTCAGGTTTTATAATCCATGTCTATTTTAAATTCACATAATTTTACACTGTAATTTTTGAATTTATTGTTTTTCACACTTTAATTAAATGAAAAATCAAATGGACAATATTAAAAACTCATGTTTTCAGTTTTGATAACTCATTAACTTAGAAAATATCAAAATTATTTCAAAAATTTCAAAATTTTTGATCCAGCATATCATGAAAAAAAAATCGATAATATTATCAATATTTAATTGTGTATTTTGATAATTTCTCTCTCTTACTTAAAACTTCCAATTATATTTTTTTCTCTTACTTTATTGCTCTCTCATACTTAAAACACCCACCAACCTTTTTCTCTTTCTACTTAAACATCTTAAATAAGTCTGCATAAAATCCCGTGCCGTCCCAGGAAGGGGTCATCTTCCCTGGGACGGAGGGAGTATTTTAGTAAACTAATTATTATCATTGTTTATTATGTCTTCTAACCAACTAATTTGTTATAATATTCTATGTATAAGGTATTTAATAAACTTTAACGCTAGTATATTATCATTCATTAAATCTTAATATTGACATATGTATATAATAATAATTTATTAGAATTTCATTATATTTATCATCAACTAGGTTTAATACTAATATTCCGTGATTCATTAAATTTTAATGTTACAAATATAGAGTTTGACCAAAATTTAACCATATCTTGTTATAAATTTGTATATATATATTTTTTAATATATTTATATATATATAGGGATGTATTCATTTCCTTTTCCTATATTTCCTCCTATTTCCTTCTTAATATCAGCCATTAGATTAGAGAAATGGACGGTCAAGATCAACATTGGGTAATTAATCCCGTGTTGCATTATTGGTCCTATTTTGTGCATTATGAGGGTACAATAGTAATCTAATAATGGCTGGAACATTAATAATGAATTGTAAACCACTACGAATAATGCACCACATGGTAACGAGTAATTCATATAATTGACTATATAATGCACAATTTGTGAACTGCAATGCATACGAACAAGATGTGCTGTGTTATGATGTTTGACACACGTTTCTTGTTTCCCCTAAGGGTTTAATAAGCTTAAGGGCTAGGGTATAGTACGTACGCATTAATAACAAATTATAAAACGATACGAATAATTCACCAAATTGTCACGAGTAATGGATGTTATTAACTATATAATGCACAATATGTTAACTGCAATGCATACGAATAAGATGTACCATGTTATGATGTTTGACACACGTTTCTTGTTTCCCCTAAGGGTTTAATAAGCTTAGGGGCTAGGGTATAGTACGTAGACACGTATGTAATCTTCACATGGTAACGAGTAATGGATATAATTGACTATATAATGCACAATTTGTGAACTGCAATGCATACGAATAAAATGTGTTGTGTTATGAAGTTTGACACACGTTTCTTGTTTCCCCTAAGGGTTTAATAAGCTTAGGGGTTAGGGTATAGTATGTACGCATTAATAACAAATTATAAAACGATACGAATAATTCACCAAATTGTCACGAGTAATGGATGTTATTAACTATATAATGCACAATATGTTAACTGCAATGCATACGAATAAGATGTACCATGTTATGATGTTTGACACACGTTTCTTGTTTCCCCTAAGGGTTTAATAAGCTTAGGGGCTAGGGTATAGTACATAGACATTACTAAATGCACGTATGTAATCTTCACTGCGTTGATTAACCCAAATACACAATACCTCTAATAATGCATAATATACTTAGATAATGACAATTAACAACTACATAATGCACTACCTAAACCAAATAATGCACATACGTATATTCCAATAACAACAATTTGTTAGTAATGTCTACGTACTATACCCTAGCCCCTAAGCTTATTAAACCCTTATGGGAAACAAGAAACGTGTGTCAAACATCATAACATGGTACATCTTATTCGTATGCATTGCAGTTCACATATTGTGCATTATATAGTTAATAACATCCATTACTCGTGACAATTTGGTGAATTATTCGTATCGTTTTATAATTTGTTATTAATGCGTACGTACTATACCCTAGCCCCTAAGCTTATTAAACCCTTAGGGGAAACAAGAAACGTGTGTCAAATATCATAACACAGCACATCTTGTTCGTATGCATTATACAGTCAATTATATCCATTACTCGTTACCATGTGGTGCGGTATTCGTGGCGGTTTACAATTCATTATTAATGTGTACGTACTAAACCCTAGCCCCTAAACTTATTAAACCCTTAGGAGAAATAAGGACCGTGTGCCAAACAACGAAACATTGTAGTTCACATATTGTGCATTATATAGTCAATTATATCCATTACTCGTTACCATGTGGTGTATTATTCGCAGATACCAAAATGTGGCAGTTCCTTTTCCGTCAAATGTCAATAATAACCATGTAATGCATACAACTACCTTCTATAATGCAACACGGAACCAGATTTATAGAATCAATCTGATCCGTTGATGCCTTAGATCTAACGCGTAATATTAAGAAGGAAAAATGATCTAAGAGGTGAAAAAGAGAATAAGGCTCCCCTATATATATATATATTTAATTATTATGCTACAGTAAAACGGTCCGACCAGTTGAATCGTGAATCGGTAGCTTCACCGGTTCGCTTATCGGTCCGGTTTTTAAAACATTGGTTATTAGTAATATCTGCTAGTCGGTCATTGACTTTGAACATTTTGTATTCATAAAAAGAGTAGTATTCCATATAATGGTGAATTTTGAAAAGTATTTCTATTGGTCTTTTTCCTAAATACCTTCATGACTTTCTTCAGTTAAAAACTTCACACTTTAAATAAATCTTGCAAACTTTTATTTCGATATGAGATGGACACGAACCTAATTAAAATTTTCAATGTCAAACTCCCATTCTGTTGAATTGGGCTAAACTATCAAAGGGAGAGAGGGCCCGTTTATTAAGAATTGGGCCGATTACATTAGCATTGTTTAATTTTATTGAAAAATAACTAACCCTGGTCTGAAATATGGGCCTAATGGAGTGCGGAATAAATTTTATTAGATGTATCACTTTGATAGTATATTGTGAATTCAAATAGTAGTGATTCATCTAGATAAAAATACACTAGTAGGTTTGTGTTAAAATGACAACACATTTTAAAGTGACATTGTAACACCACGTATCCTGCAATATTATAAACGTTACACTCCAATAGTATAAACGCTATAGATTGCTGTCTAGCGTATTGGATATTGCTGGCCGAGAAAAATTGTTGTCTAGCGTTTTGGATATTGCTGACCGATAAATTTACCCTTGAGCATTTTTTATGATTGCCATATGGCAGCTGATTATCCGTCCACGTGTATAAATGATTGACTGTAAATAATGGTATGGTGTTACTTTAAGAGATGTTGTCATTTTACAGTAGTATATATAAAAGTTGATATAAAAAGAGCAATATAATACATGACGATGTTAATAAATAAAATTGGTCTTTTTTTTATAGATATGCCAAAATGGTCGAAATTGTTCACCTCTAAAATATATGATTCATGATTAGTGAGTACTACTACTTATGTCAACTTTAAAATATAGAATAATACATTCTTAATAGTAGTACATATCGATATTCCTCACCTTGAAAAAAATACTGATTTTTTTATATAAAAAAAGTCAAAAAGCTATCAAAAGATGTCCCGTAACAGTAGAAATAAAATTAAAAATTAAAAACAACAATAAAGACTAAATACAAGAGCATAATTTATTTACACAATCTAATCAACTACTAAAAAAAGTACTCCATCCGAACCGGTTAAGATAACATATTTTCTTTTTATTTGTCTCAACCAAAATGACATATTTCTATTTGTGATAACTTTCTCTCTCCAATGAATACATTCAATCACTTTTTTCTCACTCAGATTAAATATTCCTCCTTCTTCCTCACTCCATTTAATACCTACACCATTATTTTTCTTCCTAATTTAAACACATTAAGTAGCAACTTCAAAAATCTCGTGCAGACTAATAAAATATATCATCTTAGTCGGGACGAAGTGAATAGTAAATAGCACGACTTCAAAATCACCAACCATCCAAATAGAATGAAGAGAGGTAGTAACAAACAAGGGAGACCTCAATACCTAACTGAACCATTCAAATAAACATGTGTCACGCACTAGTGTTAAATTTCATTGCGTCCTGTCATTTTGAAGTCCTTGACCCCGACTATTGCCTCACATTATCAATTATTGATCTCGGCGAGAATGGGCATCAACCTCGAATCCAATCAACAAGGTCCGAGAATAACCATTTCTTCTTCTCCTTCTTCCAATTGGGTTGTAGCTTTTGGAATGTTCGTCTTGTGAATGTGTCAATAGACCATGCTATGACAAAAAACATAGAGATTCACAACTTTTTATAAACTTTCTGAATGGAGCATCCAACCGATGTGGAAAGCACATCTTCAGGTCTTTAGGGAGACAAATGAAAATGTTCCAGCACTCTCAACAATAGTATCATCAATAGGTCTCCCCTTTAACGGACTACTGCGTACTCTGATTGAACCCCTTTATATGATGTCAGGCCGGAGTGTGGGGGCCGCCAAAGCGACTTGCTGCAATCAAAGAGACTGCTAGACACCATTCATAATAAATGATGTGTTAAATAATTTTTTGCTTCAATTTGTAAAACACAGATCTATCATCTTCAATGCCCGGCACAGTTAACTTGAACAACTTTTATTTAGCGTTGAGCCTTCCTTAGATAATAAACCAGACATGGAGTTGTGCTCATGGTCATACCATAAAATTCATCCATCCCAACCTATCGCTATGTCATCTTTTAAATGTAGACTTATACAGTTAGAGATATTCATTTCCTTTTTATATCTTTTGTTCTTTGTTCTTTTTAATCTTAGCCCCACGATTTTGTCATCTGACGGTTAGATTGGTGCCACATGTCATTTAATAATGCAGATTTTCAGTTGAATAATGCACACCGACTAATAATGCACCATTATAGTGTAATAATACAGATCATCTGGACCGTTGATGAATGAGATCTAGCGGCCCATATTAAGAAGAATAAAGAATATAATGGATGAATAGGAGAATAACGCTGCCCCAATTATTCATATATATTGGCATTATTCATTTAATTGCCGAAATATCCAAATATTCACAATATTTTCAGTTACGTTGAAAATACAACTAAATTAAATGGATCCCCATTTAAGAATTAATTAATTGAATGCATAAATGGATTACAAAGACTTCTTTTTCCGCGGTTAATCCAAATTCCAAACAATAAATCTATACATAAAATTTCAAATTCTGAGTTGGTGTTCATGGCTTTTTCAGCTTGCCCTTTCTGTAATTTCAGCGTTCCGACTCACGAACTCGAGAGGTGATTGTGTATTCTCTCTAATCTCTTTTTTTTTTTTTGGTTTAACCACGGGTGTAACGAACTCGCCTTCGGCTGAATTCGACTAATCCTGAGTTATTCGTTAACGCGAATTTTTTACATCGGATTTTGTTGATTATCATTGATTTTCAAGTTCAATCGATTCTCAGTCACGCGAATCAGCATTTTATCGGTGAAGATGAGGCGAGAGATATGGAGTTCGCGCGGCGAATCGCTCATCTTCCGCCCAGTCCATCTCCAACTGTGTGTTTTGTTCTATCTCTATTGGATTTTATATTATTCACTTTTTTCGAATTTATTTAGCTTTGTCTCTGCTGATTAATTAATAGTATTATTTTGATTTTTCTGTTTGTCGTATTAAGATAAAGTCTGCTGAAAATAAGTAAATAAGCTTGGCTTAGTATTGATCCGTGAGCTTTGACAGATTGAAGTGCTATTACAATTGAGATGAGGTGATTAGGCGTTTGCTTTGATCATCTGTGTCATTTACTCGTAGAATCGTAGTTATTTTCAAAATCGATGAATATATGACAGCCTGTTCAGAATAAATGTTTTTTGATTTGTTAGGATAGTGCTCCGAGCAGTTCTTATGGTATTGAATCTATTGGGTAGCTACAACTGCAAGTCGAGGGAATAAAAATGATCAATGACATGCTTCTTTGGTCCTCACACTGAAACAGGAGGTGTTCACAAAATTGGTTGTGATTTGATGGTTATTTTGATTTTGCTGTTTGTGGGATTAAATTCAGCTACTTTGCAAATTGCAAATGATTAAATAAATTGTCATATTGGCTTAGTATTGATCCTAAGCTCTGCCTTATAAATTACTCCTGAAGTGTTATTATAGTAATTGAGATGAGGTGATTAGGCACTTCTCTTTTATTATCTGTGTTGTTTACTCGCAATCATTGTTATTTTCACAATCGATGAATATATGATTTCTTGTGCAGAATAACTATATTTCGATTTATGAGGATAGTGCTCCGAGCAGTTCTTATGTTATTGATGCTAGGGTAGATACAACTGCAAGTGGAGGGAATAGATATGATCAAGTTCGCGCTTATTTAGTCGTCTCACAGAGACAGGAGGTGTTCTACAAAATCGAATGTGATTTGATGGTTATGCTGAGAAAATGTTTGGAATCGGAATCAGGAAGCTCGAGAACTGTGTTGTGTGGGTATATTGATCATTTCCAGAGCATTGTATCCCACGATCATGGTTGGGGATGTGGGTGGCGTAACATACAGATGCTCAGCTCTCACTTGATCAAACAAAGACAAGAAGCACGACAAGTCCTTTATGGTGGTTCTGGGTTTGTACCTAATATTGAATCGCTTCAAAGGTGGCTTGAACTTGCCTGGGAGAAAGGGTTCGATCCTCCTGGCTCTGATGATTTTGATCGTAGAGTTCATGGCACGAGAACTTGGATTGGAACCACGGAGTGTGCTGCACTTCTCCGTTCCTTTGGTCTGCGTGCCAGAATTGTGGATTTTTCTACGAGGAAAGCCGCAGGGGTTTATGGGCCAATGGACAGGTTTCTTTCAAAGGGAGTAGGCTCTTCAATTGCAGTATCCACTGGAAAAGAAAGCGATAGAGATTATGGGAAGGGTAAGGGTCACCGGGTTCTTGCTCGATGGGTTTGGAATTACTTTTCTAGCAGCAATACAGGTAGATCAGGCAATCAGCATGTTGTTCTTAGTGAGAAATCGTAAGTGAATTCTGTATTTAACGTTAAATTCCTCACTTTGAATACGATCCACTTTAATTTGAATATGCGTTAGACATTGTTAACTTATGCTGAGAATTTCCAACCAGGCCACTGTACTTCCAACATGATGGCCATTCAAGAACCATTGTTGGCATTCAAGCTAAGCCCGAGAAGAATGGGATGCTGCAGTACAACTTACTGATTCTGGATCCTAGTGAAGTAAGAAAACTTATTTGCAAGTCATATCCATCAACTATCAATGTTTTTTTATATTTATATGGAGATATGATGCTATTGACATGTTGTGTTTAAAGGTAGAACTTT
Organism: Salvia splendens; assembly: GCF_004379255.2. Lineage (NCBI taxonomy): Eukaryota > Viridiplantae > Streptophyta > Magnoliopsida > Lamiales > Lamiaceae > Salvia > Salvia splendens. Next base: position 37,627,077 of record NC_056037.1, on the reverse strand, counting down.
CTAGCCTTTGTGAAGCCACAATTTTGGATATCACCTTCATGACTGTAGTTTGTCTATAATTTACTCATAGCGCCCATTGGTTCCTTCTATATGTATGTGTGTATATTTACCAATTTGCTAATTGTAGGACAATGATGCTTAAAATGTGAATATTTGGAGAGTGTGTTGGGGTTTGATTAGCACATAGATTTGTTCATCTTTACTTTCGTGCTGATTTTTTTTTTAAATCTCGGGCTTGCCTTAATCTAGTTGTGGCCACCACAGCCTGGGCTCTCATTCCTAAAGACGAATGTTGAAGCAAAATGTTTTGATCTCCTTGAGTCCGCGTCAACTTTCCTTCACTTACAGAGCTAATGATCTCAGTCATCAACCAGCGAATTCCCTTATCTATGAGACCTCCTCTGTTTGATCATTAATCTTTATAAACCATTTGTTGCATACACTGATACACCACATTTACTGCAAATCAAGTTTGCCTGCTGAAAATTTCCAATGTTTTGATTTCCGGTATAATTTTCTCATAGAGGACAAAGAGCTCTGGAGAAATCTCTCAGCGGAAATGGTGGTTGGCAGCAATTAATAAAGAGAGGAGTGCACACTCTGAAGAAGCCGCAATACCAGGTTCGTAATAATGTCTTTTACACTCAATTCTGTTAGTCTCTTTGTGACAATGAAGCCCATCTTACCGTCTTACTAAGACGCTTATTTATCGTCCAACCAAACCTACGGGTCCAGGGTTCGAGTCACTATAGTCACAGGGTAAATACGAAATCATTATTGATCTGAGAAATTGGTTTGTTTTCCAGTTATGCTATGTTGATCCTGGAATTGCAAGTGGTGAGGAGTTGAAGGAGCTGAAGAACATCCACAGTGTCCTTCATGAGTTGTAGAAACTAATTTTTCTGTAACTACTTTCAGTTCAAATTTCAAAATGTTGTATTCTTCTAAATTAAGAAACAAGGAGCTTTTGTTGGAACATTATAATATGCAGGTTGTATGTCTATCGATTAACCCTGTAAGTATGAGATCTACTCTGCAAATATAATTTTGAATAATTTGCAGAGGGAAATTGAAGCTATAACAAAGTTAGATTAATTGTCTAAATAAATGATTATGCTCCCATGATGAAATGTATAAATACGTTGATAATATACCATTCTTATCAATCTACAATCTACATGGTACCAAACCAGTATCATAACTTTTTCTACAATACCGAATCTTATCAATCTACATGGTACCAAACGAGTATCATAATAACTTTTTCTACAGTATCATACGTAATCGCATAATAGACGATCAGCCCTACTTGAACATAAATATATTTCCGCTTTCTTTATCATTGGTATTCAACACGTATTAATGTATGAGGCCATAAAGCATTAAGCACGCCGTTGCAGATGCTTAAGCACGTAGCTAATGCACTTGTTTTCGAGCATAAGCACGCATTCTCTACAACCAATAGGTTTCATTAAATAAAAATTGTGGGAAACTCATTGTACATGGGACAACATCTATAAAAGTTAAAAAAAGAAAAGAAAAAGAAACACACAATAAATTAGAACAACGTATGACAACACGACACTAGGTATAAAACAGACAACAAAAGTCAACCTCTTCAACTCCTGAAATCCAAGTTTCCTGTCACTGTCAGAAACCAACAGCTCATGAACAAAGGTCAAAATCCCTAAGCCTTCTTCTCCCCATTATTACACAAATGAGTGCCCTTTCTCTTTCATCATAAACTCTTACCCTCAGATCCACTGTTCAATTCTTGCCTGCTTTTACCTTTCCTTATCTTCGCCTTCACCTTAGACTTAGTCGCCAGTGTCTGCACTGTGTTTGCGAAATTCCCAACAGCCATGATTATGAATAGAGTCCCGCATGTAATAACCTGAAATAAGTGTGCGTCAACACTGATTCCATACGAAAAGGGACGGATGCATAAGAAAAGATTGGCAGGGAGGCCATGTTTTCTGAGTGTTATTCAAAAATATATATTTTAGGTGAATCGGATCATTGATATGAGGCTTTTGCATAACAATATGTAGTTACACTCGAATGAATCCTTGAGAATGTATATTCTGGCCTGGTCAGGTGTGGAATGAACTTATAATCATGGAATCAACTCAATCATCAGATTATAAGTTTATGACCCTAGCCCATTCGCATTTTGGTGGGTATCGATCTACTCAATTTTTTTGAATTCTCTTTAGTAGGTATTGAACTAAGAAAAAGTACATAGATAATTCTGAAAACTCTTCAAAAAGAGAAATTATTAGGGGGGTGGGAGGGATGAGCTTGGTGGGGGGGGGGGGGGGGGGGGGGGGGGCTCGAGCCCCTTGAGCACTTCACTTTGGCCCGACAATACATATGATGATATCAACTCTTACTCAAATATCTAGGTATTCGGCAATAAAGTTGAATATAATGAATACTCTATTTACCTGCCAATCTGGACTGAATCCAGAAAGTGCGGTTTTAAGCAACAAGACCCCGACATACGCTTCGAAACCCTACAATGGAGGGAAAAGTTACTCGCTGAATTAGACTGACAGTTTTGAATGGGTAGAAAATCGAGTCTTAACCAAGCCTACCATAGAGAAGAGAATGAAGAGGGGATGGTTAGTCGTTCAGAATACCTGCAATACGAAAAGTATAGGGCAAAGCAGCAACAACTGACCCTCCACTCCAGCAGTTTCTCCCCAAACAACATCCATTCTCCTTGCCTACGACAAAAAACAACAGCCGGAGATAGCTTTAGTAAAACAAAGTTCATGTTTGTTTTGAATAGTAATGGTTCTTTTTTACGTTCAAAACGACACATAGTTAATAGCTTGGCAAAGCTCTAGGTATTTCCCAAAAAAGTGAGAAGGCTGATAACTTTAACCAAAAGTGAAACAAACAGAATAACAATGTTGATTGATCAAGCAACAATGTTTTGAAAATGACATACCTTAATAATTTGTTAATAATGCAAAAGTGCCCACAATTATAATAGCAAATGACAAAGAAAATGTACAAGGGAAAAAAAATGGGGTCGAAGTTTCCCAAAACCCAACCCCTGCGGGAGAGAGTGAACTGGCAGAGCAACTCTAAACACCAAAAAAGAGGGAAACTTGTTACCTTGCCAAGTGCAATACGTGTATAAAGTCTTTGCCTCTGATACCGATTCTGAAGAATCATTGCAACTCCTTGCATGATAGCCCATCGTAGAAACAACTCAACGCCTCTCTGCATGACAATTTTGCCTTTGATTACACGACACTCAGATGAAGCAGAAGAAACAACCAGATAGATAAACAAAACAAAGGATCTATGGAAGTTTAGTTTTCCAGCTGGCTGGTTGTTGAGCACTTCTGTTTATAAGGGAAATTATCGATAATACATAAATCACCTGTTTCTGAGCACAACCGGGTCCTCTCTCAATCTCCCAAGTAAGACTAATAAGAGCCATAGCCATAGCACAATAATGGTGTTTAATCCACCTGCATAAATGAAGTCCGAAAAGAAAATTATGAAAGTCTAGACTTCATTATATTCCTAACTTGAGCAGTTATTTATGTAGTGACGGCAGCACAATTTGTAGGAGATTAACACTAGCAAACTCTGCTCTATCAGATAAATCAAAAACCTGATTCTTTCTCAAAAGACACATAAACAGGTGGAAAAAAACATTGCTTCCTTAACACCTAATAAGATGTTTTAGCTTAAATGGCTACTTATTAATAATAAAGAACAAGGTAAAAAATGTTTTTGATTACCATGGACGTATATCACTTCCGTTAACTCGCAAGATGTTTTCTCGCAAGGCCAAACCTGTGTAGAGGTACAGCAACCATGCCTGGATGAAGACATTCAGTTCGATATAGCTTTTGAACTTCCACAAGATGCATTGGTGTAAAAGGAAAACCTCGCCACATAATACCTGGTAAAGTTGAACTGGCAATGCAGGTAAGCATCCTTCCCACATCCACGACCTAAGGACTAGCAGCAAAGACGGAAAAAACAGGAACAGATACGACGTTCTATCCTGCCATTCCAACACTCAATTACTTTAACTGGCTAAGCTCATATAGCCCAAACGACATGGTACTTACATTATCAATACAAAATGTAACGACGTCGTTTCATGTTGGCACACAAACATACACAGCACAAAATACATATACACAACATTGGACGCACACTCACAATTCACACTCTGCGAGCACACACATGTAATACACGCACTGCACATACCCAACACACATTTCACACATTGTGCTCTCATACACACATAGCGGACACATACTCACACACACTGCATATACACACACATGTTGCACACTCTCACACAACACACATTGCACACACAATACACATGTGGCACACACTCACACAAATACTCACATACACAACACACACTGAACACACATTGCACACACACTGCATATACATCGACAAACACAAACACGCGCAAACACGCCCATAGCAAACACACACTCACACAACACACGCATTGCAAACACACTACATACACTGCATACACACATGTTGCACACCCTCACACAAATACACACAATACACAGATACATAGAGATTGACATCAGAAGATGCTAATAAGATCATACTCTGAAGTTATTGTATTCTTCTTTTACTTTCAACTGCACATCCTTCCTATTCGCCCGCACATTAATCGGCCCCAAAAACATCCTCAAAAACCTCCCTACATCCACACATCAAATTAAACCACTACACTAATCCAATCCATTCCCCAACACAACAATCACAATCGAAGTAGTAGTAAACAAAAACACCACAAACCGTGAGATTTGCTAGGAAGATACGCCGCCGCATCTCCTTCACTCAGCACGTATCTCGCTCTCACCAACTCATCCTCCAACTAGCAAAATTAAACAAACAAAAACGCAATGAAAGTGATTGATATACATTATACAACCGCATGCGTTTGCTTTGCAAATTATCCACAGAAACATACTGTATCATCGTGTTTGGAGCTGCGCAGCGAGTTGATTCGGGAATCGAGCGACGCCGCGCGCTGGCGGAGCGCATCCTCTTCGCGAGAGGTGCGGGAGATGAGCGACGCCGCCGCTTCCTGCAGCTCCTTTGCCTGCTCCACAAGGCTGGAAACTTCGCCGCCGCCGAATGATTCTCGCGGCGAGTCCCCCATCGGATGACGCTGGCCGTCCGATCAACCGATTCGAGATTTCAGATTTGATCGAAGAATTTTCTTAAACTTTTTTGCTTGCTTTTTTTTTTCCTGTCTCGTACTAACGCTAAACACAGAAATGGGTGCTGCTATGTTCTTGAGCAATTATTTGGGTTTTATTTTTATTTTATAATTATGGGAATTGGGAAAACTTGTGGAGATGGGCGTTTTAAGATATGGGGTCAGCATTTCAGCTACACTACATTTGTTTACTTTTTATCTTTTTAAAAGTTGCATACATTAATCACTTTATTAGTAGTAGTATAGTATTTTGCAAACACAACAACAATTTACAATTTTCTTCTTGGGAAATTATCAGAAAATTATCAAATTTTTGTCGATTCAGTTTTACATTCTTTGTAATTATCCCGTGATGATATTTTTTGGTGGAGTTATATTTCATACAGTAGCCGAAAGATCTTGAGCATGGGAAGTGAATTAAATAATACTTACTACATATAAACAATGTTTGTTGGTTAAAAAAGTCAATGGAATCGTTCGCGACCAAATTTTTTTACCATAGAATAATTGCGAACAAATCAAATTTCATGGTATTCTTACGAATTTTTAAATTTACGAGACATATCAAAATTCAAAAAAAATCTGATAATTTATTCTATTATCAACTACACAAATTATGCGTAAATATTTTCACATAATTTATTCTGATATTTGAGTTGTTAAGAACATTGGAAGCATCTTTGTTTAGCAAAAAAAAGAAGAAGAAAAAGAAAAATATAACCTGCCAAATAACACTATTAAAAAAATACTACTGCTACTAGTATTCGTTTAATGTACTAATATACAAATATACTTGAATAAAAAAATTATTTAAAATAATCTAAAATGAAACAAAACGTCAAAACTATAGTAGTGGAGTACTATTTTTAAATAATTTTATTGTCTGACGTACGATGATGCTATGGGATGGACCATATTACATTACTACTCCTATATTAGGTACTGTACTATAATGTATAGTCACATATTATCATTGTGTATTAAAGATAATTTGCCATCTATTATGAATTAGTAAATGATTTTCTTGTCTGACGTACAATGTTGTAGGAAGAACCATTTGATTGGAATGGTGTTCAATGGATTTCGTAAAAAATATTTCTTCGGTATCCTATACATAGAGACTTTAGATATGACATAACATCCAATATGAAATTGGTAAAATATGATAAATAAAGGGAAAAAATAGTTGAAGTAGTGTTAGTAAATAGCAAGACTTGCATCATTAGTACTATAATGTATGTCCTTCTTCCACGCTTTGAACATTGCCTTCAGCCTCCGTAACTCATGACCTGAGTCCAAGCTCGCCTAAGTTAATCCAAGGTAGATTATTAAATAAACTGCAATATTTATGACAATGAAACTGCATTTTGGCACACGGTTACCTCTTGCTCCAATTTAAACAAGAGGCGATTCAAGTGTTGTTGTAAACTTTCGTTGGCATAGTCATGTGAATCCTGGTTTTTAAAATTAATATAATACAATGTCATTGAGGGTCATAGTCAGATCTGATTCAAACAGTTATCTATCTATCTATATGATGTTCAAATGCACATCTAAGATCATTGTTTTCTTCATCTTCAAAATATCTTTGCATGAGTACCTTGACCGTTGGAATTCCATGGTACTTAAATTCCATGGACTTGAATTCGGATGTGATCATTAGAGGACAATGATACTTGAATTCATTAATGTGATCATTAGAGGATAATGATACTGAATTTAGACGTATATTTTATGTTCTTCTCAATATATCGACACATATAAAATTGGTTGCGAATGCGGGCGATATATAAGGCCACAACTGTCAATCCTCATGATCTAGATTCTTTAGAAAATATAGATGCAACTTTTATTAAATTCTCAAAATAATTGAATCATGACAATTATAACATTTAAACTGTCAAAATTCTCCAATGCTAGAATATATAGAGGTAAGAATCCGGCCTAAAATTAATATTACAAAGGTAAGGGGCAAAAACGCAACATTCGAAAACCTTCTAGAAAAAGAAGGGGAAAATGAAAAACCCGAAAAAAACTTAGCTCACAATCTTAATTCTTAGCTTATTCATGGCGTCGAGCCTGCCGTGGCAACCTCCACTGGCTGCGAAGCCCCAAAATCGCCCACTCCACCGACCTAACAATCCAATCCGCCACCGCGTGAGCATACGCGCCTTCAGGCGCAGCGACTTCGACGGATTCGCCAGGCGCGTGAAGTCCGGCGAGCTGTGGCGCGACGCCTGGAGGAGCGCCAACGACGGCTTCGAGCTGTTCGTGTACGAGACGCGGAAGACGGCGGAGCGGATAGACCGGAGATACGACGTCTCCAGGCGTGCATCCGCCGTGGCGGAGTCCGCCGCCGACCGAGCGCGCGAGCTTGATCGTGAATTTGAAATCACTCAGCGGTGGCGGACGTTTTCGCTGGATTTTAGGAGAAATTTGCCGAGGGTATGTGATGTATTGCAAGTGTTTGTTTATATGATGCAATTTATTGTGCCTCGGTGAATTTGGGGTTCTGCGATGAGATTAGGTTATAATCGGTAATATTGGTTTTCTGTTCATTTTTTGCAGTACAGGAAGGAGCTCAATGATTTTCTCGATACTCCATTGGGGAGAAGTTTTGCTGTAAGCATCTTTAACATTGTTAGTTTATGTATATGTATGTATTTCAAGTTCCTAAAAGTTGGAATTCAGACTGTGTAGAACAATAAAGATGAAATATAGTGCTTAGTTTATATTGATTTTGAAGTTAAGGAAGTTCATATATGCTTGCAACTTGGGTAGTTTGATGAAGTTGGATGATGTTGAGGATGGTGGAGTTTCTCATATGAATAAAGCCAGTATTGTTTTAATCTCATGTTTGTTACTCAGTCTAATGTTATGTAGTATATACAGCAGTCTTGTTACTTGTAGCTTTTAAACCGCATTGCTTCTCACTTAGTCGAGTGCCGTTTAGAAAAAAAAATGTTACAAACTTTTCCTAGTAAAATACATGATCTGAATGACTGATCTTCTCACTTAGTTGAGTTTCTTATAAAAAAGTTGCAAACTTTTCCTGTTAAAATACATGATCTGAATGACTGATCTTCTCACTTAGTCGAGTTTCGTTTTGGAAAAAAAAGTTGCAAACTTTTCCATTATCTGAATGACTGATCTTCTCACTCAGTCTAGTTTCGTTTTGGAAAAAAAGTTGCAAACTTTTCCTATGAAATACATGATCTGAATGACTGATGTTCGCTTGTTTTAGGGATATGTTCGGATTAATTAGAATCAATATGTGTGTGCCTTTCTGGATGTAGAGGAGAGAGATATTAGATGTGTAAAGTCCTTTGCTGGTGTACACTGTACACATGCATTCTGATTTGTGATTGGTGAAAATTTCTCCTTGCAGACACTTTTCTTTCTATGGTTTGCCTTGTCGGGATGGCTATTCCGAATTCTGATTTTTGCTACATGGGTGCTTCCTTTTGCTGGTCCTCTCTTAATTGGGGCGGTGGCAAATAATCTAGTCATCAAGGTAAACCTTTTGTTCATTAACTTCCTTGTTCCTTACTTCCTTATTTTAAAGATTAGCTCTGCTATTTTCATCCATGGAAACCCTTGAATGACTTATATTCCACATTCATAAGATGTTTCTTCATCTTAATTTGGTAGGTTAGCTGCGTTACTGTTATTTCCTTCTTGGACAACCCTAGTTGATTGGGATTCCGCATTTTGTGTTCCTCAATCATAATTCAATGTATTGTATTATGCCGTCTTTAATATTTGAGTACAGAAACATTGTACATGTAAATGAATTTATGGGACTTCCTAAATAGCTGATTGGAGCTACGGGCAAACACTAGATAGAACATAGCAGCTATGGTACAAAAAAAAGATGCAAGATTCTTGTATTGTTGAAGTCTCTATTGTTTAGATAATTTCTTCTTGTTTACAAGTCATCTAAGTTTACTTCTCTTTTTAGATCATAAATCTGTTACTAGTTTGTGAGTTAATTTAGTGATAGAAAGTTTTGCAATGCCTTCCGCTCTTATGGTTTGTGATCTCCCTTTGTAATCTTTAGAAAATTTTTTGAAACTTTTTTTGTACTATTTCCTTCGATGAATTTTTCACTTGGTCTGTTCTGTGGCAGGGCGAGTGCCCAGCTTGTAAGAAGCAATTTGTCGGATACAAAAGCCAAACTGTACGATGTGCTAGCTGTGGAAATATTGTCTGGCAACCACAAGGCGACTTCTTCTCAAGAGGCGGTAAGGGCCCTTCCTCGTCAAAATCAAAGTCTCAACCAGATATCATCGATGTTGAATTCGAAGAGAAATGAGCCAAGGCTGTGAGTTTAGCCTAGCACCCTTCATGTGGATATTCTTGAATTTGTTCTCTCATAGAAACATAGGAGAACACATGATTTCCTTTTATTAACAGTTTGTGACAATCATTCCCCATACCCTAATCTTTATTCAAGTTGGAGTATTTTATAGTCTTATAAATAGAGCTTTGTTTCCTACTTTTGCAATGTTCATAAATAAGTTTAGTTCCACCATTTTTGGTGTGACCTTTTCGAAGAATGACCTTTTATTCATAGGAGGAGTATTTATCTATTTTATTTTATTTTATTTTATTTCTTGATCCGTCAGCTTCTTCGTTATTTATCATGCCTATCGTACCCTATGTTTCGTACACTGATATATTACTATATTAGCGAGCGTTGAAGGTATGCCCGCTTGCAAACTGTGACTATTATTTCACTGTGCATGTATAATGAAAAACATAGTGATGATCTGATACCATTCTCATTGCTTGATTCAATAAAAAGTTTCTGAAAAAAGGGTGAAAAATTACATTTTGTTATAACTTTTATGTCCATAATTCACAAAATTGATTTAGTGATGATCTGAATGTTTCTGGTTAATGAAATAAAACCATATCACCTGATCATCATACAACTGCTTGGACTGTGTTAGTCTCTCTGCAGCAGCACAAGCATCCGAGCACTCTAGAGCAGAAACTGGTGCTCGTTTGCATTTCCGGCATCTCAACTGGCTCCCTGAACTTAGCCTTCTCACTGAGTTCCTCGAACGAGTGAACCAGGTTCTGAAGCCTGGCAACGAACTCTATCAACAAAGAGGTGAAATTCGCGAGAGACAACGCACTCGCACTTTCATATGTTCGGACCTCGCGCTCATTGAGGATGGAATCACCGATCAGAGAGAGGCGCGAAGGCCACATGGTCTGCTGCTTAAGGACATCCTCTCCGGAACCCAGTTCGGATTGGGAGAAGTTGTTGATGCTTCGGTTTGCAGTAAATGCATCGTAGTTGCGCAGTGTCTGAGTCGACTGTTGGTTGATTGAGCTGAGAGACTTGATCAAGAATGGCTTGTTTTCATTCTCTTTCATTTCGCGTATCTTTTCCGGGTCGAGATTCTCGGGGCGTTTGTCGCTCTTCCAGCTCTCAGCATTCACCAAAAGGTACGATTTCTCGTCGATCATCATCTGCAGATTCTCCGCAGCGTCGTGAATAGCTGCAAGAGGGTCCTCTGTGTCTAGTTTCTCCATCTTTTCGACTTTTTCACTAAGCATTTTGAGAACCTTGGCTCCTTCGGTGCCGACTCTCTGAATTACATCCTTGAAAACCTGCCTTAGTTCAGAAGGTGCCTGAAAACAAAAGAAAATATTATGATTACAAATAGTAACATTCTGCAAAATGCTATTTTTGCTATATTTGCATCACATCTTTAGATATACTCAATTACTCATATACATTAGGGATAATAAATGCATTTTTTATAGGATTTGTGACAACACATTTAATGTAAAGATATGTATGTAGATGACCAAGATCACTGCACAACTGATGTGAGACACTGGAGTCCGTAACAATCAACCTCTCTCATTGGTCATGGCTGTGTTGGTCACTGCTGCCTTCTTTTTACAGCCAAGACAACCACTCTGAGTTGGCTCCCAAACGATCTTGTTGGTCACCGCTCCGAGTCATTTAGCCTCAATAAAAGCATCATAGTACCAAATACGAGAACTCAACCCTTGTTTGTGAGAGAGAGTTCATTTGGTCTATAAACCTTACAACAGTTTTCGTACATAACTTAAGTGAGACGGTGGAGTCCGTAACAATTTCACTTATGGCACGCAAGGTTCCTAAAAGGTTCTACCAAGATCAAAATTAGAGTCACTTTGAAAATGTGTAAATTCCTATCACAATTGCGTGGTAGAAGCAGGAACAACTGGTTCCACTAAGACACTCTAAAACTAACAAAAAGATCAAGAGTAACATTTTCTTGCCTCAAAAGACTGAACTTAAAAATTTGGAAAACATAAACAAACAACAATTTCAAGGCTTACAAACTAAAATACCTGTATTTCTGAAAGAATACACCCGTGCATGGCCATCACCATGAACGCACAGTGCCTCAGAGCGCCACTGACCTTCACATATTCGCCCCAAGGATAGTTCAACATCCTATAACGGCCGTGAGGTGGTTCCCAAACAGCAAAGCTCATCTGTAAAGCAGGTAGTTGCAATCAACATCTCACCCCAACTACATTCTTGCTCCGAGAATTGAGTAAAAGGAAAGATTGTTGATTATGGACTATGGAGAGTACATAGGTCCACGACCACAGCAATCCAACTTGTTTTCTTTTGTGGATATGATTATGGTTCGTTGTTTATCAAGATTCTGTTTGTGTTTATTTCCTAACAAGGTCAAGAGGCGTACCAGAGTCTCCTCTTGGCTCGTGGACTCCACTGCAGTTCGATATCCCTTGTAAAGAGGATCATCAGAAGCTTGGTAGATCAGGATCTTCGATGGTATTCTTTCGTACTCGACACATTGCAAGTACATATTGATACAACCTGGAAACAATCAAACAAACACAACGTAAAACAAAATTAAATCTGATAACTTCTGCATAAGAGACGATCTTCACCTTCCAAAGACGTGGCGACCCCTTTAAAGTTCTTCACGACCAGCTTGTGCAGATCCTCACCGGACCAAATGGGGAAAATGCAGACATTCATGACTAAGCAGACACCAGCGCCAACTGCGATCAGCACCAGTCTCGAGACAGCAGTCTGAAGAAACTCCGAAGAATCAGACACCAGCACGATGCAGAACGTCAGCATGAACACCCTGAATCCATATTCGTACTGCTTCACAGCCGGGTGCAGCTTCAGATAACTAGACAAGGACCCTGGGGTCCACACATGCATAAATCAACAATTTCGGACACAAAAACAGAGATTTGCAGCTTCTTTTCATTAGATCTAACTTTCTCAAAACTAGTTTGATTTAAGACACAAACTGACCATACTTGTGCATAAATCATCAATCATTGTCAATTTCAGACACGAAAAACAGAGATTTGCAGCTACTTTTCATCAGATCTAACTTTTTCAAAGTCAGTTTGATCATCGAAGATTCAAATTGACAATATTTGTGCATAAAAATTTCTAATATATACTCCATGTTTCAAGAAACCGACCTGCGATAAAAATACTGATGACAACCACGACTTCATGAAATTCTCCAGCAAGCTTTGCCAGTTCTGCAATCCCTAAAGATAGTGCACCAGCCGACAAGGTCCCCAGCGCTCGATTAAACCCTTTGCTTAACGTAGCTCCTACGGAATCAGAATCACACAATCCGTTACTATTGCCAAACTAAACAAACCAATACATATCAACATAATCAGCTTAAATTTGCTCAAATTTGGCAGAGGTCTGGTGCAAAAATACAACCCCCCAAGCTTCACATTACTCTATCAATTACCAAAGAAAACAAGCACAAAGAAACCCAAATCCAAACAAAGCCAAGTGATCAAATTGAGAATTTCACTTGAGCTCAAAGACAACTACAGCAATCGAACACAAACAAACCTAAATCAAAACAAAATCACAACACCCCAACACAAGTGATCAAAAATTGTTGAGATTTACCTATGATGAACTCTCAAACAACTACTACAACAGTAAGAATGGCTACTCTATCAATCACCATAGAAATAGTACACAAAGAAACCTAAATCCAAAACAAAAGCACAACACCAATCCCAACTGATCAACTTGCTTATTAATTCTCTCTCCTACTTTATTCATCTCCATTAACACACAAAACAATACCAATTAGGAAAGAGATCCAACACAAATGAAAAAGAAATGAAGAATCTGACCTATGCTGAACTCAAAGACAACCACAACAGTGAGAATGGCCCAAATGGAATGCTTGGTGATATAAGTGGAGGGCTCCTTGAAAAAGATGAGCAGCGAAACCAGAGACAAAGCGCAGCCCATCTTAGCAGCAAACATGGCCTTCCTGGGATCCGATCTCCCCATCTCATAGGCGCTCACCGCAATCTCCCGGAGCCTCTTCCACCACCGCCACAGGCTCTCTCCCATCACTCGGAACAGCCAGTGGAAGCAGCCCTCGTGCCGCACGTAGTACCCCTCCGATTCCACCTCCGAGTAGTACTTCCGCGACAGCAGCCGCTCTTTCCCTCTCTCCACGAAGCTCTGCCGCAGAGACCCGAAATTCGCCATGTTTTTGGCTGGGAGAAGTGGGATTTTGGTGTGCCCCTTTTTATTATTGAGCTTTTTGGGTGGTGGATTTTTTAATTGGGATTGTGAGGATCTTGATGTTGGGAAATGGCTGTGAATATTTACTTTTTTGCTTGAGAAGATGAATGTTGTAATGATGCTTTTGTGTTTGGGTAATAATAAAAGGAATCAATGATATTCACACCAGGAAGGATTGGGAGTCAACTTAAATATCTAGCTGGATTGTACTTGGTCTACTATTATTTTGCGTTTTCCTTTTTAATAAAATTGAAAAACTAAAGAGATTGAAATTTTGAATAGATGAAAGAAAAAAGAGTTGAGAGAGGATTAGGAAAACTTGAAAAGTGGTCGATCCTGTTACCAAATACATGAAATGGGGTCGATCTTTGTAAACGAGTTAAAATATTACTTCATTCGTCTCATGTTACTTACACAATTACTTTTCGGCTCATCATAAACTACTTACATTATTTATAGTTTAAGTTAGAATTAATGTATTTAATTAATTCTCCATGTTAGATTAAGTTAATAGCTCTTTTATTAAGTGATGTCTCATTACACTTAAAATTCTAATTTCATTATACTAAAAAATCAATCCTAAATTTACGGTCTAAAATGAAAAGTGCGAATAACATGAGACGAAAGGAGTATTATATTTACGGTCTAAAATGAAAAGTGCGAATAACATGAGACGAAAGGAGTATTATATTGATGATAAGATGAGATATTTAAAAAATATTCTATTTTTACATATTTGGTTTTTGTTACATCGCATACTACAAATTAAATTTCCTCAAGAAGTGGTTCTTTTGTTTTAGGTGGAAGGAAATTCAAAAAAAGGGAAGGGAGTCAACTGAAATATATGTCTCGGGATATATAATTAAAATAGATTAAATGAAGATATAATTAAATTATACAGAGTAATATTTGATTAAAATTTAGTCAGTTGAAAACGGAATGTTAAATCACAAGCTTAACTTTTCTAAATTATTTGATTCGTGTTGTATTTATTTCTTTGAAATATTATTCATAAAATATTACTCCTAAAATTTTGAATATATATCTAAATGGTATTTGTACATTTTAATAGTTTAGTGGCAATATGAACACATTAAATATTTGATATAATATAAAAATGATTTTATGAACTTTTGAAAATTAAATAATATAGTATAACGATATCTTTCACATATCCAATACATTTACTATCTATGTCCATCAAATAGATATGTTGGAAAAAGACATCATACAGATTAAGTTGGTCAAAAACATGACAGCAATTCATTGAGATTTTATATCATTAACCCAAGTTTTTGAATAATCAAGTGAGGAAAGATCTCACTGAATTAGAAACTGTTAATTAAAGACGTCACGCAACTTGACAAAATCAAAAAACAGCCAATATTCGGAAATATTTTTTAATTGAAAGTCACAGCTAAAGCCTAAAGCTAATTAAAAGGTGACAGCCTTTACCAAATTATTTATAAGTTTCAACAAGGCACGTCTAATATAGACAGGAAAATTATCAAATTAAGCCTGCAATAGTAATTAGTTGGCTACATTTGTTCTAATCATAGACAAATCATAAACATGACAACCACATAAAATAATATTATGATAATAATATTAATAATTATAATTGTAATAATAACTACATATTCTAAAATAGTCAGAAAACAGAGACATGGCTACACGTTGTGCCAAAAAGTAAAGCTTGATAGTGTCAAAATGCAGAAAAATTTCAAAGATGCAAATCCAACAATTTGTTTGCCTGGTAACACTCACTCTAATGTGTGATTTACTTCTTCTCTTCCTTCTCGGCCTCGGCCGCCCTCTTGGCCCTAACACCGACATGGCGGGCATTAGTCCTTTCGAGACGCAGCTTGTCATATGCCCTGAACAATTTCATCTCTTCCGTGACCTTAACAAGATCCATAGCCGGCTTCTCACTAACAATAGGCAGGTAAGCTCCGGAAACTTGTGTGGCTGTAGCCAGCTCCTCAGGAGTAGAGTCACCCGCCTGAAAGAGGAAATTGTGCAATTGAGATGGAATGCAAATGCTAGGGACAAAAGGCTCATTCATTCAACCATTCAAGGGCTAATTTTACCTTGAATTTGCGAACACGTCTTGGGAAGACAACGAGCTTGGCCTTAAAGGTCTTCAGTCTCTGGACATTAGTTTGGAAGCCCTCCAATGAACTGTTTCTACGGCGGTGATCCACAGAGATGCCGATGGTTGGGGCAAGTTTCTTAGGGATGCCAGCAGCCTGGTTGATAAATATAGCAATAGCAAATTTAGAAAACTAAGACAAACTCATTGCTACAAATGAAATCAGGGATCATGTAAGAACAATACAATCAGAAACATCACAGTAAATTATTAAAGCAAATACACTTAAATCCTGATCTGATAAGAATATATGTAGATCATATTATCAATGGGGTCAATTAGATAGAGAATCAAGATAAGGTAATTCACCTTAAGCTCCTCAAGAGAGAATCCTCTACCAGCTCTGACTTTCATGTTGTACTTCAGTGTCTGCCCACGGACAACAGGACGAAGTGGTCCAGCGGTGGGTCTGGGGAAGATCTTAACAGCTTTCTCTTGTCGTGCTGAAAACGAAACATATAAGGCAAGAGTCAAGTGTATGATACAAGATGGTAAAATGGAGCAGTTGAAAAAATGATGATATGCACAGATTTGTCAAACCAGTCTAATAAAAAAGAATGTACACACGAGAAGACAAAATGATTACCGGTCCTTCTCCTGGCCTTCCGGGCAGGCTGGTTAAACCATGTTTTTACATAGTTTTGCCAGTGCTTCTTGAAGTGCCCATTTGGGATGACATTGTTATGCTTCATGATTTACCTAAAGCAAACAAGAAAATACTTCGATTAAAACCACCGACTAATCTAAAACTAGTACTCCATAGTCCATACTAAAACAATAAGATTAAAGAGAATCATATGATTAAAATAAATTCTACTCTCAAGTCTAAAAATTACAACTTCCCCATCCTTAATTAGCCTAATGATTTCAATGATAAATCAATATCTACCTACACATACTATAGAATTAATCCAGCAAACGTAAGCATGTAGTAATGACTAATTAAACAAAACCATCAAAACCCAAATTAAAAACATTCTGAGCAAAGAGTAATCTTCAGCTAAGTAAATCAAAGAACTGCCCAGTAGACCTCATTATGCATATAATGGTTTCAGGATTTAGAAATTAAAAAGAATAACATTAAAAAAAATATTGGCGCAAAGTTATGAAATCCAGATTTCGGTAACCTTATCACAAAATCATCTTCAGAGACATGAAATGGCATACACACACACACACACCAAAAATAACATGACCAATTCAAAATCTTAGTGTTACCGCAACAGATCAAATGAGCTAAAAACCCTCAAACCAATTGGACTTGTGCATTTCGTCCCATTAGATTTAGCGGAAACTTGTGCGACAAATAAATGCAACAGATCGAGATGACAAATTGGACTTACAGCGGCGAGGGGAAGGAGAGGGGCACTAATGGCGACTGCGGTTATAATATAATGTGGATACATCAAAACAAACCCTACCTCGTAAACTATTGGGCCGAATTGGTGGGCTTTTGAGAAGGCCCAGTGATATTTAAGTAATGGACTTAATTGATATTTTTTATTTGGGCCGATTAACAGTCACAAGAGCATATATTCTAGTTTTCGGTTCACTTTTTTTTGGGTAAAACGTAGGGGTGAATATTCGGGTTTGCGATAGGAAATTAGTGTTTTAGATTCATAAACGTGTATTCCACCTTTTTGTAGACTGAGAATCGACGTAAAAATGGAGCTAGGACAAAGAGGAGTTTTTAATGAGTCACGCGCCGGGTGAGCATCATGCATGGCCAGGGAAATTCGGGTGAGCTTGGCAGATGATGGAGTACGTACTAAACAAGCCCAACAGCAGTAAAGCCCATCAGCCTAAAGCCCAAGAAAGAGTATCAGTTCGGCATGACTACAGAGTATCAGTCCGGCATGACTAAAGAGTTCAGTTCGGCACAACCAAAGAGTTCGGCTCCAGCCTACAGCTCGGTAAAAGCCAACCAATCAAACTCTGCTCTCAGGTCGGCATCAAGCTCTACTCTCAGATCGGCAAAAGCTGCTCGGCAATAATTCGGCAGTTCGGTCTCAGTATTCGACCGAACTAGGAGATAATGGACTCATGCAGGATCTCCACGACTTCCGTTACACCCACGATCTATTTAGTGGTGTCAAGCAGTCATTAACTCATGCAGGATAGTGGACCCATGCAAGGTCGCCACGATCTCCACGACATCCACTACCTAGCAAATGGTGCTGCATGCCACGATCTTGGTCCTTTGTATAAATAGAACCTAGATCAGATAGATAGGGTTAGACTCTCTCGCTTTCTAGAGATCAAATACAAAATAGCAAGTCTGTATTGTAAGCTGTAGAAAACAGATCAAGCAATACAACTCTGCCCTCTTTTCTTCCCGTGGACGTAGATTTACCTCAGTAAATCGAACCACGTAAATTCTCTGTGTCGTGATCTGCGTTTTTCCTGCATTCATCACCACCAAAAATTCGCGGACTCATCACTGGCGCCGTCTGTGGGAAACAGAGAACCAAATTTGTGATAAAGCGAATTTTTGACCCTTTTTCCACCCCCAGAAAAATGCATACCAGATCACACACTACCCGTAATACCGTTCGTGATAACCGTGAGAAAGCTAGTCCAGCTCGCAGGTCTGAAAAACGGCCTCGGGAGACATCTACCTCCGGTTCTCACGAAGAAGGAACAAGCCACTCCAGGAGTCATCGCACCGAGTCTTCCCAGCAGCCCGATTTAAATGAAGCTGTCAAGCTGTTCTTGGCCGAGAAGCAGGAGGAGTTCTTAACCTTCCTGCAGAAGAGCCAACAGCCGGAGAAGACAACGACGGATTCTCCCTCCTCATCTAGGCATGAAAGTCACTACCGCAGTAGTGACGTGTCTTCCAGGAGAAAGAATCCTCAACCCCGACATGTTCCTGTTCCTCCTCGGTACCGGAACCACAGGAGAACTCCATCTCCTCCGTACCGAAGAGATGTCGGGTTCGCCATGTACGGAGCATTAAAGACTCCGTTCTCGGACGATATCACCCGAACTCCTTTGCCGCGGAACTACCGGACACCGTCAATGACTTATGATGGGTTGGTGGATCCTCATGACTTCCTGGGACGCTATCAGTATAACATGGCGAACCAGGGTCTCAATGAGGTCCATATGTGCAAGCTGTTCCCCGAGCTGCTCATCGGGAACGCCAGAAGGTGGTTCGACAGCCTTCCTCAAGGCAGCATTAGATCCTACCGAGATCTAATGGATGCTTTCCACAGGAGGTTCTTTCAGAAAGCGGAAGCCCGAATTACTTCGGCTCAGCTGCTTTCCATTCGTCAAGGTCGCGACGAAAAAATCAGCGACTTTATGACAAGATTCCACAAGGAATGCCTGCAAGTAGACGATCTCAACGATCTGCTTGTCATCTCGGCATTCCAAAATGGAATCCTGCCCGGAGCTCTCTACAGGAAGCTCGTTGAGTGCGGTCCGCAGACAGCTCAGGAAATGTGGGACATTGTGGACCAGTACTCCCGGGCCGATGAGGCAGACCGTCGCAAACGGTCGTTAGACAGCTCATCGTCCCGAGGAGACAGAAGGAAGCCCGATCATAGCGATCAGGGACATCCTCGCCGGACTCCATTTGAAAGAATTCAAAGGGCTCCGGTGCAAGACAGATTGGGACCCCGTCTCAATCCCGAGAAGCCGCCCGCTCAGTTCGTACCGCTGAACAAGTCAAGAGCGGAAATTTTCGAACTACATTCCGATATGTTCGAAAGACCAAAGCGGATGACGAAATCAGCCGCGCGGCGACCTCAGGATCAATATTGCTCCTTCCATCAAACCCACGGTCACGATACCGAGGAGTGCCGAAATTTGGCTGCAGGTATTGATGTTCTTGTGAAAACAGGAACGTTAAAAAAATACCAAAGCAAGCAGCCGAAAAAGAACAAAAGGCAGAGAGGTGCGAACTGCAATCCTCAGGATCCGAAAAAGCATGAGGATCCCGAAGACGACGACGAGCCGCAATATGATGGAGTAATCCAGACTATTGATGCTCTCCCTGCCGGGAAGACTAAGTCGTCCCTAAAAGCAGAACGCAGAGGTTCCAATCAAGAGGAGCCAACACATAAAAGGCTGAAGAAAGACGAAGTGATTACATTTTCAGACGCCGATCCCGTCCCAGCCATCTCTCCTCACCAAGACGCTATTGTCATTCAAGCCGGAGTGGCAAACAAACTGATCCACAGAGTATTTGTGGATACAGGAGCGTCAGTCAGCATTCTTTTTAAAGAATGTTTTGATAAAATGGAAGTGGATCCAGCTCGGCTCAGTCCGGCTCCACTTCCTCTGAAAAGTTTCGCCCAGGAGGACACCCGCCCTGAAGGTATTATCAGCCTTCCGATCACGGTGGGAAAAGCGCCTACAAGCTCCAATACGATGATCGAGTTCTTTGTGGTGAAAGCTCGGTCCCCGTACAACATCATCCTGGGGAGAGACTGGCTCAACACAGTTCGGGCCGTTTGCTCTACTTATCACCTCACCATCAAGATCCCCACTAAAGGTGGGATAGCGGTCATCCGAGGTGATCAAAAGAGAGCAAAAGAATGTCTGCAGATTGCGCTTAAAAGTGCCGAGCAATCAGTTCGGCACCATCAAGCATAGCAATCACAGCAACCGGAGTCAGAGGCAAGCGAGATGACCGAAGTCACTTCAGAGCCGAACTCAATGACCGTTCAGTTATACGAAGATGATCCATCCAGAGCGGTCAAGATCGGTTTCGCAGGAACGCCTCTACTCCGGGAAAAGACCATTCAGCTCCTCAAGGAGTACAAAGATGTCTTTGCATGGTCTCCGTTGGACATGACCGGAGTGCCCCCCGAGGTAATCACTCATCGGTTAAATATTGATCCTTCAATACGGCCAGTAAAACAGAAGCAAAGACTCTTTGCGGCAGAAAGAAGCCAAGTCATCCATGACGAAGTCCGCCAATTACTAAAAGCGGATGTACTATTCGAGGCGAAATATCCTTCTTGGGTGGCTAATCCTGTGATGATCAAGAAAAAAGAAGGAGGATGGCGGATGTGCATAGATTTTACCGATCTAAACAAGCACTGTCCTAAAGATTGCTATCCCCTTCCGAATATAGATAAAAAAGTAGAAGCTTTGATCGGCTTCGAAATTTTCTGTTTTCTTGATTTATACAAAGGATATCACCAAGTATTGATGGATGAGAGTGACGCTCCGAAAACAGCTTTCATTACCGATTTCGGCATTTTCGCTTATAAAAAGATGCCATTCGGTTTAAAGAATGCCGGAGCCACTTATCAAAGGATGGTAGACAAGCTTTTTCGGCACCTAATCGGAAAACAGGTTGAAGTGTATGTCGACGACATAGTTGTCAAAAGCAAAAGCACTTCGGAGTATGAAGACAACCTCAAATCCACTCTCAACGTGCTCCGAAAAGCCAACCTCAAACTCAACCCCCAAAAATGTACCTTTTTGGTAGATTCGGGAAAGTTTCTGGGTTGTTGGGTTTCAAAGGACGGACTCAAGGCAAACCCCTCAAAAGTTCAAGTCGTTCAGAACATGGCAATGCCGAAGTCCATACATGACGTGCAAAGGCTAACCGGATGTCTAGCCGCACTGAATCGATTCCTTTCCCAAGCAGCCGAAAAGCAACTGCCGTTCTTCAAGGTGTTGAAAAAGGCACCAAAGTTCGAGTGGGGAGCCGAGCAGAAAAAGGCCTTTGACGAGCTCAAAAGTTATCTAGCCGAGCTTCCTATTCTCTCTGCTCCAACCGAAGCCGAAGTAATATTCTTATACTTAGCGGCATCAGATCAAACCATCAGCGCGGTGCTTGTACGAGAAGAAGGCCTAAAGCAGTTTCCCATCTACTTTACAGGCCGAGCATTAAGAGGTCCAGAAACAAGGTATCAACCTCTGGAAAAAATTGCTCTGGCGTTAGTAAATGCAGCAAGGAGACTGCGGCCATACTTCTATGCTCACAAGGTATGCGTCTTAACCGATCTGCCTCTTCGGCAAGTTTTGACCAAGCCAGAAGCATCAGGCAGAATCGCCAAATGGGCCATAGAGCTGGGAGAACACTCAATCGAGTACCTACCTCGGAAAGCCATCAAGGGACAAGCCTTGGCAGATTTTCTTGCAGAGGCCAAGTTCGATCAAGCAATCCCTGTCATTGCCGAACAGAAAAATTCTACCAATGCCGAACTAGCACAGCCTTTGGAATCCGAAGTAGAGCCGCCAGACTGCTGGAGCGGATTCGTAGATGGAGCTTCAAACAAGATGGGAAGTGGAGCTGGTATTTTACTCGTCGCTCCCGACGGACACGAGGTAACCTACTCACTTCGGTTCCTATTCCCCACTACTAATAATGAAGCCGAGTACGAAGCCCTCTTGGCCGGACTCCAGTTAGCGCAAAGTCTGCTCGTCAAATCTCTCAAAGTCCATTGTGATTCACAAGTCATAGTAAATCACATGTTGGGTACAAGTGAAGCTCGTGACGAGAGAATGAAGAAGTATTTGGACAAAGCGCAAAGCATCAGCCGAAGTTTCTCCTATTTTCGGATAATCCGCATTCCCAGAGCGGAAAATAGCCGAGCAGATACCTTAAGTAAGTTGGCTTCAGATCCGAGCTCAAAGGCGGAAGAATTAATGCATCGAAGCATTGATGAAGCCGAGGTACATTCAGTATCCAGCTCGCCGAACTGGATGACGCCGATCTTGCAGTATCTGGATCAAGGACAATTGCCCGAGGATAAGAGAAAAGCTCGGAAGATCACGTGCCGAGCACTTCGGTACGAACTTCATGAAGGAGTCCTCTTTAGAAAGTCTTACCTCCAGCCGTTATTGCGGTGCGTAGGACCAGAAGAGACGGACTACATCCTCAGAGAAGTTCATGAAGGATCGTGCGGCAGCCACATCGGAGCTAGAGCTTTAGCTAAAAAAGTTCTAAGATGGGGATATTATTGGCCAACCTTGGTACAAGAAGCAATGCAGCTCGTCAAGACATGCCCGAAGTGCCAAATCCATGCAAATATCCCAAGGATGCCGCAGACCGATCTATCCACTATGCAAAGCCCTTGGCCTTTTATGCAATGGGGTATAGACATAGTAGGACCACTACCACAAGCTCCTCGGCAAATGAAATTCCTTATCGTTGCCGTGGACTACTTCACGAAGTGGGTGGAAGCTGAACCATTAGCTACGATAACGAGCTCGAAGGCATTGGATTTCGTCTGGAAGAACATAGTGTGCCGATTTGGCATACCCCACATCCTCATCTCGGATAACGGGACTCAGTTCACCGACAAGACGTTCAAGAATTGGTGCCAAGAGCTGAATATTCAACAGCGGTTCACTTCGGTCTCTCATCCACAAGCAAACGGACAAACGGAGGTAACAAATCGTATCCTGGTGAAAGGGTTAAAAGCTCGGTTAGAACAAGCCAAAGGACAATGGGTAGAAAATCTCCCTCAAGTCCTATGGTCCTACCGAACTACACCCACAACCTCCAACGGTGAAACTCCGTACAGTCTTGTGTACGGCATTGAAGCCGTGATTCCGGTGGAGATCGGCGTACCCAGTCCCCGAACTCTAAATTTCTCCTCAGAAATGAATGACGACGGACTGAGAGCCGAGCTAGATCTTGCCGAAGAAAGAAGAGAATTGGCATGCATAAAAGCAGCCAAGTACAAGGAGCAAGTAGCCCGGTATTACAACCAAAGGGTGAAGAAGCTGCAATTTCAAGTGGGAGATCTCGTTTTGAGAAACAACGAAGTAAGCCGAGCAGAAAAGCTGGGCAAGCTCGAACCCACATGGGAAGGTCCGTATCGGGTGTCAGAAGTCCTCGGCAAAGGGTCTTACAAATTGGCTCACATGTCAGGAGAACAGGTACCCCGAACATGGCACATTTCCAACCTCAAAAAGTTCCATTTGTAAGAGACAGTCCGGTCAGTCAGTCTTGAGTCCTGTTCGGTCAATGTGCTTTATTTGGTTTGCTTGGTCTTTGTTTGTCTCTATGTGCTTTTTATTTGTCTATATGCGTTTTGTCTGTCTATGTGCGTGTCGTCTCTTACAAATGTTACTGAGGTATCTTGTTCTTCGAAGGCTGATCCCCTTCTTAGAACATATACAAGCCAACGATTGTGAAGTCAAAGCTTCTACAGAAGATACAAGACCACAATTCAGCTTAAACAAGCAGTTCGTCTGAAACGAGCTGCAACAAGCCAACGATTGTGAGTCAAAGCTTCTACAGAAGATACAAGACCACAATTCAGCTTAAACAAGCAGTTCGTCTGAAACGAGCTGCAACAAGCCAACGATTGAGTCAAAGCTTCTACAGAAGATACAAGACCACAATTCAGCTTAAACAAGCAGTTCGTCTGAAACGAGCTGCAATAAGCCAACGATTGTGAAGTCCAAGCTTCTAAAGAGGATACAAGACCACAATTCGGCTTAAGAATCAAGCACTTCGTCTGAAACGAACTGCAACGAAAGTCCGATTCTCGCGATAAAACTTGCCTGAATTAGGACAAGGGAAAGTCCGATCCACGCGATAAAACTCGCCGAATTAGGACAAGGGAAAGTCCGATCCCCAAATTAGGACAACGGAAAGTCCGATCCGAGCGATAAAACTCGCCAAATTAGGACACAAGCTTAGTCCGGTCAAAGGTGTTTATTTCATCAGACCAAAGACGAGTTCGGTCAAAGAAGAGTTCACTTCATAAGACCGAGGACAAACATCAACTTACCCCGTACCTTTATCCAGAATGCCGAAGTGATTCACTTCGCTTTCCGGGGGGGGTAGTGATGGAGTACGTACTAAACAAGCCCAACAGCAGTAAAGCCCATCAGCCTAAAGCCCAAGAAAGAGTATCAGTTCGGCATGACTACAGAGTATCAGTCCGGCATGACTAAAGAGTTCAGTTCGGCACAACCAAAGAGTTCGGCTCCAGCCTACAGCTCGGTAAAAGCCAACCAATCAAACTCTGCTCTCAGGTCGGCATCAAGCTCTACTCTCAGATCGGCAAAAGCTGCTCGGCAATAATTCGGCAGTTCGGTCTCAGTATTCGACCGAACTAGGAGATAATGGACTCATGCAGGATCTCCACGACTTCCGTTACACCCACGATCTATTTAGTGGTGTCAAGCAGTCATTAACTCATGCAGGATAGTGGACCCATGCAAGGTCGCCACGATCTCCACGACATCCACTACCTAGCAAATGGTGCTGCATGCCACGATCTTGGTCCTTTGTATAAATAGAACCTAGATCAGATAGATAGGGTTAGACTCTCTCGCTTTCTAGAGATCAAATACAAAATAGCAAGTCTGTATTGTAAGCTGTAGAAAACAGATCAAGCAATACAACTCTGCCCTCTTTTCTTCCCGTGGACGTAGATTTACCTCAGTAAATCGAACCACGTAAGACTTGTCTAGAAACATGTAGTATATGATTTACACTCTTTTACAACAGATATGTACACACACATATATATATATATATATATATATATATATATATGTATATATATGTATATATATATATATATATATGTGTACAAGGTATTGTCTCAACAAAGATCATCATCTGATGCGGTTCAAGTGAGAGAATGGCTCTGACTTTGTCTTTGGTGCAGGCTTAGCAACTTCAGGTGTACCGAAGACATTCCAAAATCGAAGAGTCTCGTCTCCCGCTGCAGATGCAACCGTGCACCCATCCGGGCTCTGAGCCATGTAAAGAACTCGGGAGGTATGCCCCGTGAGCTCAGCCATCTTCACCATTGATGGGTACTTCCAGAGAGTGAGCTGATTGTGTGTGAAACCGTGTGAACTCAGCAGCTCGCGCTCGTTTTTGTTCCATAGAAGAGAGCAGACTTGTGAGCCAGTGTCCACTGAGTTCAAGCACGACCCGGTGTGTGTGTTCCAGAACTTGATGCACCTATCACCAGCACCTCCGCCCGAGGCTAGTAGGTTGCTCTGGAAGGGACACCACGCGAGTGCTTTAACAGCAGCGGTATGCTCTTCGAGCCTGTGAAGCCACTGGGTAGGAGCATTCGATGCTGCCATGGATCTGTCCCAGATTTGGAGGACGTTGTCGTTTCCACCACTAGCCAACTGCTGCCCGGATGCCGACCACTTAAGCCCACAAACTTCTTGGTCATGTCCGGTGTAGGTTTCGACAATGTGAGACCTCACTCTCACATCATTGTTGAAGATCAGACCATCCTGACCTCCGGTTGTTAGGATGTGATTGTTCCAGTCCATGGCACCAACTCGTGATCTGTGCCCTCCTTTCAAGGTTCTCAGCTGTAACGAAAACAGAGTTGAGTATTTGATTTCTTGAAAGATAACAAACCATATATAGTCACAAACACTCACCAGCCTGTTAGAGGTGGAATCCCAAAGCTGAACTTCTGAGTTATTGAGACCAACAGCAATATGCCTTCCATCAGGAGCCCATTTGACACTGGTAACCGGGCCACATTCGTCATCGATGGTAACGAGTTCAGAGGTAGCCCCATCTGAAGCATCCCACAGATAAACAGTGTGTCCAAGAGCGATGGAAAGAACGTTGCTGCCACCCCAGTCCAATAGATTCAGATAGTAATCATCCACAATATCAGGGGCATCTAGTGTCCTCTCAGAAGTCTGCATAAAGATACACAATACACAAAGTTATATAACCTAGTACTACTCAAACCCCCATGTACAAGATGCTTTTCATCAGCACGGACCTGGGGAATGTGACGACGTGGTTTGGCAGATTTGACTTGGTGAGCTGCAGACGAGAAATCGCTGGGGATTGCCTCTACCGGGGTTGGTGGTTTGTTTTTGAAAGCGAGAATCCGAGTTCTGTTCATGTTGAAGGTTTCTGCAAGCTGCTTCCTGTACGCTTCTCTAGATGGAGAAGAGCTGGTGGGTGGGTTTTCCTTACCTGTAAGCATGTAATTAGCGTAGTCGAAATCCATTGCCGACCTATTTGGGATGAAGCGATCCAACTGCAGAACAGGAAGAAGCCATTACAACATGCACAAAACTGACTAAACTACAGCAGAAAATTATGCAATCAACAGTTATTAGTGGATCTATAATGGAACCTCCCCAAAAACTGCCTAACCCAGTACCAATTCAAGATCAATCAAACACTTCTATTTAAACTCTAGTAGAAAAATTATCAAGTTATTAGTGAATCTTTATTGGAGTCCCCCAAAACTTCCTAATACAGCTCAAATCAAGATCAACCAAGCACTTCTAAACTCCAGCAGCAATTATACATTCATGAATTATGCAATCAACCAATCAAGTTATTAGTGTATTCATATTGGAATCCCCAAAAATTGCCTAATTCAGCACAAATTCAACCAACCAAACTCTTCTAAACTCAAGCAGAAACTATGCAATCAGTAAATCAAGTGGATTCGTATTGAAACCCAAAACGGTTTAACACAGCACAAATTAAAAAATGACTACGAATTAGCAGATGCAAAAACTCACAGACAATTTAGGGGGAAATAGCTTACATTCTCCTTGGAATTTCTTCTTTGGATGAGCTTCTCTTGCAGCGGGAGCTGCGACTTGCTCTTGTTTGGTGTGGAAGATGAGTTCATATTTCCTGTTTCCATATGTTAACACAAAAAAAAAAAAAAACAATAGCAGAATATGCAAATATAATGCGTGTATGTATACAGTAAATCAATTTGAGATAAATCAGAGCCTGCAGAAAAAAAAAATCAGTAAAAAACAGTTCAAAATAGGATCAAATTAGTGCAAGAACAATGATCGGAGACAGATTGCGAGCGAATTTTCACGATTGAATTGCTTGTTTGTGGGAAAAAACTTGTTGAATCGATGGGTTTACCGTTTATACATTGGAAGAAATTTGTAATTAGGGTTTTGCGGGAATGGAAAGCCGCTAACGGATTAGTTGTGGAGGGTTTAGGAATAGAGCCGTTGGAATTGACTTTACGAAATTGCCCCTTTTAGTATCTGAATAAGAATAGTTGTTGGCTAATTGGTAACTAATTGTATTACTATTGGGTGTGGGATCGATTCTGAATAGCAAGATGTGTTAGACTTGATAATCGGTTCTAATCGATAATTGTTTGATTAAAATCGAATTTAGTTTGTAATGTAACTAATCAAAGTCTAGACAACCTAGAAGAAAAAGAAAAGGCTGATATATTCACCATTTAAATTATATTGTAATCTATCTTTCAATAACACAACTAATTTAGAGAAGGTGTTGAATTAGTTAGTATTGCCAATATAATATTAATATAAATTATTGAAGATTAACTACGTTTACAATTGGGACACTGACTCTCTTGGGTGTGTTCGGTTTCCTAGACAAAATAGTACCAAGATATAGGTGGCGTTCGGTTGCCATGACTAATATCATAAGACTATTCATCTAGGATTAAGTTGTGGGTTTATTTTAGTTGGAGAGGGGAGGCTATGACTAATTATCATGAGACTATCCATCTAGGATTAAGGTGAAGAGTTCAATCTTATGAACCAAATATGATACATATTTAATCATGAGATTTAATCTTGCCAACCGAACACCCTCATAATATAAGATTGAGTTGTGAGATTATTTTAGTCACACGAGGTTAGCTATGACTAATTATCCTATGATTATTCATCTATGATTGAGGTGTGAGATTGAATCTCATGAACCAAACATAAGATATATTTAATCCTGTGATACAATCTTGCAAACATGATGATTTTTTATTGAGGTGTTGTGTCCACTATAAGGTGGACACGCCCAATAGCCCCGCCCCAGTTTTTTGTCCATAGCCCCAGTTTATTGGCCACAGCCCCAAAATTCTATTTCCGTCACTATAGTGGACACCTCCAATAGCCCCCAAATTTTATAATCAACTTTCATTTTAAAATGTTTCAAGTAATTACGAACAAATTTATCGGGCTATACGTACGTAGAAGAAGTCGACTATACGAATTAAAAATAAAAATAAAATTTAAATTTAAATTTAAATACAAATTAAAGTGTAAAAAAAAAATTCAAAATGAAACCGCTGCGGCGGTTGTCCGCCGCTATAGGAGCCGCGCCTATGCTATACGTACGTAGAAGAAGTCGACTATACGAATTAAAATTAAAAATAAAATTTAAAATTAAATTTAAATACAAATTAAAGTGTAAAAAAAAAATTCAAAATGAAACCGCCGCGGCGGTTGTCCGCCGCTATAGGAGCCGCGCCTATAGGCGCGGCTATAGCCACGCCCGCCGCGTCCTCGCCCCGCACGCGGCGAAGCCTCGTCCGCCGCCCTCTCCCCCACCAGCCGCGTCCGCCCTCGCGGCGGACACCCCTCCCACTATGACCGCCACGTCGACCGCCCCCACCGCTCCCCTTCGCGGCGACCGCCGCGTCCACCTTATAGTGGACGCTCTAAGTATAAGCCATGATGATTTTTATTAAACTTGATATAAGATGGAATTTAGGATATTACGGTCTATGTGTATATGAGCCTTAAATTGAAAATTTTGAATACGTCATTGCGGATTACTACTACTACAAGGGCGTTGTCATGATACAATTGCACCGCGCTCTTATAGTTAAGTTTCAACATCAACTTTTTAAAAAATATTTTCTTTTTGTTTTAGTGAATTGTAATTCGAGAAGATGAATAAGGAGTGGTAAAATATTATTAAATGTCATTACACATTATACTCCGAGAAATAATATCACATGAAAAAATTAGTGAAATTAGAGAAATAAATATATATTTGGTCAAATTTAATCTCTAATTCGATTTCGGTCGAATAACCATCTAATTGACTACCAAAACAGTTCGGTTTCGATCGATTAACTAACTAATCGACAACCACAACAGTTCCAGTTCCGGTTCCGATTTATTAGCATTTTTTTGTCATAATCTTTCAATTTATCCTACCCCATAATCAATTACCAAAATTATAATATAATTAATTAATATGAAGGATATTGCTAATTAATTCAAAGTTATTAGGAAAAACATTGTAATTAATCATTACTCTAATTACTTTTCGAGCAATTATTTAAACATCAATCGATTCATAACATAAAATCTCCAAAACACCCCCAATCATTATTTGTTCTTTTGTTCTTAATTATGCATTTTGTGTGATTATACGAAAATAATCATCAGTTTCTATTTCTCTCATTTTTATCACAATCTTTAATTCATCCTAAACCACAATCAATTAATCTAAATACAAAACTATATAGTCTAATTAATTCATAGGAAGGAAATTGTTAATTAATTCACAATTTATTTAGAATGGCGTTAAATTAATTCAAATTAGGACATTGTTAATTAATTAAAGAAATTACTATATTTACTAATTAGAGAGATTATGACACTAATGCACATTCAAAGGAAGGGGACATTGTTAATTACCAATTCACAAATTATTATACTTTAAAAAACCAAAAAATAAATACTCGGTACTCTCCCACAAAATTCAAATTTCAAACATTCAACGGTCATATTCGACAAGGGCTTCCATCTTTCAACCCTACATTTCTCTACCCCACCGCACACTATATATACCGACGCTCCTTTCTCCTTTCTCATTCATTGCCGCGCCTTCATCGGCAGTCCAAGCTAGCCGCTAAAGGAATACGTTAATCGTGATTCTTACTCTTCGAAGCAATGGATTTCCACAGCCTTACAAGGAGAGAGCTGCAGGCGTTCTGCAAGAGGAATAAAATCCCAGCCAACATGACCAATGCTGCCATGGCCGACGCTCTCAGTGCTCTCGAGATCGTAAGCTCATTTCCTCAATTTTTCGATTTTAATTTCGTTTTTTCAATGGTAGAGATAAGGCTCGAGGCGGTATGAACATATCTAGCTGCAATCATATTCGTTCACTCTAGTTAATCGAACGCTTTTTTGTTGATTCACTGATAAATGATGTGACGCTCTCAAAGCGCTCCTGCTCACGTGAGCTAATTTCCAGAATTTGTGGATTTTAATTTCGTTTTTTCAATTAGCTCATTGGTAGAGATAAGGATCGAGGCTGTATGAACAGATCTAGCTGAAATGATGTTCGTTTCGCTCCTGTTAATCAGCTATTTGTTGTTTGAATGGCTAGTAATTGATGTGACGCTCTCAAAGCTCTCCAGATCGTGATCTCATTTCCTGAGTTTTTTTATTTTAATTTCGTTTCTCAATTACTTATTGGTAGAGATAAGGATCTATGCTGTATGAACTGATGAGCATATCCATCTGCAAACATGTTCGCTTCACTCTATTTCATTTAATTGGCTAACTCTATCTGTTTGCTCTGTCATTTCATTTATATGTGTGCGAGATGGTTGTAGTTTTAACTTTGAGCTCATTTTGCTGAACTTCTTCGAACGCCTAATTGATTGTCAAAGATATGCATATTTTAGAAGGTTTTATTTGATTTTTTAGCATATGAACGGCGAGGTGATAATGATTAGAAGATCTAATCTAATTTCAGAAATTTAATTAGCTTTGTTCCTCGAGAAATTTCTGCTGGAATTTGTGCTTATTCTACTGAACTTCTTGGAACACTCGATTGATTGTCAAGGAGCTGCATACTTCAGAAGATTTTATTTGGTGATTATGAGGTCTAATCGAATTTGAGAAACTTAACTAGCTATGGTGTTGCTTTATTCTGCTGTTATTCAGTATCCACTTTGTTGCTCAATAAATTATTCTGATATTTGATTTGCAGGTTGAAGGAATTGAGGATTTTATGCAGACATCTCAAACAGAAAGCACACAATCATCCATTGAGCTACAAGACAGCTTGGAGGTAACATCTCCATATGTTCCTCCAACTGGTGGCCGGAGCACACGCCGGAGAAATGTCTCCAATGCTGAACCTGTGGTAATGACCACGGCTCGGTGCACTACCCGGAAAACCACTGTCAAAGCTCAGGTCGATGCAATGGAAACTCCGGCAGTGGCAGCGCAGGCTAGCCGAAGGAGGGTCCAGATTGCCCCAGCGTATCTTGAACTGGATTCGCAGTTGGAGAAATGCGTGGAACAGAAGAAGGATGCTTTGATGACCCCTGCTGCAGTGGGGGCTACTAGCCGGAGAAGAAGAGCAGAGGAGACTGAGAAGAAGGTGTACAGCACGCGACGATCGGCCAGGTTGGCAGTGAAAAGTATGCCAATGTTGAGTGGAGAAACTGAGCTTTCTAATGAAGAATTGTTTGCTAAAGATTGTGAAGACCAGGAGGTGAATCAGAAAGAAGTGTCAGGAGTTACTGGTATATTTCCTTTTCTGATTCTTTGTTTTTAAATATTTCATGCTTTTTTGCAATGATTAAAGATCAAACTGTATATTTTTCAGTTGAAAATGTGGAGGATAGAGAAAAATCTGAGCTTTCCAATGAATTATGTGCTAAAGATTTTATAGATCAGGAGGTGAATCAGAAAGAACTATCAGGAATTACTGGTATGTTTCTTTTCTGATTCTTTCTTTTCATTGTTTATTTCATATGTTTGTTTGATATGGAATGGTTAATGATATAAGGTGTGTTTTTTAGGTGCAGATGGAGTTGAAAATATGGAGGTGGATATAGAAAACTCTGAGCTTTCCAGCAATGAATTATCTGCTAAAGATTGTGAAGATAAGGAGGTGAATCAGAAAGAAGACCATATTGAACTGTCGGGAATTACTGGTACATTTATTTTCTTAATCCTTTCTTTTCAATTACTCCCTGCATCCACGATTACTAGTGCCATTTTTTCCAACACGAGTTTTAAAATGTAAGTTGAAAAGTTAGGGGAATGTGAGAGTCTCACTTTTTTGTGTTAATATTAGTTTTTTTAATAAAATATGACTCCTATTAGCGGTTGAAAGGGAAAAAATGAACTCATATTGCCGGACGGAGGGAGTATTTCATATGTTTGTTTGTTGTGCAATGAATAATGATCAGAGCTGTAATTTTCCAGGCGCTGATGTAGTTGAAAATATGGAGGATAAAGAAAAATCTGAAAAGGATATAACCGTGGGAGAAGTAGAAAAGGGCACTGATTCTGCAGCTGCAGTTCAACATAATGAAGAGATATTTGATAACACAGAATATCCTGGTGATGAAGACACAGAATTGCTGGTTCAACAGAGTGAAGGTATGTTTTCATCAGATTCAAGATTTGAGCTTGTTGCATTGGCTGAACTGAATTTCAACTTATTTAAATGAAAAATCTGATACAGGTTGTGTCGATGTCCCCAAATGTGAAACTGAAGAAGTCACAGTTGAGAGATCAAAACAAGTAGAAGATATTGAGACCGATGCAGGATCTAAAGACGAGGCTGTGGAGTTTGAAAGCAAATGTGAAACTGAAATCACAGTTGAGAATTCAAAAGAAGATTATATTGAAACCGATGCAGGATCTGCAGACGAGGCAGCTGAGTTTGAAAGCAAATGTGAAACTGAAGTCAAAGTTGAGAACTCAAAAGAAGTAGAAGATGTTGAGACCGATGCAGGATCTGCAGACGAGGCAGCTGAGTTTGAAAGCAAATGTGAAACTGAATTCACAGTTGAGAACTCAAAAGAAGTAGATAATATTGAGATAGATGAAGGATCTGAAGAAGAGGCTACTGAGTTTGAAAGCAAATGTGAAACTGAAGTCACAGTGGAGAACTTGAACGAAGTAGATGATGATGAGACAGATGCAGGATCTGAAGAAGATGCTGCTGCTGCGTTTGAAAGCAAAGGTATGATAGAGATAAAATTCTTTACGTTGTTATGATGATGAGTTTAACACCTTTTGATTCTAAGATAATAAAGTTGAGCCTTTGATTTTGCAGTGGTAGTAGTGTGTGATGATGAGGTTGAGGTTGAGGTAGAGTGTGAAGATGATCATGACTTGAATGTGACATTAGGCAAACTCACAGAGATGAGTCTGGAACAAGAAGTTGATTTTGGTATTCATGAAGAGACAAAGAAGACTGAAACTGTTCAAGTCGAAGAGAGTGAAGAAACGGAAACTATGGAGGTTGAAGAAAGTGTTAAGGCTAACGGGACCGAATTGGTGATCACAGAAGATGATACGATCAAGGCAGGGAAAGACAAAGTGCGGCGTTTTGAAGAGGAGAGCTTGAGAAAGCTCTCGAAGATGTTGAAGGAGAAGCTACAGATCTCGAGTAAAAGATCAAGCAAGAATGGCGGCAACGAGGTGCGCCAGAGATCAGCTTTGCAAGAGCTCCCTGAGAACACATTGATCGGTGGGAATGGAAAGTGAAAAAACCAAGTTAGTGTGTGCACTGTGCGTGCACCATTGAGGATAGAAGAAGAGAAGTGATGTTACTGTATTTGAGTTAAAAGTTCTGATATTTCATCAATCTGTAGTACTCTACTGTTGTAGTTCTTGTGAGGCAAGTTTTTGAAATTTTGGAAGAGTGAAATTTTACTAAATACCATTATCATAATAATATTCTGGTACAGATCCAAGCCCCCTAGCTCAAGTGGTTGAGGAGGGTGGCAAGGATATGGCGCCATCCTAGAGGTCTTGAGTCGGATGGCGCGACTTTGGGATTAATTTCCCTGTGGGCCTGTTCAAGGTTGTTTCCTTGGGGCTTGGCAAGCTTTCGAGTCTGGACACGCCTGAGGGTGGCGGGTAGTCTACCGGAGCTGAACTCGTCGGAGGGGAGCAGTCTACGAGCCAACATTGGCTAGTTCACGGGCCAAACCCGTTAGAGGGAAGCTAAAGTATTCGAGCCACGAGGGGCTGTGGCGGGCTAGTTCGCTTGCCGAATGTATCTCGAACTCCTATGTATGAAAAAAATAATAATAATAATAATATTCTGGTACAGGTTCTCTCCTTAATTTAAGGTCCAAATTTAACATTTTTTTGTGATTTAATAGTATTTGTTGGTCGATTCTAATGACACCAAGTTAACAAATTTCTCTTGTATCAAATGTAGTAATAGACTGAAGTCTAAAATTGGTTTTGTACATCTTCTCTAAAATTGGGTTTGTACATTCTCTCTCTCGTATGAAATGTAATAAGAAGTAATAATTCGTGTTTGACCAACGAATATATAAATTCTAAATGGATTTCATCATTTGAAGAGAGCTATTACAAGACAATATATAACACCAAAGCACACATTTTAAGTGATCGGCACAAATTCTTTGAAATGTGAGTGATCTTCATTTTGATTTAGTATTAATTTTATAATGAGACGCGAGTGAGAATAGTTATTTGAATATGAGATCTATTTCTAAATAGTAGTAATAGACATCTTAAAATAATACAATGAGATATTTAATGGCATGCGAGAAGAATAATTATTTCCCGCGAATTATCTACATGCTATACCTACTAGTTAGAATAGTACAAATATTAGAATTTACAATGTACAGTTGCAGCTGCCAAATTATACACATGGAAAGAAAATGGAGTATGTACTTGGCCAAATGTGAGACTAATATTTACAGCCTGACTTCAACTACATCACCATCTTTCAACTCTGTGTTGGGTAACACCAGCATCCCGTTTATCGACACGAGCTTCCCGTCAAGTCCGATCCTTCTAGCAGCATCACCGGCTGTGCTACCATTGCGCAGTCTCATTATTTCCCCGTGCGGCCAGCACACCACTGCAACCTCACCGAGGGAAAGCGACTCTGCATTCCTGAATTTCCTGTCGAACTTTAGCTGTCGTAGCCCTGCTTCCGAACGCAGCTGCTCCTCCCATTGAAGCATTGTTCTTAGAAGTTGTACCTGGTATTCGACAAAAACCAGATACGGAGGATGAGTTATTCGGGTCTACTCAGCTTGGAATCAACTTTAACTGTTTCTCTTAAGATAGTTCAAAAAGACTAATAGTCCAAACGAACTTTTCAGTCCTACATAGCATGTTTGGTACCTTTTGGTTTAATATATACGGGGTAATTAATTTGAAGACTAAAGTCTATTTTTGGTCCCGAACATTTGCCCAAAATAACTTTTTGGTCTCAAACATTTGCCCAAACATAATGGGCAGGATTCAAAAAGTTCATTTGAGAGCATTTTTGGACTTTAGTTGTTCAAAAAATATAATGGCTGTGAAGAAACCATACCTTGTTATTGATGCCACTGTCCAGCAAAGCAGAATTAAAAGCAGAGGTAGGCTTCACAGAGTTTGAGTTGAAAACAGATGGAGTAGTCGGTTTCCCCTCAAAAACAGCTGAGACAACAGCCCAGTATTCAGCTTCTTCCCACTCTGTCAACTCGATGACTTGGATGAAAGTAGGCAAACATCGTTCAAATTGGTCTTGCTGCATGGTATTATATGGTACTGTTATAGTGTTCCTCTTTAGCTAGTAAAAAACACAACCTATCGTTAGGACAAGGAAAAAACTGATTAAAGTTACCTTGTGGTATATACCGTCACGACAAAGGGTGTACTTTTCCAAGTTAGTACACCAATCCCCGTGTCCTGGTGCGCACCACCATTGATCCGATACCTGGAAGATGAAAACATTCAGGGACATATAACCAAAAGCTGCTGAACTCTACTGATCTATCTATTATTGTAGTTATTCCACTGTGTAATTCAATTTTGTTAGACAACATTTGATCAGGAAATGACATTCCTCCTTATATATTTACTTGTATTTCTACAATTCTGATGACTTCAGACAAAGCATTATTTGGGTAATACAATGCCCCATACGAAGTAAGCAGCATGGTAAGAGCATCCACAACGGTGGCGTCCGTCGCCACGGCCGTCCGCGCCACTGGCACAGCGCTGCTCGATGCATCGAGCAGCGCCGTGCCGCGAACAGCTGACGTGGCGCGCTGGGATTCGTCAACCGCATAGCCGTTGTGTTTTAATTTTTTTTTTAATTAAAAAATCGGTTTTTAATTAAAAAAATCGATTAAAAAAAATTCACTTCCCAAAAAAAATATATCCGTTTATAACCGTTTTTTTCCACTTTTTAATTTTTTTTTAATTTTTTTTACCCCAAAAATACACACTTTCATCTATAAATACCCCCAATTTCACTCCCAAAAATTCACATCAAACTACACAATTCTCATCTCCATTCTCTCATATCCATTTTCATCTTCAATCTCTCATATCCATTTTCATCTTCATTCTCTCATGTAATTTTAGCTAATAATCATGTAATTTTTAATTTTTAGGAGTTTAATTATGTAATTTTTAATTTTTAGTTTTTTAATTACGTAATTTTTTATTTTTATGATTTTAATTATGTAATTTTTAATTTTTATGATTTTAATTAAGTAATTTTTATTTTATTTGTAATTTGTAATATTTATTGTGGTTTTTTAATGAATTTTAGTATTATGAAAATGTTTTTGTGTAATTGAATTTTAAATTAATTGTGTTCGTCCTTGCGGAAGAGTACATCTATGGGTGTTGGGCTCTTGCCAGAGAGCAGGCAGAAAAAGTGGGGTCGGGCATACAACCGTGCCGCTGGCAAGAGCACGGTTGTGGATGCTCTAAGATGCCGGTAGAGAGAACCTACAAAATATCTAAAGGAAAAAGGAAGAAAATGATAATTCAATTCTTGAAAAGTTAGGTTGTAAACACTGGTGTATCGGGGTATAGAAATGAATAAGGAGGCAAGCATTAACCTATTTAGTCAATTTTCAGGTATATATATTTTGAAGTATAGGATTAAGGAAATAATACCTTTTCAGAGCATTTACAAGAAAATGCATCTAATATGTGATGCTAAACATAGTAACAATAATTAAACTTCTTGCAATTTGGAAAAAGGAACAAAGTAAAACATGCTGACCTGTCAATACTTTGTCACCTTCTACTAGTCAAAGTCAAAGCAAGTTCTTGTTTTTTTTTCTGTATTAGGCCCTTCCTTACTTTTTAAATTTTGAAACTGAGTTGGTGCCTTCATGTCTGTCCCTATGTTTTTATGTGAATTACAATAATATTTAAACTTCAATTTATATTAGAACTGGACCTAATATTAATATATATGGAAATTACAGCACCCACCCAATTTATACTTTATTCCTTTAACAATGAAATTTGCTTATTACTTAAATTGCACCTTTTTAAATAGATCTGCATGAACTTCCCATCTTTTTATTTGGTATGGGGATCTTCTTTCAGCTACTGCAGCATAAGCAGCTAGACCAAAACCCACAGCAACAAGCAATTCTCTTCCATCATTATCTACGCTGAAAATCATAATTCAGTTTCTAAATCAGGGCTTTGATCTGAAGATTCTACTGACCTGTGGCGTAACCCTTGCGGAAGCAGAAAAGTTAAGAGTAACAGGTCTCGAATGATCCACGAATGATGTCATACCTGACAATAACTGCAGCAAGCAATTGGCCAGCTTCCACTCTAAGAACTGGATGACCTACTTTAAGTGAGCTATATTTTAGTAGCATATCACTCTCAATGGAAGCTTGATTTTCTATTTTCTCAGAAAAATCTGGCAAGACCCCAATGTTAGAATCATCTACAAATATCTTTGATGGCAATATATTCTCTGTTTCCTTGTATAGCCAATGTGCAGCAAGCCCATGTTCAGCATACTCATGCATTCTCTAAGTCAAATAAAAATCAGTAAGAACCCGAGATTAGCTAGTTGAAGTAAGTATATGGAGGAAATTGTACCTGTGTTCGTATTTGAACTTCAAGAGGAGAAGAGTCAGGCCCTTGGACCGCAGTATGAAGTGACTGAGACCGCGGGAATCCATCAGCATGAGAAGTCGTAAAGAAACAAAATGCAAGAAGCATTTTCTGACAAGCAAGAAGAAACACTTTATCATAAATAATTTACCTGGTAACCACTTGGTTTTGGGTTGACAATGTAATCATCAAATTCGCCATCGATTGGGGCCCAAAGTCTGGGGGATTAAAAGATGGCAATAGCCAGTTAGTATCACACCATTGACCATAACATTACCACAGTGAGAAAAGATGAGCTGGTAGAAAAGAGGATAGGCAAATTCTTGATATGTACTTGTGTATAATGTTAAGTAGATTGTAACAACATTGAACCGCCTGTCCATGCAAAGTTCCATTCTTATCTCCAACAACGACCCTCAATGCTCTGGCATCATATACTTTCCTGATTCCGACATCTTTTCTTATCATCTACAGAGTAAGACAAAAAATCAGGTGATGGTTAAAATCTAGAATAGAACAGCTAACTGATAATCGTCAATCAAAACAAATTGTTATAGTAGAGACTGCATAATTTATATAGTAGAACTTAACAACTACAAGGAAGTTGCTGGGGCCTGCGAGTGGGAGGACAACTCAACAACTAAAAGGAAGTACCTTTTAATATATTGGCTAAAAGTAGTAGATTAATCTTAGGTTCCATTCCCGTACAAAGTCCAGTTTATCTTTCCTTTACATGACATACCTATGCTTCGTGTAATTTGCAACTCAAATCTCAGAAAGAACTGAAAAAATTTGTATTTTATCTTTAAAACATCCCATAATCGCATCCATACCTTACTGTAGATGCTATACAGACTTTTTAGCCGTCCAGATAGCGATACTTCCATGCCAGGAACATAACTGCAGGACAGGATTCACAATAAAGCAAACTTTTGGCATTTAACAAACTGTGCTGAAAATTAGCTTCATGAAAATTTCAATTTGTATAGTACACAGACAGAACCTACGATGTTGAAATAAATAATTCTCGCTCCAATGCTTCTTCACAAACTACTAGTGATGCCAAAGCAACACCAGCATCCCTCACAACTTTGGGTTTTTTTGGAGTATCCAAGCATGTTGCAAAATTGTGAGAAAAATCTACACGTTTTTTTCTATCCAATAAGAGATCAAATGGAAGCACAGCTTGCAAAAGAACCTGCAGATTTAGAACAAGCGAGATTATTTAGTAGAAAGGACCAATAAAGCAAACCGGCAAATGGATACCATGGTCAGCACAAATTCCAGATAAGATGGGGAGTATTTTTTTTATCATAGCAGCACGCAAAAGGTACAGATACCCCATGATTGTTTGATGTAATCTATGAAGACCTGATTATATTATCACTGGCTATGTTTCAATTTGACAACACATTATATAGTAAGGGAGCAGTAAAAAGATCCAAAAAGAGGTTGAGTCGGTGACCTCATGCAAGTATAACCAAAGTAGTCAAAAAACCTCTATGTCATGATTGTCATCTAAGTTTAGCATCTAAGAACTACACCTTCATGCTATTTTCCTCATCCAAATCTCCAGATTCTTCACATTCTTGAAAGTGTACAACACCACTTGACTTTGTTGATATTCTTCTTAGGTTGCCATTGTTACTAGGGCTCCACATGGACACAAGGTCTGCCCTCAGTTGACGAAACACTTTAGGCTGCAACATGAAGATACATACAGGCTTACTAGATGAGGACGATCAAAAGTATCTATTTCTGGAATTCGTCCTCTTCCACAAAATATTTAAAAGATACTCCCTCCGTCCCACTAAAGATGACCCACTTTCCTTTTTGGTTTGTCCCATCCAACCAATAGTATAAATGGAAACATCTTTATCTCTACTTTATTCCCTCTCTCTTACTTTACTCTTTCCACTTAACACGCAAAATAAAACTGCATAAAACTCCGTGCCGCCCAAGGAAGGGGTCATCTTCCTTGGGACGGAGGGAGTACTTAATTAGGTCTAACCTGAAGGACAGCAAAGCACAGATCTTCAAGTTCAGCTTTAAGAGCCCATAGACCCAGTCGGGAAGCAAGTGAGCACCAGATAGCTAATGTCTCCTGTGCCACAGCCTGGGCTTTGCTGGGAGGTAGAGCATATCTGCAGTAAAACAAATATATAAGTTCCACACTCTATATTTAGCTTTCACTGTGCCGAGGAAAATGTGGAAAATAGAAAATTTAAACTGATAATATGGAAATACTAGTTAATAAAAGTATAATTATTCCTATAGATGTCAAGCCTTGTAGAACATAGAGTCAACGAAAAAGTAAAAATATTCAAATATGTACATGGTTCTCATATTGTGAAGTCGATCTGCAAGCTTGATGAGAACGACACGTGGATCGTCAACCATGCCCAGAAGCATAGCTCGTAAATTATTTGCCTACACAAGGACGAGACAAATGAGTTTTTAATTTCAATTGAGTTTTAAAATAACAAATTATCTGTTCAGCAACATATTTCACCCAGACCCTATTATTCAGGTTAGCAATGTAAAATTATTTATAAGTATGATTTATTCAGGTATATTGGTATTTGTATAACCAAACTAGATGATCAAATAGTAACAAGGGGAAGAAAAACCATCATGCTGCACTAGTAGCACTAAAAATTTGAAGTATCAGGAAGCCACGTTAAAGAATAAATATAAGGATTAAGAACATATCATATACACTTAAAAAAAACATTCACAATAATATTACTGCCATCTCCATTGTGATCCTTTGAGATGCTCTTGGTCATCTTGAGCACATATTAGCTACTATCTGTTTGGTTTTAATAAGCTAATATCTACAACATAATATTGGTTCAGGTATATTTTAGCAACTGCAAGCCTAGTCAGGAAGAATATTTTTTTACATGCCATTTTTCTTGGCACCATCTTGCTTATCTCTCATCTTGCCACCTCAACCATTCTACTGACCCTGTGTGAACAGTTAGCAAAGGCTGGCACAGACTCATTGGTCCAGCGCATGACACTTTAGTTAATACTTAACATGGAATACTTGCAAGATTACCTCTTCATGGTTGAGTGTATCTTGACCTACACTCATTCTGCGGCGTCTTCGTAGTAGCTGCAGAACAAGTAACTTTCAGTGTTAGTACATAGCATTGGTAGTCAATCCAAAGAAAGAAACCAAAGAACAAAATGATGGGAGTCAGAAAAACAAATGTTTTGTGGTAAAATATATGTAGGGCGGATTAGGTATTCATCGCCACAGGCTCATACTCCACATTTATTTGCCAGACGACTTCAAGCTCTATATTTCAGAAGTGTTTTAACCTATAATACCTTGCTACTAAAGAGTTTGGGAACCTGCAGAGGTGTTTAACCTATGATTCCCTCTGGAGTTTGGGATATGTGCATAAAGTGTTTACCTGATTAATATAGCTCAGTCGGGAGACTCCAGCCACCAACTTTGCAGCATCAGAATCAAATTCTCGCTCTATGCTGTCCAAACTTTCACACGTGTCATCAACTATGTCATGGAGGATCCCAGCTACAATTGTATCAATGGCCTGAACAAAGAGCAGTTACTACCTCTGGATATGGATCAATAGGAAACACTAGGAATTACATTATAGGCCACAAAATGAGAGACATACAGTCACACACTAGAGAAGCCTCAAATCGTATTCAACTGAACCATGTCGTCTATCGCTAACAAAGTAGTTTTCATATTCATGATTCATCTATATCATATGGACACAATTTAAACATGCATCTTACTTGTCCACATAGGTTAATGACTTGAGGGAAATTGCACCATTCACAAGATAATCTAGCAGTACAAAATGCAAAATAAATTATATGAAAGAGGATTACATACTCTTTTACCATCTGATGGGACTAAAACAGCTAAAATTTTGCCTGTGTGAATACAGTGGGATATATAGGGGTCCCCTGTTTTTCTCGTCTGACCATGGTGAGCTTTCCTTGCAAATGCAACAGCCTTTTGCACCTGCCTTCACAGGTTCAGAATCTAAGTGTCTTACAGTAGTGGAATATTTTGGTGCAAATAACATAAACGAGTGAAGATGGCAAACCTTTGTGTCATTGAATATGGGATACCCAGTAACATCTACTCCATCAAGAATATGAGATCCTGCCCAAAAGTGCAATTTCATTTCAACATAGCGAACAACTTGAAACTTCAATTGTGAGTTGTTAATCCCATGATCCCTTCATTAATAATATGGACTACTAAGATTCTAATGATTTACTATGATTCATTTGGGGACTCATCAACGATAATCAACTAAATAGATGAACAAACAACAAAACATGAAATGACTTTTTACAGCTATGGACTAGTTATATAATCATACATTAGAAAAAAAATACTTTCTGACATATAGAGCAGGACAAATCAAAAAAATATCAAACACCTAGGATTGCAACCATGGCAAGCTCATACATTGGGCCATGGGATTTCTGTCTCTTATATATTTTCCTTTGTAATTTGTACCTCCTGGCTCCAGAAACTGGTTCTCTCATCTCTTAATCCACCTTATTTCTGAAGTTATGTCCTATCAAATGAAGCTAAACATTCTCCAGTTTCTGTATCAAGTGCAGTGTTCAGCAATCCTTTCCAACTATTTTCTTTAATTCTCTACAACTCACTGTGTTCTGTTTCTAGGTTCGTTTTCATCAGTTACAAAGAAAAGTTCATTTCATGTACTAGTTGTCACATGGCAACCATCACACTGAATAGGAGTAAGAGTAACCGTACTATTAGTTAATGGAACCTTAAAATTAGAGTTGTAGCATACTGCAATGGATTTCAGAAAATTAAACATATCTTCGTTACTTGATATACTTGTAAGTAGGTAAAAGTTTCAGTTTCAAAAGGAAACATTCAGCACAAAGCCACAAACAAAACTTCAGATCAACATTTGAACCTAATATATAGGCTCAAAATTTGGCCTTCAACTGATCACAGAAATATCATTATAGCTCCGCAATTCACTTCAGTACAAAAATTCAGCACATCTTCATAAGCTAGTGAATAAAACCAAAAGCATTAAAACTTAACACTAGAAACTTATCCTTCGACCGATCAAAGAAATATCGTTATAGCTTCGCAATTCGCCTCAATACGAAAATTCAGCATATCTTTATAAGCTACAGAATATCAAAAGCATCAAAATGAAGCATTAATTCAATTTACCTGGTCGCTCATCAACTTTAGGCCACAGAAACTCCACCTTCGTGGAGAGACAAGCGCCTGAAGCAATCGCAACCGCCGTCACCGCCACTTGCGTGATAGCTGAAGTCACAGCTCCATGAGCCGTGCTCGATCCAGCGGCGGCCGCAATCATGTTTCCGGAAGACAAAACTGAGCTCAGAGACGCCGTGACCGCGAATTCCGGCAAAATTGGACTCAAAAGGCACCGAAATTTGGCTGGCTTGCCGATGAAAAAACGACTTCTCCGGATGATTATGGAAGTTTTTGGACCGATGAACATGGCGGAGGAGC
Source organism: Salvia splendens (assembly GCF_004379255.2). Lineage (NCBI taxonomy): Eukaryota > Viridiplantae > Streptophyta > Magnoliopsida > Lamiales > Lamiaceae > Salvia > Salvia splendens. Next base: position 37,583,021 of record NC_056037.1, on the reverse strand, counting down.
GGCATGAAGACATCTCTTGCTTTGGTGGTTGTGATTTTGGGTGAAATTCACATTTTATTGTGAGAGAGAGTGAAATTGTGTAGTGATAATTTTGTTTGATAGAGTGAAAAACAAGCGTGAAAACGAGTGGTTGGGATTCGCGAACACCAAAGAAAGGAAATAGTTAATTAAATATTTAATTCTTAGCTATAGTTTATTAAATATGATATCTCCAACCAAGACTTATTTTAGTTGCAATTATTGAACTGGATAAGTTTTGAAAATATATATTAATATTATATTAGCTCTAACTAACGATAAAAAAACTACCACGATTTGTTGAACAAAAATACTACAGTATGTTCAGTCAAATTAAAAAATTAATTGAAAATAATAATAAATTTAGATTCTTGTCGAAATTATCTTAAGACAATTTCTTTGGTAATATTATATACTCCCTCCGTCAACGAAAAATTGAACACATTTGTCATTTTTTATTGTACACGAAAAATAGAGCACATTTAAAAAAGCCAAATTTTCAACCACTTTTGTCTTACTTTTTTCTCTTCTCTCATAGTAATAATATGGACCTCACATTCCATTAACACTACTTTTCTCATACTTTTTTCCCTTTTCTCTTACTTTTTTCACTTATCTCTTACTTTACCAATTCCACATTAAAACTCGTGTCATTCACAATGTGTCATATTTTTCATAGACGGAGGGAGTAGAATATAACAGCAGAAAATTATATCTTATACTAACCTTATTGTTGGTGAGTTAAACCATGTCATAATATCATAGAGAACAATATTGTTTAATTAAAAATATATTATGGAGTACATAAATAATTAGATTTTCATATTGTAGAATATTATAAACAAACCAAAGTTTATACTAATTATTTTGACTGATTTTTAAATTACTAAATGAGCTGCGTATTAAATAATAATGATAATTTACATTAGTGCTAATATGTATAGATATGTTTTCTGAATTACAATCAATATTTGATATGAAACCTTCTCATGGATCAATAACACTAATAAATAGTTCTGCTTTTAACAATTCACAAAAAGTAGTCATTTTATTTTTGATAAATTTCTCCTATAATAGTAAAATACATTATCCACTACCAATTATAGCCATTCCTTATCTCTATCTCAATCATACTTTATCGATTTTGCATTAAAAATCTTGTTTTTCTCAATCATTATATTTCGGAATTCATCATCATAAACCACACCAACAATTTCATACATAAACGCAACTGCATTTTCATACATCATACAAACGCACCAATTTGCATTAAAATCGTGTTTTTCACTATCGATCTATCGATATTTCGGTATTCAATCATCATAAACCACTCCAACAATTTCCTAAATCAACACAACTGCGTTTCCATTCATCATACAAAGCATAATCCAAGTGTTGTAGAGGCCTTGGTTAATAATACACTGCCAAAAAAGATTCAAAGGGGGGAAAAGGGGGCAGAATTTCTTTGGCAATATACAGATTTGATCAACCTACAAAACAGAGTCTATGGAACTCCGGAAACATGCTTTATAGTTTCCAGGAGTTGAGTAGGGCAAACGAGACTTAACCACGTTAGAACGACGAAGAGGCCACCGAAGAAAATCCAGTAGCCTTGTGTTCCTTCAAAGTGCTTGATAACCAGTCCAACCCTTCATACAACCCATCCCCTTTGAGGGCACACGTCCCTTGTATGTGCCATTTTCGATTCTTGAGATCGTAAAGGCCCAGCCCCTCGCAAACTTCCATCGGGGTCATTGCGCCTTTCTGAAAGGAAAAAAGCAGACTTTTCAGAGACAAACAGAAGCAAACCATGTTATAATTTGCTAATGCATATTTCAACAGACATTGTAAGAATTGGGGTTCAGAGTGAAAATATTGTTTCCCCCTATTACATTTGGTAAACTAAGTTTGTTAACCCAAACAAACAGAAAATAATAGTTATGACACAATTGGACCCGGTCAGATGTACAATGTCAATTCATATTCACACTTTCATAATTTTCGTAGTAGTAATGATAATACAGAATTACAAATTGGCAAGGAAATGTATCTATATTTGTCAATGATAGAATTTTCTAAAAATTATAGTAGTAACCTAGAGAGGCAATGTAATCAAGTAATAAATTTGAAAATTGATCGAGGAAGAATGTATGATGCGATAATGGAAGCAAATGAGATGACATCAAATTTGGATGACTAGCAAGTGGCTGGCCCTATTACCCGAGGTCAAGCTCAGAATTTCCAAACAGAGATCCAAGGACTGATGGCCCTAAAATTATCTATATATTCCTCATCAACAATCTACATCCTGTCATGTTGTAGGCGGTTCATCGTGTATTATAATAATAGTTCCCCGTTTAACCTCATATTTCTTAAAAATTTGGTCCATCACCAACCACCTTCATCTTGACGATGACCACAGTTACATAACCTAATTGTCAGATTCTCATCTTAATTTTCAGACATGAAGTTCGAAGTTCATAAGTCACCTATGTCCAAAAGAAGTTAATTTTCCCCCACCCACACATTTCTACCTTTCTCCCACAGACAAACCGAATTGGATTAATACACAGAGCCATAGTACCTATAGTTCATTAGCTTTAAAAAAAATCAAATTTCAGCTGTTAAGAGATTGACAGAGATGCGTACCATGTCTTGTTTGTTCGCAAAGACCAATATAACAGCATTAAGCATGAACAGGTCTTTGATAATGGCCTGGGGATTATTATAATCAACTTAATATAATGCAACTGGAGAAAATGAGGCATACATATGAATTTTTCAAGAGGATATAAACCTGAAACTCCTCCTTTGCCCTCCCAATTCTCTCTCGATCCAGAGAGTCAACAACATAGATCTGCATAACAGAAGAGTGGGCATCAAGGAACGGTTAGAGAATGAATTCATATGACCAAGAAAGCAAGGGCATAATTATGGAAATTATACCATTACACTGAAATAAAGAGAAGAACATTTCATAGAAGATAACAAATAACAAGTTGGCCCTTCCAAATAAAATTAAACATTTTCATTTTTTACCACAAAAGCTTTTGATATAATTGCACCAAACCCTACTCTAAAAAATCACAATAGTTGAAATTCCTTATTCTACGTTTCTCTTGTGGGAAAATCTTGATAGAAAGGTGATAAGTTTTTGAAAGGCTTGTAATAAGATAGAAGGTCAGTCAGGCTGAGAGGGAGAGGAATATATGTGATTGTAGAAATTTATTATATAGTGGAATTTCTTTCGTATGTCATGGTTTTTCTCAGCTTTTGGAGTTTTCTATGTTTTAAATTATTGTATTGGTGATTGTTATCTATCTTCTTCTTCTTACTTCTTGTTCTTTTTGTTTTTCCCAAGAATTAATGAGGAATTGATTCCCCAACATCACATAATATCTGAAACAAAACTGACAAAATCTCTGTCACCATGGATACTTCCTGTCATATAAATGATATTCCTCCACTTCATGTTACAGATCTAAATTATCACATATAGATCAGTAGAACTAGGCAGATTAAATCGGGCAAGGAGCGGTAGCAATAGAGTGGCATTTCAGGTGTTAATGTATTGCAAACAATTAAGTTTTCCGGGTATTATTTCATTTGGGAAATGTATGGGGTCAAACATGTTGCTCCATCGAACACGTTGAAATATATTTCCAAGTTATCTCTAGACTTATGTTGTTGGCATCTTAAAGATGCACCTACGTTAAGTATAACCAGTCAAAAGAGGTATAATCCTACTATCCTAGTAAATTGAACCTTACCAGCCCATCAGTATTATTGAAGTAATGTCTCCATAAGGGTCTTAACTTCTCTTGGCCACCAACATCCCACACTGTAAAGATCACATTTTTATATTGAACTTTCTCTACATTGAAACCTGCATAATAGCACAACTTTGATCAGAACAAATTCTTCTTTAGGGCTTATGAGCCCGAAAAACCATCAGAAGAAACACATAGCACATGCACATGTAAAGATGCATGGCCAGATTCTATCAATTGTGAACAAGCATCCATGCAAATCATATTATTTGTGAAGTCTTGAAGAAGACAACATCAATCACAAGGTGAGTTGAACCGAGAACAAGAACCTAGATGCAATGAAGCCAACTGTTTCTATGAGAACATCAAGTTGATGTCTATTAATATGAAACAGGAACTTGTACCCAAAGCTCATGGCACGGGAATGTGATGTATACCTATTGACTATTCACATCTGACAATACTAACACTACAACAAAAAAGAAACGGCAAATGACACTAATTTGTGTGTATAACTATACCACCAACGCCTTCATAAAGTATCCTCATTGTTGGTGTCCCAACTAAAATTAGGAGACACGAATAGAAGCGTCTTTAAAAAGCAAAAGATTATGATAATTTGTCCTCAATTTAGAGACGCTTTCTTTTGCGTCCTTAATCATGGCTATTTTAAAAAATTTCAATCGCTAGTAATAGCGTCTCAATTTTTGTGTCCTTAAAAGATACACCGTCTGTCCCATTTCATGTGACACGTTTCTTTTTCGCACGTGTTTTGGGAAAATCATAATAAATAGTTAAAGTTGAGTGTGTTACATGTTGAACATGAAACAAATTGAGTTAACAACATAGTGGCTTGGGCACATTTTGGTGATGGTTATTACACTACAAAAAAACATACTCGCTCTGTCCCATTTCATGTGACACATTTCTTTTACGCACGTGTTTTGAAAAAATCGTATTAAATAGTTAAAGTGGAGGGAAACTAAAGTAAGAGAGAGACATATGTCTCAAAATGGATATAATGTAAAAGAAATAACAACGGATAATGTGAAAGGGAGGAAAAAGGAGAATATATAAATTATAAACCAACCAATGGTAGGAACAGTTGATAAAACCTCTCCAATGTGAAGCTTATACAGTATAGTGGTCTTGCCAGCAGCATCCAGCCCAAGCATCACAACCTATGAAAGTAGAAATTATTATATGAAACTAACCCTATAGCATGAGTGAGCATAGCATCTACACATATCATTTTGGTTTGACAGAAGTCATTATGATCAAACTAACAAACAAGGATGTTGAATCTGATTACAGAGGTTGCACATACAAAATAGTAACCGCAGTCTAAGTAGGTGTAGCAGCTACCTCTGCATTTATTAAACAATAATACAACGTACTGTTCCAGTAAGTACATCAATCAACATATGCATTATTAGTTTGATTGCCTACACTAGCGAATACAGCTGATATACCACTCTAGTCTAGCTGGTTCATCAAATTCGAACATGAAATATTTCCATGTTTACATGTTTCAGCTAGATAACACATAACTATGTACCCCATAACTACAATTTAATGTTCATATACCATTTGGCACTAATTTAATGTCACATTATTTGAGATGCCACATCTGGCTATGGAGCTCAAATTTCTTTCACAAAAAAACTGCTTCATAAGTGGAGTTACTGGATATAGCCAAGGTAGATTCGACAATATAATTGAAGTGCATTTCAAATTCAGAAAACCATAAGGAAAAACAAAATTATAATGCTAATCAACAACGACTGCTAGATCAATAGAGCTAGTATACTGAAGCTCGCATAGTTTTAGAATCAGAACCAACAATTTTGACAATAAACAACCAACCTCACGCGATTACCATTTCATAAACCAAATATGAAGATTTCGCCTAATAATCACTTCTAATCTGAACAATCAAACTTTAAAGCGCATGAAACGACTACATCTGAGTTTTCTCCTTCCAATAAAGTTCATAATGTTGCAGAACAAAATACCAGCACCAAATTCTTTTAGAACAAATCAGAACATACAGTTTTCGCGAATCCAGCTCTGGCTTAGTAATGAAAAACACCTACCCGCATCTCTGAGTTTCCGAAGAAAGTATCGAAGAGTTTGCGAAACGCTTGTCCCATTCCCCGGCTTTATCCTTTTCCCGCACCTTCAATTCTCTCACTACGCAAACAATCGGAGAAAATCAAACGATCGGAGAATTAGCAAGAGTTTATGGTGTATTGAAACTTGAATTAGCTTTGGAATTGAAGAAAATGATCTGGTGAAATTTACAAAGCAGAGAAATGTCTCTATATGAGAGAGAGAGAGAGAGAGAGAGAGAGAGAGAGAGACGGATTCTTTCACGAAGAGGAGAAATTCAAGAAAGGGCTGCGTTTTGTTTTTCCTTTTAAATATCAGAGCTCGAAAATAATCAATTGATTGGATATTATGGAAATTAAATTGTGCTAATTGAAAATTTGTACAGTTAAATTTAAATTTAAATTTAAATTTAAATTTTAAGTTATACTGCAAATCTAATTTTAAATAAGTAATTGATAGTATAATAAAAGTACTCCAATTTTTTTATTTAGTATGTCAAACAATCAACCAAAATTTTATAGTAAAGAATTGATTTTGTCCTACTATTTAAGTCCGTTTATTCAGAATGACGCATCGTCTAAGGAGTGTCATTTAATACCTTTCATTTAAAAAAAATGTTGTATGTAAAAAAAGTTTTGGCAATCAAAATATTAATGTGCCAGCTGAAATTACATGTCGATTATCTAAAATTACACATCATTTACTCAATTAACATGTAAGTTCAACTGCCTGCGTTATATTTCAAATTGATAATTTTTCTAAAATTGAAACGATGATACTAAAGAAGTGGTATATTTCCAAGTAAACATTGCAAATGAGACAAAATTAATCACTTACACTTATAAATTCATATATATCAATATATTTTGAGGTGTTTTAAAAAGTGTAAACCGTTGTGTGTTCAATATTGAGTGCTTAAAGATGTATTTTTCCACAGTTGTGGACGCCTAAAATTATAAATAATTCAATTTATTTTTTTATGTAATTTCCATATAATTTGCATATTCAATAGTGAAACATAGGATTCAAATGAAACTCCCTTGAAAATTTTAGGTCCCAAACGCAATTACTGAGATTTCATTTGCCCCCTCTCTCTTGAACTAAATCGAGCTCTCTCTCTCTCCGCAGTCTGCACCTCAACCCTCGACAATGGCGGCAATCGGGAGAAGGAATGGATTAAAAATGGCCACGCACCTCATGAAAACCCTCACCGGATCTTCGAGAAGCCTCAGCGGCATCGTTAGTAGCGAAGTTGCCACCTCTCATACCCAAAAATGGATGCAGGTATCTGATCATACATACGTTGGGGAAATTCGTGTTATTTGATTTTTACTGAAGCGTGATGAAAATTATCCAATTATTTTCGAGCTTCTGATCTTATTCAATCAAAAGATCATTTTTATTGACGCGACGGCTTTGTCGATTTAGGTTTGGAGATCTGTAATCACGTTTTTTTTTCGTAGGTATTCGGTGTTATAGTTTTCAACCTTTTTTTATCAGGAAATTGATAGAAAACGCCGGAATTGATATGCCTCTTTTGTAATAATTATTTTGGCAGTTCAATATTTTTTCCGAAAAAAGGGGAAAAGTAAAAGGTAGAGAATTGTTCTTTCTAGATTGAGTCTATGTTACGGACTTACTGCTGCAGATGTTTATGGCTGTCACTCTCCTTGAGTTGAGTGTATAAAACCGAAAAACACACCGCCTTCTCTCGCATGATGAATAATGTTGTGCAATTTGGTTTAATAGAAATTGTGAATACTGTAAGCTATAGTGCCTGTGTTGCACTCCTGTTGATATTCTCGCGTATAGGCAGGATGTCTGCAAACTAATGTAGTATATTTCTTTATGCTTGCGTCTTCAATTTAGAAATATAGCTTAGGAAATGCGAGGAGTGATAAGTTTGTTGGATTTTTCCATTTGTTCCTCGTTTAGGAACATACGAGGAGTGATGAAATCTTCGAGGGTACTGAATAAGAGGACAATAAAAATGTTTTGAGTATTCAGTAGTGTATTTGGTTGAGTAGGCTGTGATGTTTAAGATCATACTTGAGTTGGCCATTGATCTCTACACAAATTGCATGAATGGTCAGTATGCATGCCGTTTACCAAGCTACGAGGAAATGGTTCCTTGTTCTATCTGGCTAGCATACAATAATAAGTTGTGATATGTGTCGTAGGTGGTTGCATACCTCCCTAAGGTGATTACTTACTTTTAGGCATCATGCGGAGGGATGATCTGTAAGCATATGTATTTGTTTGTTGGGTTTCAGTGTTGTTGTATTCAACCTTTTGTTTTATCTATTACCCAAATGGATAGGAAGGTGATAGAGGACTCAAGAACTGATATGCCCCTTTTGTCATGATTATTTTGGCAGTTCAATATTGTCTTCCCAAAACCGGGAGGGGCAAAAGGATAGAGTGTGAATATTCTCTTCTTATTTACCTTTTTGGTCCTATATTTTACTTACAGATCGAGTCTCTGTTACGGCTGCAGATGTTTCTGGCTGTCACTCTCCTTGAGTTGAGTGTATAAAACTGATTGAAGGCGCTGCGTGTGATACATAATGTTTTGCTATCTGGTTGAGTAGAAATAGTGAATAGTGTGAGCTATACAGTGTCTATACCTGCACTCATGTTGATATTCTTGTGTATAGGCAGGATATCAACAGAGTATTTTTTTATGCTTGTTCCTTCAATTTTAAAATATAGCTTAGGAAATATGAGGAGCGATAAGTTCATCGGAATTTTCCATTGTTCCTAGCTTAGGAAAATACGAGGAGTGAGTTGAGTGACAAGATCCTTGAGGGTACTGAATAAGAGGAAAAGAAGAAGTGTTTGAGTATTGAGTAGCATATTTGGTTGAGTTTGCCGTGATGATTAACTAAGATCACACTTGAGTTGGCCATTGATCTCTACGCAAATTGCATTAATGTGCAGTATGCATGGCAAGCTACAAGGAAATGGTTTCATAGTTCTGTCTGGCTAGCATACAAATATAAGTTTGTGAAATGGTTTCATGGTCGCATACCTCCCTAAGTTGATGGATACTTACTTTTAGGTTATATCACTGAAATTATCTTTGAGGTTTCAACAAATTTATCACTTATTTCTCCTGGTTCTGTGTACTGCTTTGTTTTGAGTACCATATTTGGTTGAGTAGGCCGTGATGATTATGATCACACTTGAGTTGGCTGTTGATCTCTACTCAAATTGCATGAATGGGCAGTATGAATTGCATTTGCCAATTATGAGGAAATGGTTTCCTTTGTTTGATCTGGCTAGTGAACAATAATAAGTTGTGATATGTGCTGTAGATGTACGTGGTCGTGTACCTCTCCCTAAGTTGATGGCTACTTACTTTTAGGTTATGTATTATTTGAGGTTTCAACAATTTTGTCACTTTTGCTCCTGGTTTCATGTACTACTGTTTTGTTCGTATATTAGCATGTGTGACATATCATCTCCCGGCTGGGCACTAATGCGGTCTCTTATTCTAATTATGGTTTTCGGATGCTAACCTAGGATACGAGTAAAAAGTCTCCAATGGAGTTGATCAATGAAGTTCCACCAATCAAAGTAGAAGACAGGATTGCTGTTTGTGAAGGAGGTTTGTGTTGCTAATATTCGTCTCTATGGATACTGGCCATCTTTGCAATTTCAAGTGTATTATATGCACCCACATAATGCTAGTATATTTTACTAGGTGTCTCACCATTTCGACTTCACTGCAGATAGTAACCCGGCACTGGGTCATCCGGTTGAGTTCATATGCCTTGACAAGGACGAGCCAGCTGTGTGCAAGTATTGTGGTCTGCGATACGTGCAAGACCATCATCACTAGACGACCTGGTTTGTGTGCAAGTATTGTGGTCTGCGATACGTGCACGACCATCATCACTAGACGACCTGTCTCATGTTGTGTTGTTTTATGGCCCTTCCTCCTGGATGTTATAAGCTGTAATATTCAGATAACATGGTGTTTGACATGGTTATTCTCTCTCCTTAAAATAAGGATTGCCCATGTTTGGGGCATTGGCACCCTCTTTTACTCAGAATGATCTAACATCTTCTGATCATCCACAACTATTTTTGCACATGAAGATTGTTCACACCTCATTCCTTTGTTTGAAAGATAACTGTATCACCAAAAATCATTCTATTATTGATTTACCTTCCAAGTGAATTCTTTTTGTGTAGTGCAATTATTATACTTAAAATCTGTAGAAGGCATTACAACTAATAAAACAGAAGACAAATTATCGATCAAATTTTAAATCTCAAAGTTAATGTTTTAATCAAATCTTAAACTCCAAATCAAAAATTCTGAATACGCCATTGATCAATGACTTTTTTCTTCAAGTAGGAAATTGGTGATGATTTTATTGTTTTAGTTCTAAAAAAAACTAACTAGAAAAGAATACTCAAAAAATTTAAAATCACTACATATGAGATAAACTTATTGCAAAATATTCATTGGCTCGAATTAATAGACATTACTATATAAAGAATTGATGTCTCCAAAAATATTACATGATGAAAAACTGTTTCCTTATTATAAATAAACATGGAAAAAAGGTAACAAACGCGAGGCAATAAATGATAAATCTAAATTGCATATTTCATGTGGTTGAATATATGTAATTTAATTATTAAGAGGAAGCATGAGCAAGCTTGGCTCTCAAATCCTTCCTCAATATTTTACCAGATGCTGACTTTGGAATCGAAGGAACAAAGTACACTTTGTGTAGTCTCTTATAGAACACAACCTTCAAAAAAGAAAAAAAAATAAATAAATAAATTAGTTTGTGACATATACAAGAAGTGCAATAAAAATATTGGTTCAAACAACATTTAATTAGAAATATTATTTCCCAAGGGTTTTTAATTCTTTATACCATATGCCACCTTTTGGTTAATTTTTGTCAATGCCATAACTTTCAAACTCGGCGAATCAAATCATAAATTTTGCTACTATAATTCGCAATTGTCCCGTCCCATGAGACTAGTTTTTCAGTAAAATCGGTGATGACGTGAAAGCTGGATTTTCTAACGTGGACAAAATGCTGAATCTTCAAATCGTTTGATATCAAGGTAAACTTAAAACAATGTTGTTTCCATGATTTCAAACAATTTCAGGATTTTTTTAAAATTGATTTGCGCCTGAATTTTAGCTTTCGGAATCGAGGTTAGCATCTTCGATTAGTGACCTTGGTTCGTAATTCACGAAGTCGAATTTAGGTTCGAACTCTAGCAAAATTTGGTATTCAGGACTTGGAACAATTGCGAACTATAGTAATGTTGTAATGCAATTCGCTTTGTTTGAAAGTTGGAGTACTGTACCTGTTTGGAGATGAACACTTTGACAGATTCTTCAGTAAGTTCGGATCCATTTGATGGAACTACAAAAGCCACAGGAACCTCACCAGCAGCTTCATCTTTTTGCCTATTAAATATATGTATAATTATAAAAAGGGTATTAATTAGATATTTTTTTAAACAACGAATAATTGAGTTTAAAAGAAAATAAATGTACAATTTTTTTGATGACTTACGATACAACTGCAGCATCAGAAATTTGGGTATGGGATATGAGAAGAGCCTCGAGCTCAGCAGGTGGCACCTGCTCTCGTGTAAAAGACGTTCACATAAGATATGTAACAGAACATTTCTTTGAGATATAGATTGACATAGATATATGTTACCTGAAAGCCTTTGAATTTGATGAGTTCCTTCACCCTATCTACGATGAACACATCATCGTCATCATCCACGTACCCTATGTCGCCCGTGTGGAGCCAACCGTTCACGTCTATAGTTCTAGCAGTTGCCTCCGGATCATTCAAATACCCTATTTCACATTATTACACATTAACATGAAAATACATAAAGTCAGTAACATTTATAGTTATTGTCGATTTGTCGTCATTGTTGTTGTTGCTTTGAAATGAGAGTATGTATCGAAATAGTTCTGAATAAGAAAAGTCACGTCTTTGAAATAATACTAATTCCGATCAAATGTCTATGCTTGAAACCTTTTGATCTACAATTAAATTGTCATGTACACGTTGATTTGAACAAATAAATTTATTTGCAATTTGGATTTTGCATTCTTTTTACTAGGTTCCCATAGAGATGCCCACCGGTTCCGGTTCCGGCGGTTAACTGGAACCGTTCCCACCTTTATTTATCGATAAACTCTCATTCTCATTAAATTTGAATTGTTATTGTTAGTATGTGCAGTACAAAAATATTAAGTACTGTATATCAGTAATTTATATAGTAGTACTAGCTTGTAACATAAATAAATTTATTTTTCTCAAATTAAAGGTCACAATTGTACAACTAGTGTAGTCAAAACTAAAGTACCTTTCATGATCTGAGGTCCACGGATGCAAATTTCACCGGGTGGTTGCGGGGGAGGGAGCAGCCGGTGTTGGGGTCGACGATTTTGAGCTCGGCATTGCGGACCACGTTGCCACAAGAGCCTGACCTGGTTGGCAATGGAAGCTTCGCGAAGGACGGGCACATGGATAAGACCGGCCCGGCCTCGGTCATGCCATAGCCCTAATAATCGTAAACCAACGTCAATTGAACACTAATTAATTAGATGAATAGTAAAATTGCTTTTTTGTCTATTTAGTTGACATAATCCAAACTGGTTATATACTCCTATATACAGAGATTGACGTCTAACGTTACATTAATTAGTTGTACTCCAACCTTAAATAATTAAATTAATATTTGTCGGGCCCACAAATTAAGCAATTGTACTTTTACACTTACATCACATAAATAAATGAAATAATTAAGCAAATTAATCGGATATTTTTTAAAATTACGGAATTAACCAGAATTTATCAAATTTAATTTGTATGACAATTTTCTGTTTAAAATTTTTGGAGCATGACTAACGAACTTAAATTTCATAGTCTTTTAGGCTTGACTATTTTTAATAGTGTTCAATTATTTTATACGTAATTGCAAGTTGACAAAGTAACACTAATATATGTGCAACACATCAATATTGAGAGACCATTCATTCCACCACCTCCACTTCCCACATACCAAGTCAATTTCTTTAAAAGCACAATTCCAAAAACTGTAAAAGAATATAATATAATAAAAACAATTAATATAGTATTCTTGTCATCTAAGTCTTGTACTATATGAAAATGAAAGCAACTACATTTTATATAGATAGATATATATTTATGCACACATAAAGCCAGCCAAGGAGGGAAAAACACTTATATGACATTATCTGATATACTACTACCAGAATATTCAAAATTAAAAAATATTATATTTACTAGGACCTTATGTCCTAATAAATAAAGTAATTTTTTTTTCACATTAAAATAATGATAATTTAATAGTAGTAAAATAATCGTGATTTTAAAAGAATAAAAAAAATAAAGTTAGTTAAATCGGCAGTTACGTGCAAAGAGAGGTGAATACCTGTCCAAGCACCGCGTGCGGCAGACGGCTGCGCAGCGCCGCTTCCAGCTCCTTCCCCAGCGGCGCTCCCCCCGAATGAACCATCCTAATCGAGCTCAAATCAAAGCCATCCACCATCGGATTCTTCGCCAGTGCCAGCACAAGCAGCGGCACCACCGCCGCCACCGAGACGCGGTGCCGCTGAATCAGCTCGAGCAGAGCTCCGATCTCGAACTTCTGCATCAGCAAAATCGCTGCGCCGGCTCTCAGCGAGCACAGAAGCACCGAATTCAACGAGAAGATGTGGAACAGCGGCAGCACGCACAGAACGACGTCGTCTGATTTTAAATACAAATTAGGATTCTCGCCGTCGACCTGCTGCGCGACGCTCGAGATCAAGCTCCGATGCGTCAAAATCACCCCCTTCGGCAGCCCCGTGGTTCCTGAAGAGAACGGCAGCGCAACGGCGTCGTTCGGATCGATCTCCACCTCCGGCAAATTCGCCTCATCCGCCGCCATTAAATCGGAGAAGCTCAGGCAATCCTCAATCGGCGAATCGATAGTGACGACGGAGAAATCCTTCCCGAAAACAAACGATTCGTCACCGGTGTCTCGGAGCTTATCGACGTTCGCCGATTGAGTGACGATCATCTTCGATTTCGACGCCTTTAACTGCTTGTAGATCTCGCCGGGGGTGCAGAACGGATTCGCTGTGGTCGTGGTGGCGCCGATCATCGACGCTGCCATGAACGTGAAGACGAACTCGGCGCAGTTCTGGAGGAGCGTCATCACGACGTCGCCTTTCCTAATTCCGACGGCGGAGAGGCCGGCGGCGACTTTCCGGCAGATGAGGTGCGTTTCAGCGAAGGAATATGATTTTCCGGCGCTGGAGCCGGCGCCAACGATGAGGCAGGGGCGATCTGGATAGTGAGAGGAGTGCTGGAAGCAGTAGGTGTGGAGAGGAATGTCGTTGGAGATCGGAATGGCGGGGAGTTTGGAGACGAAGATGTGAGTTTCCTCGGCTGATTGAGGCGGCTGCGGCGGCGCGTGAGATGAGAGCTCTGGATTCTGAGCTTCGCTTGCTGCTACCTTCAACATTGTTGATTGATTTCGAAAGAGAGAAACAGAGAAGTGGCGGTTTCTTTTGGAGGAAGGATTGAAAATGAAGAGTGTATATACGAGAGGAAAGGGTATTTTGGGTAGTTCAGAAATATGATTCAAGAGAGATAAGATTTAACTGAAATGCAAGAGCTGACGCGGCGCAATTGGTCGCCATTCGATCCAACTACTTAGGCATGCACAAATCGAACCAACTGCCGGTTCATAACCCGGAACCGGAACCGGCGACGGCGGTTCGAACCGTCGGACAAAATATGTTGAATTATTTTCTTTTATAACTATATGTTTAGATCATTCATTAATCTTTTTCCAATGTAAAAGACTAAACTTTCTTTATTTTTTACATTTTATTATTTACTATTTTTATATTTATTTTTGTCATAATTCCTTTTCTAAGACAAATTTATAGTTAATAATAGTATCAACTAGAATAGTTTAGTTATAATAGTTTAATTAAATTTGAATGTGGCATGTTGCTCATAATTTGTATATTTATAGAATGTGGACATGTTCAAATAATTGGATTTAAACGTAGGTATGTTACTCATTTTTCTCAATGTATTGATTAAAATGTGCAAAAAAGCAACAATTAATATAATTTGTATAAGAATGATAAAAATAGACGATTAAAAAAAACCAATATTTAAATTTATTATTTAAGGTTTCAAGTCTTTAGTGATTTGTAATTGTTGTAACTTGTAGCCTCGCTTAACTTTATATTAATAAAGCAATTTTCTTCGTGGTTTTTTGAATTTTATTTACGCACATTCCATAGATAAATAAAGAAGAAAATGCAAAAATAAAACTGAACCGCCAAACCGGCGGTTTTGAACCGTCGCCCGAACCGGCGGTTTTTTTAACCGGAACTGGAACCGCCTAAACCCTTGGCGGGCCGGTTCAGGTTCATGATTTTTTTGAACCGTGAACCGTGAACCGGAACCGCCTAATCCTGGAGAAGCATATCCGACATTACATGGAGTATCAAATAAGATAATTTCATCAAAAATTAATTTGTTAAAGTGAGAAAACCCATTATATCAGTTGACCTCCACAAGCAATGTGGGATATCAAAGTTTGTAGCATCGGTCCTCCATTATGTGTTACATCTTCGTTCGTCAAGTTTTTTTGTTAGATCATTACTCCGAAGTCAGCTTTAAAGAAACGTGTCATTAGTCATAGCCATGTTGGTTTTAGTTGTCTTCTATAGACCATTACCCAAATTGTACGATTCTCAATGAAAGCATCAATGTGACAAATCAAATAAAAGAACAAATCTCAAAAGATTAGTACTTATGATATTTTGATAGGATACATAGATAGCTTATTTTTTCTGTAAACCCCACGCAAGTTGATATTCACAATGGACGTGAGAGTTGAAACATTAGAGTTCGTAATATTTGGAAGACATAACCATAATCATCCTCACAAGTAAATTCATGCATCTGACAGTTTTGAATAGATAATCGATTATTCCATTTTCGATTCAAAATTGATTGTTTTAGGCAGTTTTCAACAATTCCTCAATTTCACCATTTTTTCCAACTCCGAATCATAATTAGTGGTTACATGTCGTTTAAGGTTTCAATTTTTTTGGAATTGGACCATACCGACAAAACATGGCATGTCAGAGTTACAATACAACATACTCCCTCCGTCCCGCACTACTCGCACTTATTTCCTTTTTGGGCGTCCCAAGTTACTTGCACTCTTTCCATTTTTAGTAAAAAATTTCACCTACAGCCGTCATTTTTTACTTTCCTATACACTCATTCCTTAATCTCCGAGCCGAAAAGGAAATGAGCGAGTAGCCCGGGACGGAGGGAGTATGATAGACGGTTACAATTTCAAAAAAAAAAAAACAATCTGATTTCAAACCAAATTGACGGCACATCCCTAAAGAAGGAGCCACACAAGAATCTAGCCTAGCATCTAGGGATGTCAGTGTAGCCCGCTGCGACACCTCAACCCCTCTGACGTATGCACTTACTATAAATAAATTCCTTATCATAAAAGAAATCAATACACGTGTCTAATTCATAGAACACACATAGTCTATAACTCTAAAATTCAACATTCATCAAGTACATATTTCAAAACATTCTACACAGTAGTGAAACCCTCTCACCACTCTATATACTATACGTTTATCTACATGCAAAAATGATGAGGAGGAGAAGGTTGCCAATATGCGTCAGCCGCCGAACCTGATAACACGTGGAGTTCCTATGACCCACGTCAGTCAAAAACTTTACTGCTATCTTATTCCTGAAAAATTTAGTGATTTAAATGAGCCACAACTCAGTGTATATAAATTTCCACCTTTAATTTCACATGATACAAACATCAAGCATATTATTTTATCAATACATATAATCAGAAATAAAATATAACATAATTTAAAAACAAACCATTTCATATTCATATGCATATGCTACTCTATTCAGTTTATTATTCTGTAACAGTCAAGCCTGGTATCTGCCCGGGATTCCTCTATGACCCGAAGGTCTCTCTGAAATTGGACTCATAGGTCCCTCTGTATTTGACCCGAAGGCCTCTCTGTAATTGGACTCATAGGTCCCTCTATATTTCAGATCCAGTACAAGGCTGTCACAGATCCTCTTTAATCACATGATTCACATAATCGGTATCATAAACATATCCTTTTCACCAATAACATATCCATATCATATTCCATCAAATTATCCAATATATATCTAAACAAACATGTCCATTTCAGCAATCAAATATCCATATCATATTCGACCATCAAAATCAAATAATTCATAATCATACCAATTTCACACCATATAATCCAGTAATTCACTCCAATTTAACATATAACAATCAATCACATAACACATGTAAAACTAAAAGTGTGATTTATACACACCTTATCACAATAGGTAAACTTATTGAGCTCCTGATTCCAACTCTTAATTTATAACCCTCGATCCGAAACCTTTCTCTTTACTTTTGTTTTTCCTCTAAACTTTCTCAAACCCCCCTTTTCTTTTAAGATAAACTATATAGTGTATATATATATATATATATGTACATAAACATGTACGTCGGCTATTTAGCCGACTCAAAAAAAATAATAAACAAAAGTTCACAAATTTTACATTATCTAATTAGAAGTGAAGATAAGTTCTAAAAAAATGGTGCAATTCCTTTCCTATTTACACGTGTAGTACCTATCTTCCATGCATATATATGTGTTGTGTCCCAAGCACAACACCTACGTGTCCCTTGCACACCCATTCCCATAGTATTACACATACTATTAAACATACACACACATTATTATTACACATACTCATTTATAACTATATTTAGTTGTGCATGGCTATACGTAGCCATATACACACATTGATATTGTACACATATTTATATATATTATATATTACTACTTTAAATCCCATGCACACACTACTACTTTAATTCAATGATTTAATATGCTAAACAAATTTATATTATACATAATATCTTCATTATTTCAAAATACGGAATAAAATATGCAATAATGCAAAATGATGCATGTTTCGGGTCAGGGATATTACACCCGCAACCCGTGGGTTGGCCTGAATAGCCCGATAAATTTATAGGGTTAGGGTTGAAATTTTCTAGCCCGATAAAATCAAAACCCGATTAGTCTGCAACCCGTTAGGGCCAGACCCAAAAACCCGATGGGCTGGCCCAGAAGCCCAATATTATTTCTAATGTTCTACTCCCTCCGTCCCTGAAAATTTGTCACATATTTCCTTTTTCGTCCGTCCCTAAAAATTTGTCACCTTTCACTTTTACCATTTTTGGTAATGGACCCTACATTCTACTAACTCATTCATACTCACATTTTATTATAGAACTAATATATAAAAGTAGGACTCGCATGCCACCAACTATTTCAACTCACTTTCTATTACATTTCTTAAAACTCGTGCCGGGTCAAATGGTGACGAATTATGAGGGACGGAGGGAGTATTTTTTACTCCCAATTCGACATTTCATTTATTAGTTTTATAATATATATAACTAAAAAAAATTCAATTTTATATTAAATATAAAAATTATATATTGAATTTTTATTAATACAATAATTGATAAATAAATTAAAAACTTCAAATTCACTAACAAAATATTTAAATTTCTAAAACATGCTTTAAATTTCACGAAATATCTAAAATATTAGTTATTGAACATGTTTATGATTGAGTTTAAGCATATACCTCAAATTTATCATAGTTATTTTTTTCATTTTATGAATATAACTAATTTTAATCATTATTTATTGGATTGATCGCATGTTAACATTATCTGTAGCAACCCGATCAACCCGATGGACTAGCCCGAAACCCGCGCATTTAGGGTTAGGGTCGAACATTTATAACCATAAAGAAATCACAACCCGATTAGCACTCATCCGATTGACCCGCGACCCGAATAGGATTGGTCTGAAACTAGATGGGCGGACCCGATTCACATTAGAGCATCCGCAGCGGTGCTCGCACCGACCGACGGCGTCCGTGCCGTTGGCGCGGTACCACCCTGCTCGCCGCTGGCAAGGCGCTGCTCGATGCATCGAGCACGTCTGTGCCAGTGAGCAGCTGATGTGGTGTTTCCTGATTGGCCAACGGCAATGCCGTTGGCAATTTATTTTTCTTTTTTTTAAAAATCAGGTTTTAATTAAAAAATCTGAATAAATATTAAAAAATATTTCCCACTTCCCAAAAAATTTTATCCGTTTTCTCCCACTTTTAATTTATTTTTCAATTTTCCCTCAAAATTCACATTTTAATCTATAAATACTCTCACTTCCACACAAAAAATTTCACACCACACTACACAAGTCTCATCTAAATTCTCTAATCTTCTCTTATCAATTCTCAATCTTTCTCTCTTACTTACAAAAAAAATGTCTAGCTCCGGCGATCACCCCTCCGACTCCCGCGGTTGGAACCACAAATGGTTCGACTCACAGCCATTTCCTAGTCCGGAAACGCAATTTTCGGCCCCTCCTCAAACCCAAAGTTCTTAAGTTTCGGGTGGCTACCGGCCTTACCCGGTGGACGACCAAGATGCCCCCGATGGGCGATACGGGTAGACACCCGAACCCAGATCGGGAGGGAGCGGCGGCGGCGGCGGCTCTCAAACTCCTCATCTTCCTACTCCTACTCCTACACCTCGTGGTGTCCGCACCTCATACACTCCAGCGGAGATGGATCAATTATTCAAAGTCTATTTGATTATCTCCGAAGATCCGGAGATAGTCACAAACCAAAGTGGGGATAGGATTTGGTGGCGCGTCTCTCGCCGGTACAATGAAAACCGTCCGGCTGGAACCATCGAGCGCAATGTCATATTCAGAGCCAACGAAGAAATCCAAAAGTTTTAGGGGTATTACCTTCAGGAAGAGCGGTCGGCGGGGAGCGGTCGGAGCGAGCTCGACATCATCAGTGCTGCCTTGGCGACCTACCGATCCATAAATTACAAACCGTTCAAGTACCTCAGCGTTTGGCAGGAGGTGCGTGTGCATCCGAAGTATAGGGGGGGCGTATCATCCTCCTCCAGCTCCTCCAGCAAACGGTCGAGGTCAGTATCCCTATCAGACACCGGCGAGGATGATGTGGCTAGCCAGTTCGCCGGAGCTAATTTGGATAGCTCCGACGCCGGCCCGAGCAGTTCCCAACGCCGGCCGCAAGGAAGGAAGAAGGCGACGAACAACCGCCGCACCCTTTATGCCACCTCAACCCCCACCAACTCATTGTGGACCCTTTTGGCCCAACTCAATTTGGCTGATGGGTCAAATATGACCCCCGAGCAACTTGATTCACATTTGGCAATGATACGGGGTCTCCGAAGAACATTGGGGATAGGGCCAGAGGAATAGTCTTCCACGGGGGTATTTTTTAGCCTTTAATTATGTAATTTTTATTTTTTAGGATTTTAATTATGTAATTTTTAATTTTTTTGTAATTTATAATAGTATTCCGGATATTTTTAATGCATTTTTAATATTGTGGAAATGTTTTTATTTAAATTGAATAATAGAATAGTGAGACTCTTGAGCATGTCCTTGCGGAAGAGCATGGATGTGAGTGTTGTGCTCTTGCCTAAGAGCATGAAGTAAAAAAGTAATAAAAGTGGATTCGGATCCACATCCGTGCTCTTTGGCAAGAGCACGGATGGGAATGCGCCAAAGAGCACAGATGAGAATGCTCTTAACATCAACCACAATTTCTTGTTTTTAAAAAGAGAAATACTAACATCAACCACAATTTCTTGATTTTAAAAAGTATAGTACCTTATTCTATTGAATTATAATTTTGTGTTATTTGTTTAATAAGCAATTTAAGTTGATTTTAGATTCTTTTAAATCGTGTGTGACTTCACCCTTCTCGTATGGCTTTGGGGAATATTGTGTGTGAGATGTTTGGTTGGCACAAATAATACTCCGAATTTAGGAAGAAATTGCCAAAAAATTACAAAATTTAGTTAAATACTATCCCCACCGTCCCACAAAGATTGTCTCATTTTTTCATTTTCATCCGTCCCACAAAATTTGTCCTATTTCACTTTTTACCATTTTTTACAGTGGACCTCATATTCCACTAACTCATTATTACTCACATTTTATTATAAAACTAATATATAAAAGTAGGACTCACATTCCACTAATTTTTTCAACTCACTTTTCATTATATTTCTTAAAACTCGTGCCCGGTCAAAGTGACACAATCTTTATGGGACGGAAGGAGTATCTAATTATGATACCATTGTTATTTTTCTCTATTGGCCTATTTATTTGTATCCGGAAGATATTATGTATGACGAAGAAGTCAAAATCAATAGTGATTTTTTTTTGCAAATTTATATATTACTCACAAACACATTAATATTAGTATAGAAAATACAGAATATCCCGTATATGAATTGGCTAAAGTATATACTATCACTTAGAATTGTGAAACACGTTATTTTAAAAATTGTAGAGTTGGCTAAAATTTGATCAAATTTATTATCAGCTTTTTCTAAAAAAATCCTTATTTATATGAATATAATAAAAATTATCATCTTAATAATATAGAACTCAAAACATGAAAAGTTGAAGTCAATATCAAAAACAAATTCTACCCGACACAGTTGAGCCTTTAATTATGGAGTATATAATAGCATATAATTCTACGATTATATTTATGCGTATATGTATATCGGATCTTTGTCTCCTAAATTCCCTTTCGACGAGAATATAGAATCAATTGAGTTTATTGGATTGAAAAATAGATGATTTAAATTTATTTATTTCATCGTTAGTCACCACTAGATAAGTTCCTATCTCTGGAGCTCAGCTCAAAGCCTATCTCTATTTTTTCCTGCCACATCAGCAGGCTTATTTCATAGTCTATCTCCCTGCAATATCTTAGAGCCCATTTCATTTTCAAATCATCACTATTTTTATATATTTCACTTTTAATTGTTGGAATAAATTAAAGACAACGTAATATATGCAAAAAACAAATTTTATTTAAAATAAAATAAAACATCCTACATTGAAAAAAACAAAAAAAAAAGATAAGATAGATAAGATGTGAATTGAAGTAAAATTGCTGAAGTTCATATCATTGTGGAGAGAAGTAGAATTAAAATGGATGAATGTGAATTGATGGGGAATGACTAATGATATATATATATATATATATATATTGGATTAAAAATGAATTAAATTAAAAAAAGAAAAAGAAAATGGGATATCGGCCCTCCCTCTGCAGTGGAGGCCGACGGGCGCCGATGAGGTGGCCGATCGCTCAGATGTGACGATCGGCCACAATTGCCAATGCTCTTATATTTATGTATATATGCCTATAGGATCTTTGTCTCCTAAATTCACTTGGGAGAATATATAAACGACTGATAATTACTAGAATAAAATAGTTAAATAATATTATATTTACAAAAAAAATAATCACGTGTATCGGTAATAATGTGATTTTGTAGTTTTGTTGTTATTGAAAATTCTTTTTTTCAGAGTACTCGTGTCCCGTTGCAACGTCCAACTCACTAAATGTAAATTGCAAGGCATTTTTATCACCTCTTCTAACTTACTGCCTACATTTTTTTGTTGTAATATGAAGAAAATCACATTATTATCGACACACATGATTATTATTTTTTTGTAAATGTAATATTATTTAATTATTTTATTCTAGTAATTATCAGTCTTTTAAAATTAAATTTTCTTATGAGAAATATATAGCACCAATATAAATATTTGTGGCGTAGGAGAGATAAACGTGTAAATTACAGCTAGCTATTGATAATCGAAAATGATGTTGTCTCTCATTCTCTGCCACTTCTTCTCCACTTATCAAATTAAATTTTATATAAGATTGAAAAATATTCACATCCCTCTCCATTAAAAATTTCATTTGCTTTTGCACATGTTTTCAATGAAGAGTCTTGTGTAAATGTAGCTTATTATATTTAAGTTTTTAAAAACAAACAAAAATACACATTCCTCAATCAAAGATTTATGCATCGGTTTAACATATATAGAAGCGAACAAAAAAAATAGCAATATTAGTAGGGGTTAAGTTTTCGAAATTTTAAATTATCAATTTTTGAAAATCTAATATATTGTAAATAAACGTATATATACATAAAAAGTTAAAGTCCATATCAGAAAAAAAAAATGCGTGCCCATTCGTAATTAATTCGTAATTAATTTCACGTGATTTTAAGTTTATACGAGAAAGGTAAATATACAACAATTTAGAACCAATTTATGTCTGGTGCTATTGATATCTCGTAATATTCCGACCATTAGATTAACACATAGGTGGTGGTCTAAATCTGTCTAAAGATAAAATTGAAAAATTCACTATTTTATTAAATTCCAGATATAATTTAATAAGGCTACTTTTCAAATTAACGTTTAAGTGGGCTCAAAAACAGGTACAGTACGTAGGAGTACTATATTACTACTTCTCCATTTAATAGAAATTAATATTTGCAAACACAGCGTGGGAATAGAAAGGTTTATTTAATTAATTGATGAATTATTTCTATGTTTGATTACAAAATAAAATTTACTAACATTTTTATATATACGTACCAATAATTTAGTAATTTCAACATGCATTTATAATGATTGTCCCAGTGTTTCTTTACATTACGGATACATGGAAAATGATCAATACAAAACTTGATCTCAATACAAAATTCAGACCAAATCCTGACAATGAGATTTGACAATCCAATGGTCAATAATTAAACAAAAACACGGAGGGTCATTGTAAAGCAGTTTTAGGTCATATTATAAACTTTGGGTTTGAGGTCATGTTAAGATCATTTCATGTCATCCTTACTATAATGACGTAAAAATAAGCTTACAATGACCTAAAAATGACTTTTGTATGCTTGGTTCTGCATTTTTGTATTAAGAATGGTTTTGCATGGATCAAAACACACGGATACATAATTCAATTATTTATACATTCGAACTTGAGATTTTACACTAGAAGTGTACCATTGAAAGGGCGGGGACGGAGATAAGCTCCTGGTAGCCAACTTCAAACCTGAAGAAGATTAGGCGAGATCCGTTGTGGACTTTGTTGCGTGTCTACCACGACGTGGTCCGATCACGATGTGGACAACGTGGACCTTGTTACGTTTGAAGTGGTCCAAAAAGATTAGGCGTGGCTCAGACCAAACTCGACGACCAATCCCAAAGAACAGCCCAAAGACCAATTGCTAAGATCCAAGTCCACAGGTCACGGCGTGCTTGCGCGCACTTAGTGGCCCCTACCGCCCATCTTAGTCCACGATGATTATCACACGTAATAATTCATGTTATTAAATGGAATACCTCTTTGATAAGGTTATCATTTTCAATATGTGATTATTAATACTTGGTTAATTAATCATTTGGTTTTTCTCATTGCTCATTTTTAGCTTTATTTTGACTAACTTTAATCGACTAACTTTAATCCATTTATTTCTCATTCCCAGGGAACCGGATTTGAGAAAATGAATACTATATCAAGATCATATACTCCGAACACAGATCGACGCAATAATATTTAATTTCACAAAATTAAACGTTTCGTTACATTTATTATTGTTCAAAGTTCTTTGACCAAACACGATTCCAACTCTAAAATGTATTACCATATAAGTTTAACACTACCCCGTTTCATTTTTTCAGTGATATATTATATTTTTAAGTTCATAATACAATCAACTCATATACAATAAAAAACAGTTGATTAATTTAATAAACATGCCATTTTCCATTCAATTACAAAAACAAATTAACAATACATATCATTATCACTCCTAATACCATTCCCAAATCAATAACCTCACCCCTACTCGAAGATTTCTGCCTACTAACTTGCACTGCCGGCGCCGGCGCCGCCACATCGCCGCCGCAAGTAGGCGCCGGATGTGGTATATCCGGCCGCGGAACCATTACCGGGTCCGCCACTCCGTCAACGCCGTGACACCTAACGGAATATCCCCTCGTGCATATGTTAGGACTCGTGATCCTAACATTGCCGAGGAAGTAACGGCGTCTCCCGCCGTTACTGACCCTGAACATGAACCCGGGCTTCGAGGCCGGGATCATTGTCCCAGTCGGGAACCGCTCGAGGTGGTCGAGGAGGAGGGCCGAGGGGATGGACTGCCGGAGGAGGAAGTCCAGCACGGCAGCGCCGCCACCGCCGACGGCGGCGCCGGCGAGGGTTTTGTCGTTGGGCATTAGGAAGGTAACGTTGCCGCCGCGGAAGGCTTCCGGCGGCGCCATGTTGAGGAGCATCACGAATGTGAAGTAGTTGGCCTTTTGCATTTCTTGGGTGGCGGCGGCGATGTCTTGGCTCATGGCGGCGGCGGCGGCGGTTGAGAGTGAGATGGTTAGGGTGAGAATTGTTGTTAGTGTCATTGTGAAAAGTAAATTGATGAAGTTTTGGATTTGTGGAGATGTGATGAAGATTAATTAATATTGTTATGGGAAATGCATGATTGAGAACATGCATTTGTGGTGTTGTAACAACTAGTCATTCATCAATTTTGCATGATGGTTCTTGGTTATTTTGAGATGTTAAAAATAGTTTATCATTGGGCAAATGATAAATAAAAGAGAAAATTTGGTTAAATTTGAACACTATGAGGAAGAGATGTAAAAGAGAAAAATAATTTTAGAAGTCTCTATGTTACTCCATTTGTGTCCCTTTATGTTCGACCTTCTCCATATCTAAATATCTTACAAAAACTCTCATCAATGATATCTAAATCACCTAAAATATATAATTAAAAAATATAATTATGTTAGTCTGAGCTCTTAAACATTTGTTTATATATCTGGATTATAATATGAATTTCATTTCACAATACAATAATTAAGATATAAAGTAAAAAAAATCCGACCTGCCGGATTCGAACCAGCGACCTAAGGATTAATCTGCTAATACTACAGTCCTCCGCTCTACCAACTGAGCTAAGGTCGGTTGTTGAGTAATAAACCGAAACAAATATATATATCTATGAAAAAGTGGTAGGAGTAGTATGTAATTTATTAAAATCAATTCGATTGGTAGGTATGGCCGTAGGGGGCTTTAAAATTTGAGTTTTTGTGGATATAGGTATGATATCGATTAATTTAATTAATACTAACATTTTTACAGTCACTTAATAAGCTATATTCACTGCAATACTCCTTATCTCATCTAGTTTTACAAATATTATCATTATTAGTATAATTATTTCATACACACATGTTTGAGGTAGCATATATCTGTAGATGACCTACAGTGAACTTTTAATCCGTAATATTTTAAAAGATTATCAATGATAGTAGTCTTTACCCCTCGAACCCCGACCTATTGATTGGAAGGGAAGCGTCTCAACAACTAAGTCACACTTCATGATTGTCTCATCCGTAGTTAAGGTGGCCTACAATTCCAACTTCAAAGTAAAACTCAGCAAACACGAGTTTGAAATAAACAAATTCACACTCGAAGTCGAAGGCTCGTGGCTAATCACATTGTGAGATAGGTACAAAATAATCTAAAAATGATACAACCCTTTCATATTCAGACCCCATCAATCAGAGCCAAAAAAAAGATTTTTAAAAATGTAAGTTTTTTTTTAAAAAAAAAATCACAAAACATATTGGAATATAATATCTCTTGTATAAACATATGTATTACTTCTGATTGGTGGTTCCCTTCTTCTTCAGTAGGTTCCCAAATTTATGAAGCAATGGTTTCTTCTTCTTCTTCTCCGCACTATTTTGCTTCGTTGGCGAGCTTTCGCCATTCGCCTGCTCGTTGCTGTCTGTGCCCCCGGCTTTGTGTTCCACTTCGTCCTCGAAAGATTCCTGCTCCGTGTCTCCCCCTGGAGAGTAGTCCTTCTCTTCAATGTTGCAACTACCCCACATTTTAAGATCAACTTCTGTAGCTTCGTCATTGCCCTTCTCTGACTCTTTTTCTTTCAGATTATCCGTTTTCGAAGCTGTCTGAACAAATTCGTCATTAATAACATCATGAACTTCATGTAGTGGTGTCTCCTCTGCAGGTGCTGGTAGCTCTTCAGTGCTGTTTTGTTCATAAAATTCGACGACTTTTGGGAGCATGTCGTAATCTTTTTCACTGTCCGTGAGCTCACCGTTTTCCTCTTCATGCTTCTTCACCGGAGCTTCTTCAAGAAGTTTAGATAACTCCTCGATCTTCTTTAGAGAAGAAGCTTCTCTTTTACGCAGCTCGTCATTTTCCTGAAGAACGTTCTGCAGTTCGTTTTCCCTTTCCATCAGACCCTCTTTCAGTCTCATGCTCTCAGCCTTTGCTTCACCAAGGACTCCCTTTAGGTAAATGGCTTCCGACTCAGCTTCTTTAAACGAACTTCTCCAACGTCCCTCCTCTTCTCGTGTTGCACAAGCTTCTTCCTCAGCCATTTTTAGCAGATTGACCAGCCTGTTGATTTCACTTTCAACAGATGATTTCTCCTCTTCGGATTCCTTGATAGAGTTCATCAAATGAAGCTCCCTCTGCTCCCACTCATCTCTCGAGTTCTGGTGATCACGCTTGGACTGTTCGATTGAACCATTCAGCGCATCAATTTCTTGTCTCGCGTCACCAAGCATGCTTTCATACTTCTCGTTTGTTCCTTTGAGAACCAGCTTCAGATCCTCTATCTGCGTTTCATAGTTTTCATGCTCAACTTGAAACGACAACAACTTTTCTTTCGCATCTCTTGCTTCTGTAGAAACTTCATGTAATGCCGATGCTAGGCTTTCTAAAGCCCTCTTGCTTTTCTCCTCTTCATCTCTCGAATTTCCCAACTCGTTTATGAGTTTGTTCTTTTCTTCCAACAGAGTTTGCACATTTTCAGCTGCAAGCTTCTCGTTGTTTAAAGAGTGAGCTTTTTCTTCTTTCAAAGTCTCAACCTCCAACCTCAGAGATTCAACATTCTTCGCCATTTCCGAAGCTTCTTCTTTCGCGAGGTCAAGGAGGATATCCGACTCCTCTAGATCCCTTTTCTGCCTTTCGATTGAGATTTCCAGCAAGACCACCTTTTCCTTAAGCGATCCAATCTGTGATTCCGCATCATGCAAAGAATCATTATTTCCTTCCAGCTGTTTTATCACAGTTTCCAGTGATTCTGATGCAGATCTCTCCAATCTCTTGGCTTGCTCAGCTTGAGATGCTAATTCCTCGACTTTTTCTTGCAACTGATCCACTCTGCTACGAGCATACGACTCGCCCCTTTTTGCAGCCTCGAGGTCAACATTAAGTTGCTCTAAGATAGCCTCTTTTTCTGCCAATTTCTCCTCCAGCATCTCAGCCTTTTCAAGCTGTTTCTCCAGGGAATCTATCTCCAATTTCAGTTCTGATACAATTCTCTCTTTCTCACTTACCACCGCTTCGACTCTAGAATCGAGCACAGATTTCATATGGACCAACTCAGCTGAAAGAACTTCAACCTTTTGGGAATGAGCCTCTGCTATTTTCGTTGCATCGTCTACGTGCTGCAGTGCCTGGTCTTTTGCCTCACCTATCTGAGCCAGTTCTTCCTTGACCTTCTGAATTTCCTGAGTGGCGCATAGAAGAGCAGCAACGTCCGCTGCATGCTCGTCCCTAAACTTTTCGAGCTCTCTCCGCCATTCCTCCTCGTTTTTCTGAGCAGCTTCAATGCTGGCCTGCTCCATCTCAACTGCTCGAAACTTCTCAATCTCAGAATTCTCTTCTGCTCGTTTCTGTGCAATCAAGGCCTCCCGGAGCTTCTCGTTCGCTTCCTCAGCCAATCTCCGGGTTTCTTTCAATTCATCAAGAGCCTTCTCCTTATCACTCTGAGCCAAAACTAGCTTCTCCTCAGCCTTCTTAAGCTCTTCCTTAGCTAGAATCAATTCAGGCTGAACTTCAGCTGGTTTTGAAACACGAGTCGCCTTTTTCTGCGAATTAACAAAGAATTCTGATCAAACAAATACTCGTTTTTCTCATTCACAATCTAGATAGATAGATCAAATTCATTTCTTATGCCGAAGCCTCATATTTGCTTCCTACAATTGCAAATTGCTTGTCAAAATCCATCATCAAATACAACAAATAAGACTTACTTCTGGCTGGGTGGTGAGTCTGGGCGACCGGCGCTCGACGGCCGGCTTCGACGGAACAGATCTCGGGGAGCGATCAGCTGAGAGGCGAGAGCTTTGCAGGGGAGAAGCTGCATCCGCACTGGATTTTGCTGCTCCCCTGCTGCTAGCCTTGCTCACGCGAGTAGTTGCCATTGATGCTTTAGCAGGAGCTCCAGATACAGCAGATCTATAGTCCAGCAGCAATCATGAGTTATCACGAAATCAAACCTCATTTTCATATCAAAATCGAGCATAAAAGATCAACACAATCCATCAATTTTCTCATAAATCATCAAGTATAATCCAGCTAACACGAACTTCACCTGTCTCGTAAGAGTTACACATCACACGACAATATATTGAGCAAGCAATTATGAAAATCAGAAAGCATCAAAACGCAGCATTTCGAAATTAAGGATTCCAACGGCAGAATTCACACAAATCAGCAAGTATAATCCAGCTAACATGAACTTCATTAACCTGTCTCGTAAGAGTTACACACACATCACACGACAGTAAATTGAATAGTTACGAAAATCAGAGAGTATCAAAACGCAACATTTCGAAATTAAGGATTCCGACGGCAGAATTCCGAAAATCGAAACTGAATTTCTAAATGAAAACACCGGATCACGAAACGAACGGTGAATTTCGGCCGATTGAACTATGATCTACTTAAAAAAACATGAATCGCGCATCAGATCGGCGCAAAACAAAAATAATGGCGCTTACTTAGGCTTGGTAGACATGATGTATGGCCAACTGCGTCCGATTGTGATTCGTTGGGTGGGGAACGAGCGAGAATCAATGAAATGCAGCCATTTTGTGTCTCCGTAGAAGAGAATATAAATCTGAGTGCGAGTTTGTGAAGGTGTTTGTATGCGAATTACAGTTTGTAGAGAGAGAAAGGAGGGAAATGTAGAGAGAGAGAGATGGAAGTGGGGAAGAAGTTACTGCAAAAAGATGATTTGGAAGGTGTAGTCTGTCTCTGACTTCACAGCAACCTCTACTTCTCTGTATATATATTCCGTATATAACTCTCTCTCTTGTCGGCGGCTGAAGGTGTGCTCCATATCGTCAGTTTGTTTTATTTTACATTTTCTTTTTTGTTTACAATAAAATAAAAATATTAGTATAAAAAATAAAAAAAAATTAATTATCATTATACTATTAGTATAATTTATTGTTGATTTTTGATCGGTATCATAACTTTAAACTAAACTGGAGTAAGAGTAATACTTTTTTTTCATACAATTAATGTTTTTCCATTTCTTTACCTAATAATTATACTAATAAAAATAGCTCTATAACGACACCTTTAATTGTTTTTTTTATAAAATTCAAATACAGTAGGAAGGAGTACCAATTTATTATGCACAACACAAAAATGCAAATAGATTGAAATACACATTTCCCTGTAATAGCATGAGATATATGGAAGAATTGTCTTTTCGAATCTACAGTTCATGGGGGCTCCACACACTTTACAAATATAGAAATAGAATTAATTGCTCCACATATTACTTTACAAATATGAGAAATATAATTAATTGATATACATATATTAGTAGTAATTTATATATCGCCATTGTTGACCTGTTTAGCAAATTTGATAGTATTATTTTTAAAATAATTTAATTAAATCCTGGATCAATATCAATTTAACCACTTCCATCTTTCTTCCAAAAAAAATTGTCACCGAGAGAAACTCAATTCTATCTGCTAATCAGTATTTTAAAAACCGGACCGGACCGGCCGGTTCAACCGCAACTGGCAGACAGTCCGGTCCGGCTCACGCCTAAAAACCACTAGCACATTGAATCGCCGCGAACCGGAAATCGGTTTTTCACTTTTTCGAAATATTTTTTTAAGATTTGTTATTGCTAGGACTTGAATACATGACTTCATATCTAAATACCTACTCCTTTACCACTCTACCACATGGTCATTTTGAAATATTATAAACATTAATTATCCTTATACATTAAATCTGAAATTCTTTTTCCACCGAAACTAATAATTCATTTTAATTTTATATTCTTTTAAGAAATTGTTAATTATAATATATTTCTTATACTTTAATTATACTTTTACAATCACTAATATTTTACAATATAGGAGTTTATAATTATACATAGAGTTTAATACTAGTTTTTAATATTGTGCATTAGTATAATTTATTATTGTATTTATACTTAACGTCATTAAATATTCCAATATACTAGTAGAAGACTTGTTTTCTATAATAATACTATTAAATGTATAATACTATAATATTTATTGATAAAACATTTAATTATATTTTATTATTTAGTACTAAATAAATATATATATATATAAACAGTATTCCGGTTCAACCAATGGTTTGACCAGTGAACCGATAACGACGCCGGTTCGCTTGCTGGTCCGGTTTTTAAAACATTGTTGCTAATGCAATGAAAGGAAACAAATTAAATACAAATACTATATAAATTACAACGAAAACAATAAAATACGTCGATTATTTGCCAAGGAGAGCACTATTTCCACAAAAGAAATTATGTTTACGTTGGTTCTTTTGACTTGGTATGATGTTTCCAAAAATAAAGTGGCATTCTTCTAACTAATAGAAGCACATAAAACCAGTAAAATATCGAAGAACTTGATAGGGTTCCGAGATTCGAACAAATGTTACTTCTAAAGAAGCAAAGTCGTAGTCGTAGTCGTAGATGCACATGCTGCAAATACTAAGCTTTGAGAGAAACCAAAATTTTTTTGGACAATGGTTGAATTTGTACTCATTTATTAACCCCATGCCTATGTATAAACTCAATGATAGAAGGCATGAAAAGGCACACGGCCATCGTCACAATATAATAATAATACTCCTTCTGTACCTAAAAAATAGTCCACATTTACCAGTTTGGGATATCCCTTAAAAATAGATCAGCTCTATTTAAGAAATTTTTTTCACTCTAATGTGGTGAGTCTAATGGTATAGATTCGAGTTACGAAAATAATAGTATGCGCCAAAAGATTATTTCTCGGTGAGCTTGATTATGCCTTTGTATTTTTATTTTCTATTTTGTGAACATGTATTTTTATAAGCACGAGTACTTTTTTACGGAGTATGATTACAAATAATTAATAATAGTACTATATCTACTCCTCTCTACTTTTAACGATGATTCAACTCCAAAAAAATGTATCCTATTCCTGTCAGTAGTTAATTTCATGTATATTCCCAAATCTAATGCCGACAAATCCAACGTAGACTATGCCACCGACAGAGCTCACATCAAAACGATTTAGTAATAAATTATATATGTATGAATTAAATGATTTTGGGAAAGGGATGGAGAGTTGACAAGGAAACAAACTGGTTAGTAGTACTTGCAATTTCACTCCAATTATTATTATAATTGGTAAATAGATTACAATTAGGTGAACTCTGATTCTTTGGCTACCGTGTTTCTCACATCATATAATTATCAAAATTGAATTAAAGTCCTAATCACAATTATTAGTTTTTACTTTTACAAAGACAAGTCTTCTTAAAAGTCACACAAACACTCAACTTCCATTTCGGCTATATTTAACTATCATTATATTTACTAGAACTAATTTTCAATTAACGCGAAAACTTTTACAAAATGTGGAGTTGGAGTATAATAATTGTATCCTTTTTTTTAAAAAAAAGTGCAATATTAATACTCCTAAATAATATTTGATCACCGGGAATTGACGTGGCATATACTCCTAAATGTCCAATAATACGCCACGAGCAGCGGCGGATCTAGGTGGGGTCGGCCGACCCCACCGCCAGCTGTGGAGAATCGCCGGGAGACGCCCTCCATCGCCCGCCGACCCCATAGTCTCCGCACCTTCGACCCCATCCTCAACACCCATCCGACGACGGCCTGCTTCTTGCTGTGAACTGGAGTTTAATTTCCTATTAATTTTTTATTAGTTGGGCTTTATAAACTGGATCATCTTATTTTATTATTGATTAAGTTATAGCCTAACTCATTTTTCACCTTGTATTTTAACAGAAATTCCAACATTAATTCAAGGTTTCATAATAATTGAAGCTGAACAAAAATCGTGTATAAGTTTCAAGTTTCTACACTAATATTGATAACCTTTAACTCACTTTTCTATAATGAGTATTATTATTTTCATTCTTTTCACTTTGGGGATTTCAGTTTGCAAGATTGTATCCGTGATTAAATTTAGTGTGTTTGGTTCAAGAGATTTAATCTCACAACTCAATCCTAGATGAATAATCATGGAATAATTAGTCTTAGCTAACCCCATATGACTAAAATAATTTCACAACTCGATCCTAGATTATATCTTGGTACTATTTTATCTTGGAAACCAAACACCACCGTTGTGGACTAATCAATAATTATTATAATCCGTATTCCATATTTTGTTCTCTTAGTCATAATTTTTTTTCTCTAATTTAATTACTTTTGCTTTTGATTATTCATTTTATTATACTCTCCTGTTTTTTAAAAATAGAAATTTTTGAAACAGCAAAATTGATAAAGTAAGAAAAGATAAAAAGAAAAGTGTGTTAAAAATTCTTAATATAAAAAGTTTATATTTTTAGGTGACGGAGGAAGTAGTAATATTTATCCTATAGACCACATTAATAAGTGATACTATATCTCGACTATTAGTAATTTTGTTAAATCTATTCAAACTATCACGAATAATTTTTAATGAAATAATTTCAAGTCATTTTGTTGGAGTCAACTTTCGTGTACAATATAACATAGTTTTATTTAAAATTTAATATTTTTATTAATAAAATAATATTTAAATATTATATTACTGTCTCGTTTGATCCGACCCCACGAATATGAATTCCTGGATCCGCCATTGGCCACGAGTGTGATGATGTCAAAACCACCGATTCTAATTTCCAAATCATAATCACCTCTCATGGGTTGAACTAAAAATCAACATCCGATTCTACTTGGTTAGAATCGTAATCAGCTATTAATCGCTAGTTTTAGCTTAAAACCAATAAAAATCGAGAAATTGTGGGAAAAAATGAGAAACCCTTGGAAAATCATTGAAAATAGAAAAAGATCAAAACTAGTGTAAACTGCCAAAAAAAAAATTCAATGTTTATGATCGAAAAATCAATATTACTACGCTTAATATCATATGCCAACTTCTTGGTGATTGAAAAATGGAAAGTGAATTTACCCTTATCATTACAACTCATTCAATTTTCAGCAATTTATTAATGTTGTTATATTTGTAGCAAGATCTGCCCCTCCATTGCCAACTGCGCTACGCCCCTGCGGGGATTACTGTTGCTATACTTGTTAATAAGCCAAGACTCCAAGTAGCCAACTAACAAGTTGAGCAAAATTAAAATGCTAACATAAAGAAAGTTCAATACAGTACAATAAAGAAGTATGCTAAAATCCATAAATACTACAAATATGACAGCAGAGCGCATCGATTTAATGATATCGAATTTAATCACCGATAATAATTAATTAATATTAATAAATACAGAAAGTGACCCTCCTCCTAACTTCTCTCACCCCCCCCCCCCCAACATTAAATTTCAAATGCCAATTTATTTAGGATTAATTGCCTATAAACTCACTAAGTTTAATCAAATTCTAATTTATCTCACTCTTCAAAATTTTGAAGGACAAATCATAATATATCCAAAGTTCTCAGCTGTTCTATTTGATTATATTTGTGCTATTATTTTTAATTTCTTAAGCTCAAAATAACGTCGTTTAGTCGTTTGCATGATCATATTAATATACATTTTACATTACTATTTTTTGGACAATACCGAAATTTTACAAGTCTACACCACTTTAGCAATTAATTTGCCATTAAAAAGTTATTAGGAGATAATTTAGAAATTTTTGAAATTTCATGATTTATCATTCAAATTTTAAAAATTATGGAATAAACCAAAATTTGATCAAACATCTTAATTTTATAGGCAATTAATTTAACCCAAAAACATAAACAAGAGAAGAAGACTATATTATATCATTATTATATCATTATTTATTTTACAACTATAGCAGAAAAATAAATAATGCAAGCCCAAGCACCACAATATGTCACATTGAAATTTGTAGCCTATTTAACTAAATGAAGAATGCAAGCATACACATGTAGGTGAAAACGTGGGGACAGAAACAGATAAAAAGAGGTGTACCACTTATGTTTATCTCTCTCATTTATTCTTCTTCATGCCAGCCAGCTTCAACTAGAAAAGTTATGTAGTCACGAGGCTCTTTCTGCATTCTCACCTGCTTCGATTCATGTTTCACTGATGTCGACCGTGCTTATTCATCATCGTATGAAATGTGGAAACTGGTGTTGCAGCCGGGTGCGGCCGGGTCTTCTGCTCCACAACAATCGTAAAACTTGGCTGCATATGGTGGATCATCGGGTCCCAGTTCGTAGTACCTTGAATACATGACATAGATATTTGTTAACTACAGAATCTATAGCCCGACAATATCTCGAGAGATATATCGTTGATGTGGTTATAGAAAAAGACAACAAACCAGTTTCAGGTATAATAACACAAACATCAACAATGTCCATCAATTCAAATATAGCCCAATGTGATCAACTAAATAGATGGGTAATCAAGAAACCAACCCTCAGCTGCCAAGAATCTATTCTTTTAGTAAGAAATAAGAAAGCGCGGATAAGAAAATACGATGACTGCTTTAATCTAATTTCAGAATTTGTTCATTGAAGAAATAAGAAAGCATGGATAAGAAAATATGATGACTGCCTTAATCTAATTTGATACTGCATGTGTAGTGCATTCTCATTAAGGCCAATCCCTCCTAAGACCATATTTCACTGTCGAGAACGTAGTGGAGCTTTAAAAAGCCCTCTCACAGTGATAAAAACCAGCTCCATCTACATAACAAGTCAATGAAACAGCCAAAAAGAAGCTGCATTAAGACAATCAAAGCACGAAACAGGGTAGCTCAGCATACTTCATCCTGGGAAGACTGTTGATGGACATATACTCCATTTGAAGTCTAAAAGGAAATGAGTGTTCGAGTTATGTTTGTCATGTCATTTCATGCCTCTTAGTGCATGTTTGGTAGGGAAGATAAATACACAAAACATGAAAAGAACACACATTTTAGATCGTTTTGGTCAGATTACTCCAACATAGAGGAGTTATCTACCCTACCAAACTACCCTTTAGAATACGAGGGAACAGCAGATTCCAGAACTCACCATGCAAAGACAATTGATAGCAATAAGAATCTTCCCTTTTGGGTGTGCGACAGAGAAAGATCAATCAAATCAGTTGATTAAATAATTTATTTATACTTAATTTGATTAGCTTCAGATACTTTATTATGCAAGGAAACTTGTCCAACATTGGTTGTAAGCAACAATATGGGGTTTATAGACCAAATAAGCCGTCTCTCCTCATAGGCTAGTTTTTCTGTGGATGAGTTCTCCCGTTAGATCTTAACACATATGGCAATTCCATTGCACACTCCAACTCTAGTTCAAGGTTCTTCATGCACCTTTACCCTGTTTTTAACAGAGTGAATTGAAGAGGAAACTAGTGAGTGGTGAATAATTCCTGACTCTACGTTGGCATGCTGTTTGGTCTACCATGATTATCTAGTATATGCTGTTTTCTCAATTATTTAATTCTAAGCAAGTTCAACAAAGGCAAGGATTATTGGACAAGCTTGACTGCGTTGATGGATTGCTTATTTCCTTTTGTAAAGGAAAACTGATCTAGGATAATGAGCAGACTTGCCACAAAGAAAGTCAATAAGACAAAGTCAGTCAAACTATAATCACACGATTCACACCAACGATTAATCCAATTTGACCAAATCTTGGGCTAGAACATGGAACTGCCAAATTTTAACAATATTGACACTTGGTTGGAATGCCAACACTTATTTAACATCGTCCAGTTCTAACAATATGAGAGAATCAAAGATAAATTTTATTGTGGTGAACAATGGTCAGTAGCTGTGGTCCAACATTCTCCAATCATGAATGTGTCTGATGTAGCCAAGAAATCACCAAAGCAATTGTTACTAGTGTTGGGGGAATCCCACAGACATGGATGATTCAAAATGGTAGTTTCCTTATCACACATAAGGAAAATGATGTTTTCTAGAAGGTGGTATTGAATATTGATAGCAAAGAGAACATTTTTATGTACCATATAAGGGAAATAGAATCAAATGATCCATAAACTGAATAATTTATTCATAGTTAAGATTTATTTTGATCGTTTTAGGAAGGATTATGTCCTAGTTAAAGAGTAGATCATACAAAGAAGGAATGATGAAGGAAATTAGTGACCTATTAAGCTTAGTTTCCTTACATTACCAACAATGAGATATCAAGGAGTTCAGAAATGGGAGAGGAACTCTCACTACATTGAAGAGGGAACGGTCACGATGATTACAACAAATGAAAACTCTATGCAAACATGATACACCTCACAGATCTCACCGGAGTTATTGAGTCTCTCTCTCTCTATTACAATTTCTCGAAAGTTTCTTCGCCTTCTTAGCGTTTTCAGCTGCTCTTAACAACCTCTAACGACTCTAACCTTCACTCTCTTATCTCCTTCCCTCATTTTCTTCTTCCTTCTATTAGCAGTTAGATCAATTGCAAACAGAATCATGGAAAACGCAGAACCGACACAAATGAGATAATACAGATGGAAATCTTAGCTCGTGAATGCAAAAAAATACTACTACAATTCACATCGAAAACTGGTAATATGACATGGCTTTGCACCAGCTACAGTAATCGCAAATATAACTTGAGTCGACTTCGATTTCCAGAGTTAGAATCGGTATCCTCACAATTGCAGCGAAAACAGAGAATCATCATAGCGATAAGGTGTAGATATGTATATACCTCTTTTGATCGTCGTGGCGGCGGCAGACGAAGAATGAGGGGTGAAATCGGCAAGAGCTAGGGGAATTGGACACCGCCGTGTACAGCTCTTTGCACCGCTTGCACACCGTCGGATTTTGATTTTCCGCTTCTTTAACGGCTCTACCGTTGCAATTCCGGCCGTCGTCCATTCTTATCTTCGACAGAATTCCCTTTCACCGGTTTATGCGATATTACCGTGTGAATACTTTGTTTTATTTTAGAATATAAAGAAAATGAATTAAGAGCATCTCCAATGGCGGACGTTCGGTCGGACATCCGGTCGGACTTCGCGACGGGCGACCGGGACGTCCGCCATTGTGGCGTTTAGGGTCGGATACAGACGTCCCGTGAGGACGTCAGGTGTTCTCGGACGTCGGCGCGACGGGCGGGCGGACGTCCGCCATTGTGGCGTCCAGTCGGACGTCCCGTTTTTTAATTTTTTTAAAACTCTATATATACGGCTCGTTGAATTTTATTTCATCGAAGAGGTTTGGACTCGGAGGGGTTGACATGATAATGTATGAAGTTTTTTTTATTAGTATGTAATTTTTTTTTTCGAATCATGTATGTTTTTTCCGATAAAGTTGTTAATTTTTCCCGTTCGTATTCTCGGTCAAATTTTATTTCCGTAAATGTAAATTGTTTTATTTGTAAATGTATGATTTTTTTTTATTGCGGGATGTCCTAGTGGGAAGGGCGATGGGAAGGGCGGATTGTGCAGGGGATGTCCTAGTGACGTGGCAGTGGGATGAGAAGTCATAGTGACGTGGCAGGAGGTGTTTTTGGGATGTCCTAGTGAATGTCCTAATGGGACATCCGCCCACTAGAGATGCTCTTTCTCGAAACTTTTATTATTACTTCACATTTTTTATTCGTACGAAAATAAGAAAGACTACAAAATAAAAGCTATATTAAATCATGTATTTTTCTTTGAATGATGTAGTAAGAAAAGCGTCGTTCATCATTTTTAACTTAAATTTTATGTGTGGTTTCTTAGTGCATCCATAACGTGTATATAAAATTCACGCATATAATGGCGTATGTTGAATTTTTTTTGTGGATTATTAAATTTTTTATAACTAATATAATTAAGCATGGCATACAACTAAGTATTATTCAATCAAGAAATTATATTAATAAAATAAATAAATTAAATAGATACATAAAGTGAAAATTATAAAATTAAATATATCAGGGTGAACTCCGTAGCCAATACTTATACCCAACTATGTTAATCAATTATTGATTAATCAATAATTAAATGAACGGTGAATTATGTAACCAATACCGATACGAACTATGTTAGTTAATCCGATAACTTACATATTTAGGTTTGATTCTTCTTAATCCTCATGCATCATTCTTTCTATATATTCCACATATTTTATACACATATTTAATTTTAACATTTAAAAGTATTACATTGGAAAGGACAGAAGTATGGAGCTGAGAATAATTATCCAAACACACGCACACACACACACTTGATATGATATATTGAAATGTAATGGGCCTGGCCCATTTACTTGCATCACATATTTACATGGAGCCTATTATCCATTATGAATATCATTTTCTACCCAACTTAATACCAACCCAAATCAACTTAATTATTCTATAAGTAAAACATAAAACACAACTTAGCTGGTAACACGGATTCTATCTACTACCTCCGTCCCATAATAAGAGTCCATTTTTGTCATTTTAGTTCGTCCCACGTTAAGAGTCCACTTTCACTTTTATTATACTCCCTCCATCTCGCTTTAAGAGTCCCGATTGATCAATTTCGTGTGTCCCGCTTTAGGAGTCCCGATTGAGATAAACTAATAAAAAATGCTTACAATTCAATTTAAAGAGTGTTAAAAGCAGGTCTCAATATCCACTACAAGTATTTATTTATTACATACGCAAACACTTTTTAAAAACACGTGTCAAAGTGGGTCTCAATATCCACTACAACATTTATGAATTACAAACTCAAACACTTTCTTAAAACATGTGATCGACTCAACCGGGACTCTTAAAGCGGGATGGATGGAGTAAATGGTAAGTAGGCTTCACATTCCATTTCATTATAATATTAATATATAAAGTGGGACCTTTAATCCACAACTTTTTAAACTCTTTTCTTTTACATTTCTTAAAATACGTACCGAGTCAAATATGAACTTATATTGTGGAACAAAGGTAATAGTTGAAAATCCAGGTTCGAGTTACTAGAAAAAAATTTAATTATTCCATCCTCACTCAGTCAATAGATCGAGAGTTCAACTTACGTTAAGGATTCCAAGTAACCATAATTCAAGAATAAAATAAGGAATTATTATTGATCTTATTTTAAGAAGAGAAGAAAACTCAATTATTTGAGTCTCTCTCAATCATGGTTAAAACAAAAGTGGCATCGAATCAACCTCTAAGTTAGTGTGTCTATTGTGTAAAGAACTAGTACTAGTTGTTTTCGTCTTTATCAAATTGATACAAAAATCATTGAAGAAGATCAAATTTTAATATTGTCATAATAGTAGTACTCCCCCTGTCCCATTAGAAATGAAACGTTTTTCTTTTTGGTATGTCCCATTAAAAATAAAACGTTTTTAAAAATGGAAACAATACTCTCTCTACTTTTTCTTCTCTCTTACTTTACTCTCTCTTCATTAACTCACAAAACAACACTACATAAAATCCTGTGCCGAAAAGCAAATATTGCATATTTAATGGGACGGAGGGAGTATAATATAAGACAGGACACTGAGATGACGACACTTAAATCAAGCAACAATAGTGGAATTTGATGGTAATCGTCTTTATTTCAATCAAATTATAATTAGTTATAATAGGACATTGATTTGATTGTTTGATTCATCTCCATATTCGGTTATTTATTAGTGATAAAATGTTTTGTGCTGAAGTTTGGCATACGTCCATCACTTTATGAGTTGCCTTTATGAATAAAAACTGAAAGAAATTTAATTTTTCATATATTTATTTTTCAGGATCACTTTAGGTGTCATGTCTTAAAAGAGCAGATTAAATGGAATAATATCAAAATATAGTTCTCCGTACTAGTAATTGTATGAAAAGATGATGAAAGGATGGAGGCATGAGCATTTTGGCCATTGAAGAATATAGTAATGAAATAAATGGGCATCTTTTGATAAGACAAAAAGCAAATTGTGAAAAAAAAAAATGAAGTTAAATTAAATTGTAGTAGTACTATTTAGCCTTGCATCTTTCACTATGAATATTTGTTTTCAATTGTCTTTTGGTAAAATAGTATTGTATATAGCATTGAATATCATATATTGACGCTACAGCATCAGCTAAACAATGTTATTTATTTATAAAAAAAACAATACGTTTTATTCAAAATATGAACAATATATTTTTTATATGTGACAGATATTTTTTATTATAAAATAATTGAGAATAAATTTAAATTTCATGATTAATTTTCAAAGTTGGAAAATATGTTAAGGGATGTTACGATGTTAGTGCCCCATTAGCAAAAAAAATTACTACTTTCAATTAAATGGAAACACCACTGATGAATGTTAATTCTTGATTTGGTGGCTGCCCCTTTATTTCTGCCAAAAGTTACTGATTATTTTCTTGACCCAAAACTAAATAAAAATTGGAACCTCAGAAAGAACTTTTCCACATAAAAACAAGAATATTCAACTGAAACTTTCCAAATTATTGACTCCATTCTCCACTACTAGTATTTTTCAAGTCCTACAAGAATAAGTCAATAATCCATAATTTAATCAGTATAATACTCTCTCTTTGTAAAATATAAAATCAAGGCTTCATTTTCCAACTCACTAAATAAATATGAAATCAAGTTTTTCCTTGTTTTTCTTTTTTATATTGAAACGGTTGCAGCCGATTATAAAACGACCAACGAATATAAGAAAATATTAATTTATTACTATGAAACATTCAACTATGAAGACCCAACCAAAATTGGATATATTTATTTGTCAGAACCATCATATTACAAGTACAATTAGTTCATACTTAGTCACATACATATTTCGGTTAAACATAACTATCCGATCACAAGTTGAGGAATAAGAGTGGTGTTTTTGCTTATCCATCTTCTCCCTCGTGGTCTTTATTAGTGCGGGTAAAACGAGAGTCAGGTGTTCGGAAATATTTAACCTCAACCTGACTACGTATCGAATACCTGCACACTTCGAGATCAGATATTACTATGCTTGATACTCTGATAAAAGGCCTTTTATTTATTTTTTATTTACTACATACAAGTATGATACAATTACAAATATGAAACAACTAGTCTACACAGCTTATTTTGCTAACTTTTTTATTTACTTATTTTATTTTCAATTTTAATTTATCGTGTTCACTATGTAACACATACTACTAATAAACATAATGCACTATTAAGTTAAAACGGCGCCGGTGGGAGCTCGGCGAGGAACGCCTTTCCGCCGCTTTGCACCGGCAGTCTGTGGCGGAGTCGACGGAGTGAAGCTCTGCGCTTTCCTTCCAAAAGCTTGTTTGTGGATGCAGGCGGCGGTCAACGTCTCCGACGACTCGTCGGAGTCGGAGGCCCTGCCGCCTTCAT
Source organism: Salvia splendens (assembly GCF_004379255.2). Classification (NCBI taxonomy): domain Eukaryota; kingdom Viridiplantae; phylum Streptophyta; class Magnoliopsida; order Lamiales; family Lamiaceae; genus Salvia; species Salvia splendens. Next base: position 37,540,414 of record NC_056037.1, on the reverse strand, counting down.
CAATCCTCATCTTCTCCTTATCGAAATTCTTCGATGTTCTGACGATCTACAGAAAAAGAGTGGTGAAATTTAGGGGATTTTATTTGGATTTGCATAATCAAACAATCGACCAAATTCGAATCAGCAAAATTCACATTCGAATTCGTAGATTTAGACCTTGCAGCCAATGGAACAGAAAGTGAAGGAATCGAGGAGGCTGCGGTCGCAGACGCAGCAGGAATTGGCGGCGGCGCCTTTCCCGGGGCGCGGCTGAGGGCGGCGGCGCTGATTCAGAAACACGATTTTCGCGCTGTTGATAATGTAGGTCTGAACACCTCCGATATCCAGAAACTTCTGAATCTCCCCCACTCTAATCACGTCGTGGTACGACGATCTCCGTATCTGCGGATCAAAATCAAGCCCTAACTCGTCAAAATCGATCGGCGCGAGGTGAGATTTCAGCGATCGGAGCCGAAATTCCGAGAATCTAACCTGAATGCGGCGGTGATCCTTGTGAAAGTCAAGGCAGAGTGAGCAGAGCGGCGCGGCGATGCAATCCAAGCAGAACATGTTGCACTCGCTCTTGTGCGCCGACGCCGCGTGCGCCTTGCATTGGCCGAAGAAGCTGCTCTGCAGCAGCGGCCGCAGCCACGGCGGCCACTTGCTGCTGCCGCCTTCTTCTCCGCCGTAGAAACTGACCTGAAATCGTGATCGGAGAATCAATAACGAATCTATTCATCTCAAAACTGTACTAATCCGAAGAACTCATCGGAAGAACACACACATAATCAATGATCAATGAAATGCATGAATATACTGTTGAAATCGTGAAGTGAGGGCGCCGATCGACGCGGTATTGCTATTAATTGAAGCAGAGAGTTGGATTACTCACCATTGATTGCAGGGGCAGAAATATTGGAGTTTTTGGTGAAATTTGAAGAATGGGAGGAAATGAATGTGGACAGAGTTTTTTCTATTGAAATGAAGACAGGGAAAGGAAAGGCTAAGCCAATAGAAAAAGCCAATACGTTTCTTTTTTTTTTTCAACTGTAAGTAATAATAATAATTGTAATTAACTAATATTATTATATTATATAATTATGAATTTATGATATTTTTCTTTTTCTTGCATAACTAATGCCAAGCTACTCAATTTAATTCACGTTATTCAGTAACATTATACTTTTTTACGTTTAATTAAAATCGTTTGGTCCCTAAAGTATTTTCACAACCTCAAATTATGAGATTTTTTATTTTGCCATGAGATCATCCGTAACCTAGCTCTTAGCCGTCTCTATCTCGTCTCACGGTGCCCTCCACCACGTGGCGAACTTGGATTGGGGTGTGACGATCCGCGAGTGGGCGTCGTTTATTACCGTATTTATTTATTTTTTTAATAAAATTTTCTCAATTTTCTAAAAAGTTACCGTTTTGTCATGATTTTTTTTAATTATCAAATTCATCTTAAAAATCTTCTATAGGTACCCCATGCCTCGCATAAATTTTTTTTTATACCAAGAAACACTATTTCAATTTTAATTATATATATTTGAAAAAAATTAAATTTGAATTGAAATAATGGGACTCATAAATAATTAAGAGATGAGATGATTTGGAGTTGGAGGATTGCAAATGTTATCTCTTGATGAACATATGAAATAAAAAGTGGTGTGGGCCTATGGGGGCCATTAATAGTATGGAGACTAGATGAATTGGAGTTGAGTTGTGGATGCTCTTAATTTTACTCATCAAGTTTATGACATTTATTATTTATAGTTTATTTTATGAAAATAAATTATTTATAGTGCCATTTTTATATCGATATTTCATAACTTTTCAATATATTTTTAATAAATAAATAAATATAACAAAATTTCAATATAGTTTCTTGATATACATCTTAAAACGATGAGAATAACAAGTATAGATGAATGAATTACTAGTATTACTATCATTAAATTATACAGTAATTTGAACACAATAGTACTAAATTTATATTTTTTCTGACAATTTATCTAAATACATAATGATATAGTGGGAACTATATATAGTGGAGTACTTATTAAAAATGAAAATAATACAGAAAAATATGTGGTCATTACTCATTACAAAATGATTTGAGATTATCTGGTTCTGGAAGAAGATCAAAAGATTGCAGTTATTGCTAAGTACAAGTGACTAGATTGTTCAAATTAAATAATTAATGTTTCATTAAAGCTAAACGACCAAATTTAATGAGTTCTACATAATTTGGAGACACCTATTTTCTTCATTACCTAATTGCTCATTGTGACATCAACTTTAGCGGAAATGATCACATGCCAGAGTGGCTTTGATGCTACCATAATAAAAATTTATTTAAAATCCACATATACAATATTCATGTAATTCATCTTACTACAAGTTTTAAACACTTTTCTATTCGGCCGCTGTCACATGCCCTACCTTTATCGCGATTTAAATTTATTTTGTTTACAATAGTTGAGAATAAAATAGAGAAATGGAAAGAAAATAAAATAAGAGAGATCAAACACTAAATGTAGTATTTCTTATTACACATAATTTTAAGCTGAAAGAGAATAAAATATAAAAAAATATAGATAGATTGATATTTGTATTTTAAAAAATAACAAATAAATTAACTTCATAAGTTGTATAAATAGTCGATGAATTTAAAAATAGTAGTATAAATAGTCGATGAAAGAGAATAAAATATAAAAGAAAAAAAACGTATAGATTGATATTTCTATTTTAAAAAATACCAAATAAATTAACTTCTATTTTATCGAACACATTAGCTTTTATTTTAAACTTTTGTAAGCGAAAGAAAGCAATGATAATGTTGTTCAAGGTGAGTTTTCGCAAGCTGCATATTCTAAGGCCAACTGCAACGCTGTCTCTTATTAATTCCTTAACCGTCTCTTAAATTACTATTTATGGACCCCGCTGTACTTTTTTACTTCATTTCTTAACTAAGGGATAGGACCTGCAACCCTCCATCTCTTATCCGTCCCTTAACCGTCTCTTAAATTACTATTCATTCAATTTTAATTTTTATTTTTATTTTCAACAAATTCAATTAATAAAAGCACACTTCATTAAATAAAATAAAATTACACCATAAAATTCGTAAAATCCTAAAAAAATTAAAAATACATAATTTAATCATTTCCTCCGCCAAATTTTGCCCAAATGTACTCCATTAGATCATCTTGGAGTTGGGCGTGGGCGGTAGAGTAACGTGTCCTTGTCCGAATAGACAACCGTTCTTGTATAGACGGATGCACTCCACTGCGAGGCGGACTACTTACGGTAGAGCTTCCGGGGGCTTCATGGTCGAACCAATTTCCCGCCTCAGGTCCTTCGTCTTGGACAATCATGTTGTGCAAGATTATGCACATATACATGATGTCGACCATACTCTCCATGAACCACGTACGAGACGGAGCTTTGATTATGTTGAAGCGCGCTTGGAGAACCCCGAATGCCCTCTCCACATCCTTGTGAGCAGCCTCCTGCTTCTGCGCAAAAAGAGCTTGCTTTGCGTTCACAGGCCTGTTGCACGTCTTCATGAAGATTGGCCACTTCGGGTAGATGTCGTCGGCAAGATAGTACCCCATTTTATACCGCCGGTTGTTAGCGATGAAGTTGATGGCCGGCGCTTTACCATCCAAAACTTCGGCGAAGAGGTCGAATTGGTGGAGCACGTTTATGTCGTTGTTCAATTCGGGGACCCCGAAGTACGCATGTCAGATCCATAACCGGTAGTCGGCAACGGCCTAGAGTATAACGGTGGGGTGGGTGCCTTTGTGGCCGATAGTGTACGACCCCCTCCACGCCACAGGGCAATTCTTCCATTGCCAGTGCATGCAATTGACGCTGCCAAGCATCCCGAGGAATATGTGAACTTCTTCGTGAAGGTGGAGCAGAAACTGACAATCTGTCGTGCTTGGCCACCGGAGAAATTCGTCGGTGAAGGCTGCCCGGACGCCTTTGCAGAATTGGATCAAGCATATTCTCCCAGTGTTTTCTCCAGTGTGGAGGTATTCGTCGAACACATCCGTCGTTTGTCCAGTCGCAAGTTGACGGATTGCTGCAGTACATTTCTGCAGCGTCATGTGGCTGGGACGGCCGACGGCGTCGAACCTTTCTTGGAAGAACTCTTCTCGGGCTGCCAATATATTTGCGATGTGGAGAAATAGCGGTTCCCGCATGTGAAAACGTCGACGGAAGTAGGTATCTCCCCAAACCGGGTTATCGCAGAAGTAGTCGCGGACTAACCTTGCGGCGGCTTCCTCCCGGTTACGATGGATGTAAGTCCGGGAGCGTCTTTGGGGCGGCGCGGTTTCCTCCGCCTTCCGGCGTCGATCTTCTTCAAGTGATTCTTCCATTATTCGACGCATTTGCTCATATGGATCCATTAGATCGATTAACTTTGGGGAAAGAATAAAAGAGTTGATTTGAAATGAAATTTGGAGTTGAAAGAGAGCTGATTTGAGAATAATAGATGTGTGTTTGTGTGTGAAATGAGGATGAAATAGGAGTATTTATAGAGTAAAAAATTAAAAAAATAGGAAAACGGTCGAAAAACGGTAATATTACCGTTTTCAAATTTTATTTTTTTATTAATTTGAATTTTTTTTAAAATGATTTATTACGTCAGCGTGACGAAATCACTCGCAGGGCGGCGAGTGGACGTCATGCATGGGGCCGGAGCGCGCCACGTCGCACACGCGTGGCGAGACGTCTCGCGGGCAGTCTCGAAGAGACGGGTGTCTCGGTGGGCTGGGGACGCGACGGGACGCTTCAACGCGTCCCGCGCGCGTCTCGTCAAGGAGGAACTGGCTTCGAGCCACCCGCGTAACACGTTGCGGGTGGCCTAATGCCGCAATCGAATCCGAATTTCGTTTTGCTTTAATTGAATTGATAAGGGCAATGGAGAAAAAGGAAGAGGTGAAATCAAATAAGCGGGCCCATTTCATTTCATTTCATTTCTCAAATAAAAAAACGGCCAACCAGATACCACGGATACGTACACACATTATAAATATATATAGTGCCGCAATGATTTCAATGGTAAATTACCGTACGAAAACATCATAATTCTCTCAAATAGAGAGAGAGAAATCTCCACAATTCCCGAAGCAAGCAAAAAGCGAATTCCGCCATGGGAGTGCCGGCCGCGGCGACGCTGATATTCACCTACGGCACTCTGAAGCAGGGCTTCTCCAACCACAACCTCCTCCAGGACCTCATCTCCTCCGGCGACGCCGTCTTCGCCGGCTCCGGCCGCACCGCCCTCCGCCTCCCCCTCGTCTGCGGCCCCTACCGCGTCCCCTTCCTCCTCAACCTCCCCGGCCGCGGCCACCGCGTCTCCGGCGAGCTCTACGCCGTCTCCCCCGCCGCGCTCGCCAGGATGGACGACCTCGAGGGGATCTCGCGCGGCCACTACGAGCGCCGCCCGATCCAGATCCAGATCCACACCGATGACGACGCGGAGACGGCGATCGTCGAGGCGGAGGCCTACTACGCGCACCGGAGCTACGCGGAGGCGATGTGGCGGAGGAGCGGCGGCGAGGGGGAGGAGGAGGCCTATAACTGCTACACGGAGAAGGCGGCAAGGGGATACGTGAAGCGTAAGGATCGGCCTCAGCATCTGACATTTCTGGATCAAATTCGCCTCTTTGTTTCGTCCGGTTCGGATCCGACCCAGCCTGAACCCGTCCTTCTCTAGGATCCGGGTCGGGTTGGGACTCCGCCTCCTATTTTTATGTTTTTTTTTTGCTTCCACAGATTTCTGTTTCTTTTTATTGTTGGATGATTTATTAAGTATGAAAGGAACGGAAAAGACGTAAAGAATTCTGCTTTTGAGGCAAATGTTACGTGTCTCTCTTTTATTTCCCCTAAATGAAGTGAATTATGAAGAATTCGAATTGGAGAGTTTATGTCAATTACTCAAATTTAAGCAAAATTTTGGTTTTGTATTCCCAAAAAAAATTGGATTGCAGATTACTCATGTTAAAAGTTTAGGAGTTAGAAATTAATAATTTTAATTCTAAATGTTCAAGTTTTGGACTAGTTCAATAGGCTGACTGACCTTATCACCTAAAATCTATGATGATATTTCTGTTTGTTTCACCCGCTGTTTATTACCAAAAAAAAAAGCATAAAATTCACAATCTAAAAATTTTATGAAAAATAAGACTAGAAACTTAGGCCATCCACAACGCTGTCTCTATACCGTCTCTTAAACCGTCTCTTAACTACTATTTGAGCACTATTTGAGGGCCCCACTGTCCTTTTTTCCTCCATCTCTTAACTAAGAGACGGAACCTGCAACGCTCCGTCTCTTAACCGTCTCTATACCGTCTCTTAATTACTATTCATTCAATTTAATTTATAATTTTTTTTAAAACCCAATTCAATTTAAACAAACACACTTTATTAAAATTAAAACAATATTACAACTTAACATTAAAAAAAACGAAGACATAATTAAAATTCTAAAAAAATAAAAATGACATAATTTAATCTTCTCCGCCAAAGTTTTCCCAAATGTGCTCAATTAGATCCTCTTGGAGTTGGGTGTGGGCGCTAGAGTCGCGTGTCCTTGCCCGAATAGCCAACCGTTCTTGTATAGATGGATGCGCTCCACTTCGCGGCGGACTACTTGCGGTTGAGCTTCCGGGGGATTCGGGGTCGAACCAATTTCCGGCATCGGGTCCTTCGTCTCGGACAATCATGTTGTGCAAGATTATGCACGTATACATGATGTCGACCATGCTCTCCATGAACCACGAACGAGCCGGGGCTTTGATGATGTTGAAGCGCGCTTGGAGAACCCCGAACGCCCTCTCCACATCCTTGCGCGCAGCCTCCTGCTTCTGCGCAAAAAGAGCCTGCTTTGGGTTCGCTGGCCTGCCGCACGTCTTCACGAAGGTCGGCCACTTCGGGTAGATGCCGTCGGCGAGATAGTACCCCATTTTATACCGCCGGTTGTTGGCGACGAAGTTGATGGCCGACGCTTTACCATCCAAAACTTCGGTAAAGAGGTCGGACTGTTGGAGCACGTTTACGTCGTTGTTCGAGCCAGGGACCCCGAAGTACGCGTGCCAGATCCAATGTCAGTAGTCGGCAACGGCCTCGAGTACAACGGTTGGGTGGGTGCCTTTGTGGCCGCTCGTGTAGGAACCCCTCCAAGCCACCGGGCAATTCTTCCATTGCCAGTGCATGCAATCGACACTGCCAAGCATCCCGGGGAATCCGTGCACTTGTTCGTGCAGGTTGAGGAGGAACTGACAATCCTCCGTGGTTGGCCTCCGGAGAAATTCGTCACTGAAGGCTGCCCGGACGCCTCTGCAGAAGTTGAGCAAGCACAAGCGCCCAGTGCTGTCTCCGATGTGCAGGTATTCGTCGAATATGTCGGCCGTTTGTCCAGTCGCAAGCTGCCGGATGGCTGCAGTACATTTCTGCAGCGTCGTGTGGCTGGGACGACCGACCGCGTCGAACCCTTCTAGGAAGAACTCCTCCCTGGCCGCCAAAGTATTCGCTATGTGGAGAAATAGCGGTTTCCGCATGCGGAAACGGCGACGGAAATAGGTATCTCCCCAAATCGGGTTATCGCAGAAGTAGTCGCGTACTAACCGTGCGGCGGCTTCCTCCCGGTTCCGATTGATGTACTTCCGGGAGCGTCTTGGGGGTGGTGCGGCTTCCTCCGCCTCTCGTCGTCGATCTTCTTCGAGTGATTGTTCCATTAATTGGCGCATTTGCTCAAAAGGATCCATTTGTTTGAGTTGATTGAAGATGGAAATTGGAGTGATAGAGAGGATTTGAGAGGAATAGATGTGTGTTTGTGTTTGAAATGAGTATGGAATAGAATTATTTATAGAGTAAAAAAATTAAAAATTTAAAAAATGAAAATAAATATTTAACGGTAATATTACCGTTTGAAAAAAAAAAAAAAATTTTATTAAAAATCGATTTTTTTTTAAAAAAAATGAATTATTGCGTCATCAGTGACGACGCCCACTCGCGGGCCAGCGAGTGGGCGTCACGCACGCATGGGGACGTGCCACGTGTCTCGGGCGCGTGGCGAGACAGCTCGTCTCGTGTCTCTCCGAGACGAGCTACGCGACGAGACGGTCGCGAGCTGGAGACGAGATGGCCGCTGCAATGCGTCTCGCGGGGGTCTCGTCTCTCCGAGACGAGACGCGAGCCCGGCGCGAGACGCGTTGTGGATGGTCTTACCGGGTTAAATTTATTAGCCTTAAAACTCTATATTTAACAGACTATTTAGATCAACCTGTAGGTTTCGGGTGAATGAAAATCCCGAGATCGCCAGCTGAAAATCCGGGTGGTCATGTGAGCACCAACAATATACGGTACCACAATCTTTATTAGGAAAACAAAATGTCAAATAGTAGTAGAAAATAAGCTCCTCAAATATGCCATGAACAAATAATTTCTAAAGTTGAGGTGTTCTTCCTACTCATAATGAAGTTTGCCAAAGGAGATAAACTGTTATGCACTGAAAGCATCCATTCACATGCTCAACAAACCAACTATTAAAACGGGAAAGATCGAACATGCTGCAACCATGGAGATGTAAGAAAACCAGTTCTTACAGTGCAGCTTCCTCTGCATCAGTCTCAAGACTCTCGTCAGGCACCTGGGGCAGATTATTGCCGCCTCTCAAACGGGTGGAGACGTTGTCAATAGCTGAGTTGAGTTGGCCGATTTTCTCATTTAAGGTCTGCCGGGTTTTCTGTAATTTCAGAAAAGAGAATGGTCAAGAAATCGGTCAGTGATCAGCGCAAAAAAGTTGCAGATACGACCATTACCTCTAAACCTTCATCATAGTATGCCGGACGCTTGGCCCGCCTGAATCCAGCTTCGTCTTCATTTAGCAGAGATCTTCTTATCTTGAAACAGAAATAAAACAGAGTGTATACATTGAATCAATGAAATGTATGATAGTGGCATAAGTTTTGACGTGCATCATGTTTGTGTGCCTTTCACAGCAGCATTTTCCTTCTGCCAAAGCAGTATTTTGTGTCAAAGAGCAATTTCTCCCACATAACATAAGAAGCACTAAACTCAATGTGATTAAACAGCTCTCAATCCATGTGGAAACTAATGAACTGTATTGAGTAGAAAGACTTGGTTCAAATTTACTATTAGTGGCTCCTAGAGGTCCAAACATAATTGGTGTTCAGTTCGACCTACTATGCTGAGTTCAAACAGGTTTGACTTAGGTCAACATTCTAAGGCATTTGAAACACATCTTAATGATGAAGACGGGTCTAATATTCCTGTTCTCATTTACAAAGTTTTAGAAATATCTATTCAAATTGCATGTCATGTATTTTGCAGAAGATCCAAATGATGGACCTTACGAAAGGTATGCAAAGTGCCCCATCCAGGCCAAAAATAAAAGATATAGATGCTTAATGACAGCAGAGTTCCCAAGAGAAAAGAGATGCCATGAGCTAAACTCAGTTACTATTTAAAGTTCATACTCAAGTTGTCCAAATTTATCAATATGTGTGTGTTTTAGGGAACCTTCCAAAATAAACACCATTCCTAGCACAGGTCTTTCTGAAATATGCACTAGCACTATATTCGACAACTGACTCTCAAGAGTCAACAACTTTTTTGACTAGTGATGTCAACAAATCCAAAACTTCCACCTTTTTATCTCACAAATATAATACAGCATGGCCAACAGAGCCCCAATGTGCTTTAGATTAAGCTTCCGTATTAAAAAAAATGTAGCACGTGAGATATAAAAGATACAACTTACCTGTGGAGCGAAAATATATGCGAGTGTTCCAAATACTGCACCTCCTATAATGAAGCCAGCTGCAAAATCAGCACCATTTCCACCATTGCGGTCACTGCAAGTATAAAGAAAGATCTTATAAATCAACAGGTAGTGCCACTTATAGCTGGTAAATGGCACCAATGATTTATGCCTTTAAGAAATACATATAATCATAACAGTGTAAAATCCAAATGTTATTACTATTAGCACATTGGTTACTCCAATAAACATATGAGTGTAAAATCCATATATCACAAGACTGAGAGATTATCTTCATAGACTTATGCCATGATCCACGGTTGGTGCTTGCATAGTATAGAATGAAAAGGAAGAGAGCAGAATTTCAAATCCATATGCAGCAGCCAGCCACAGCCCAAAGGCAATGAGTACAAGTATAACAGCCATAGCAGGAGCGATATGGATTTAAGTTGTAAAAAAAACATCCACATGAATACGACCAATTTTCTATAATAAAATGATAGATAACTCCAGCTAGACATAGAGAAGCCAAAACGCAAGCAAGGTGGTTAACTTCGACCAAATATAACAAGAAACTTACTTCCCAGTTCCCACTAAAGCCCTAAACCTGTTGCGACACACTTCACGAAATCCATGACCTATAACACCAAATATACTTAACTAGCCAACTGCCCCCAAACAATTTTACTCAAAACATCATCCTTCATGCCTGCATCAAATCTCTTTGTATTAAATGTTTGAAATAATATAGAATAGACACAAATATGATTTCCCAATATACAATGCTTGAAGGATGAAGGGTCCCAAATTTACTATTGAGCAAGGGAATGCTAAGAAAGCAGAAGCATGAAAATAGCAAGCCAGATTAGAGTAGCATTACATCATTCCTCATGTCAAGATAGAAGAAGGATGAATGACTAGAAACTTTAGCTAAAACAACCATATGTAACTCATCAAAGCCATTAATTACATGACCACGAAGTCCATGATCCAGACAAGTCACCAAAAGCGTTCCCCTCAACAAAAAAAGTAAGTGAAGAGTGGATCATGAAAATGACTCAGACAAATAACCTGCAAATAACCCTAAACAAACCAGGCAAAGTAGAGTTGAAGAGCATTCAATAGAAACCCAAAATGGATCGATAAACCAATTATCAATTCTAATAGCATTCACTGTCCCTTTCCCCCTATTTTCTAAATATAACCACTACCACAAAACGACACATATACGAAATCAGTTTTCTACCGAGAACCCAATATGGAGGGTTTTACCTCAAAGACTACTATCATCTGATTCTGTAAAAGAATTCAAGGGATCTGCCGTGAGCACACAACACAATTGCATCATTATAAGAGTGCGTATTAATATATATTCATCCTATTAATTCAAACAAAAAACTACATATTCTAGCTAGGGATTTCATACTTATACTCAGCACAAACGGACAAATCACGGTTGTTGCGAGTGCGAGCCTTGCTTCGAATTGCTAACAGCTGCGCCTTCACCAAACCACCGGAGTTCGCCATCGAAATACCGCTAGTCTTTGCATGATTTCCTCCTGCGATAGAACCGAGGTAATAGCTTACAATCTTAGCCGGCACAAAAGACAAACAGAACACGCATTCCAAATCTCGTGGTTAGAGTTGAAATCATTTGGATATAGAAACATAGAATAGAGTATTACTGAGGCACAAAGCGAACATGCACAGTATTAATGGGGGGAGGGGAGAGGAGTTTCGGGGAAGATCGCAACTAATCCACAAGCAGAAGCGTCTAAGTTATTACCGGAGATAGAAAACGGAACCACCGCGGATGCCATCGGAAATGTGATGAGCGGAACCACAGTTTCAGACGCAGAGCTGAGAGAGAGAGAGAGAGAGAGAGAGAGAGAGAGAGAGAGATTTTCAGTAAAATTAGTAGAAAGGGATAAGAATTGGGATTTATTGGAAAAATATCCAGTTTTCGCAAACATTTCTTAAGCGAATCGACGCAAAAATAAAATAAAAATACTCCCAAACTTGAAAGAGTAAGGTTTTAAAAATCCGATCGAACTGGCAGATTTGGTTGCGTATCGATGCATTATCTGGTTCGATTTGGACTTATAAACTACTAATATGTTGAGTCGTGTTATAAATTGATAAAAGAATTGTAAAATTCATTCCTAATGGTTGAACTAGTGTGATCGATTGAATCATGAATCGATAATTTTATATATGTTCAGATCCAACCTACATCCAGTGACATTTTTGTAAATAGTTTGTTTCTGTTCAAATCCCACTATTGATATCAGCAGATTTTCTGTCATAAAAAATTAAGTAAAAATAATGAAAATGGAAAAAAAGCAAATTGATGAGAGAAAAAAATTTCATATCAGTGTCACGGCTACTATACTCTACATATATACAACCAGCCATTTAGGACTCTATTGAGTTGCAAACTAAAGAGACAAAAAAGGCCTAGCAAAATTATAGAGTGATGGTTTCCAGTTCAAAGCAACGCGATCTAATTGTCTCTCAATTTTCCAAAGAGAAGCCTTGAGGAAGTTGTATTCACATGTTTCCTCTGAGACGCGAGCTCGCGTCTCGCATCCCCGTCCTTCTCCGGGAAGGGGAAAGAGAGGGAAAGGGAGAGAGACGCCGATACATCCTCCTCTTCCTTCTTCCTCCTTGTCTCTTCAAGAATACGTTCCTCGTCTACTTTATGGTCTATTTTACTGACCAATGGCGACTCAATGCCCAACGTCAGTAGTTTTCTTTCACCCCCTAAAGCAAGCTCTAGATTCGGTGCTTTGTCACTGAGCCTATCATCATCTAGTAAACGCGTTTTCCAGGGTATAGATCCGTCGGGTAAGGTTGAGTCTGTCACAGGCTGCGATTGCACGGGGAAGAAGAACCTTTCACCGTGTCCGTGTTCATAGTACTTAGGGATGGACCCGAGATCAGCTTCGACATGTTGACTCTGCAGTGAGTAGGGGGGCGTAGCAACGTGGTTTACCTATGAAACAAAACCATCCTCGTTACAAGTCTATGCTAAAAATATTATATTGTCATGAATACAAGCGAGTTAGACTTCGTCTGTCTGTACTTACTTTTTCAAGTGGTTTGACCGTTTTGTTGTGCATATCGTCCTTTCTGGGCGATGCATAACCAGTGCCAGAAGAAAGAGTATGATTCCCTAAAGATGACGGTCCAGGAAGCATCGGTTCATTCTGGATAAAGACCCATTTGTCGGGTTCCACATTTAGGTCTTTAATGCCCTCCATGGGCATTTCTGCTTCTCTTGATAGATCGATAGCATCCATTCTTGATTTTAAATCATCTTTATGACATGTTTTCTCCAATATAGCTCCTTCACATGCGTCACCCTTAGAAGTGCCAGCCACCGATTTGGATGAATCGAGCAGTGAATGTGGATTGCCAGGTGGAGTGACCGGGTCCATTAGCGTTTGCTCCCTTCCGACATCAGGACTAGTCACAGCAACAGCGGGGCTGCAGCTGGAACTGATGCTGCTTTCCTGTGCGAAATAATATAAACGCCGGCAGAATAAAGCTTAGTAAACATCAGTTAATCAAAACTACAAATTTGTGAACATCGAGCTAAACCAAGCAAAACATTCCACCACCACGAAAAAAGGAAGAGCAGGAAGGAATAGGCCAATTTAGACGACACCTCGAATCAAAGAAAGGCAATGTGTGAAGCCAGAAAAAACAACACAGAATAGTACCTGATAAGTATCCCTCACTTCTGCACATTGCTTTGGACCATCACTTTTTTCTGCAGATGACGAACTAGAATTTAGCCCACGTTCAAGCTGATCCAAAGGAGATTTATCCATACTAACGTCTCTTTTGACAGCTCTAGGTAAACCCCATAACTCTTCTGAAGCAGGCACTTCAATCCCTGGATGTTCATCTTGGCTTGCACTATCAGAAACAGGCCTGAGTGACCATTTTTTCTCAGGCAAAGACATTATAGGCGGAGGGATATCTCGAGGTGCAATTGTGGAATCGGGCATTTGCCGCGGGCTAGGTTCTTTCTTTTCTCTGAAAACACCCCAAAGGAAGAAAAACCTATTCCATCCTGCACGTACATGAAAAAAAATAAATTGTACAACGTTAGATAACAGCAGAAGTATGACTTAGTCACTTCTACATTCAATTTTCTACGACGATTATCATTCTCTAACCAGATTCCTAATATCATAAGTTTATGTTAAATAACTGTCCACTTATTCTGCAAAAGTGCAAATTGGGATGAAAATAGAGACAGTTGCTCCACTTACGTTGCAAATTAACAGGAAGCTGATTAGATGGAAATACGAGGAGCTCAACACCGTTAATATTTCCTCGGAGAGCAAGGTCATTCTTCATCATATTATCCAGTAAAACTTTGTACATCTTCTCATGGCTGTACCATTAAACAGATGTCAATTTTTAGTATACAAGTCAATACCAATCAAACTGATAAAGATTATTTGCGACTAAGGTAAAACAACAAAAATGGTACCTCTGAAGATCTTTAGCAAAAAAGAAAAGGGCTATGTTATCGTCTCCAACACCATTTTTTTGAAACTGAATAGGCCAGGTGCTTGCACGAGGAACTTCATAGAGTGAAATTCTATTATTAAATTTGTTTATAGCTTCAATAACTTTAGGTGAGGCGCATGTCGATCGATGAGCTTGAATTCCATCCCACAACTCAAATGTTTGACCACTTCGACAAATCTCAAAACTTCCCCTGCACATATAGAGCGCAGTGATGGAGAATATGAAACTACCAACTTTTTATGGAGGCAAAGATTTAAAATAAAATTAGTGAGAGATAAGTGCATACTGCCAAAGATATTCATGCTCAGGGATTGCTATGGATTTCAACAAGATAGGCAGTACTATTGGAACATTACTGAGTGCATCTCTTGAGGACAGACCAATATGGACACCATCTCGAACTCCAGAAGAAAGACCCTCCGCACGAACCAGCAAGGACTGCTTTACGCTATTGAGAGTTTCCTCTTTACGAGGGTCAGCAATGAAATTCCGAGATACTAGAAGCCTCTCAGCTAGCTCCACATCAGAAGATAGTTTTCTACTTTTGGCACTTGCCATGTGGTCTATATGAGAAGCTACAGGAGCTGCAGTTCGTACGGATGACTCATCAGATTGACAAGAAGCTCTATGCTTCCTGTAGACTCCTGGTTTCCTCAGAACAGCAGCTTCAATTGCAGCTTTCAGGTTGTCACTTTCATCTCTTGAGGGCCGTGGGCCCAACCGGTTTCCAGAAGAGTCCCTCGGTCGATCAGCAGAATTTGCTAAATCCTTAGACTGAACCACTCCATCAGATACACCTTCACTAGCACTAATAGATAACTTTTCAGAAACACCACATGAGGGAGGATCCTGCTTCAGGTTAGTCTGATTATGTTTTTGTTCAATATTATTAGCTCCATTGGCTGATGAAAGTGCAGATTTATTATGCCTATGTTTTGACGGTCTCTTGAATTCACCTGGTCATGCAAATATCAGAAAACATGATTCAGACATATTAGTAGTTCAAAGACCAAAGTACTAAAAGAAACCAACTCAAAAAGCTGAAATCAAACTCTACCTGTAGTACTGGGTAAATCTGCATTCCTTCGAGATGCAAGACTAAATGACCTTGATAATGCTGCTGATTTACCATCAGTCTGTAGTGGCTTCACCTCCTGGTGATTGGTAGGGGAGGCAAGTGAAGATGATTCTGCCCTGGAGGATGGTCCTTTACCGATTCGCGATGTCGAATTCATGGAATCACCCATTGCTGAATTATGTGATGGGTGTTCTGTTCTGAAAGAGCGCTGCCGTTCAAATGCGCTCCTCTCTTTTGTATTTTTAACGTCCTGGATGTTAGAAGGTCTAGGCGATAACATCTTTATGTTTGATTCAGAACGATCAGAATTTGTAGATCTAAATGACATAGATTTGCCTATAGATCGAACTGCACCCTCCTTAAGACGGAAAGAGCCAAGTTCCTTAGCTGATTTCTGCCTCTGAATATCAACTTGATCTACAAGCTTGACCTTTGGCTTTGAATTCAGAGAATTAAAAGAATTAGATTTTGAGAAATTACCTGCGAGAACAGAAAGAAGATGTCAATAATGAAGACTAAGAACTGAGATGACTGCCAGTGGAAACCTCAAAGTCATGAAAGGCTAACTTAACATGTCAGACCACATGTCCACTCAATGCCAAAATTATAAGAAAAAGAGCAAGGTATGCATTATAACCTCGTAAATTGAGCCCCCGTGCATCTAAAGCAGGCTTTGCAAATTCTGTAGCATCATTAACTGGGATTGTGTCTAAACTAGAACGATTTGGAGACCGTAGTCTACACTTATCTAAATTCTTTAAGGAACTCTCGCGAGAAAGAACAGCTAGTTTGGAATTGGACGTCTTTGGCGACCCAATTGTCAACTCAAGGGCAGGCTTTTTTGCAATAGAAGAAACTTCGGCATCTTCATCATCTCTACGCCTTTTAGAAATATTTTTTGTAGAACTCTTTGTTCTGTGTCCCTCAAAATCGGAGTTGTTTAAATTTTCACTTACTCGGCCAGGCGAAATATTTTTCTCATTTTCATCCATACTTCCAATCTTTTCTTGCTTTCCATTTCCTACCAGCTCCAGTGTTTGGCATTCTTCACAAAGCCATTCCCCTTCGGGGACTTTCTCCAGCATTTCCTTCATACAGTATCTGGGAAACAAGTATCATTTCAAATGCACAGTTTTGCAACATCACATATTAGAAACTCCAGAGAATCCAAAGACTTACGTGTGTTCTGCTCCATCACTGCACCGAGAGCATATAGCAAGTAAATCCTCCCTTCCGGCATCCCCACAGATATCACAGACTTTTACCTGTTCAACAGAAAAGAAATTTTATCAGATTTTTATGTCTGAGAATAATTAATAAATGCATGACAATTTTAAGTGACAATTCACTCTATAAAAAGAAAAGGGATAATAGCAAGATCAGGAGCAGATGTTATTCATCAAGTGTTTAGTACTATTATCTTATATCAATTCAGAAAAAAAGGTCCAGAAATGATCATCAGAAACTATATAAACAGTATCAATTAGTACTATATAAAGTTGTAGCATAGAAGAAAAATAACTATGTAACTGAATACCAGTATTGTAATGAAACTTGTGCAAACATACATTAAAATATAAGGGTAGCCCACACTACATAATTTTAGTTTCATGATCTCCGGACTTAATGAAGAGAAGACTAGGAAGAAATTAATAGTTTACTGAATAATCATAGGGGGTATAGATCCATAATGAGTCATACTTATACAGATTATAGTTTTATTAGAGAGATCTCCAGATATATAAATATTTTTGTTGTTCCAGATTTATGGGTAGAATTAATACCACTGAAACATAATGATCGACCAGATTATCAAATTATGCGAAATATGACTGAATACCACATTCTTACATCTTCTTCCACCATATCTGAGTGATCACTCTCATCAGCTGGATGAAGTTCAATCTCCATGTCATCACTCTTCTCAGTGGAATTGAGATCCATTTTTGGAGGATCGCCGAAAACATTGACAGAAGCCACATTATTAGGTGGTGATGAATTTAAATGCTCAGTTGAACCCTTCAACAGCTCAACTTTAGTATCTGAAAGCTTATCATCATTTACATTCATTGGGCTTTCTTCCTGTGGTAGGTTCTTGCCATTGGAAGCTTCAGAAGTATTCTGATCCTTCTGCATCTCAGTAGCATCAGCAGTTTGTGAGCTACTAGGTGACATCTTCCTAAAAATTTCTCCACTGTTCTGCTCATTACACTTATTCCCACTATCTTCCATGTCAGATATTCTAGTAAACTGTTCATCAGTTCCACTGACAGACAAGCAATCATCATGCCCTTCCAGAGATCTCCTGCCATCACACTTTGAGTGCACGGCACTATCATCGAATGCATTGGAAGTCGTCGAAGAAGCCTTGCCTGCTGCATTTTCAGAAAAAGAGTCAGCAGTTGAATCCATGCCTCCAACAGTGCTCAGTATGCTTAGTTGCTCAGTTTCAGTGTTCCCAGCACAGGTTTCTCCACCATGCACATTATTTGACTTCAGCAGAACCTTATTAACATGAAAACAGGACGAGCAAGGAGCAGAGCACACGTTACACGTCCCAGACTTCCCTCGATAGTCCTTTAAGCTTCTACCAGAGCAATGGCTGCTATTTTCAGATGTTGCCTGATCAATTAACATATCATCAATATTAGTTAACTTCAGAGAATAAATCAAGCCAGAAAGATTGGGTGATGGAAGTATCATAGTGGAAAGCAGGATCACAATGTAGTAAACAGCTGATATCTTGCACATTTAATGATTCAACTGCTAACAAGTATATAGATCGACCATTGTCATCAATCAAATAAAAACAATTATCAAATATGCCAAATGAGTAAAAGACGAGTACTCTCCAGATAACATTTAAAGGGCTCTGGTATCCAACACAAGTCTTCGATATTGAAATAATAATTGTTGGACTTGGTTCTCAGCAGATAATTCAGAGTTGATAACAAGATATTATGTGATCTCTGATAAATTAGAACTGATGAACAACTCTTCCAAATAGGACTGCTAAAGAGATAAGAAAGTAAATACACATACAGATTGATGCCTAAAATACCATTAACTAATATGTATCGAATTATTTTCTTATACTGATAAATGTCCTAACACACCAATTTCCGTTTACATTGCAATTACTTAGTTCAGAGTATAGAGGCAAAAGCGTATAATGATCGCAAAGACAGTATAAAAGAGCTACTAATCACTGAATCAGGAATGCAGAATCAACTAACATATTGTACAGAACATATACTTACTACGCAACTTAATGAACATTGCTTGCCATAAATTATAGCCAGACCACAGTAAGAAACTAAGAAAGGATTTTGTCGTATGAAACCCAACATAGTTCCGCTGATAAATATAATATGGATACAACAGATAAAATAAAACAATAAAACAGATAATATAAAAAGATGAAAAATACAAGTTGCCCAAATATCTGGGATTAAATTTACATAGATTCTCAGAAAATATGAATGGTAGCAATAGATTGATTGCATTGCTTCATTACTAGTAGTGAACACCAGAAGAAAGGGCAGCATAAATGGGAGAACCTCCAAAGAATTAACTTCACACAGACTTAACTCAAGCATTAGGCCTGACTATCTTTATGGAAAATACCAATGACCTTCATTTTCTAATTGTAGAGACACTTAAAAAGTTTTTTCTTTCCTTTTTTTTTAATCGAAAATCAAGCTTCTTCCATTATTCAGAATTGACACTGGAATAGCCAACGGAAATATCGAACTTAAATTCACTAATTTCACCTAATCTGCCTAAACCAAACCAAACCAAACCAAACCAAAATATTCTAGTACCATCTTAATCCATCAAAACATTATGGATAGAAAGGTTAAGCACTTTCTGACAATTCAGGGCAACTACAAACAAGAAGAGCAAGACGGAAGAGATAAATGCGGCAGGCATGATACCCAAAGTGTTCACCATATTGGACGGCAGAGTCACAATTTGCTTCATCACTCGGTACTTCCATCCTAAAATTTCCTCAAAATACGGGGGTAATCTGACAACACACATTAAAGTACAATAATGAAAATTGAAACTAAAGTTCCAACCGCTAGCACACACAACCGGAGCATCTATACACATAATACAGCCAACACTCCAACAACACAACTGCATTTAAATCCAATAAAAGATTCTGTACACTTGTCGAATAATAACGATTCCAGACTAATTATGCATCCGTGTGTACAGACAAATCCAGTACCCAATACCCATAAATTCTGCAAGTTCGTCACGTATCTCACATAAATTAAACAATAAACTAAATCAAAACCGAAACTTGAGACATAACCACGACAATGAGCGTCCAGATATTTGCAAAAGATCAATAAAAAGGCGATAAAAATGCGAGGAATCAAGTGAACCCTAAAAGAGTAGGTTTCAAAAAAGGGCAGCGAAAAAAAACATGCCTGCGGCTGAGATAGAGTGGGAGTGACATCGCATAGGTCTTGGAGAGTTCGCTCTCTCCGATTTCTCATCGACTGCTGCCGCCGGTCGATCAGGCATTAATTTTCCGAAATCGATCAACCCTCACGCGATCATAGATTAAGCCAAATTCGGGAAATATAAATTGTTTGCCTCTGGATATTAATTGATTAATAGGGGAAATTGGAGTGGATGAATCAAAAATCATTCACTGGAAATAACATCTGTGGTGAAAGGATCTAGAAAAAAATCCTCAATACAAAAACTTGTTGAATTTGCTTCAGAGAGAATGTTTGCTGGAAATCAACGGGAAAATGAAGAAGATGGGAGTTTTATTTTAGGTTTCTATCATGGTTTTGGCAGTGTTGCCTCTCTTTTCTCCTAGATTTATCTCTCTACAGAAAATACAGATATTACACAATCGTCCTTACACATTCCATTTATCCTTCTCCTCATCTTACTCTCTTATACAGTTCCAAATTCAAGCTCATGTACAAATAAAGTTGCAAATTTTAACAAAAATAATGAAGTTTAATCAAATTTAAACCAAGTACTGATTCTTAATTATTTCATCCATGCCTTGAACATTTTGGAAACCCATTCAAACCCGACCGAAACCATCTCGAGATATACTACTATCTCTCATTGGTCGCCGTCGACCTCCGCCGCCCCTTTGACCTAAGATTCATCTCCTCCCTCCTTGTCGCTCGATCTGATCGACTAAATCAATCACACGTGAATAATGAGATTAATAAGTAACAAGAATTGAATACCATGCTGAATAGGGGGCGTGTCTCAACAACCAAACAAAACATGCACTAACTCTTAAAAAAATTTTAACATGAGATTTATCAAATTTACACTAATATTTAAACGTATATCACATAGGAAAAAAAACACGTCGATATTCGAAATACGCAATGAATAAATATCCTTTACGCAATTGAAAGGATCACATAGATGCGCAATGTTATTCGCGATACAAACATTGACTTTACGAGAGTGTTTGATGTTTGATTGCATAAAATTGAATTATTTTATAGATTTCTTCGAAATTAAATTGTTCCAGTATACTAGTACATGATATTACTAATATCAACAAACAAGTACGGTATGATAATGGTAGATTAGACTATTTAACATACATTATTGATCATTTGGTAGCATAAATTGTTTATTTTTAAAGCCTATGATTAATGATGGACCCGATATAATAAACTCTCATATTATAGATAAATAAATAATCTGGTCTTCATGGTCTGATTATTTATCTCCCTCGATTTTAAAACTTGACAAATCTATTTCTTGAACAAATACCCTCATATTAAGATATTTTTTTAATAGATATAATTTGTTTTTTGTTCTCTACATCCGTGTAATCCATTTAAATTTCATGAAAAATTACTTTACATTATTTTAATGACCTTAGCGTTAGGCTATCAATAGTCTTTACATCAATTAGTTCATTGACTTATTTAATTAAATGGCGGAGAGTACTACTCCCTCCGTCCCCTAATAGGAGTCGCTCTTTGACCGGGCACGAGTTTTAAGAAATGTAGAGAAAAGTTGGTTGTAAAAGTTAGTGAAATGTGAGACTCACATTTTTATATTGGTTTTATAATAAAATGTGAGTGGAGTGAGTTAGTGGAATGTGGGGCATACTACCATTTATGGTAAAAATGAAGAGTGACTCTTAATGGGGGACGGCCTAAAATGGAAATTAGCGACTCTTATTCGGGGACGGAGGGAGTATTTTTTAAGGAGATATATTCTCGCATGCAAAAGAGTTTCAAGATCTGTTTCACATATATTGGGCTATGAATCTGTAAGATTAGTTCAAGTCTTCGACTGATCATCCGAAATTTGTTAAAGTCCTCAACAACTTCTATTAAACAAGTAGAGATTAGTAGACTTTGCTTATTAAAAATATAAATAGGGAAGTAGAAGATCAATTTCTCTGCGGCCTAACTCATTCATTATTGCATCCTTGAAACCTTCGGATCCCTTGGCTAATAAAATGTGTTTGATATACCAATGCAAAGTACTCCCTCCGTCCGCGAATAGGAATCCCGGTTCTGTTTACTATATTTAGAAATAAGTAATGGATAGTTGAGAGAATGGAGAAGTGGAGAAGGAGACGTTAGAACACATCGTCTTATCTAATTTTAAAAATAACCCTAATTACTATGAAAGTTAATTAAAAGGATAATATTATCTTTCACCTATTTTATTCTATTATTTTAGAATCATATCAAACAACATAAAAAATAAAACAAATATTTCCTATAGTCTACCAAATGTGTAGAATAGATTATTAATCAAATTTATTAAGATAATTTGTATAAAGATAATTTAACTTAGGATTGTTTCACTAATCTGCCAAACTATGCCTAAGCTAAAATTAATTATACATAACATTGCATAGAGATTAGTATCTGATTATATATGTAAACTGATGGGGTACGAACTAAACAAGCCCAACAGCAGTGACGGCCCATCAGCCCAAAGCCCAAGGAGGAGTATGAGTTCGGCATTACCAAAGAGTTCGGAGGAGTTCGGCATTACCAAAGAGTTCGGCCTCAGCCTACAGCTCGGTAAAAGCCAACCAATCAAGCTCTGCTCTCAGGTCGGCATCAAGCTCTACTCTCAGATCGGCAACCAAAGCAGTTCGGTCTCGGTATTCGACCGAACAAGGAGTTAGTGGACCCATACAGGATGTCCAACACACCCACTACCACGTGATGTCAGTTCAGGCCACGATCGTAGGCCATGACCTACGCTTCACCCACGATCTTAGGCCATAACCTACACGACATCCACGACTTGGGGTGGTGATGCAAGCCATGATCTGAGTTCATTATATAAATAGAACTTAGATCTGATAGAAGAGGTTAGAATCTCTCTAGAGAAATAATCATATAGCAAGTCTGTGTTGTAAGCTGTAATTCGCAGATCAAGCAATACAAACCTGCCCCCATTTCTCCCCGTGGACGTAGATTTACCTCAGTAAATCGAACCACGTAAAATTCTCTGTGTCGTAATTTATTTTTACGAGCATTTATCATCATCAAAAATTCGCGGAATCATCACTGGCGCCGTCTGTGGGAAACAGAGAACAAAATTTGTGATAAAGCGAATTTTTGATCCATTTTTTCCACCCAAAAAATGCATACCAGATCGCAGAGTACCCGTATTCCTGCCCGTGAGAACCAGGAGGAAGCCAATCCATCCCATAGGTCGGGAAAACAGCCTAGGGATAAATCCACCACCAGTTCTCATGGTGGAGGAACAAGCCGCTCCAAAAGCCGTCACACCGAGTCTTCCCAGCAGCCCGATTTGAACGAGGCTGTCAAGCTGTTTTTGGCGGAAAAGCAGGAGGAATTCTTAACCTTCCTGCAAAAAAGCCAAAAGCAGCCGGGGACAAAAACGGCGGATTCTCCCTCTCCCTCCATACGAGACAGTCACTACCGCAGTAGTGTCATGTCTTCCAGAAGAAAGAATCCTCGGTACCGGAATCACAGGAGAACTCCATCTCCTCCATACCGAAGAAATGTCGGGTTCGCCATGTACGGAGTATTGAGGACTCCGTTCTCGGACGATATTACCCGAACTCCCCTTCCACAGAACTACCGAACTCCGTCGATAACCTATGACGGACTCGTGGATCCTCATGACTTCCTGGGACGCTATCAGTATAATATGGCGAACCAAGGTCTCAATGAGGTCCATATGTGCAAGCTGTTCCCCGAGCTGCTCATCGGGAACGCCAGAAGGTGGTTCGACAGCCTTCCTCAAGGCAGCATTAGATCCTACCGAGATCTGATGGATGCTTTCCACAGGAGGTTCTTTCAGAAAGCGGAAGCCCGAAATACTTCGGCTCAGCTGCTTTCTATACGTCAAGGTCGCGACGAAAAGATCAGCGACTTCCTGACGAGATTCCATAAGGAATGCCTACAGGTAGATAATCTCAATGATCTACTTGTCATTTCGGCATTCCAAAATGGAATCCTGCCCGGAGCTCTCTACAGAAAGCTCGTGGAGTGCGGTCCGCAAACAGCTCAAGAGATGTGGGACATTGCGGACAAGTTTTCTCGTGCCGATGAGGCAGACCGTCGAAAACGGTCTTTAGACAGCTCATCTAGAGAAGACAAAAGAAGCCCGGTCATAGCGATCAGAGGCATCCTCGCCGAACACCTTCCCCACTAAAGGAGAGATAGCGGTCATCCGAGGTGATCGAAAAAGAGCAAGTGTGTTCGCAGATTGCGCTTAAAAGTGCCGAGCAATCAGTTCGGCACCATCAAGCATAGCAATCACAGCAGCCGGAATCAGAGGCCGGCGAAATGACCGAAGTCACACCGGAGCCGAACTACATCTGGCCGAAGAAAGAAGAGAATTGGCCTGCATAAAAGCAGCCAAGTACAAGGAGCAAGTAGCCCGGTATTACAACCAAAGGGTGAAGAAGCTGCAATTTCAAGTGGGAGATCTCGTCTTGAGAAACAACGAAGTAAGCCGAGCAGAAAAGCTGGGCGAACTCGAGCCCACATAGGAAGGTCCATATCGGGTGTCAGAAGTCCTCGGCAAAGGGTCTTAAAAATTGACTCACGCGTCAGGAGCACAAGTACCCCGAACATGGTACGTTTCCAACCTCAAGAAGTTCCATTTGTAAGAGACAGTCCGGTCAGTCAGTCTTATGTGTTTTCTTTGTTTTTTACTTGTTCTTGTCTCTACGTGCGTTGTGTCTGTCTATGTGAGTGTCGTCTCTTACAAATAAAACTGAGGTATCTCGTTCTTCAAAGGCTGATCCCCTTTTTAGAACATACAAGCCAACGATTGTGCGTCAAAGCTTCTAAAGAGGATACAAGACCACAATTCAGCTTAAACAAGCAGTTCGTCTGAAACGAGCTGCAACAAGCCCACGATTGTGCGTCAAAGCTTCTAAAGAGGATACAAGACCACAATTCAGCTTAAACAAGCAGTTCGTCTGAAACGAGCTGCAACAAGCCCACGATTGTGTGTCAAAGCTTCTAAAGAGGATACAAGACCACAATTCAGCTTAAACAAGCAGTTCGTCTGAAACGAGCTGCAACAAGCCCACGATTGTGTGTCAAAGCTTCTAAAGAGGATACAAGACCACAATTCTGCTTAAGAATCAAGCACTTCGTCTGAAACGAACTGCAACAAAAGTCCGATTCTCGCGATAAAACTTGCCTGAATTAGGACAAGGGAAAGTCCAATCCACGCGATAAAACTCGCCGAATTAGGACGACCAAGTTCGGTCAAAGCAGTTTACCTCATAAGACCGAGGACGACCATGTCTAGTCAAAGAGGTTTACTGCATAAGACCACTTCGGTTAACTGGGAAAGTCCGATCCACGCGATAAAACTCGCCGAATTAGGACAAGGGAAAGTTCGATCCCGGCGACGAAAATCGCCAAATTAGAACACAAAGACGAGTCCGGTCAAAGATGTTTATTTCATCAGACCAAAGACGAGTCCGGTCAAAGATGTTTATTTCATCAGACCAAAGACGAGTCCGGTCAAAGATGTTTATTTCATCAGACCAAAGACGAGTCCGGTCAAAGATGTTTATTTCATCAGACCAAAGACGAGTCCGGTCAAAGATGTTTATTTCATCAGACCAAAGACGAGTCCGGTCAAAGATGTTTATTTCATCAGACCAAAGACGAGTCCGGTCAAAGATGTTTATTTCATCAGACCAAAGACGAGTCCGGTCAAAGATGTTTATTTCATCAGACCAAAGACGAGTCCGGTCAAAGATGTTTATTTCATCAGACCAAAGACGAGTCCGGTCAAAGATGTTTATTTCATCAGACCAAAGACAAGTCCGGTCAAAGAAGTTTACTTCATAAGACCGAGGACAAGTACGATGAAATTTTTTCGCTAAGCTGTAAATACACAGTGTTAGAAGCGAAAACAAAAACAAAATTTCATTTTCAAATCTTGTTCGGCACACAACTCCGCTACCCTACAAAATGGCGTTACGCTATTACAAAGGACTATTCTACTGTCCAGGGTTGCTGAAGTTAAGCCACCTATCTGCAAAATCCTCTGGAAGCCGATTTCGGTTGTTCCGAGCAGATGAAGAATAAGCAGGTCGACGAGATGCTATCCTCGACCCAACGCCTCTTCCCCGAGCTCGAGAAGTCCTAACACCTCGGCGATGAAGAGTCTCTGCAATAAGCATCTGCTGATCTTGCTCGCTCATAGTCACAACTCCTCGGCGAATTTCAGTCCGTCCCTGTCTTGACGATTCCGGTTGCTCCTGAGCCCGTTCTCGTCTTGACGTTTTCGGCTGTTCCGGAGTTCGTTGTTGGCTGGGAGTAGGATTTTGAACAAGGGAACCAGAGGTTTGATCTGGAGTGCGAGCATCTGTTGGCGCGATATGCCGAAGGAATCTTTCTATGGAGGGGCGCCGAGAAAGAACAATGTTGTACCGAGAAGCCCAGCGCCGCAATGATGTCACGACTTGTTGGCAAGCCGAGCTCTCCAGCGCATTGTTCCTCCGGAGTACATTATATTCCTCCCACAGTTCGTCAACTCGACTCTGAGCATCTGATATGGTCATTCCCCCGCGCACACGGATGTAATCCTCGTACGCAGTCCTCTCAGCAATGGTCGTATTCAGCTCGGCCTCCAGATCATTCTTATCGGACTCTAAGTCCTTATTATCGGCCTCCAGCTTCACTAAACGAGCCAGAAGCTCGTCATTCTTCGTCTGATCGGCTATAGCTCTTTTCTCAGCTTCGTCTAAAGCCGAAGAGTACAGCCGTTTCCAGTGAAGTATCTCCAGCTCCTTGAGAGTTAAGAATACAAAGCAGCTACGTCAGTTCGGCATTTCAGCTTACCGAGCAGGTAGTAAACCACAACAGGAGTAAGAGAGTACGAAAGGCTATACGAAGACACAAGAGCAGAAAGAAGAATTTTTTCATTCATAAGAAAAAAATTTTTCTATACAAGGAGGGCTTCAAGGCCATTTTACATAAAGGAAGAAACTAAACTAAGAGAAGGGAGACGAAATCATACTTCGCTAGCTTCGTCTCCACCTTCTCGGTGAGGTTCAGCTTCCTTCTCATCTGCTTCAGCTTCAGCCTCTGCCTCCTTGCTCTCCTCAGCCTGCTCGGCGCCACCGTAGCCGATCTGCTGCGTCTCCTGATCGGCTTCCTTCTCCGGATGCCCGGCTCGCTCGACTTCGGCCTCCCGCTCCAGCGGCTCGGCCTCACCCTCTCCGTTGTAAGTCGAAGCGGGTGAAACGGGTCCCACGGAGGCAAAGATAGCCTCCAGGTTCTCGTCCCGATCAGCTCGACAACTCCGGACTCGGTCTGCAGAAAGCAGGACCGAGGATGAAGCGAGCTCCTCAAGGAGCGGCAGATTCTGAAGCCGAGCTGCTATCTCTCGGCTGTACAGAGGCAGCACGACATCGGCCCCCTGCTCGCCCTTATCGGCAATTAGCCTTACCAGGCTACCGACAAAGGCCGAGAACTGGCTGCTCAAAAAGAGTTTCTCCGTGTAAACACGGAGAGCCTCCCCTTGGGCAACCACGGCAGCAGCATCGCTCCGCTTCGCCTGCTCTCGCTGGATGACGAGCTGGTTTTTGGCAAACTGAGCTTCATCCTGGGCCGAAATCCTAGCAGCTCTGGCCTTCTCAAATTTAGCCTCAGCCTGTTCGGCCCGATGACAAGCAGCCGCCAACTTCCTCTGCATCTCGGCATAGTCATTGGACGCTTTGGAGAGTTCGACGGCGACGAGCTTGGAGAGCATATCGTTCCTCTGAAAATGGATAAGGAAAAAAGTCAACAGAGGGCACCAAAAATACAGGACAGAAGCCAGGCCAAAGAATCAAGAAGACAATTCACCTCGGCGAAGTCCGTGGGCCATAAAAATGGCTCACAGATATGCTCCGAAGGAGGCGCCAAGACCACGTCTTTCTCTGGCGCTCTCGGGGGCTTCTGGGTCCTCCCCTTCCTACTTGCCGAAGTCGACTCCGGCTTCTTTGGACCCGAAGAGGTCTTTTGCCTCTTCGGATTCTTCTCGGCATCAGGCGCCGAGCTGGTAGCCTTCTCTTTCTCCGGCTCCTCAAGCTCGGAGGACTTTCGGATAGCCTTATTCAGCATGAACACTGCCAAAAAGCAAGAAAACAAGGTTAGTTTTCTTCGTTAAAGCAGTAGAGCATAAAGATAAAGAGAAATCCTCACCCTCGGCCTCTTCGTCCGAAGACGAGATATTGAACACGAGGTCGCCCTTGACGAGCTCAGTTTCCGAATACTGTTTCCTAATCATAGGAATCTTATTGAGCTCGCCCTCGAGCTCGGCCAACGGTTCTAACCGAGGATGGGGAATCACGGACTTCGGCCTTCTCCAAGGAAAGCCCGGAGCCGAAGTCCTATTATAAAAAAAGAAACGGTTTTGCCATTTCGGCCACTTGGTTTTGCAGAAGGCCCTAAAAGGCTGTAAGGGGATCAAGTAAAACCAAGATCCCTTCCTTTTAAACTGGAAAAAATTAAGGATTGCCCTCAGAGACAGATCCTTATCTAGCCTACGCAGTTCGGCAGCAAAAGCCGATAAGTGCCTCCAAGAGTTCGGAGTCACCTGACCTAAAGGGAGTTGAAAAAAATCAAGAAGCTCTACAAAAGGTGGGGGAAGAGGAAAACGAAGCCCGCATTCTAAGCAGGCTTCGTAAACGGTGGCATAACCCTCCGGCGGGTCGTTAGCCCTATGATCATCGTCGGGAACCACCGCCTTCCCCCCAGGTAAAAAATATTTCTCGTGAAGGGATATCACAGTATCCTTACTCAAGATACTGTGAAAATACTCTACGGTCTTCTCCCCGGATTCTTTCCGGCTAGAAGACCCCTTATCCCCTTTCCTACCGCTACCCGACACCGAAGAAGAAGAAGAAGACATTTTTCTTACTTTTTGAAAGTGAAGAAAGTCTGAAGAAGCTCTTGAAAGCGAAAGAAAATTTCTCGAGAAAGAGAGAGTATAGAAGACGCAACAGCAAAGATGTTCAAATGAGGAAGAAAGAGCATATCTATCAGATTCGGCGAAGATTTCAAAATCGTCGCACCGTTTCGAATCCCACCTTTTCAGGATTCAACGGCCGGATTTTACTGTCGCATTTAATGCAGTCACATGCAAGGCACGTCCCCTGACGTCAGCCTCCCCCGTACCTTTATCCAGAATGCCGAAGTGACTCGCTTCGCCGAAGTGATTCACTTCGTCTTTCGGGGGGGGTAGTGATGGGGTACGAACTAAACAAGCCCAACAGCAGTGACGGCCCATCAGCCCAAAGCCCAAGGAGGAGTATGAGTTCGGCATTACCAAAGAGTTCGGAGGAGTTCGGCATTACCAAAGAGTTCGGCCTCAGCCTACAGCTCGGTAAAAGCCAACCAATCAAGCTCTGCTCTCAGGTCGGCATCAAGCTCTACTCTCAGATCGGCAACCAAAGCAGTTCGGTCTCGGTATTCGACCGAACAAGGAGTTAGTGGACCCATACAGGATGTCCAACACACCCACTACCACGTGATGTCAGTTCAGGCCACGATCGTAGGCCATGACCTACGCTTCACCCACGATCTTAGGCCATAACCTACACGACATCCACGACTTGGGGTGGTGATGCAAGCCATGATCTGAGTTCATTATATAAATAGAACTTAGATCTGATAGAAGAGGTTAGAATCTCTCTAGAGAAATAATCATATAGCAAGTCTGTGTTGTAAGCTGTAATTCGCAGATCAAGCAATACAAACCTGCCCCCATTTCTCCCCGTGGACGTAGATTTACCTCAGTAAATCGAACCACGTAAAATTCTCTGTGTCGTAATTTATTTTTACGAGCATTTATCATCATCAAAAATTCGCGGAATCATCATAAACCAAAACTAATTAATAATTATGCTTAACAACATATAGCAATAGTATCTGATTATAGCAAAACCAATCGAAAAATATTTAAGAATCCTTGTTTAATCCATAAAATATGTAAGTCTACAAATTACGGAAAATAAGCGAATGGATGAGGGTTTACACTATCACAGTTAGCATTTCCTCTTTAGCGTTACCACTCCGCAGATTACTCAATCTTCCGCCGCCGCCGCAATCGCACCGGCCGCCGGCTGCTTCTGCCACAGTCTGCCGGAGTCTCGTGCTTTTCCTGCCAGCTAAATCCTACAGCAGCCGCTGCGGTATTATCGTGGCAGAAGAAGCACCGTCAACGCTTTCCATGGGGTCTCAAGCGACCGAAACCGAGTGGCCGGCGAATAAAGTCAGGAACACATTTTTTAAATTCTTTGAGGACAAAGATCACGTCCATTGGATATCAAGCCCTGTAGTTCCCCACAATGACCCCACTCTCCTCTTCGCTAATGCTGGTAGCTTTTCTCGTCTCGAATATCCATGTTTTTCTGTTATTCGGAGCTATTTCAACTGTTTATAATTGTATTTGAATGATTAGTGAGTGAGAGCGTTGTACGTAATTTGAAATTTGAAGTGGAGTGGCTATTTGTGATCCAAAGTTCTGCAATTCAGTGCTCTTTTTAATTGTTTTGGATGATGATTTGTTGTTACTGGCGTGTGTTTGATTGTAATGGTTAGGTATGAATCAGTACAAGCCTATCTTCTTGGGGACGGTTGACCCTAACACAGAGTTGAGCAAACTCAAACGTGCTTACAACACTCAGAAGTGTATTCGTGCTGGTGGCAAGCATAATGATCTCGACGATGTGGGCAAGGATACTTACCACCATACCTTTTTCGAGATGCTTGGGAATTGGTCTTTTGGGGATTATTTTAAGAATGAGGCCATTGAATGGGCTTGGGAGCTCCTTACCAAGGTAAAAGTTTCCTGTCAGGTTTATGTATGTTGATTTTGTTCTCTTCTTCACTGTTTCACTAATTCCACTTCAAATTTGATTGTTGTTCTTCGGAACAGGTGTATAAGTTGCCTAGTGATAGAATTTATGCAACCTATTTTGGTGGTGATGAGAAACTTGGTCTTCCTGCTGACTTTGAAGCGAGGGATAAGTGGCTCCAAGTTCTTCCTCCCAACCGTGTCTTGCCTTTTGGTTGTAAAGTACAAACCCTTCTCTCTTCCTCCTAATTTGTCTGCACCATGCATGATTTTATATATTTATAAGTGTGCATGCATATATAGCTATATATATGTGTGTACCTGTGAGTTGATGTTCGTTGTCATGGAATGAGTTGGAAAGAGTGGCTTAAATTGATGCTTGAAGTGGATCCGAATTCCTACACCATCGACACGTTGTCTGCATTTGGACCACAAAATTAAGATAGCTAGATAGTCGAAAACAATAAAGATTTGAACATAAATAATATTTTCGTTAGTTCTATGTTTCAAAACATGTTTGCATTCATGTGGCTATTTTATATATATATATATGTATGTATATATATATATATATATATATATATATATATATGTATTTGTATCGTTTTATATTAGTGTCCGACATTGCATTCAGTTTATGTGGCTATCTTAATGATGTCTACTTTCAGTATTCACTAAATTTTATTATTTTATAGGACAACTTTTGGGAGATGGGGGATACTGGACCTTGTGGGCCCTGTACTGAAATCCATTTTGATAGGATTGGCGGGCGTGATGCTGCATCCTATGTGAACAATGATGATCCTACAGTGATTGAAATATGGAATGTTGTGTTTATTCAGGTGGTTATTTACTCTTATACTATGGTACTTAATTATTTGCCTATGGTTACAACATCTGAATTGATAGCACATTGCAGTTTAACAGGGAAGCGGATGGAGTACTGAAACCACTACCTGCGAAACATGTTGACACTGGGCTGGGTTTTGAAAGATTAACTTCCGTTCTTCAAAATAAGATGAGCAATTACGATACCGACATTTTCATGCCCATATTTGATGCAATACAACAGGTAATTGGATATATACATCTTTGGCAAACTAACCTATTCTCAGCCTGAAGATTCTTTTGAGATAGATAAGAAGTTTTTCATGTTTAAATGCTTAAGGCTGTGAAATATGTTCTTGTATATTAAGACATGACTTTTCAGAAAATAATGAGGGATTTTGCTCCCAATCTCTGTTATTTTTTACTTGAATATTTATGTTAGATATTTGTGGTTAAGTAATTTATACTCTTTTTAGGCAACTAAAGCCCGCCCATACTCTGGGAAAGTTGGAGCTGATGACCTAGATGGAGTTGACATGGCCTACAGGGTTGTTGCTGACCACATTAGAACAATTTCAATCGCCATAGCTGATGGTTCTTGCCCAGGTGAAGTACTAATGTTTGTAATCATGATTTTTTATGTGCCTAGTTCATAAGTTGTACTCTCATTCATATTGCCATGAATAGCATATTACCACACTCTTAGCATCTGAATTTCTGGACTTATTTGAGGGACGTCAGTATATAGCTGCACGGTTATGCCTATCATGTGAATCTTTTAGATGATCTGAGAAGCTGATAATTGATCTGCAGGTAACGATGGGCGTGAATATGTGTTGAGGCGCATCCTCCGGCGAGCTGTCAGATATGGTACTGAAGTCCTGAAAGCTCAACCAGGCTTTTTCAGTGGGTACACACCTACCACATTATGCTTATTTTTTGTTATATTTTTATTTTCCCTAGATATATCCTTTTTATTTTGTACTGTACGTTTCCACTATTGAGGTATTGCAGTATATACTCCCTCCTATCTCCTCGATTATGGTCTTTCATATTTTGTTTCAATAGAGTTGTTTATTGCTTTCATAATAATATATTGTTATGTGAAAGGCTGGTGCAAATTGTGGTGGATGTCATGAGTGATGTTTTTCCAGAGCTGAAAGAACATGCCATGAAGATTAGGGAGACTATTGCAGATGAAGAGTCCAGCTTCAGCAGGACTTTAACTAAAGTATGTCCATTGATTTCCTTTATCTTGTTTTATAATCCTTCCCATTTGGTCATTTGGTGGTCAGTTTGCAGCTTCATTTTTTATATGCAGACAATCGTTCCATGCCTTGACTTGTTTTTATTTGGGTTATATTAGCTTCAGTTAGCAGACATCTGTCATGACTCTGTAGCCATCCATCTTCTACTACTGACATCATTTTTGTCAAAGTACTGATTTTAGATCCCCTAGTAGAAGTTATGATTCTATCCTAATGCATTGGTCTGTTTTTTCCACAGGGAATTGAGAAATTTAAGAAGGCTGCTCAAGAAGTCCAAGGGAAAACACTTAGTGGACAGGCAAGTATTTAACCAGTTTTGTTGTCATTCATCTCTATCCTTTTATCGTAATTTGGTGCTTTTGTCTAGATTTCTCATATGTAGGCCAATCTAGCTTTTGTAGCTATTACATTGGCACTCTCATCCACATATTATTCTTTGTTAAATTGCTTCCTATAGACATGTAAAAGAGTTGATTTTGCCATTCAATTTCATGCATTAGCATGCATGCAGTTTATGTTTTTATGACCTAATTGATTAAGCAGAGGATCATGAATACAATTTTTGTTTGCGGCGGAAGATTTGTTTTTGTGACTGGTTGGAGCCCTTGCAAGAAAAGAATAATAGATTTATTGGAGTTCCTCTTCCATCTACAACTAACCACATATCCCACTGCATGGGATAGCATATATTGATCATGTTGCCACCATGTTCAAGCAACACACATATTGTAGAAGTAATTTTTTAGTAAAACCTTTTTTTTCTCGAGTATTATTTTCAATTCTTTTTACTGATCTTCCCATCTTTACTTAGTTAAGGAGATGATTTATATGTTCTGCTTCTGCACTTCATGTCAAAGCATGGAAGGGCTTCACACACATGTCTAAAACATCCTGACTTTCTTTTATATTCTCATTTATTGGCTACCTCCACGACTCCACATGGATATTTTTCATGTACTCCCTCCTTATTTCTTGATTCTCACTGATCTGATGCGTAGTTTATATTTGATAAGCCGAAATTTGGACATGCATAGTTGCATCGCGCAAACATCTACTACGTAAAAAATTGGTCTACTGACGTATAATTACTGCAATCAGGAAACTAGTTTTTAGCTTCTAACTGCCAATTTCACATTCAATTTCAGGATGCATTTGACTTGTGGGATACCTATGGATTTCCTTTAGATTTAACTCAGGTAATTGCCTCTCCAATTATCAGTGTGAAAATGATTTTGTTCCTTTGATTGTGACCAAAAACTTGTGTCTATCAGCTGATGGCTGAAGAAAGAGGCTTGACAGTGGACGTGGAAGGCTTTAATCTTGCAATGAATAAAGCACGAGAAAGATCAAGGAGTGCACAGAATAAGGTAATAATACGCGCTGCTACAAATAAATAATCAAAATGCTTATTCTTCAGATATATTTCTCTACCTCTGTTGATTCTTTAAGAAACTAAGAATTAAAGTTCTTGAAGTAGAAAGTATATCTTTTTGCTGTTAAGTTTATTTTTGTATAAGCAAATTTGAGAATAATTCTTGGTATTGATGCACTGAGTGAAGTAACTCTGTAACTGCCAATTGATATTCAAAGATTGTAATTCCTCTTACTGTGGTTATGCTAAAATTATCTGTGGGTTTTCTAGCAAGCTGGTGCTGTTATTGCCATGGACGCTGATGCTACTGCCTCGTTGCACAAGAAAGGGGTTTCTGCTACAGACGATTCATTTAAATTTATCTGGTTCCAGGTTTGTAATCATTTTAATGAATTGCATCCTATTATTCTTGCTACTCTTTGTAAGTCAAAATTGGCTTTTAAATTTGTGTCCCCGCTGATTTCCTACAAATGAATCTTGCTACCATTTTGGTCTTGGCCATAAACAATTCACTTTCGATTTGTATATTTTCATTTTCTAGGACCACACAAGTGCGATTAAAGCTATTTACTCTGGTGCTGAATTCTTCGAAAGTGTTGTTCCTGGTGAAGAAGTTGGGTTAATCCTTGAAACCACTAGTTTTTATGCCGAGCAAGGTGGTCAGGTAAACATCTAAAGTCAATCTGCTTTGGATTTCATCTAGTTTCTCACAGATGCCACTTATTGTTTTTCACCTTCAGTGTCAGCTCTTAAATTGGTTACATTTTTCAATTTGTTGTGGTGGATAATTTTTACTAAGCGTAAATTGGTTCTCATATTTGCTTTAAAGAAACTCTGTCTCATTTTCATAGTTAAAATAATTACATTAAACTGGCTGTAATTTCATTGCTGGTTACCCAAGATTGATTGATGGGTCATTCGCAGACTGAATTGTGTTCGAATGAACTGTAATTGTTCTCAACTATGTTACACTATAATGCAAGTTTTCATGAGATGGTCCACAAGACACAAACATAGTTAAAGAACACTAATTGTATACTATAACTCATTATCCTATGTAAAAATTTCTAACTTGAATTAGTAGGTTTTCTTTTTTGCATTGTGAAATTATAATACACAACTCTTTCGGATTTTGGGTTTTTTTGTGCAAATGCAAAACCATCCATGGGTTTGGAGCACGGTTTTGTATTCACCCGCTCAATATTGTCTTGTAGATATATGATACAGGAATAATTGAATGCCCTGATGGAGCTTTTGAAGTCAGTAATGTTCAGATTTATGGCGGGTTTGTTATTCATATTGGTTCTTTTAGAGGAAAGACTGGCAGGCTTTACATTGGCGATAAAGTGGTTTGTAAGGTGATACATGATTTCATTCTTAAGGATTTCATCATGATAGTTCAGATACACGCAAATTGGGTACTTTTGTTGGCCGTTTAAGTAGTGTTTTTGTTGGGGCTGTTGCTGAGCAGGTTGACTATGATAGACGTACATTGATTGCTCCCAATCATACCTGCACACACATGTTGAATTTTGCTCTAAGGGTAAGGACAGAACAGGCGCTTGCTCTCTACATGGGGTCTTGTTTAATTTTGAAATTAGCTTTCAATACATTGTGATAAGTGCAGGAGGTACTTGGTAACCATGTCGACCAGAAAGGATCCATTGTTCTTCCTGAGAAGCTGAGATATGACTTTTCTCATGGTAAGCTCACCTGTTTTAGTTTTTCCCGTCCGTATATTAGATAACTGAAACTCCCACTATTTAATACAGGGAAGCCTGTGAAACCTGAGGAACTAAGAAAAATCGAGTCCATTGTGAACGAGCAGATTAAGGCTGAACTGGATGTTTTTGCAAAGGAGGCCAAGCTTGCTGATGCAAAACGTGTAAATGGTCTAAGAGCTGTTTTTGGGGAGGTGAGATTGGAGGATCTTTATACTGGAAGCATTTTGTCTGAATTTTCTGGTTGCTTACATTTTGTCTTTCATCTTTCAGTTATGAATTTTCCCCCCTTTTCTGTAGGTGTATCCTGACCCTGTTCGGATTGTATCAGTCGGTCGCAAAGTGGAGGATTTACTTGCAAATCCTGAAAGTGATGAATGGTTATCAATCTCTGCAGAGCTATGTGGAGGTAAGTAAAGGACTTTGATCACCTTTTACAGGGAACTTCTGCTGGGTTAATAAAGTTGAAATGCTCGGTCAGGGACACACATATCGAACACTAGGGAAGCCAAATCATTCGCACTCTTACAAGAGGAAGGAATTGCTAAAGGAATTCGTAGAATTACAGCAGTCACATTGGATTTTGCTTTCAAAGCTTTTGAACTGGCGGCATCACTTGAACAAGAAATAAATGAAGCATCGAAAACTGAAGGAAGCATTCTAGAGCAGGTTTTTGTGTTTTAAATTTGAAATTTGTGTCACTTCCCTTGTTTGTCTTAATGCCTGAAACTTTGACATGCAGTCATACTTCCTTCAATTCCTCCAGTCATGTTCTATAATTTTACCACTCCTGAAGAAGTGGCATGTTGTTGAACTTTGAAGACTTAATTTCTTTTAAGTACTAACTTGTTAGTCATCACTACTATGCCTTAATTTTTTATATTAAGAGGTGACTTCTTTCGGAATTATTTCTCAGAAAGTAACTGCCTTAAATAGTCGCGTGGAAGGAGCATCAGTCCCTTCTGCTACAAAAGCTGATCTCAAGGCGAAAATTTCTGTGCTTCAGGTACTTCTCACCCTCAAGTCTGCTTAGTAATAATGGAGTTATATGTCACTCCCCCGCAGAGATATGTGAACTGTTTTATTTGAGAAAATAGTTAGGTAGGGTTTCATGTGGTTGTTTCCATCTGCACTTAAAAATTAATGCAAGTCATTCACTCGATGGTGATTCTAAAATAAATTTTGATAATTTCCTGATAGTAAGTGATTGATCCTGTTCTTTGTCAAGTAGTACTTCTTATGTATTGGCTTACCTAGATGACTCTTTTACATTCTGATGACATACTTTGGAGGTTTTATTGTGAGGAAGGAAATGAATACAAAATTGTGCTTTTTGTCAGAGCCAAGTCATTAAAGCGAAAAAGAAGATAGCCGAAGAACATATGCAGAAAGCCATCGAAGCAGCCATACAAACAGCTGAAGGTGCTTCATCGAATGGAAAGACCTTCTGCATTTCACATGTTGATGTTGGTTCTGATACTTCTGCAATCCGTGAGGCAGTTGTCAAAGTCATGGAGCAGAAGGTTCTCTTTTCACCTTCCTACTTAAATTAACAGCCACTTCCCACTTGTTCTCTGAATCCGATTTACTTGTATTTATAGGGGATGGCAATCATGGTCTTTAGCAGAGACGAAACAGTGAACAAGGCTTTTGTTTGTGCTGGTGTACCCGAGAAAGATGGCAAGTACAAGTCGTTAAATGTTACAGAATGGTTGAAAAAGGTTTTGGAATTGATAAGTGGAAAAGGAGGTGGAGGAAAAGGAGGTCTTGCTCAAGGCCAGGTGAGTAATCCCATTTTAATGAACCTCTTTGGATAATGAAGCATAAACAATCTTTAAAGCGCGTTTTAATACGTCAAGATTTGTATTCATGCTCATCTGGGGAACAGAAAGGGTATATTTTCTCGCGTGCTTGCATATAGCTGCTAACTGCTTGGAGCTGAACGCTTTGTTTTATTTTCTGGCTCATGGATTTTGTCACTCTTTCAGGGGAGTGATGCATCTCGTATTGAAATTGCAATGGATGTGGCAGAATCCTTTGCGGCAATGAAGTTGAAATGAGGAGACACAAAACCTCTACATATTTCAAATTTATACACGATGCAACAAACACTTTGTAATTTGATATAGATTTGATTACTTTTGTTTTTTCTGTTGAAAACAATCAGGCTTCTTTCAAGATTTGGTTAGTAGTAAACTTCCTTGTATAATACCCATATTTTGACAGCAAATTTTCTAGTTTCTGTCTTTGCCTTTTTTTTAATGTGTAATCATTCTCTTGGATATTTGGTGCTGATTAGGGTTTCTGGTTATCAGAACGGTGACCGAGAATGTACCTACACGAAAGGAAATACTCACTGAAGAAGAGGAAGAAGGGAAAGATTTGATTTGCATTAATTCGATGGAATAGTTCTTAGCTTATTTAAAATTGATACAGTTTGTTGTCGTGGTTGGCTTGATCAGCTCGGCTAACAATGAATTGATACGATCAGTAGAACAATGAATTGATTGTGGCGTATGAGTATTTCGTGGATTGGCTATTATATGTTGGAATTTCATCCATATTTTTTAGATCCGAATGCTTTGGGATCTTCATAAAGTTGATCGTTATGGACTTATGATGTTATGATGTCTAGTTATAAACCTGATTGGTTTTTTTTTGAAGGAACAACGGTGGATTAATTAAAAGTATTTAACGATACAGTCCGAAATAAAAGATCAAAACATACAAGGAGGATACAAAAAGGAACTACGAGCTATAATATGTGCTACTATATTGTTTGAACGACGCACCCAAGCAACTGCCACATCTGGTCAGGTCTCTGAAGTAGTAATTGTTGACATTCCGATATGACGGCTCTGTATTCGGACCAATTGGGTGATGTGTTCATAATGGAGAAGACTACTCCTTGTGCATATCTGTGTATATGATACCTGAGAAACATACTGAAGCGTAGTACGAATGACTATCGCTTCAGATACACGGGGAAGAAAAATCTCATACTGACAAGATGAAAACGCATGAAGAAATAAACTATCATGCGATAACAATAAAGAACTTGTACTGATCATCTTGGACTCTGCGAATGGAGCTGCATCCGTGTAACACCGTCAGCTTTCGGATGGGGCTGTTCCAATGGCGATTTGTGGAGGTTCGCGAGGAGCTGCGGGGACTGCAGGGGGACATGTTTGTTTTCCACCTTGTGTCGTTTGCCATTCTACAAGCGTTTCCCGAGCTTGGTCAACTATTACTCTAGGTGGAACACAATTTTCATTCCATATCGTCTGGTTGCGTGCCCACCAAATCCGCCAAGAAATCATAATAAACTCCTCCATCAAATGTTTGTTGTTTAACTCCCTGATAGTTTGATAACATTCTACAAAAGGAACTGATAAAGTTGTTTCACATTTTTCCCAATTTTGCCACACGGCTCTTGTTTTATGACAAATCAATAGGGCATGATTGAGATCTTCATCCGAGGTGCCACACTCGGCAAATAGTATCAATAGATATGTCGCGTTGTTGTAAACGACATTTTGTTGGTAACACATTGCGTAACACACGCCATAGGAATTCAGAAACTTTTGAGGGAATGTGGAGTTGCCATATCTTCTTCCAATCAATAACATGGACGGGTTCGGATACTCTATTGAGATGTGATGCAACATAATAACCGGACTTCACCGTGTAAGTGCCGCATTTAACGAAGTGCCATATACATCTGTCTGGGGTGGTCGAGGAGATAAGGATAGATAGAATGGAAGGGATGTCGCGTTCGCTGAACACAGTACAAACTTATCCAAATCCCATTGTGTTTGAGACTGGTCAAGTAAGTCGACAACGCGGAGTTCGGAAGGGATAAAGTTGTTCGCCTGATCAACCATGAAATCATACTCTCTTGGTAGCGCCGGCCACCTGGTGCTCGAACACCAGCTTTTTTTCTGTATAAGGGGTGGAAAACTAGCGTGACCAAAAACCAAACTCTAAAGTTGAAAGTAACATAAACAGCCCGTAGCCGCAATAGTGGTTTCACAAAAGTATGAAATGTTAGATTAGAAATATAAAATGTTAAATCAATGACTCCACACAAATATAGGATTCAATTTAATGATGAGCTATGATACTTGCGTTTTTTTAACAAGACTCATAAAATAATGATTCGAAATTAGGTTCCAATAGTCAAATATCAACAATCAAGAGGCAAGTAAAGGAAACCAATATCCCTCTCTGATTACACAACATTCCACTACAAAGAAATATGGATCGTTCATATCTTCCTCAGGTACAATTCCGGTGCAGTTATACTGCTTCGAGTATCTTTTTCTACTTGTGATATTCTAGCATATATTGAGTGCCAAAATGAACCCTAAGTTATTGCAAAAGGCAGCCCAAATATCGCTTAAATAAATCGAAATAATTTTAAAATAATAATAATAATAATAAATCGAAATACTTACCTTTTGTTGTTATTAAATAACGTGGAAGGGTTATTTCACATGGAAACTCCTTAAATCAATGTAACTTATATTATTTCGTTTGATTACTTTATCTCTCTTTCCTTTTATTTATTTAGGGGCACACTACAAGCATAGAATATTCTATCCATAACATTTATTTTTCATTCCAATCGCCATTGAAGAGTAGTAAAGTTTCATACATTCGTGTTGGTTTCTGGGGATTACAAGAGATAATAGTAGGGCGTAATACAACCCAAAAGAAAGAAAAGGAGAAACTGAACTAAAGAAATTACAATAGAAATCGAAACAACTAAACCAGTATGATAGCCGAGTCGAGGAGACCTCTTCCCGCAAGACGAGATACGCCCCGGTAGTGCTCTCGGTTTGGCGTGTCGTCCCCAAAGGTAAAACGGCTACGTCTCTTTTGATGCAGCACCGCAATCAGCAGAGCTCCGGTGAACTGGATGGAGGAGAGGGCAGAGCTTCGACAGAAAAACTATACAGAGAGAGGGAGAGAGCTTATGCTTGTGAATTGTGTTGTTCTAATGCAGTGGAATGGCTAGCCTATTTATAGGCCAAGCCACCATGCAGGGTCAACCAAGCCATGAAGGCTCATCATGGCAGATTCGTAACCGCCGGCGGTTACGAGCGTGTGGCAGGAGTGTGCCTTTCGCGTGTGGATTTCTTATGTGGCAGCCGTGACTGTGCCTCGCTTGACGATGTGTCAAGCCACTTGGACTGCTGACTCGGCGGTGGTCTAAAAAGATTAGTTTGGGCCAAGCACCAAGCCCAAAGACCACCCAAAGACCAATTGCCAAGATCCAAGTCCAAGATCAAGATCGAGATCGAGATCGAGATCGGGATCGGGATCGGGATCGGGC
Organism: Salvia splendens; assembly: GCF_004379255.2. NCBI lineage: Eukaryota > Viridiplantae > Streptophyta > Magnoliopsida > Lamiales > Lamiaceae > Salvia > Salvia splendens. The sequence continues at coordinate 37,499,153 of NC_056037.1, read as the reverse complement.
CTGGGCCCGAGGCCCGCGACCGCGAGCACGTGCACGGGCACGGGCTCGGGCTCGGGCGGGCGGGCGGCGGCGCGCGCGTGTGGGCTCTTTCACCTATCTTGGTCCACTATAATTATTAAGTAACATAAAGGCACTTAATTTAAGCACATTAAAAGATGTGTTAATCCTCCAATATGGGATAATTAACACTAGTTAATTATTCCCTAAGCTCCAACTCCAAGCTTTAATTAAAAGCTAATTATGCCCAACTTTAATCCACTATTTCTCACTAACCGGAAATCGGATTTGAGAAAGTGAATATACTACATTTATCTACGTAAAATGTAGATCGACGCTATGTCAATTAATTTCACAAAATTAAATGTCTCATCACATTTATTATTTGGTCAAAATCCATTGACCGGACATATTTAATCCATGATTTTTACAATCCCCCACATGAGTGGAAATAGCCAAATGCATATGCATGCAGACACAAGCTCAACCCTCGAGAGGTATATAAGCATAATGATAGGTAGTTGTTGGCTTTGAACCCTCCATAGTCGACACCATCGGATACACAGGCGGCTTAGTAGCGCGATGCTTTGAACTAATCCCCCACGGCGTGCACCGAGACAATGGTGTTAACGCTTAAACACCTCAACCTCATCCGTTCTCACGTTTTGTGTCCATTGCGGTCTTGGACACCACTTTGGATTCATAAGTGTGTTTTATGAAGCGACCACACTTCGCACTTACATAGGTGATTCTTAGTCAAGTACCTTGCCATACTTGGTCTCTTTGAGAACTCTATCTCTTTGAGATCCTTAAGAACCATTAAAAGTCATAGACTTAGCCTTTACCACTAGGCAAGTTCTCCAACACTCTATTGCTCTCTAGGGAATAGATATAGTTAGTGTTTCTCATGAACTCTCATAGCTTAGTTGTCCCTTTGAACCAAGTTCTTGGGATCTCCAGTCATCATGGTTGGGTTACCACTATGATAATTCTTTAGTTTGTGGATTTCAAACCCATTCCCTCTAGCAACTTATTCATTTGATCCCGGTTTAACCCTTTGGTTAGCGGATCCGCTAGATTATCTATTGACTTTACATAGTCAAGTGTAATCACCCCTGTTGTGATCAAATGTCTCACGGTGTTATGTCGTCGACGTATATGTCGAGACTTACCATTATAGAAGCCATTGTTTGCCCTTCCAATCGCCGTTTGGCTATCGCAGTGGATTAGCACTGGTGGCACTGGCTTAGACCAACATGGAATATCTTCAAGGAAGTTCTTAAGCCACTCGGCTTCCTCACCCGCCTTATCTAAGACAATGAACTCCGATTCCATTGTTGATCGGGCTATACAAGTCTGTTTTGTGGATTTCCACGATACAGCACCACCCCCAATAGTAAAGACGTATCCACTTGTTGAAAGTGAGTCTCTATTATCGGATATCCAATTGGCATCACAGTACCCTTCAAGTACCGGGGGGTATCTCGAGAAGTGTAGCCCAAGATTCTGAGTATGTTTTAAATATCTCAAAACCCTCACAACACAAGAGCTCTCCAATGCTCTTTGCTTGGATTGCTCGTGTAATGACTCAACTTGTTCACGGCACAAGCAATGTCAGGTCGAGTGCAATTAGTCAAGTACATAATGCACCCGATGACCCGTGCATACTCTTCTTGTGCAACGGGCTCGCCTTTATTTTTGCTCAAGTGAACGTCGAGTTCAATTGGAGTCTTAACTGGCGCGCCATCATAGGCTTTGAATTTATTCAATATCTTCTCAACATAATGTGATTGTGTTAAGATGATTCCATCAGACGTTATTAGAATCTTCATTCCAAGAATTACATCGGCTACCCATGTCTTTCATGTCAAAGTTTCTCTTTAACATGGAGAAAGTAAGAGTTATTGAATGGCACGGAGAAAGTAAGAGTTATTGTATTTTTTGAATAAAATTTATACATATTATAATAAATAAAATAACTTAGCATAATCTCACTTATTTTGATCAAACTCAAATTCAGGCCCTAATTGAATAAACAACTCAATTTAAATTTATATCTTTATCTAAGTAACACATTAATTAAACACCAAGCCCAATCATAACTTTGGATCTGGCCCAATATATTGTTCCAATCTAAAAATATACTCCTACTTCTAATTTGGAGTAACTTAAATATTGTGCCTCACAAAAATAACCTCAGATTTTTATTTCCCCCAAATCAAACCTACAATCCCTAAATTCTAACACCAGAAAAATCCGTTAGCTTGCTCTCTCTCTCTGCGATCAAGGCAAACCTCTCCACTGCAGCAATTGTCATCAGGAAAGAGGCTATTTCGGCTCCTAAGCTTCGATTTCGAAAGTGAGTTAGTGGTTTCATCCCTTGTTGAATCGTTTTCTGTTTTTTTTTTGTTCCTTGTTTCACAAAGCTAGTACTGCCATCAAATTCTCATTTTTTGTGCTTCTTATGATTGCTTGATTGGATTTGGTGTCTATCTTTTGTTAGAACAAAACTAGGGCAAACGATTGTAATTTAATTTTGTTGTCTCGGCTTGAATCCTAGCTTGTCGTTTGATTGGGGTTTTAATTTATTCAGAGGCTACCAAATTTTAGTAGAAGATGGATGAGTATCAGGAGAGGGAGAGGTTTGGCATGGATAATGATTATGAGGATGGCCAGTGGATTGGTGGCGAGTTTTATGGCAAGCGCAGACAGAAACGTGCGCAGACGAAAGACGATGTTCTTTACGGCGTGTTTGCCTCTGGTGACAGTGACTCCGACGAGGGGTTTGGGTCGAAGAGCAAGCGCAGGAAGGATTCGTCGAAGAAGGCGGATTATTCCAAGCCAGTCAGTTTTGTTTCGACTGGCACGGTTATGCCCAGTCAGGAGATTGAACATAATTCCAAGGAGGATATTGATGTAATGGATGAGGATGATGTCAAACCTGCTGGTTTAGGCCTTGGGTTTGGTTCTGCTTCTTCGAGAAAGGCAAATGAAGACAAGGAAGAAGATGATGACTTCTTGCCTACTGCCTTTGGTAAGATTATCAGGGAAGGTGCGAAGTTGCGGGAAGAGAAGGAAAAGGAGAAGGCTAGGGCAGCCAAAAAAACATCTCAAGCTAGCAAGAGGGACTTGGACCCGAATGGTGTTGGTGAATTTGAGAAACATACCAAGGGTATTGGAATGAAGTTGCTAGAGAAGATGGGCTACAAGGGTGGCGGTCTTGGTAAAAACGAGCAGGGAATTACGGCTCCTATTGAGGCCAAGCTTCGGCCTAAGAATATGGGAATGGGTTTTAATGACTATAAAGAAGCCGTTCGTCCAGCAATACAGGAAGTAGATGAAAAATCTGTTCCACATCCCAGCCATTCTCTAGAAGGTCGCACTAATGAGAAGCTTTGGTCGAAGAAAGTTTCTAAGAAGAAGGCTTATATAACAGCAGCAGAACTGTTGGCCCAGAAGGAGGAGAAAGGTTTCGAAGTTGTTCAGAAGGTTTTTGACATGAGGGGGCCACAGGTTCGGGTTCTGACAAATTTGGAAAACTTGAATGCAGAAGAAATGGCCAGAGAAAATGATGTACCGATGCCCGAGCTTCAGCATAATATCAAATTGATAGTTGATATAATTGAGCATGACATTCAGAAACTTGATAGTAATCTGAGGAACGAAAGGGAGACTGTGGTTGCTTTACAGAAGGAAAAGGAGAAGCTGCAACAGGAGGCTCATGACCAGAAACAGCGGCTTGGAAACATGGAGGAGATAATAGCTGTATTGGATCAATTGGGTGAGAAGAGCTCTTCAGGATTGTTAACTCTAGAATCACTTGCTAATTCATTTGTAGACTTGCAGACAAGATTTCCCGATGAATACACATTGTGCAACTTATCTTGCATTGCGTGCTCGCACGCTCGGCCTCTATTTATTAGAATATTTCAGGGATGGGACCCACTTCAGAATCCAACTCATGGAACTGAGGTTGTATCACTGTGGAAGAAACTGTTACAAGGTAAAGATTCTTTGAATTTCTCTGGTACAGCTTCTCCATACGTGCAGCTTCTTATGGAAGTTGTATTTCCTGCCGTAAGAATATCTGGGACCAACTCTTGGCAAGCAAGGGATGCAGAGCCCATGCTTAGGTATTTGGATTCTTGGGAAGAACTCTTGCCTCCTTCTATCCTACAGGCCATACTCGACATGGTTGTTATGTCAAAAATATCAGCTGCTGTAGACTCTTGGGATCCACGTAGAGAAACTATTCCGATCCATGAATGGATCCACCCTTGGTTACCATTGTTGGGGCACAAGTTTGAGAGTTTCTATCACACAATTCGCCATAGATTTGCCAGTGTTCTTCATGCTTGGCATCCAAGTGATGGATCAGCTTTTGCCATATTGTCTCCTTGGAAAACTGTCTTCGAACCTGCCAGTTGGGAGCACTTAATGGTTCAGCACATCATTCCAAAACTATCGACTGTCATGCATGAATTCCAAATAAATCCAGCTAATCAGAGTCTCGATCAATTTAATTGTGTCGTAAAATGGGCGTCTGCTATTCCTACTCATCACATGCTGCAGTTAATGGATGTTTTCTTTAATAAGTGGCAAGAAGTGCTTTATCATTGGTTGTGTTCGAAACCAAATTTTGACGAAGTGACCCAGTGGTATCTCAACTGGAAAGAGCTCCTTCCTCAAGAACTTCAGGCAAATGAGCATATCCGGTATAGGCTTAATCTTGGTTTGGCCATGATGAACCAGGCGGTTGAAGGCATGGAGGTGGCTCCGCCTGGATTGAAAGAGAATATTAGCTATCTCAGGGTGCGCGAGCAAAGGCAGTTTGAAACTCAGAAAAAAGCCGCTGCGCAAGCTCAACATAGGACCATGCCAGGTTTGGATAATGAAATTCCAGCAGAGGGCATTAGTGGTGGAAACAAGATGAGCTTGAAAGAAGTTATTGAAATCTATGCTCAGCAAAATGGTTTGCTGTTCAAGCCCAAACCTGGTAGAATGCAAGATGGGCATCAAATATATGCATTTGGTAATATAAGCATAATCGTAGATTCCCTCAACCAAAAGGTGTTTGCCCAGACCGAGGACAGGTGGCCCCTTGTATCACTTGAGCAGCTGCTGGAATTGCAAAGTCGTTCTAAGATGAAGCGATAATGAGCTTCAGAAACTCCTTAAAAGTACGTCCATCAGAATCATAGTCGTTATTGCATATGACAATTTCTCCACTTCATTTCCTGATTCAGAAATCTAATTGTGCCTCAGTTTTTACTCTGCAGATCTTTACCTTATTATTAAAATACAGACAATGATAAATTGTTCCCGTGACTTCTTTTTGCCAACTTGTGAAATTAGTAGATAGTTTTAGTTCCTAGTTTCATAGGGTTTTACTTTAACTGTCCTGATAAGAGTTGCCTACTGTGAAAAAAGAATATTATTGCTCATGTTGAAATGTTATAAAATGATCTTTATTGAGGCCATATCCTCATGGCTAAGTTTTCTCTATAAGTTTAGTGCTTGATCTATTTACATCCGTATGGAAATGTTAACTCGCAGTCACTGCTAGGTATTAAACTGCACGATTCTCTTCACAATTCTGTTGTGTCTGGTGAAGCTTGGCCTCTAGATGTTGTCATTACCATTTGAGTAAAAGGTAATCATCAGGTGAAGTTGCATGATGCTACTACTCTTTAGTTTGATAATTAAGATAGATTTTGTGGAAACTGAATGCTGAAGATAATAGTCGTTGTTCTCTTATCAGCGTACGCGGCCATGTTTTGGTTATCTTGAAGACATGTGAGATGTGTAGCTCTTTCTTTTGCTTACTTTCAAAGAAATTATGAGATGCAGGTGGTTAATTTAAACAAACCTGTGGCCTATCTATTATGTGTTTCTCTCAAGGTGGACCTAGGTGTTGATTTGAGTATAGTCGTGCCTGTTTATATTTATTCACAGCTGTAATTTCTTGGCAATTTTTATAGTTTGAACTTCTTCTATAGAGTTGGGGTTGAGAAAGTGAGGCCACTTCTCATACATATATTAGATTGCAAGAAAATGAAATTATTACCATAATTATGAAATGTTTGTTTTCTTAGAAGGAAGGTTCCCATATGTATTACTGCAAGGGGTTGTTTGTTTGAGCTGAAAATGGTTGAAAAGGATTGAAAAACTACTTTTTGAGCCAACTTTCAATCGTTTGGTTGGCTTGTAGGTGTTTCTCATGGACCCGGTATAAAAAAATGACCCGCTGCTTTCATATGATATCTAACCAGCCTTGCTACGAAGGACGAGGTATAGTGAGTGGAGATTATATCATTTGGCTTGAAAACATTTTTCTTTCCCCTTTAGCCTCTCGATCTCCGAGGTGAGCAAGGACTGACCCCCCTCAATAAGCTTGATTGAACCAGATGCCGATGCCGACCTGGTGAAAACTGGCGACAACGCGGATTACAGGTTTGGTGCCCTAAATAAAAACGATGCATTTGGTATGCATAAACCTTTGATTTGTGTAAGAATGGAATTTAATTGGTGTTCATCCTACTCGCTCCGTCATCTACAAAAGTTGAGCCCCGTATAATTAAAATAGCTAGTTAGGGTTATTTGATGGGCGAACAACAGTATTATTTTCCAAACAGCCCAAGTAAATTAATTTTGGTTTGTCGTTGCATGTGGATGGCTATGGTTCAGTAGACGTCTTAAAAATTATCAATGATCGCTTTAGGTGATTGTTGTCTGATTTTTGTGTGCAAATTTGGTTGTTTCTCTGCTCTGTGAGTAGATGGAAGTTGACTATTTGATCATGTGCTTTATAGTTATTCATGTACATTATCAATGATTTTCATCTAGGAATAAGTACATGAGAAAAAATTGTTTATGTATGAGATATTGTTTTTATGAGTTCTTGCTGAAAAATGTCTGCTCTTTTAGTCATCGATAAGAAATACAGGACTAGTTGGCAATTTGATGGATTGTGTTGACGAATCAGATGGGGTCACTATTTATTTGTGGGTATGGTGACTTTTATCGTCTTCTACCGTGAGTTTTGTTTCGAGCGTGGGCGGTCTCATGCCTTTTTTTGATGAAATTCATATTTACCCTGCTTTTTGCGCTTTGAGATAATGGGCATTTTTCAGATCAGTTTAGCTGTCATATGCAGCCGATTGTTGTGCATTATCCCTTATTTTTGGCTGTGCCATGTTGATTTTGGGCATTGTTTCAGATTAGTTGGGTAATTTCATTCAGGCCTTTGTTGTGCTTTTGTAGTTTAAGGCAAATCTGAGGCATTTTGCATACATTGAAACAGATTTTGTTTTGTGTGTAGTCTCATTTACGAAAAAAGGAAGGAGACGGAGGAGATGGTCATGCTGGTGACTTATGTTGTTGCTCGGTCTGACCTGTTTGGTGCGTGAGAGAAGGGACTATATGCGGCAGAGAATGGGACGCTGCTAGTGAGGTATGAGCTGATGTTGAGGATCCCCGAGGCCACATGTACATGATTGTTGGACTAACTGGCAGGGATTGCGTGAACAACATCCGGATGGATTGCAACTCCTTCGGATATCTTAGGGGAGCGCAGCGCAGCGCAGCGCGCTCAATAATGGAAGCTAACAATGGCCAGCCCTCTTAAAATGGCACTAGAATCTAATCAAACAAGAAAGACTTAGAAAATACACTATCTCTAATTATATGAAAATCTCATTTTCACGAGTTTCATGTTTTGGGCTTACAACAAACCAAACACACGCTCATAGATTTCCAAAAACCTGCAACCGGCAACTTGGAGGGGTACGATACCGGCACGCAGGTGTCAAGGTGCAGCACGGGATGCGGTCGATGTCAAGAGAGGGGTGGGAGATTGGCCTCGGAGGTGCGGTCCAGCACCAAGAGAGATGCACGTTGCGGAGGAAAGGGTTAGGCTGGTTTTGGAGGGGTTCGATGTTTTTTAAAAATCAAAGACTAAAGTCCCAAAATGGTCCCTAACATTTGACGTTTTTTTTTATTTTGGTCCAAAACATTATCTTTTGAATTATTCGGTCCCTCACATTTGAAATCGGACCACATTTAGTCCTAAATTGACGGAATGGTTAAAATTTGACGGAAGGTGACAGTCAACGCTATTTTAATCAATTTTGACCAGATTAATATTTATAAAAATTCGTTTTTTTTTTTTAAATAAGTGCAAATTTGGGGTGGTTGCTATTCAGCTCCGCCGTGGGGTCGCTGGTGGTGAGCCGGCAGCTCTTCAATTCCATATTCCTGCACAAAGACGACGCCGCCTGCCCAGCCAAAGATTTCTACACCTACGACTCATTCAAGCCACCAGATGCTTCCCAAGATTCGGCCGCACAGGCAGCCTCTCCACGCTGAGGCGCGAGGTGGCCGCATTTCTAGCTCAGATCTCCCACGAGACCACCGGCGGGTGGGCTACAGCCCCCGACGGCCCCTACTCTTGGGGGCTCTGCTTCAAGGAGGAGGTGTCTCCACAGTCCATTTACTGCGACCCGGCCAACACCCATTGGCCTTGCACTCCCGGCAAGTCTTACCAAGGACGAGGTCCGATCCAGCTATCGTGGAACTACAACTATGGACCTGCCGGAAGAGCCTTGGGATTCGACAGCCTACGCAACCCAGAGATAGTCTCCAACAACTCAGTGATCTCCTGGAAAACTGTCCTCTGGTTTTGGATGACGGAGCAGAAGTCGAAGCCCTCGTGCCATAACGTCATGGTCGGACGCTACGTCCCCTCTGAGCTGGATCTGGCGGCCAACCGCACAGCCGGTTTTGGGCTAGTGACCAGCATCATCAACGGAGGGATCGAGTGTGGGGTCCCGACCAGTGCCTCCGTCTTGGACCGGATTGGATACTTCCAACGATATGCTGCCATCTTCAATGTCACAACCGGACCTAACCTGGATTGCCAATATCAAATTTGCATTTATTTCAAAAAGAAAAAAAAATCAAATTTTTATAAATATTAATCTGGTCAAAATTGATTAAAATAGCATTGACTGTCACATTCCATCAAATTTTAACCATTCCGTCAATTTAGGACTAAATGTGGTCCGATTTCAAATGTGAGGAACCAAATAATTCAAAAGATAATGTTTTGGACCAAAATCAAAAAAGCGCCAAATGTTAGGGATCATTTTGGAACTTTAGTCAAAATCAAATTTCAATTATTAATACAAATAACATTTATTTCATCCATTTCCTGTCTTTCATTTACAATTTTTCCAATCAAGTCCCCATAAAATTAATCTCAATGATGTCAATTTTAGATTAAAATTTCAAGTATACAAAATTAAATTACTTCGTCCGTCCGTGAAATGCTGTCCAGTTTAGTCATTTTGGTCTGTCCGTGAAATGTTGTTTACTTTGATTTTTTGGAACTCATTTTTCACTAACTCAATACACTCACATTTTATTACAAAATTAATATATAAATAAATGTATTTCACTAACGTTTTTCACTCACTTTTTTTTCCATAATTTTTAAAACATGTGTCGGTCAAACTTGGATAATATTTGATGATAGAGGGAGTAGTATGAATAGGTAGTAGGAATTATAACGATGCAGAAATAAAAGGAAATGATAATATGAGTACATGACAGAGTAGGAATATTAAATGAGATATGAGATGTGATTTGTGAATGATCTTAATATGGAGTAGCATTTTTAATAGAGTATATGTTTTCATATTTATTAAATAAGTATCAATATAATAGTAATAAAAGGTATATAATGCTTTAAATTGTCCTCCAAAATAATTTGATTCTTCTTAATTCTCTTTTTACTTACAAATCTAATTTTTTTTTCTATTCTATTCACTTTTTATTTAATTCATTAGACATTTTAAAAACCCTTGCCAAAAAAGAAATGATCGAGTTCAATGGAATAAATAGAATAATATTTATAAGAGAAAAAAATAGTAAGAAAATTAAATTTAACTGAGGGAGTATTTTATTACACTAAAATTGAATAATTATTAATTTTGATTATTTAAAAGTGAGATTTGACAATATTATCACTTGAAAATTAGTGTTTAAATTGATATTTATAGAGATATAAATATAAATTTGAATACAGGGAATGAAACAACAGTGACAAAACAATCAGCCCTCACCACTGCACACATACACATCCATCCAAAAATGGCGGCCAAATCGATGCTTTTCCGCCCTAACGTCGCCGCCCTATGTCTCTCCGGCAGCCGCTCCTTTCTCCGCCGAGATCCCTCGCCGATGATGATCTCAACGTCGGCTACAACCTCCAACCGCTCGCTACTCAGCCGGAGCCTCGCTCGTTCCTCCTCTGCTTTTGCAATCAGACGGAATTTCTGCGTCCGGGCGACCGACACTCCGGCCCCAATCGAAACTCCTTTGATGGAAACGATGGAGAAGAAGGTGCCTTTTCTGTAATATACCTAATTTTGTCTTTTATTTGTAGGCTAAATTTTCCTGATTGATTGGGGATTTCAGTTATGAAATTGGATGGGTAGCTTAATTATGTCTTTGAAGTTTGAACAACTCAATCTATACTCTGAGGCACATAATTTGATCAAATCGCTTTTAATTGATTGGAAATGCTCTTTCTTGGCTAAATTCCACGAATGTACGTCATGGGAGATGATATCCGCTATTTGTACCCGGAAAAAAACATTTCCAGTGATGGGAAAGACATAACCAAACACGCGAGAGGCTCTTGCGTGTTTAATGATACACGCATTAGGCAAATGCGTGTTTGGTTATCACATCCTCAGCAAAATTCCTACTCAGCCGCCGACACTACCATGCAGGCTTCCATGTCTCTCCTCATGGGGAAGGAACAACATCACATCAATCTTGGAAAGGGAGGCTGCTCACCAACGCAGCATGGTGCTGCATGCACCGACTCTATCATTGTCACGCCCGCATTTCCTAAGGATAGGAAGTACGGTGGACCGCGACTAGGGGGGGATAAAGAAGCGGGGAAGAAAGGGGGTAACAAGAATATTTGACCCAAAAACATTTAAAAAGGAAGTTCACTTTTAAACATTGTACTTAAGACGACATTACAAAAGTTAAAGTATTCAGAGTTTAAAGGAAAACATTGTATCGGATTACAAGCAGCGGAAAGACCAAAAGACAGATGCTGCCATGTATGACGACACGACACCATCCAAAAGACCAAATAAAAATACTATTTCAGCTTTGGCTGCTCATCATCCGTCATCCCCATCGTCGCTCAACCTGCACATTAAGAAAACAACATGCAGGGCTGAGTACTTATGCACTCAGTGGACACACGCCAAAAACATAGTTTGTCATGCCATAACAGTGTAACATTGGGGTTTTGAGTATAATGAAAAATAACCCAAGTACACAAAATACATTTCATAAATTCGACTGCGCAGTCATTTTCCGATATTGCCACCCTTATTCCCTCATTCATACACTATCTGATCCAAACCATGACAAGGGGCGTGGCCACACCCCAGGTCATCTAGACCGGCCAACTTGCTCTCAGATGGCACCCAGTCTCGTGTACACTAGCCTGAGGGTTCGCAGCCCAACAGACCCGAATTCGATTAAACATATGTGGTAAACCACTTCAGATAGGTTTCAAAATAAAACAGTTGGCAAGACAAACAGTTCACCTCCATAAAAACATTTCCGGAACAAAGTCCGTATTAAAGATATCCCACAGTATATTAGGATAGGAAAGCCCACCTCGATTGCTTAGCTTTTAAAATAATTCTCTTCAACCACACTTTCCTCGTAAACGATCACCCTTTTGAAAGATAAATAATATCATGATTAGAGTCAGGGTAAACGAGGTTTAAACGACAATGCATGATTCCTACGTGGACGACTTCAACATCTAGCACGCTACACGTACATACACTTAACCACATGTTACAAAACAAACACACAAAGTCACACGTTCGAAACACACCCCGCACGCAAACGACGTACCCAAATCGCGCACACGACACACGAACACAGCACTCCAAGTCCTGGCATACCCTTACTGTGCAAACGGCTCACTTGGCCCGGACAAGGTTCGGGACAACTCGAAAAAAAAAAGGATCGGCGTCTTGACATGGCTCGGTGCCTCGGCCGCCTGGCTCGGCACGTCGGCCACCTGGCTCGGTACCTCGGCCGCTGGCTCGGCACCTCGGCCGCCTACTCGACATCTCGGCCGTCGGTTCGGCACCTCGGCCGCTGGTTCGGCACCTCGGCCGTCTGTTCGGCACCTCGGCCGCTGGTTCGGCACCTCGGCCACTGGTTCGGCACCTCGGTCGTTGGCTCGGCTCCTCGGCATCTTATGCTCGGCGCCTCGGCCGTTGGCTCGGCTCCTCGGCATCTTATGCTCGACACCTCGGCCGCCTACTCGGCATCTCGGCCATCTGTTCGGCACCTCGGCCGCTGGTTCGGCACCTCGGCCGTCTGTTCGGCACTTCGGCACGGTACCGTCTCAGCTGTGGTGCGGCGCCTGGCGCGGTCCCGTGTACACTCACTTTCCTTCAACTTCCGATTCTCAAACCCTATACGACATTCCCACCACGCATTCTACGTCCCAAAACACACCCAAACACCTGGGATCATCCCTTCAAAACTTCCCACCAGCCTGCCCTAGGCCGGACCCTAGATCTCTCGGCCAACCCACACAAAACCCTTGAGCCAAACACAGATTTCCCCGAGCCATCTCTTGGCCAAACACGCCCACATACTTCACAAAAACATAGCATTCAGAAACACGCCAAAAGCACAAGAAAACATCTCCCAAAAACATACAACTCGCGAAGCTGCGCAGATTACTTGCAAAAATCATAATAAATTCATACGACATCCAAAGGGGCTGAAAATTACACACCATACAGAAAACACATCCAAGATTATACAGTTAAAAAAATTGTACCGAAAGGAGATCGTTTGCTCAGTCAAAAAGGGGTCGGAACCCACTGTCAGTTACCAACAAAGACATGCTTCACACAGACACATCATCCCACAACCTATTCAGCACCTAAACCCTCCAAAACGTCCTATATGCATGAGGTTTCGAAATGAACAAGGGTTAGGGGTTACCTTTCTCCGAATAGTTCGAAACGTAGGTCAAAGCTTCCCTACTCCGATTTCAAAACGGTACGCGAGAGTTTGCTACCTTAATGAAATCAGGAATCAATGAGAGGGAGTAAGAGGGAAGGTAAAAACCGAGAGGGAGAAGAAGGGAGACTTACCAGAGAGAGAGTAACTTTGCGAGAGAGAGAGCGAGCGAGAGAAAGAGAGAGACCGAAGAGGGAAAGAGATTGGAAAAGGGGAAAAGAATCGGTTAAGAGGGAGTGGGGGAGGTTGAGAAATTAGTGGGGAGAGGGGGAGGGGTTTTTTTTTTTGAAAAGGCGAGAGAATTAGGGAGGGAGGGATTTAATTTGTTATTTAGGATTTTAATTCTAGCTTAATTAGTTAATCACTTTTAATGCTAGGTAAAAACACCCCATCCGCAACAATAGTGTAAAGCAATTAATATTTCCACACCATATATTAAGCACAACACATAAGACATTCATTAATTTAAAGAACCAAAAACCACAAGATCTCGGATATTACAATCATGATGGAGGAGTCTATCCTCGAGAAGTGTTCAGCCGCCAAGATCCTTGCCTATACTTGCATGGGGAGTGAGGAAAGTTTAATTAAAATGGCTGAATCTTCATCATTGGGTAGTACACCAAATCAAGAAAGTAACCCTTATTTTATGGAAAAGGAGCAGCAATTGACAGATGGGTATGGGCGTGGGTTTTGTGTCCAAAACAAACACGCATTTGCCTAATGCGTGTATCATTAAACACGCAAGAGCCTCTCGCTTGTTTGGTTATCAAAGACGCGAGAGGCTCACGCGTCTTTTCTATCACTGGAAATGTTTTTTTTCCGGGTACAAATGGCGGATATCATCTCACATGACGTACATTCGTGGAATTTAGCCCTTTCTTTCCCGGTGCCTTTTCTCAAATATACCTATTTGTTTCTTTCATTTGTAGGTTAAATTTTCCTGATTGATTGGGGTTTTCAGTTATGATTTATGAAATCGGACTGGTAGCCTAATTAGGTCTTTGAACAACTCAATCTATACACTTAATCGCGTTAAATTGATCGGAATTGCTCTTACCGGTGCAGCTATTGGATCATATCTGCTTAGCATTTAAACTTTGCTGGAGTTACTACAAAGTTATGCTGATGATATTGCTTACCTTAGCTTAGAATCCTAGAAACAGTCTTATGAATATGATTAAGGGAATAAGCTTCGGTTTTTAGTGGAAAATAGGCAAACGTGAGATTAAGAGAGATTGTAGGAGTGTATTTATATGCTCTGAGGCTGTATTATGCTTTAGTCAGCTTTGAAGCACCATATCTCTTATAAGAAGTGATTCTGGACCAATAGTCGATGAGGAGAACTTAAGTCGAAAAAAAGCATCATAAAAGGTTTCTGTCTACGTATTAGCATGGATTTGAATGAATTATTTTGAAACTGGTTGATCTTTAAGCTTGTGAGCTCTTAAAGTCCTTGGATATTTTGAGGATCCAGTTTTGATACGTTCTGTTCATAAATTGGCCCTAAATTGAGCCTGGAACGAATAGGCATCATCCAATGTAATTCTCTAATGATATTCTGTCGTCGGTAAATTCATTTAGAATATACTAGCACATTTTCGAGGATTAAAGTTGCAAGTTTTCAAGAAACCTACACAGTCGTACATGCAGTGCTTGGGAAGTGCCATTACTGGTTACAACAAGAGATTGCCTTTTTTCAATATGCACTTCCCGTTGTATTCTTAGCATGAGGCTCGGTTATCTGAATATTGTTAATATTTCTGGTATTAGATCAAGGAACATTTGAGTGCAGACTCAGTTGTTGTGAAGGATGCTTACGGGGATGGTCGCCATGTCAGGTAAGGTTTCATTTTTTTGTCCTTACTCCTTATTGTTGGTTCATATATAGTTAGAATGTTGTACTACACATTATCATTGGGTTGGTAAACTAAAAGTTTGATTTCATCTTCTAATTTTTGCAGCATAGATGTCATATCCTCATCTTTCGAGGGGCAATCGGCTGTGAATAGACAGAGGGCCGTATACAAGGCGATATGGGAAGAACTTCAGGATAGAGTGCACGCTGTCGACCAGATGACTACACGGACTCCATCTGAAGCAGCAGCAGGGAAGTGACGAAGCATTAGTCACGATTTCATTCACTTTGTCGCCCTTGTACCAATAGTCTTATATTCTTGTGTCTTGTTCTATCTGAATAATGTGAAAGTTTGATATTTTTTGAGTGAGGAACCTCACTCAATAAGCAATTTGCACTTTCGAACTATGGGTAAAGGTGGATTCAGACATTCATTTCATTAGTTTTGTTAAACACAAATGATGCTTCTGAATCACACACTATTTTAGAATAGGTGAATAGAGCATTTCTTTTGGATACATGGCTTAAGAAATTGATGCGCTAAATGTTAAAGTGTAGAAAAAATAAAGTTAGAGAGATAAATAAAATATGAAAAAGAATAATAATTTTGTAAAAAAATGAAATGACTCAACTATCTTAGAAGATAATCCAGAAAGGAATACAATCGATTCAACTATAAGGATTATTATTTTTAAAAATATTTAGATATAGATGTAGAATATCTATAATAGTAGGATTCGTTTCAGACTTTTAGGTAAAAGAATACTTTATACTGATAAAATTAAGTTTGGTTTCCAATTTTGTTTCAATTCTTCGTATACCCAAACTTAAAAACTACAATTTGTCAAAAATTTGAATCAAACCAAACCAAATTTCTAATTATAGTTTAATTCAAATTAAATATTCGATTATTCAGGTAATGATCCAAAATGCAAACATCTGAAAAATCTATCTTTGAAACTGCAACAAGCAAATGAGGCAGCCAAGTCAAATCCCAACAACAACAGCAAGCCTCTCTCTATATACAAACATAACATCTCCTAATTCAACAACACTATTTCCAATTAGCTATTCCCTATGAATAAACACCTCTATACTTAGCATCCCATCTCTTCTTCAAACACCTCATACATACTTCCATAAATCAAGCAAGAAGCAAGGTAAATACGCACCGACGCGTTCGTACGCCACCCTCGGTCACCATAGTTTGCATCACCTATATTCACAAGCCCCTATCGATTCCTTTCAGCTCGAGCCGATACTTCTCAAGAACTAGAAAGAGTGAATAGTAATGAAGATGTTCAAAACCTTGTAGATAGTGATAGTATGTTTCTCTGCTTAATGTAAAAACTCACTTCAAACTTGAGGAGGGGACTCGGGCTCGGAGCCACCGATCGAGGAAAACGACATGGTGTCTTCCTTTGGTATAGCGACGAAGTTCAGAGGAGCAGTGGAGAGCCTTCTCATTTCCTTGAAATAGCCATTGTGACGGCCAGAATATGAGCGTGGTGTGAGGAGCTCGGGAGTCGCAGCGCCAAGGGAGTTGCGACGGGGTGAGGGTGTCACCGATCCATTCCCATATGCTCGATATCCGTTTTGATTCCTGAAGCTGTTGCTTCTCCTCGGACTTGGCTTAGACCCGTACATAGATTCTTTCTCGGTAAGGAGCACATCTTGCAGTTTCTTGTGATCCTAAATTTAGGAAAGGTAGAAACGGAAAAAGAACATGAGAATCATCGAAAATAGCCTCTCGATTGTTTTCCTTACGAGGCGTTGAGCAAACGTATGGCTGAGTTTTTTACTCTGTTTTCCCCAAGATTTGATATTTTACAAGAAAGACTATATATATGTTCCTTTATTTCTGAACTATGTTTTTTTTTTTTTTTTTTAATTTCTGAACTATGTTATCAGCAAAGATTTTCTCTAAGAAAATCTAATTTGAATTACCCGAGCTCGCTTCTTCTCCTCTTCCTTGAGTCGTCTGGCTTGTTTGTAGTCCTCCAGAATCGACACCAAACGCACCTACACACGACACGCAGGATGCAATTAACAAAGCAGTCAAAAACGTCGAAACACATTGGAAGTTTTTTAAATCACTTACTCCATCATAAAGAAACAGTTTCTGTTTCTCCTCCTCCCATGAAAGAGTCTTGCTAATTAGATTATCAACCATAGCTGCAAATCTCATCTCGTTAACCTCGGAAACACAAACAGCTCCGATAAGGAGAGATATCGTCAACGAGTCCAAAAAAGTACCTGGAATCTTATTTATCATGATCCTGGCTCGCTCTGCACGTTTAAGGTTTATATGTGCACCTCTTACAGCACTGTAGCGATTGTGATCCTGGATGATCGAACAATAAAAGAGAAATTATAAATTGCTAGTGACGGACTTCTGATAAATGATTTGCATATCTCGAACATGATATGGTAGCTTACAAGGTTATAATCGTCAAGCCACTTTTCCTCGTCACAAGCAGAAAGCCACCGGTCTATCCTTTCCATTATTTCTTTGCGGCTAAAAGCTTCGTCTTTGACTTTACATATTTGTGCCTCGATGTTAGCTAAGAGCTCACAGGGATCCACCAAGCCTGCAGTATGATAGAGTTCAAACGATTAACTTCACTAAGAATCAACAAGACTGTAGGCAGGGAGAGATGGGAAGTACTTATTGAAACAGATTAATCACCCGAATCTATCAAAACACTGGTTTTCTCGGCAGCTGTGCTTTGATCTGGTTGAATATGAATTTTACAGCACAGATCTTCCAACTCCGACCTCTTCTTCATCACAAGTTCCTTCAACCTACTCGTTTTTAGTTTCGTGAGCCTCTCGACCTCTGCTGATACCTGTTGGATACGACATTATAAACAATCAGCTCACGTTTCTGGAAAGAAGCCGCAAAGTTGGGTAAATTCATACTGATCCCGTACCTGCTGAACTGTCTCCGGTGAAAGAGCGCCTGGTTGCATAATTTCTGATTCGGACAAACCAAGGACTGAAGTAATTCTAAGGAAGCTAGCCTTGTCTTCTTTCGATGTATCCATCAAGTTCCATAGTTCAAAGAGAGACCCGGCAACATCTTTCAACTGCAGCAACAATAGTTCTTAAATGAGCAAGAAAGCAACACATTTGGACAAAAGAATACCAGAGTTCAAATACCTTTTGAAACCGGAACTTTTTCTCGGTTTTTAACTTAAGGACAGCCTGATCAAGCCCCTCCAATGTGCTGTCACTGATATTTGTGACAAGCCCCACACTTGATCCGTGCAAGCTTGGGTGGATATCACTCACAGTTTGGCCGAAATCTATACTAAGGACACCACACAAAGTATGCACTTCGTTCACATAATCCATCACTTTCTGGAGGCGCTCGGACTGCCAAGAAGAAGAGTAATTTTAGAACCACAGTCAAGGAGATTTTATCCTTAACTGAAAGCAGTCGTTCAAATTGTGAGGAACGCACTTCCAAATTAAATAATAAGGCCATAATAAGTTTCCAAGCTGTAGTTCAATATAAAGACTGGAACGAAGTATGCACAAATACAGAAGATATTTTTTTGTATGTTTAACACACTACTTCATGAACCTTCTCTTTCTGAAGACTACGTAGTTTTGATTGATGTTCGGTGAGTTTTCTCACTGATAAGTCTTGTTCTTCCAGAGTCAAGACGCTCATGGAACTGGAAGTACTGCCATAACCAGAAATTTCGCCACTAATCTTCTCGATTTGTGACTTAATATCTGCAAATTGCTTCATTCTTTCCTCCTCCTTAAGTTTTAGATCTTCCACTAATGGTCTGACTGAGGCTAGCTGCCCTTTCAAAGATTTCGTTTTCTTGTCAGACTGCACCTGTTGGTTCGCAAAATATCAGCCAAGCAATATTATACAACCAATCAAATATCTATAAGGGAAATCGAGTTAATGTCAATATAGTTTAAGATAAGACAGAGATAGTATAACCAGAACAGAACGATGAAGTCAATTTGGTAAGAAGTTCCCCCTCAAATCAATAGGTCGGGGGGTCGAGTCACCTCAGGTGTGTGAGAGAGAGAGTTGTAACTCTAAAAATAATCAATACACCATAAAAAACTACTGGCCACTCAAAACAATATTCAGCAATCGAGGACCGAGGTTGTTTGATTTATGTGTAATAGGTTAAAACCAGTAAAGCAAAACTCTCAAAGCTCTGAAAATCTTTGATTTATATTGTTTTATGTTGTTTTACCAGCTCAATCTAAGACTCAATTATCCTTGACACACCATTAGACGAGAATCGGGAGCATAGTCTCATTTCTCTCACAAACATTCTTGCACACCGCATTCTATTAATTACACAAAATGGAAGTGCTAGTTGTCTCAAGTGTTAAAGATGCTTCATTACCGGCGAATTTATGTTGATTTCTCCAAGAGTTGCAATAAGCATTGCAGCCTCAGCTTCCATAGAAGCAATAGACTGATGAAGGCGTGCCTTGTCATTTGCGGCCTCATCAACCTTTCTTCTGTAGATCTCCAAACACTCTCGCTCGAGCTCCATTAACATGCGGTCTTTATCCGCTTGAGTCTCCCCAATTTCAGTCCATAATTGCTGGTCATCAAAACAGTTACAAAAACCACCAAGTAAATTACACTCCATTATCAAAAGTCTTACCCAAAGAAACTAGAAAATTGTGATATTCAAACAAGAAAATATGAAATTCATCTTTTCTTTTTCACTAGAAAAACTCGGGTTATACACACAAGCAGTTTAGACATGATTTGCTATCAACAATGTAAAGAAATTCCATTTTTGCCCATACCATCATATAATTAACAATATGTAAACTTTAACAGATAAACTATCATAAAAATTAATCTTTCTTCAGATTAAAACCAATGTTTTGGCTTCTTCATACAAAAAAACAAAATAAAGT
This sequence comes from Salvia splendens, assembly GCF_004379255.2. Lineage (NCBI taxonomy): Eukaryota > Viridiplantae > Streptophyta > Magnoliopsida > Lamiales > Lamiaceae > Salvia > Salvia splendens. The sequence continues at coordinate 37,479,298 of NC_056037.1, read as the reverse complement.
CTTACTGATAGGAAAAGTTTTAAGATAACACTTGCAAGGGAAAAAGAAATTGTGAGAAATTAATGAAGTAATAAATTACATATTTATAATATGATAGTACATACTCTAATAAATTTCCACCCTTATTATCCTATAAACTTATCAGAATGAAAAAAATCAAAAGTTACACAAGCAGAGAGACATTATTTGCAACCAACAGTGCAAAGAACTCCAGTTTTCACCCTTATCATCACATAATTTATAAATAATAACTTTAACAGAGAAATTATCTTAAAAATTAATCTTCTTGGTACTGGATAGTTAAAAAAATCAAGATAACAATTCCAAGGGAAAACAAGGAACTGTGAGAAATTGATGAAGTAATAAACCCTTATCCTATAAATTTTAACAAAAGGAAAAAAAAAACAAATCAAAAGTAAGAAAGTTCAACAGAAATCATAGAAACATCATGACAAGAACCCTTTCACCCCCAAACAACATCATGAAAACCTACTCTACACTAACCAAAATAAAAGTGTGTGTGTGAGAGAGAAAGAAAGAGAAACCTGAAGTTCTTTCAGCAGAGTATTGCAAGTATTGCTTGTGTGGAAACTGATGGAATTACTCCCAAATGCAGCAGTCATCATTTTTCACAGCTTAATCCAAAGGGGCTTTCCAGAAAATGCTTAAAGGCTTCACCTTTACACTTTATGAAGAAAGGGCAGCACCTTCCAACATCTTCTCTCTCTCTCTCTCTCCTTTGGTAAAAGAGAAGCAAAAAAGAGACTATGTAATGTAATGCACCACCATTTCTCTCTCTCTAAAAGATCTGAAGCTAAATTCAACGCAAATGGACAAACAAACTTTGTTGCTGAATCCAATTTCTTTATTTAAAGGAAAGGAGAGGAAGAATTAGGTACTGTGGAGAAATATTCTAGATTATAAATATAAAAAAATTGTAGAAGACGGTAGCACAAGCTCAATTATTATGAAGCAGCAGCTATCACATTCACAATTACTGTTGAAATTGCTGCGATTTCATGTACTTTGTAGCAGAGGTGGAAGAAAGAAGCAAAAAAAGGAAGATATTGTGATTTTAGGAGGTGGTGGGGGCTAACTTGCGCAGATGCAGGTGGATCTGTGCAGATTAGATTTGCGCGGAGTTCTATGCTACAGTGCGCCTCCGGTGTAAAAAGGAATATTTTTCATTAATTATTTTATTGGAGAGTTTGTATATTCCCGTTAGGCGGAATTGCTATCTCCACTCCGTGTCTCACTACCGCCACTCTCCTCTTGTTTTTACGTCAACGCGAAGAAACTATTATGTGGACGTTTGAACCATTTTTGTCTACACATTAAATTATTAAGCTAAAATTCTCCACTTATTTTTGTAAACAAATGATTAAGTACTTTATTATATAAAATAAAAGAAAATGGCTAAAATTGGTCAAAAGCAGAGTAATACTATTCCTTTGTCGGTGCTAAGTTATCTTATTTGGAATCGATAAGAGTTTTTAAAAATATGAAAAATGTCAGTAAAAAATAGTAAAATGAGTTTTGTGATAAAATGAGGTAATGGAATACACGAAATACTTACTAAATTTAACAAATAAACTGAGAAAGGTAATGACGAATATCTTGAAATAATAAAATGAATTTTTAGCTTTCGACAAACTAAATATGCTCTTGTTCGTATGTTCTAAATGGAAGATCATTACCGAATATTGGTATACAAATGGAAGATCGTCATTGATAATATATTGGTAGTATATACTCCTACTATACAAAAAAAGATTAAATAGAGTAAAATTTTATTATTGGACCAATGTATAACTGTCGTCCTACATAAGAATAAATATTACGGAAACTAATGCTTAACTTCACCTATATTTTCCCTCTATCAATTATTTATAAGACCTCGTGGAAAATGACAAACCACCCAAAACTCTATTTGTAGAAGTCAATTTATATTAAAAAAATTGAAAGTTTCCAATTACAAACAAAAATAATATCCCAGTCCGAATTAACGTTTTACCAATATGGTATTCTTTGATGAGATTAACAATCCAAATGATTTTATTGTACTTTTCAAATTCAATTGCTAAAAGGGTTGATTAATGAACAAATTAAGCGAAGGTACCTTTTTTATCATGAGAAATTGAATAACAACAACAACAATAAATAAAAAAAAAATTGAATCTTGATTTGGTGTGAGTTTTTTAAAAGTTGATGCAAAGTGACACAGCCACATACAATGTTATATAGATGGATGATGCATTCATCATTTATCTCATAATTAAATATTTCTGACGATTTATCTTTTTTAATAGTTAATTGTACATAATCCAAACTCCAGAGTAGTACTACTAAAAGACATATTGATATTAGATTCAAGAAATTAATTACAGTAATAGCTTTTTTAATTACGATAAATTAGTTATAATATAACTATATTTAATTTTTATATAAGTGCATAAATTTCAAATTAATTGAAAATAACTCTAAAATAAAATAAGTATTCAATTAATTCGAAATAATATCATTAAAATTTCAAAGTGCTTTAATACTTAAATAAATTATAGAATTATAAAATAATTAATTATAGAATAAATTGTTTTTATTTATTCGTAATTAAAAACCAAATATTTTACAATCTTTGACTTAAAATGATTACAGAATACAAAAGATAGTCTTTAATAGATTTAAGGGAAAATGGAAAAAAAATGACTCATGGTGATATTTTCAGTTTTCAAATATCTCTAGTGATAATTTTAAATTTTCAGACTTAAAAAGTGTCTATTGCTACAAACACTATTTTCTGTGTGCATCACACGATAAACTCACTCATCGTTATCTACTGATTCTACTGTACATAATACCCAAAAACAAGTGTTCTAATCTAAGTATCTAACTGATAAGAATGAGGCAGAAAAATAATATGCATGTGACCATTATTTGGATATATTAGTCAGAATTTTTCTTAGCCAAAAATATCCCAAATTTGTTGTCATCATGTATAAAGAAAAGAAGATGTTGCATGTACTAAGTAGGATATAGTTAAGAAATTTCTCTTTCAATCAGTAAATTGAGAATTACTACTGTCACGAAATAAATGAAGAATTATTATTAATTTACTAAAAAATTAAAGTAGAATATGCAAATGCATAGGTGCAATAAAGTCTAAATACACTCCATATATTATATAATGAAGTAAATGAGAAATTATTGTTGATTAAAAAATGGGTAACGACCACATAATAATCGGGAAATCAATATTGTTCTTTAAAAAAGAAAGTAGGGTATGTTACGTATGTATATGTGCAATAAAGGGTGTGCAATAATGTCTAAATTAAATACAGTCCATAATTATAACATAATTAATTGTATACGTGACGAAACATGCAATCATATTTATATGTTGCATGGGACTCTAAAATACTGTATTAGAATCAATTATTGTTGTAGAAAAATGTCAAAATACTTTTAATACATATTGCGTATGTATAATCTAGTGGAGTAGGCTGCTGCAGTGCAATCATTGCATAATGACGATTGACAAATATTAATGTACTATGAAGCATGAACCAACCGATCTCAATAATGACGATATTAATTATGATGAATTAACTAAAATACTATGTATAGCAATTATTCCCAAATGAAGAATATCAATATTAATTTAAATGAAAGAATCTTCTTAAGATAAATATGTTTTCACTCAATTCCACGTTTGTTTCAAACTACTTGGAGTCATTTCTCTATATGACAAGTATTAATCGCTTTCATGAACTATCTATTTTATTTTCTGTTCATTTATCTAATTTATTCATAGTTCTCTCTCTATCTAATTTCCTAAAAATCATTTTTAAAATCACGTACCCAAAAAGCGCTTCAAATAAAGTGGGACAATATTGAAAATACATATTTTGAAGACAAGCATTTATAAAGTATAATTAAAAAGATGATCATAACATTCATATTGAAGTTTATTATACTGTTGTAGAAAATATATTACTCTCTATGCCCATGATTATACATCTCATTTTTTTTCATGTTGGTTTATCAATTATAATTATTTATTTAATTTCATTTTTACTATATAGAAGTAATAAAATAATGAAAGCTACGTTTAAACATGCTTTCTAATCACATTTAATTAATATAAAAAATGAGATAAATATTCATTTATTTATTAGTACTTTATTAAACCCGTGTAGCCAAAAAATGAAAAGTATAATCGCAGAAAGAGAGAGTATATATGAAGTCTACCTATTTAAGAGAGAGTATTTAATTGTGTACATATATTGGTACTTGAGAATATGACTCTGTGCAAGAAAATACAATGTAACTATTGCTTAGAAAGTATAGAATAATGGACCCATTGCATTCTGTTCAACTTTCATTATCCTATGGAGTGATAAATATAATCATATAAAAGCTGGTGCCCTATCATAAAATACAGTGATTTATTTTTTCCAGGTGGAGGGGTCCATTTGATCTTATCTATCCTATAAATTTATTTTATCTTCATTGTTGAAATTAAAAGGTAAGAAAAATAAGTTGAAGATGAACTCAATACCATTAGGAATTTATAAACAAAATAATTATATAAGTTATCTATTCTTTCAAACTACCTCTTAAGTTGTATATTCTGAAACTCAAAATCGTTGATTATGATGCAGTATGATGATGGGCCGAAATGTCAAAATGAAAGTCTAATCTTTTGGATTTGTGGAGAATATACTCATCTTCATTAATAGACGGAGTACATCATTTAGTTAAACAGTTGGATGCTTTTGATTATTATATGTAAATTGTAATTTTATCCAATTTGGACAAAATATCATACATACATTTACATATATCATACTCTGGTTAATTACCTTTACCTGAACCAGTTCGATTCAGTACGTACCACATTCAACATGTCAATTATCTAGGGGTGTGCATTCGGGTTTCGGTTCGTTTTTTTACTAAAACCGAACCAAAACCGAAAAACCGAATTTAGTTCAAAATTCAAACCGAACCGAACCCGAAAAACCGAAAACCGAACTTAAAAAACCGACAATAAATTGGAGAATAATAACATAATCTAATAGTACAATACTCCTACTTAATATTTGTAGGAGTATTAAACTGTAAAAGGTTGAAAATTGTTGCATGGACGGTCAATCAACCCCAAAAAAGGTATACAAACACAACGAACGATGAACCAACTAATTTAGCATTGATTAACTTGCAAGAAAAGATTTTTATTTACGAAGTGGGATATTAAATTTGTTGGTATTCGTAGCATTTTATAGATGAAGACAAATTATGGTACTATATCTAAATTTGAGTGCAGTCACTTTCCTTCTACCAATAAAAGAACAAAAAAAGAGGACTAGAAAAAGACCAAGTGGTTTTTTTCTCTTAATTATATTTATGTTCTTCTTAGGGACAAAAGGTGATTCGCTCACCCCAGGCGCCCCCATAACCCGGCCCGACATCGCTATGGAGGGGTTCAAACACGGTACCTCAGCGGCCCATTAGGTGGGAGGAACTTACACTGGTAACCAGCACACAAGGAGCCACCACAGTGGTGAAACTCCCACACTGCGGCTGCCAGCATTCGATCCTGTCTGCTTAGGGACAATCTACCACCCAGGAACCAACTGAGTTAAGCCCGTATTTTTAGATGATGATCCTCATCAACTTAATTACTTACAAAATACTTACAAGCTATAATCTTATTTTGCAAATTATCAACAAGGAGATGGTTTGTTTACCATCGATGTTATTTGTTAAAAAATGTTATAAGTACTATACTAGTAACAAATTAGTTGGTATAACTACAACAAAACAAAAGAACAAAACAACCATAGTTGGTATACCGTAATAACTACAGCAAAACAAAACAAAAAAGCGTGGTTGTTTTGTAGAGTGACATATATAGCGACTATGATAAATTACTTGGTTTGTTTATAAACTTGTACTCCTCCATTCTATTATAAGTGACGCATTTTGCTTTTTGGGATGTTTCATTTTTAAATGACACATTTTTAAATATAATATCACTCTCTCTTATTTATCACGCAACTTCCGGTGCAGTGTGGCAACCATTGTAGGTGGAGGGAGGGGGTGGCGCCAAGAATGGCCCCACTAGAGAAGGGATGGCGCGACACAAGAGGGTCTTCCGTTGCAGCATTCCATTTCACAGCACAATAATAATTTAAATTCAAATAAATAGAGAGTAATTTATACGAGTAGAGCGCAAAAGGTGGAATCATTTATTATATTACTTCCAAAAATTCGACCATCATCTTCACGTGTGTGACAAAATATTAGGAGTATTAGTCATTAGATTGATCATCGTGAGATTTCACACTTACGATTAAAAAGTTGTTACTCCTACTACAATTCACCCACCCGCACAGCCACCTCGGAGGTGGATCATGTCACAATTTATTAGTAACAAAATACTAACTACTTCTATCACACTAACGTGACTCATTTTCCTTTTCAAGACATCTCAGTAAAGTGATATATTTTTTTTAAAATAAAAAATATCATCATCTTTACTTTATTCTTTATCTTAACATTTAATTCATAAAACAGGACTTCATAAATTTTTTTGATGAAAACGAAACAATCTACTTTAGGGTGTATAGTTAGTGCGTTCTAAAACAATTAACTTGAACAAGGTTTAACATTATATTACCCACTCAAAAGAAAACAAAAGGAAAGAACAAACTATGTATTACCATAATGAATTTAGATTAATGACTTTAAATGAAGTGATATCATTTTGTTCCATTGCACTAATATCTAACTATTTTAAATTGACACTATCCTATTCCTATTGTAGTTATTGATCCTTCCAATTCCAAATTTCTCAAAACAATAGTATACTTTTTGCACAATCACATGATTAGTTTATAAATGCTAAAAATACAAGCATAAACAGGTAGAAAGAAAACCATGTTCAAATGTTTGTCAATATTGAGAATATATTTAAATGGGTAGTTTGTAAAAAAAACATGAAATTTACTCAAATTCTTATTAGTCCCGTGACTTCAAATAAATCAGTATGAAAATTATGAAGTTTGGACTATTCATAATTATCTCACGGCAAAAAAAATTTGGTAACATTAAGTGTAATATCACGTTGATGTTTCTTTAACCAAATAAGAATGTGTTCTTTAATTATGAATTGACATCTTGATGATATCATTTAACTCACTAGCGGTGACTTTCACATATAATTGCCCGACTACTATATCATAGTAGTATACAATTTCATAAAAAAACAGTTCGTAGTAGAATAAATTGTGAACAAATCCAAGTTTTACTTTTTTTTTCAAGTTAGAGGACAAACCATAATATACCATTTTTAATATTTTTTGGATAATTTACCCTTCAACCCGATGTGGACACAATAAGCATACTCATATTATATCGTCATATCATCCAAAACTTACGTCAAATGCCGCATTTTCCTGCCTGTCACCTTGTCATCGGTCCCAAGTCCCAACATGCCAACCCACAAAGACCCAAAAAAAATTATTGAATAAAACTATAGAAACTAAAATTAATAGTGGTCCGATATATCAAAACGTAAAAATAGGGATCAGTATAACTAGGGGTTAATAAATTTAACCATTAGGCCTAGTCCAAAATTCTATAGTAAAAATATGCCGTCACAGAATTCTAGTAAAACAGAAGCAAAGATAGAGGATGATGATTTTGCAGTGAATTAAATGTCATACAACTAACCCATCCATTTTATTATGTAAAACTCCCTAGCTTCGTTCGCGAAAAATAATCCTATTTGTGGACGATAAAATTTTAAATCACAGTTGATAAAATATGAGAGAAAAAAAAGTATGTAGAGAATGAGGAGAGAAAAAATGGTGAGAATGTTTTTCATAAATAGAAATGGCACTAATTTTGGTGGACGAATCAAGATCACAAAAAGAGAATAATTTTCGGAATAAAAACCATGAAAAACAGAATGTGACGCGAATTGATTTAAGTGAATTACTACATGAGGTAAACAGAAAAACATCAACGAAGTGGGGAATGCAGGTAGGAAGAAGGACAAGCAAGTAGAAAAGCTAAAATTAAATTCATGTCTTGATAGGAAGGAATCATGGATGGCCCTTTGTGGTCCTATGCCCTAAATGTCAAAATATTATCTTTCATACACCAGACAAAATCCATAAACATATTTTATTTTTATCAAACCTTTACAATCATATGTACATTTTATCTATTTGCTATATAATATTCCGCTTGGGTTTCGAATATATGCCCTAGGATCATCAAATTTTTGGCAATTGTTTAGTACTCATCCCTACCGCCTTAATTGAGGTGTTTTGGCACATAGATTAAATCAAGAAAGAGCGTGTAGTGAATTATGTATAGATTATAAAGTATAAGACGGTGTTAAATGATATGGAGTAGGATAAAATTAGGATTTCAAATCAACATATCTGGATTAACAACTAATCATTAAACTATGTGATGAACAGCAACCCTTCAAAGGGTGGGGTATATAGCTACGTTATGAGAGGAGTACATATAACGAGAGTTAGGCGGAGATCTCCCTACGCCTAGGTAATGCTAAATTAATAATGATAGCTCAAGCTCAAGCTCGAATATATCTGGACAGACACAACCTAGCTTCTCTTTCTTAAATGCAACATGGAAATCAAAACTCAAAAGGGTTAATTTGCATGTAAAATCATAAAATTTGACCAAATTCTGATTTGTTCTGCACCTTTCAAAATTTGAATGGCAAATTCAATGTTAAGTTGGTGCACACGTGTTAAATTTGATGATGTCGATAAATAGCGACAATGCATGCGACTAAACGACGTCATTTTGAGCCTAAGAAACTAAAAGTGTAAAGAATAAAATAAAACAAATTTGGTCAAATGAGACAATTGAGAAATTTTGAAACTTTATGATATATCATTCAAATTTTGAAAGGTGCATTACAAGCCAAAAATTTGGCCAAAATTTGTAATATATAGAGAATTGACCCAACTACTGATCAAATAAGCAATAGCTTATAATTTTTGCTGTGGTTAGTGTTAATGAGCATACAAATACACGAATTCATAAGAATCAGTGTATGATTTACTTTCTGATTATTCATATACTTGCTAGCTAGAATGAAACCTTTCCAGTAAACGTTATTATAAATTATTAAATCCGATGAAACAAAGTTTTAGTTAAGAGTGAAGGGATCAAGGGAACACAATACTATTTGTCTTGGCCATTTAACTCTAAAAGACAGTGGCTAGAGAATTGGTTGAATCGAATGATATTATAAGACAGGCTCTCTCAAAGTTAGATTCTTGTGTTAAACTTTGTCCAATGGTCCAAGAAAGTGGTTAGAAGTTTTAGCAGACTTTGAGAAAGGATAGGCATATATAAATGACTGTATGATTAATGTGAGGAAAGGAAGAATCAAATAATGGTGATGGATGGTTGGTAGAAGGGGGCACTCTACCAACCATATAGACGTCAATGAATAACCAATTCATTCAATCGGTGACTAGTCAAATTTGAGATAATTTGTATGTACATTTAAGACTAAGATTTTCAGATGATAATCCTTCTCAAGCAATGTGAAACGGCCTTATTTTCTCCACAAGTATGGAAATATGATCTCATTCAATTAATTTGGTCGTCTCAACAAATGTCAGACTGTACTTAAACTAACTAAAATTTATGTCTCACTTTAAATGAAATAAAAATAGAGGCTTCGAAGAAATTCCATAAGATTTTGTTTGCCTTAGACTTAGATGATTCAAGAGTTGAACAAATTGTGGCTAGCCTGCATTTATGAGGAGATTTTCCAATTATTTAATAAATCCAAAATCTAGTGGTCAATGGTCAACAGGTCAAGTAATTATTAACCTCAGTAATCAGTATAATCTACATTGTTCAAGCATTATTAACTATCTAACTTAACATATCGGAGGTCGTTCTAAACTTCTAATATTGAGTAGTTTCAAGCTTTATAGGTTGAAAAACTAAGATTTGGAGAGAGAAAAAATGATGGAAGTGGAAGAATGTGAAAAAAAATGACAAAATAGTGTTGGAGTTGGACTAATGTTCGTCTGTAATAAATTGAGTTATCCAATGTTAAGAACTTCATTTATAACTTATTGTTGCTTTCAGATTAGCAGCTGGCTAGAGTGATGGTGCATGTGCTAAGGTTAATGACAGTGCCTCTAGGAAACTCCGTCCTTTGTAGAGGTGCTGTAATGATTTAAGTGAAGGGTGAAAAACACCTTTCAAAATAAATAGATGCTAATGGATAATAACTTGATAAATCTCATTGCAGCTGAAGTAAGTGAGCACAATGCACATACCACTACTGGTGCAGCCAGAGCCTCAGGATTGCTGTAAAAGACTGATGTCTCCATTATCATAAAGCAGATCTATAACATCCATTCAAGCTTCAAAACTGCCCTGAGTAACTGAGTTAACCCAAAAAAACAAAATTCAATAATTAGGATTTACACTTCAGTTTAAAATACAGTTTCAAACAGCAGAGACAGAAAGAACTCCATGTTGGTCAGAAAGCTTACTTGAATTGAACAAGAAGCTCTTAAACTGAAGTAAAAGAAATGTTTGACATGCCAATCCCAAATTGCAGAACCTTAAAGAAATTTTATTACTGTGGAGCACAAATAGAGTCAGTAAGGACTAGCACATCATACAATTACCTGCATCAAAACCATCTCCTTGTAGATTTCTTGGCAACTATCATGCTTAATAGAAAATGGAGCAGGATATCACATACATTAATGAAACAACGATCCAACGGATTTCAACACATCAATGGTCGTGTAAGGTTGGGTCCTTGATAAACTTGTCTCCCAAGGATTTGAAATTTATAACAGATAGGGAAGGAGAATCATGTATCTGACAATAATAATCAGGTTAAAAAAGAAAAAAAGATGGATGTAGATCAATTTACCAACTTGGTTTGATATCCATAATGAAACAAGAGCAAATAACTGCTAGCTACATTCTCCAATCGGATGTAGAAGCCAGTTTTTTGTGACCTTGCTATCATTAAGTCTTTAAATAGACTCTAGATTTGCATTTTGATTGTGATTAAGCTTACTGTTCACTTTAGCATATGCTCTCTTTAAAATTAATTGGTGAGTGATCAGTACAAGGCATAATGAAAACTTCTAAAACAGCAAAACCTGACTAGCCCAAAAAAATTATACAGGATTGAATCTCCTTCTCCTAATTACCTACTGGAATAGCCAATGAACAAATATTAAGCAGGTTAGATGAAACAAAAGGAGAAGAAAATTGATGATTTGTCAAGAGTAACTGAAGATTTGTGAAGATTTGTCACGAGTAACTGAATGAACAACAAGGCTCTATTAAAGCATGAAGGCTGCAAGTGAATAAACTAGTCAGAGTCTAAATGAATGCTTTTAGTGTCGTTAGCACTGTGGAACATAAAACTATATCTCAAGATCTCAGCCATGCACCACTGCACAAAAATATTTTAACAGAATGAACAATCTGCATAACTACTAGATGAAAGGACAACTTCCAAGAGATGCCTTCACATTTCTCGTCAAAGTTCAAACAAAAATTATGGAAAACAAACATACTTTCTTGTAAAATCTAAGATAAAAGCAATTTGTGTGAGGCATACATGGATAACAAAAATAGTAGCAAGAACTAAGAATCCTCAAGATCAACATTGCAGTGATTCAACTTTGAGGTTCTTCTGGTGTATGAGAAACACTGTTGATATATCGACAAATGCTAATCATTCACAGCCACAGGGTAAGTAGTGTGTTTAATCTGTTCGTTAAACAAGATTTTAACAGTAAATGAACAGAATCATACACAACAATAGATCGTTGATGCTCCGCGTTCCGTCATATTACAAGCAGAAAACCTTAACACAAACACCAGAAATGCTATTTAATCACATAACATACTCAATCGGGAAAAAAGTACTACTAGTAATTAAAAGAAAATTAGAATTTCCTGCATAAGCATACTCATCAGTAATCCCCGAAGCATTTAGCTACAGATTTCGCAATGAAATACTAATAAAAATTCGGATAGATGCAAATGAGTTACTCGGAGAGAGTATGATAAAAGCGATCGGCGAAGAGCGACATCGCCGATTACTTGGCTATTGGAAAACGTCCAGCAAATTATTCCAAACACAACAGTGAATAACTGGAGAAAATCAAACGGAAGCCTAAAATCCATGCTGAATGCTCCATTTTTTAAGGGAAAAAAAATCAAAATGCACAGGAAAGCTAGCAGATCTAAGCAGATCGAATGGGGAACTTGATCACTCGAGATCGCAGGCATAGGCATCGAGCTTTCTTCATGGCGCCACTGCTCTGTTCTGCCTCAGAGAATGTGGTGAAAGCGCCCTCTTCAAACGCTTTTTGTTGGAGGGAATAAGAGCATCCACCGTGGTCGGCGGACAAGCCATAGCCCAACAATGCCACATCATCGACACTAAATTTCTCTTAGCAATCAGCTGCAATAGCCCAGCCACAACCATACCACATCATCAGCACTAAAAACAAATAATTAACAATCACACAAAATACGGAATTAAATTCACGCCACATATATGCGAAAATTCAACAATTTTATTTAAATTAAAAAGGTACATAATTTAACAAAATTACATAATAAAAAAATTACATAATTTAACAAAATTACATAATTAAAAAAACCTATCTTCGTACAGTCCTCCGTGCCCACAACTCTTCAATTAAATCATTTTGGAGTCGAATATCAGCATCCACTTGGCGCATGTCGGCATGTGCCTGGAGGCGGCCGGCTTCATCGTGAGGTACCCCGCTTCGTACGTTGGGGGCGGCCGCGCCGTGGCTTGGACCGACTTCATTATCGTTGTTGGCTCAACTAGTCAGTTGTACACCTTCATCTTCGACAATCATGTTGTGCATGATAATACAGACGTACATTATATCAGCAATGCAGTCGACATGCCACAAACGCGTTGGATCCCTATCTGCCGCCCATCGAGACTGGAGCACACCAAATGCGCGCTCCACGTCCTTGCGCGCCGACTCCTGTCGTGCCGCAAAGTAGGCCTTCCTCTCATCTGATGCGCATCAGATCGTCTTCACAAAGACGGGCCACCTAAGGTATATCTCCGTCTAACTTTAAACTGACGTGGTTATTGATAAATCTATGTGGATATGTAGGAGTGTTGGTAAAATAGCTTCGTTTTCGTTTTATGAGATGGCTTTAAAAGAGTATTATTTCAAGTAGTTTGATTCGTAATTATCCAAATAAGTCCATTGAAGATGAAAGTTTAGCCTGCCTGAGTTGCATCGATTCATTTTCATGCAAATAGGCCAAAGATTGCAGATAAATGGACCTATAACCTATTAACAAAGAGAAGAGCCCATGAAAAATAAATAATCCAATATCTTCTTCTTAAAAAAAAAATAAAAATAACTCCTATATGAGGGATAAATTCATATACTATAGATATGAGAAAATTACAACTGATGTAAAGAGGGCTTGAACTCAGCACCTTATGCAATAATATCTAAGCTCCTTGCCGCTAGGACAAAGGCTCTGGACTAAAAAACCGACCTGCCGGACCAATATCACATAGTAGTATATTGGACGGAATCTCTCAAATTCATGAAAAATGTTGATCAATATTAAATAGTCTGAATAAATAAATGAAAGTGTTGTATTAAGTAGTTTTGATTTTTTTTTCTTCTACACGATTCAAATAGTTTGTCTTTGTTTAAGCGTTAGACTTAGTAATAGTAAGTTTTATTCTTTTTTTGAACTCTCACTTAAATTTCACAATTCTTAAATCAATTTATTTTTTAAACTTCTTAGTTCGAGCTCGTGTGACTATGATTGGCTCTTTAAAACTCGACACTTGCATCACTTTAAGCCACAAGGTCAAAGTCAAAACCATCCGCGCACCCCAAATTTGAATAAAATGTAGCAATTTAATTATGTTATAGAAAACGCTAGAAAAAAGAGGACATGACTCAATCAACACAGAGAAAATGAACCTCTTTAATGATTTACTAACTAATAAAACTGGAAAAAAAAGGTTTGACTTTGAATTATTGGTCCCAAAACAATTACGTACTCTAATTGTATTTGTTTTAGCCCGTTATAATTAAATTAGTAAACATTAATGCCAATATAACAAATATTCTCTTGCCCACAAAGATTGGTTCCATTTTTATTTTGGTAGATTTTTTAAGTAGCCTCATTTTTAATCACGAAAATTAATACACCACATTTTCTATTTCTCTTTCTCCTTTCACATATAATTTTCATTTTCTATCTTGTAGTAGTATTTTACTAATTGCGTATTTAAATATGTGTCGTCTACAAGTGAGACTAATTTTGTTGTTCATCTTTCCTATTTTGCACGAGTTTTTCATTTTCTATCATATTTTACCGATTGTACAATTAAAATATGTGTCGTTTTTAAGTGAATGCAAAAATTTCTTAGACTAGATTGTATTTTTACCTGCTCACCCATTTTATATGTGGTTTGAGCCTTTACTTTATCAGAAAAAACTAAGAATTTATTTGCAACTCTCAAGCGGAATTGAATATTTATTGGGGAATGTAAATTTAGGGTAAATTGATCTTCAACCCTTCAAACACGCAAAACGAACATAGAAAACGAAGTAATAATATCTTGACTTTTTCTTTGTAGCAAGATTTTATTTATTCCCCCAATCCTTCTTATTTTATCAACTGTATAATGTATATAAATTGCAGCGATCCCATATAAGAACCTCAGTTTTTTAACAAGTTGGTTTAATTAATTAGAGAAAATTTAAGTTTGGAGAGATGATGAAATTGGCGAGGAACATAGTGATTCTTGTCATACTCATATTGCTTGGTTTTTCAGAAGCAAGATCAATTGCATTTTCAGGTATCATCATCATCATCATCATCATCATCATCATCATCTTCTTTATCTAAATTTAATCCAGGCTCGTGTGTGTGTGTGAGAGAGAGAGAGAGAGAGAATCACAAACTTTAATATATATATTTTTAGGATAATTCATTTGAATTTGTCTTATCATTGTTAAAATTGAAATTGATGCCATAAAATCAAATGTGACGTGGTAACAAGATTGCATTGTTTTAATGATGATGTTTTAATCAACACCCGATATAATGACATTATTTTGCACAGAGTAATGTCCTTTTGTTGTCGCATATTCCCATTTGATGTTGCAAATTAGTTTGATTTTGGTGATATATAGTAGAACAACTGTGAAAATTTTAAAAATATGATTATAAATTCTAATTTCTGGATTGACTAGAAGTTAACAACAAAATTGCTATTCAAATGGCAATAATCTCTTATTTTTATTTAAGTATCGAATGTTGATTCTCAACTTTTAGAACTTCAATTGTAATTTCAATATTAGTATTGAATATCGAATTAGGTCGATTCTTAAATTTTAGAGCTTTACCGGTAATTTTATAAATGATGTTTTCTTTGTGATGTTTTAAATTAACTAATCGACAGTCATTTGAATCGAAATTAAATTTTTTTTTTGGTAAATGAAATTTAAAAATTCTATTTGTTATAATTAATTTGATGTATTTCCAGAGCTGGTGTCCGTTGATGCAGCTTCCCGGGATCCAACACCACCGCCGCCGCCGCCGGCATATGCACCGTCGCCTCATACATGATTAATTAGATTATGACTAATGGAGTGTATCTGATGAGAGTATATTTTTATATAAAGAGAAATAATCTTATGGTTGCCTCAATTTAAATTCCAAAACGTTAATATTAAGTGTTTTATTTTTATTTTTTCCTCCATAATTTTCTAATTATTTGTTAAGACTGAGTGGCCTACATTAATTTATTGGGAAATGCTATGTGGCCACATTATGGCTGGCCATAAAATGACATTTCAGTAAAATTTAGATGTTATAGCTCAAATAGGTCATTTAATGCTCCAATACCTTTACACTATTACCCTTTCTATTTAATTGTAATTGTTTTCCAATTTAATTTCCTTAATCCGATATTTACATTTCTTTTTTTAATTTTTTAATTTTTTAATTTTTTATTTTCAGTCATTTATTTTTAAACAATTTTTTAGTCTATGATTAAGTTTTTATCTTTCGCTAAATGTTTTTCTATTAATCATATTAAATTGAAATCAATAATAACTAAGTTGTATGGTGCATTATAATATAATTTTAAAAATAAACATACTAATTATTTTTATATACTATGATATAGTTGTGTTTACATAATTATATTTTTCTCTTTTATTTTGAATGTTAGGTTCTAACATAAATGTTATTTTATAAATAATAAAATCTTAAAATAGAAAAAAAAACTAAAACATGAAAATTCCCATCCCCAGTAAGTTTCTGCCATGTCCCACTGTCTTAAAAAAAAATAAAAATAACCCCCCGGTGCATTATTTCTTTTTTAGTCCGTCCCATAAAAAATATGTATTTTTTAATTTTGAAAACTCTTTTATCTTTATTGAGATGTGACTCATTCTCGACTAACAAGTAACAATACTTTAATTATTTTTTCTGTTTTCCTCTCTCTCTTTTTTCTTTCTTCCTTTCTCTTATTTTACCAACTGTGCATTAAAACGCATGCCCAACCAAAAGTACATATTTTCATTGGACGGAGGGAGTACTAAAACATTTTTAAAATAATTAATAATATCAAAATGTAACCTTATCTTAGTACATAATTGTTTATGTATTTATATACTTTCCAATTATAAGTTGTGATATAATATAATAATAGCAATAAATATTATTACTGTTAATATAGAATATAATACTATGTGCTACTCCATTACTACATTAACTTAATATAACTACTATTAGTCCATTTACTTTGTAGACGTTAGCAATAATGACGATGATAGTATAAATCAATCAGTCAATCACCTACATTTCAAAATGAGCTAGTCAATGATTGATGATGGAATTACTTCTGAATTATGATTATTAAGATTAAGTTTATAAATGATTACTACTCCCTCCGTCCCCAAAAAAATACATGGGTTATACTTATATTTGCATAAAAAGATATTGAGTTCATGCAATAATAAAAAATTAATATTTTTTTATATGGAATCAAACTATAATATGGTTAATAATTAAAATTTAACAAAAAAAAAGAAAATGAAACCGATGCATTTACGAACTACGGAGTATAATAAATTAAAAATATAAAAAAATATTCAACTATATGGGTTATACTTATATTTGTATAAAAGATATTAGGAGTTGTATATTTCAAGTAAAATGGCACAATAGTCTCAACATGTTTACTCTTTTTGAGGTGCGTTGATTTTGTTGAATTAGCATTAATCATACAAATATTTATTAATATTTTAAATTTATGGCTAGCCATATTACGGCCATTTAGCATCACCCTAATTTATTACTCGTGCATACTGTTATTAATGCACAAATTTTTTTTGCCTTGATGGAGTATACTATTTTTTTTATTCACAAAGACTTGTTGCGTGCAAAATTCTCAATTGATAACTTTATGATTATAAGCTTCAATACAATATTTCATTAGCTGTCATTTTTGATCGTCGATCAGCGTATAATCATGCGTGCATACCATAGTGTTTTGCTCATATTTAATTTATAGATCATAGACATGTGAGCAACTATCTTTAAATAATTATTATAAACTTTGACGAAATCAATTTCTGAAGATTCTTCCGGCCCAGGCCGGTCCCGGGTTCCGGCCTGGCGGGCGATGGAGCTTCCGGTTGGAGGAGGTTCGGGGCGCTACTGTTCACCAATTTCTGAATTTTTACAGTTCGGAAGAGGAAGAAGAGGGAGGGGGAGAGGAAGAACAGGGAGGAAGATGAAGAAGAAGGAGAGGGAGAGGGAGATGGGCGACATCAATTTTCTAATTTTTGCATTTTTTTGCATTTTTTTGCATTTTTTTATATTATAATTTTTAGTTTTTTAGTTTATAATTTATTATTTTTGAATTAAGAATGAATTTCTCGTGTTATAATTGTTCAACGTTTTCAATTTTTACACGTAAAATAGGTCGAAGTTGTGAATAATGTCATTTATTAGTTGCGGCCCGGGTTATGGCCTGCAGGGTTAGAGCAGTTGGGGTCTGGGCCGCAACTGTAGAGGAATTATGACTTGGAGGGGACTTGGGGCCTGAAAACGGGCCGGGTTTAATGATGCTCTAACTTACCAACTTATTTTAGTTTTTTGGGCTCAATAATGAAATTCGATAAGGAGAATCTCTATGATACTTTACACGACATTTAACATCTTTTATACACCACCTATCACATATTGCTTTCAATCAGTCATACTTTATCCATTTATAAAGTGTTGTGGATAGACTTTACTATTTAAATAGGTGTCATTCGGTTGTTATGACTACTTATTACATTATAATCCATTTAAGATTCATTGTAATATTATTTTAGTGGGAAATGTGTGGCTCTGACGAATGCATATAACATGATTATCCATCTAGATTAAGTTGTGAGATTCAATATCATAAACCAAACACAATACATATTTAATCATGAGATATAATATTGCAATCCGAACATCCCGAACGTTAATACATCTTATTATTATTCATCTAAACCACAAAAAAATTATATGTGAATGTGCACCAATTGAGAATTTGATCAAAGTTAGTAATTTTACGTGTAATTAATCCAAAACAAATTAATGATACTACTTAGTTAAGGGGGTAGGTCAACGAACCCTATAGTTAGAATAGTTCCATGTTGTTTCTTCGCCTTTGTACAATAATTAGTCCTTTCTTTACATGTTCTAATCATACTTTAGTTATAAGTATATCACTTATCATTTATAACTAAAGTATATCATTTCTATAAAAATCTATAAGTTTCATCCTAAAATTAATTGGTGATAGAAGGGGAGTCTCATGAGATTTATATAATTAATTAAATTCTTTATATAGACAGATATTATTATATTTATTTTTATATTTCACGAATTCCAATCTTCCATGATTATGTCGATCCAAACAAATGCCTGTCATTTTCCAATAATATATTACTACCATGTCGATCCAAACAAATGCCTGTCATTTTCCAATAATATTACTACCTACCAGTCTGAATAGTTTGACCTTGAGACATGAGAGTTGGAACCTTCCATAGCCTTTCTTTCTATGATAATCTTTTTTAAATAGCGAAATCCGCCATTGTAGACCTTCATCTCTTCCACGCCTCCAATTTTGTAGGCATTCATTCATTTTGTCTCTACCTATAAATTCTCCCTGATCTCTTTATATATATATATATTGATAAAGCTACTGCATTAAATCGTGAATTAATTATACTCTCTCCGATTCATTTTAAGTGACACATTAATTAAGATAAAATGGCAGCGATTCCATCGGTGAATCTCGCCGGAGTGGAGAAGGAGATGCCGGTGATCGGCATGGGAACGGCGTCGTTCCCGGCCGCGGACCTTGAGACGACGAAGGCGGCCGTGCTGGAGGCGATCAAGGCCGGGTACCGCCACTTCGACACGGCGTTCGCCTACGGATCTGAGAAGGCACTTGGCGAGGCTGTGGCCGAGGCCCTGCGCCTCGGCCTTGTGGAGTCGCGGAGCGACCTCTTCATCACCACTAAGCTGTGGGCCAGCTTCGCGGGCCCCGGCCAGATCGTGCCTGCTTGCAAAATGAGCCTGCAGTAAGACCCTATTTCCTCTGTTGACTTGTACAGTGATTTCAGTTGTGTTGTGTCAGTTACTTTTTATGTTTGGGCTCAGCTATAGAATAAAGTTTTAGCTCGTAGCTGGAGATTCAATCTGATACTATGATAGTATATCTTGTAGTGTCAGTTTGCAAAAGAGCCAAGTAAGGGTCCTTTCCTTTTGACTTATATAGTCTCGATTTATAGAAATTCATGGGTTCCATCCTTTTTAGATCGGTTGGATCACTGGCCTAAATTTTCAGTCCAGTTATACTGCTCGGTCAATCATTTTTTTCGGTTTCAGCCCAGATATACTGCTGGGTCAGTTAAATATGACCCACCATCCTAAAACCAATTTTTTTTTGATCGGTTGGACCACTGACCCAAATTTTCAGTCCAGTTATACTACTGGGTCAGTCATTTTTTCGGTTTCAGCCCAGATATACTGTTGTTTTTGATCGGTTGGACCACTGACCCAAATTTTCAGTCCAGTTATACTACTGGGTCAGTCATTTTTTCAGTTTCAGCCCAGATATACTGCTGGGTCAGTCATTTTTTCGGTTTCAGCCCAGATATACTGCTGGGTCAGTTAACCTAAAACCAATTGGTGATAGGAAGATAGGCCCACGAGACTTATATAGTAGATTAAGCTCTTTGTGTACAACCGATGAGGGATATTTTTATATTCATTTTATATTTCAATTGCCAACATCGGTTATATTGTTGTGTCATATGAAGTTGAGTCCGCTTGTAAAATGTGCATGTATTGCGATCGGGTTTTCCTTCTGACTT
The DNA here is from genome assembly GCF_004379255.2 of Salvia splendens. Lineage (NCBI taxonomy): Eukaryota > Viridiplantae > Streptophyta > Magnoliopsida > Lamiales > Lamiaceae > Salvia > Salvia splendens. The sequence goes on along the minus strand of NC_056037.1, from coordinate 37,458,788 downwards.
AAATAATGGTTCATTATGCTTTGGCACAACTATATTGCTTGATCAGTTAAAATTTCAACTGATAATCAATGATCCGATCTGAAGATATCATGATAGTAGACATTGAAACTAATTGATGATAAGCAACGATCCGATTTGATATCAATATTCTCTTTATATATATTGATGTGTGATGTTTATTTGTTTTATTAGGAATTTGAAACTTGAGTATGTGGATATGTACCTGATCCATTGGCCGGTGAGGATGACGGAGATGGTGTGGAAAACTCCGGTGCCGGAGGAATTGGTTCAGGCTTTGGATATGAAGGTGGTGTGGGAAGGCATGGAGGAATGCGTCAATTTGGGGCTAACAAAGGGAATCGGTGTTAGTAATTTCTCATGCAATTTGCTTGACCACCTCATCTCCATTGCCAAAATCCCTCCTGCGATCAACCAAGTCACTCTCTCTCTCTCTCATACCATTTTTAAAAAAAATAAGAAAATTTAAATGAAAAAAGTATTAGTATTATTTTTATGTATTATTTATATAATGAAACATGAGTGAATTGAATATAAATTTAAATTCATCTAATTTTATATTTAAATTAAATTATAGTATTTGGAATTTAAAATAGTTGTTCGTTGAGTATTTTCAAACATACATATAGTATAAACGCCGCACACACAATTTACTTAATTTGACAAACAAATTAGTATTTTATAATTACATATTCTACAACTTCAAGTCCCAAATCCATTATACCAAACGCACATTAATTTTTGTTATTTGTGATATGTTGATTAGGTGGAGCTGAACCCATTTTGGCAACAAAAGAAACTGAGGGAATTCTGCAAGGAAAAAGGCATTCATATCACAGCCTACTCTCCTCTTGGTGCAAACAACACAAAATGGGGAGATAATAGAATATTGGGAAATGATGTTTTAGCAGATATTGCTACAGCCATGGGAAAAACCACAGCTCAGGTACTTCACACTTCCAATCTTAATTTTTCTATTCAATAATAATAATAATAATAATAATAATAATAATAATAATAATAATAATAATAATAATAATAATAATAATAATAATAATAATAGTATTACTTTAGAGCATTTTGTTGAGTATGGATATGAAAGGAACTTAATTAATCCCGACAGAGTGATCCAACTTGCCCGCTACCCGAGGTTATCGTACAGTTATATTTTAGGCCCAATTCGAATCCTGCCTTGACTAGAATTATGTTTCACTATTTTTGTCTATAAATAAATGTTACTCCATTTGGTTGCATCGTGTATCTGAAAGTTATAGTGAAAAATAATTGGTTTGGTATTGCATAGATGCAGATACACATCGTATCGAATTGTGTAAAGAATTTCTTGTGTTTCGTATTTAATATCCGTGATCATATACTTCCTCCGTCCCATATTACTTGAGGCGTTTCTTTTCGTCACGAGATTTAAGAAAATTGTATTTAGTGAATTAAATAAAGTAGAGGAGGTAATAAAGTAAGAGAAAGAAGAGAGAGTAAAGTAAAAGAAAGAATAAATTAAGTGTGATTAGATATTTTGTTTTTAGCCAAAAAGAGGAATGACCCAAGTAACTTGGGACAATCCAAAAAGAAATACGATCCAAGTAAGTTGGGACGGAGGGAGTATGTGCTAATTTCCCGACATTTGACAGGTGGCGTTGAGGTGGGTGTACGAGCAAGGAGTGAGCATAGCAAGCAAGAGCTTTAACAAAGAGAGGATGAGACAAAATCTTGAAATATTTGATTGGTGTCTGAGTGATGAAGACTTGGACAAAATTAGCCAACTCCCACAAACCAAAGGGGTCACTTTGGCTGCTGCTTTGGGACCCCATCCTCTTGTTTTGGAGATAGATGCATCACTTTAGATTTTAGTTTCTTTATAAACAAACCACATACAAACACTTCTCTTTTGCAATTCCCTACACATTTCTATCCAATAAAATTATTTTCCATTTACACATCTATTTGATTGTAAAATGATGTTTTTAGTTGAGCACCATAATCATGTGTCAACCTCAATTGATTTCACAATTAAGATTGCTTTGAAATTTGGGTAGGTTTATGTCTCAAGTGGCCCGGGCCAGGTTCGGTGAGGCCCGATGGGGTTCGAAACCCTTTGTATGAAGTGGGCCGAGCTGTGCTGAGTTTGAAAATGTTTTAGTTTCCATAATTAGAAGTATAAGGATTAGAGCTAGAGTAAACTTGACCTAGCAAGATCAATTATTTATGGTGTTATGATTTCATTATTTTCAAGACAGGATGGTTGATGAAGCTTGTTAGTTAGTTGGGCCTTTGTTGGCCCGAATTTCTAATGGACTTGGGCCGGAGCCCGTCCTAGGTTTATTTAGAGGTTCAGTTCAGTTGAACCACATACTACACCCGATAAGCCGACCTTGTTGTTTCTAAGGTGGTGGCCCGACTCATACTAGATCGATTCAGTCCATTTGACAACTCTAATATCTCATAATTTGATATTGTGATCACCAAATTTACAAGATACTTCTATTTATACTTTGAAATTCCAATTTTTTAACTTTGAAGTGATAGACATAATAATAGACCCGAATTATGAGATTTATAATTTGATGGTGTTGACGATAGTTTACGGGATATTCGAATATCAAACAACATTAAATTAAAAAATCAGCATGGATTAAATATCATCAAGTTATTTTATTTTATTGAAATAAATAATTTGTGTAACAATTAAAATTTGGGCCTAATAAAGCCCAATAAGTATATGGTCTTCGTATATCATTTCTGTTCATTTGTTATTTTTTCACTTTTAATGGAATGATAGGCTTCCTGTCCAAAATTAATAGGTTTATTGTTTTCACTTTGATACGTCCCAAAATTTGACATTATCATCCATTTTCAAACTGAAAAATATTTAAAAAAACTAGTAAATGATAGAAAATAATGTGGAACACAAATTTTACATGTCAATAAATCAATAAGTTTAAAAATAAATTTAAATACTACTAAAAAATAAAAAAAGTGTTTATCAAAATATTTTAAAATTTACCATGATATGAAAAAAATGTGATTTCGTTGCTACCATTTTTAACAAAATGTAACAAAACACAAATTCAACTATCGACCGATTCACGATCGATCCAATTATTTTACCAATATACAAACTGTTGAATATTGGTGGACTTCATTTGGGCCTGGTTTATTTGTAGCCCATGTGTATCTTAATTGGGCCTGACCCAATTCACTCACCTCTCACTCCTGGATGCCGCCACGTGCCCCTCTCACTCGGATCCTTGTCTCCAGCCGTTGGATCCAGGTTTGTGTTTGTTATGAGAGTGAGACCCTTGGTCTTTCTTGATTATTCTCATATTCTCACTCTCTCTCTACTCTCAGACGCTCTCTCTCTGTTCTCTCGCTCCCTCTCTTCTGTTCTTCTTCTCCGACGGTTCTCCGCCGGATTTCTGATGCTCTCTCACGGTTGAAAGTGTAGAGGAGCTTGCTACAGTAACTAGGGAGGCAACTGCTTCGGTTGCTGAGTAGTTGGTGAACTAGGGTTTTGTTTTGGAGCGTGTTCTGTGAGGTTTTGTTTCTTGAACGGTTAGATCTGGTGTTTAGGGGTTGTGTTGGCCTGGAATCGGGAGTGTGAGGTGATTCACCGGTTGATTCGGCGGTACTCCTTTGGATCTGAGTTCTGGAGAATAGGCTGTATCATCGGCGGGTGTCTGAGCCGTTGATTGTTGTTTCTTTCATGTGTACTTAAGTTCTCTTGTCTATTTGTGACAGATCTGAGAAGATCTGTTTTCTTGAGTTACTGACTCGTTTACTTAGTGTACAGGTTGAAGGAGCTGGAGATAGGAAGCTATCGTGAACATGTGTAATAGATAGCTTACTTTTCTGTAATCTGTATTTGAGATTGGTTGTAATCTTGAATGTATTATCAGTCGCTTGGTTGGAGTTTGACTGAGCTCCCTATTCAAGAATAAAGAGGTCTTGGTAATTAGTGAACCCGATCTAGTCTGATCCCTATAGTGGTATCAGAGCCACGGGGGGACTAGATCGGCACGCCAAGTCGCATAAGGAGGTGGGCAAGTGGAATCCTCCTTCGAGAGGGGGTTCACTCTGGTAAATTGGCTGTAACCTTCTTGTTTTACTGTTTTCTGTTGTAGTTGCCAACCTTAGGCTTGGGTTATTGTTGCTGGTAGTTGGTTCTTGGCAAGAACTTAGGTTTTATTTGCTTTCTTGTGTTCTGTTGTTGCTTCTGCTGTTGTTTGGTAGTGCTCTGTGTATATGACCTCATTTCACTTGGCCATCAAGCACTGATACTGCCAAAGTGACCCCCTGCGCCCTCCAAGAGTGAGTGATTGCGAACTGGGATAGCCTTTGCCAGTGTGCTCGTGACAGTCAGGGATTTTGAGGCTGGTTGTCTGTGAGAAAGTGTGTTCTAAGTGTTTGCTAAATGTCTCTGTGCTTTAAGGTGTGTAAGGCTCTCTGTGTTTGTCTTGCTTCTTGTGCTCTTGTGAAAATCTTTGCAAAAATGACTCAACTTGTTGGTTTGATCCCTTTCAATGGTAAAAATGATTTTGTGATCTGGAAACAGAAAATGAAATGCGTTTTGATTCAACAAAAGGTGTTTAAAGTTGTTGATGGTTCCTTACCTGAGGGTACTGATCAGGATAAAATTGATGAGATGAATGAGTTGGCTAGAGCCACTATTGTGTTAAATCTGTCTGATTCTGTGATTAGTAAGGTTGATCATATTGAATCTGCTTCTGAAATGTGGAAAAATCTTGATACTCTGTATACTGAGACTTCTATGTCTTCTAGAATGTATCTGCTGGAAAAATTGTTCAAATTTAAGCTTGATTTGTCTAAAGACATTGATGATAATATTGATAAATTTCAGAAGCTTGTGCAAGACATTAAAAGGTCTGGTGATAAAACTATAGATGAATACACAAGCATAGCTCTTATGAATGCCATACCTGATTCCTATAGTGATGTTAAAGCTGCCATTAAGTATGGCAGGGATTCTGCCCCCCTTGATTTAATTGTGAGCTCCTTAAAATCTAAAGAATTGGAATTAAGGGAAAGAGCTGCAGATAAGAGTGCTTTTAATAAGGCTCTAAATGTTAGAGGTAGATCTCAAACTAGAGGGGGTAAAGACTCTAATAATGGATCAGGCTCCAACTCTAAGTCTAGAAAAAAGTATAGATCTAGATCCAATAGCAGGGATCCTAAATCTTTTAGGAAGTGTTTCAATTGTGGGGAAGTAGGACACTATAAAAAGGAGTGCACTAAGCCTAAAAGGAAGAAAACCCCCAATAATGACACTCAAATTGAAAATCCTGCTAATGTGGCTAAGTATGATGCTGATAATGAATGTGTTTTCATGGTGCATGATCTGATGTTTATTAATGCCTCTCCTGATTGCCCCTTTACCTCAAATGACTGGCTCTGTGACTCAGGTTGCACTTATCATGTTAGTCCTTACAAGGAGGTCTTTTCTGAGCTAAAACCTGTTACTAATACTTATGTGTCTATGGCTGATGATAAGAAATGTGAAATTCATGGTATTGGCACTGTGTGTTTAAAGTTTGACAATGGTTTTGTGCTCTGTCTGAAAAATGTGAGATATGTCCCTGATCTTTGCTACAATTTGATGTCTTGCACTGCTCTTGAAGCTGCTGGGATGGGGGGAAAGTGGGGGGATGGTGGCATGAAAATTTGCAGAGGATCTATGTGTCTCTTTAAGGCCAGCAAGAAATGTGGTTTATATGTCTGCAATGCAGTGCCTCTGTCATGTGAAAATGCCTATGCTAATGTGGTTAAAAGTAATAAAACAATGTTATGGCATGAGAGGCTAGGGCATATGAGTCAAAAAGGTTTAAACATTCTGAAAAAGCATGCCATTTTATCTGATTCTGATGTGGTTGATAGTTTACCTTTTTGTGATACTTGTGTGCTGGGTAAACAGCACAAGGTCTCTTTCCCTTCTCCTGTGCCTACTAATGTGAGTAACTGTATTTTGGAATATTTGCACATGGATGTTTGGGGGCCTGCCTCTGTGTCTTCTCACTCTGGTTCAGTGTACTTCCTATCCGTTATTGATGATTTCTCTAGGAAGGTGTGGTGTTTTCTCATGAAACATAAGTATGATGTCTTTGAGAAACTAAAAACCTGGAAGATTTTGATTGAAACTCAAACTAGTAAGAAGATTAAAGCAATCAGAACTGATAATGGCTTGGAATTCTGCAATAAACAGATTGATGACTTATGTGCTGCATATGGTATTAAAAGACATAGAACTGTTCCTTATACACCTCAACAAAATGGGGTGGCTGAAAGGATGAATAGGACTTTGCTTGATAAAGTAAGATGCATGCTTAGTAAATCTGGTTTATCTAAGAAATTTTGGGGTGAGGCTTTGTTGACTGCTGCTTACTTGATAAATAGATCTCCCTCTGTGCCTCTCAATGGACAATGTCCTGAATTTGTGTTTACTGGTAAACCTATATCTCTTTTTCATCTCAGGGTGTTTGGCTGTGCAGCTTTTGTGCATAACAAAACTGATAAACTTGAGCCTAGATCTAGGAAAGGTGTTTTCCTTGGATATCCTGAGGGTGTTAAGGGTTATAGGATCTGGATAAGGGATGAACCAGGGTTTAAGGTCATAATTAGCAGGGATGTTGTCTTCAATGAAGCTGAATTCCCTTGCCTAAGGTTGACAGTTGACCAAACTCCACAATCTGTGGACAATGAACCTCTTATGGAGGTGGAGTCTACAGAGCCACTCACTGGTGTGGAGAATCAGAATGATACTCCAAGTGAGGTGGAACAGCCATTCTGGAACACTTACCCAGTCTTTACACCTGATGAGACACCCAATGAGGGAAATTTAAATGATATTGTGCCTCAAAATGTGGATAACATGGCTGATAATAATGATATGCATGCTAGTCCTGTAAGGAATAATTCTCCTGTCCAGAATATTATGCAAAGTCCCTCTGGGGTGCAAAATGCCATTGATGATACTGACTTGAGCAATTATGTGTTAGCTAGGGATAGAGCTAGAAGACAGAATGTTTCAAAACCTACCAGATTTGTTGGCTTGATTGCTCTTATTAATTTGGCTTTTAATGTGCATGAGTCTGATGGGGATGAACCCCAATCTTATAAGCACGCAACTAAATCTATGTTTTGGAATCAATGGCAAAAGGCTATGTTAGAAGAGATGCATTCTCTTAAGATTAACCTTACCTGGATACTTGTTCCTTTGCCTCCTGGAGCATCTGTGGTAGATTGCAGGTGGTTATACAAACTGAAAAATGAGGTGGAGGGTCTGAGGTACAAGGCCAGATTAGTTGCAAAAGGGTTTACTCAACAAGAGGGGGTAGACTACACTGAAATTTTTGCTCCTGTTGTTAAATTCACTACTGTCAGATTGATGCTTGCTTTGTGTGCTCACCTTAATTGGGAATTAAAACAGATGGATGTCAAAACTGCCTTTTTGCATGGTGATTTAGATAAACCTATCTACATGAAACAGCCTGAAGGCTTTGTTGATCCCAAGTTTTCCAATCATGTGTGTTTACTAAAAAAGGCTTTGTATGGTTTGAAACAATCTCCTAGGCAATGGAATATTAAGTTTAACAGTTGTATGCATAAATTGGGTTTTGTAAGAAGCACTTTTGATGCATGCTTGTATGTTAAGGATCTTGATTCCCCTGAGCCTGTGTTCTTGTTACTGTATGTTGATGACATGCTTATTATGGGACCTTGTCTGAAAACTATAAAGTCTGTTCAGTCTGCTTTAAGTGAGAATTTTGACATGAAGGATTTAGGTGATGCTCAGAAGATCTTAGGGATAAATATTTTCAGAGATAGGAAGGCTTCTACCCTTGTGTTGCATCAGGAACCTTATGTGTGCAAAATTCTTAAAAAATTTAACATGTTTGATTCAAAGCCTGTCTCAGTTCCTCTGGCTTCTCATTTTGTGTTGAGTAAAGATCAGTGTCCTCAAACCAAGTCTGATATTGATGCTATGAAGAAGATTCCTTATGCTAATGCAATTGGGTCTGTAATGTATTTGATGGTAAGTACTAGACCTGATATTGCCTATGCAGTTTCATGCCTCAGTAGATATATGTCAAATCCTGGATCTGTGCATTGGGAAGCTCTGAAATGGCTACTGAGATATCTCAAACATACTGCAAGATATGGATTGTGTTATTCTAAGTGTAAAGATGGTGTTTCTTTAACTGGTTTTGTGGATTCTAACTATGCTAATGACAGGGATAAGAGGAAGTCAACTACCTCCTATGTGTTTACTGTTTGCAGCTCTTGTATCAGTTGGAAGTCTCAATTGCAGCATATAGTGGCATTGTCCACTACAGAGTCAGAGTACATTGCTATCACAGAAGCAATGAAAGAAACAGTTTGGTTAAAGGGAGTTCTCACTGAGCTCAAATTTCTGAAGCTATCTCCCTCTGTGTTTTCTGATTCTCAGTCTGCAATACAGGACATAGTAGAAAAAGGTGAAGTTTTTCTGCATAAGGTGCACACTGATAAAAACCCTGCTGATATGGGTACAAAACCTTTGCCTGCTGAAAAACTTATTTTCTGCATTAAATTCCTGCATTTTGATTTAGGATAGTTGCATGTCCCGGGGATAAAAAGACCTCAGTCATCCTACCTTCCTTGGTAAAGCTGGTATGAGGACTGAGGCAAGAAGCCCTCCTAGACTAATGGGTTTAGTCCCTCTGGTGTCTGGAGGCAGTTTGGTGGTTCCCAAAAAGCCAGTGGACTTTGTCCTTTGGGGTTGAGGGGGCTGCCATATAGGCTGTGATGAATTAAACCTTAGCCGGTTGATACTAGCTGGTTTCACAGAATGGAAGTCCAAGGTGGAGTATGTTGAATATTGGTGGACTTCATTTGGGCCTGGTTTATTTGTAGCCCATGTGTATCTTAATTGGGCCTGACCCAACTCACTCACCTCTCACTCCTGGATGCCGCCACGTGCCCCTCTCACTCGGATCCTTGTCTCCAGCCGTTGGATCCAGGTTTGTGTTTGTTATGAGAGTGAGACCCTTGGTCTTTCTTGATTATTCTCATATTCTCACTCTCTCTCTACTCTCAGACGCTCTCTCTCTGTTCTCTCGCTCCCTCTCTTCTGTTCTTCTTCTCCGACGGTTCTCCGCCGGATTTCTGATGCTCTCTCACGGTTGAAAGTGTAGAGGAGCTTGCTACAGTAACTAGGGAGGCAACTGCTTCGGTTGCTGAGTAGTTGGTGAACTAGGGTTTTGTTTTAGAGCTTGTTCTGTGAGGTTTTGTTTCTTGAACGGTTAGATCTGGTGTTTAGGGGTTGTGTTGGCCTGGAATCGGGAGTGTGAGGTGATTCACCGGTTGATTCGGCGGTACTCCTTTGGATCTGAGTTCTGGAGAATAGGCTGTATCATCGGCGGGTGTCTGAGCCGTTGATTGTTGTTTCTTTCATGTGTACTTAAGTTCTCTTGTCTATTTGTGACAGATCTGAGAAGATCTGTTTTCTTGTGTTACTGACTCGTTTACTTAGTGTACAGGTTGAAGGAGCTGGAGATAGGAAGCTATCGTGAACATGTGTAATAGATAGCTTACTTTTCTGTAATCTGTATTTGAGATTGGTTGTAATCTTGAATGTATTATCAGTCGCTTGGTTGGAGTTTGACTGAGCTTCCTATTCAAGAATAAAGAGGTCTTGGTAATTAGTGAACCCGATCTAGTCTGATCCCTACACAAACAATGAAACATTCTAGCGATTTCAAATCGGACTGAACAATGCACCGATTCACAACCGAAAATTCGAAAATAGGCTTTAGTATAAATGCATACTTAAATTTTCTTTTGCCCTTTCCATGAAACTGAAAGAAACAATTATACTAGAATTAGTGAATTACTATTATCAACAATTATAAGTGGAAACTATCTACCTAAAATAGTGAGGCAATAATTGAGGTGTGATTTCTTTTGGAAAAAGTAACCACCAAAATTAAACAACTAAAAAAAATCTGCGGCTCAGAGTTCCGGTTTCCGGTTTATAGCACGTGGCGTTTGAGACACTAATCAACTTATTTTCGACAAGGAAATTCACACAGATCTGCAGCGGAATTTTCTCTTTCAACAGGCTAGTCTCTTTTTCAACTTCAATTTCAAACTAGATTTGTGCCTTACAATTTCATGCTCCATTTACACTCGGTGCTTCCTTGAATTTATTTGTGGGTTGGTTCTTGAAATCTTGGTAAAGAAACGATTTTTATTGGTTGTTGAGTTGAGCTTCACTTGCTGTATTTGTGTGGTTTTAGACTGTTGTTTATCTGAATAATGTTGTCTAAAAGGGGAAAGAGAATCATAAGGGCATATTCGATTTGATTCCATTTTTATAGTGTGATTCATGCTGTTTTGTGTACTTATTTGAATCTGAGTTCTTGCTTTAGTGTGAGTTTAATTTGCAGGTAAAGATGAGATTTTTTTTACTTGTTGAGCTTCATTGTTGTATTTATGTGGTTTTAGGCTTATGTTTATCTGAATAATGTTGTGTAAAATGAGGGAAAATGAATCATAAGGGCATATTCGATTCGAATAATTCGATTTATTCCTTGTTTATAGCGTGTGTGATTCATGCAGTTTGATACTCCCATTTGAATCTAAGTTCTTGCCTTTAATTTGCAGGTAAAGAAGATACTTTTTAGTTGTTGAGCTTCACTTGCTGTATTTGTGGGTTTAGACTATGTTTATCTGAATAATGGGAAAAGAATCAAAAGGGCATATTCGATTTGATTTGATTGATTCCATGTTTATAGTGTGAAATATGTAGTTTGGTTTTCCCATTTGAATCTGAATTCTTGCTTAAGTGTAAGTCTAATTTGCAGCTAAAGAAAAGATTTCTTTAGTTCATTGAGCTTCACTTGCTGTATTTGTGTGGTTTTAGGCTTGTATTTATCTGAATAATGGTGTCTAAAAGGGGTAAAAAAGAACCATAAGAGCATATATGATTCGATTCGATTGATTACATGTTTCTAGTGTGATTCATCATTCATGCAGTTTTGATATCCCCATTTGAATCTGAGAATGCTTGAGTGTATTTTTTTGGTTTTAGGCTTATGTTTATCTGGATGTTGTCTAAAAGGGGAATTAGAATCATAAGGGCATAATCGGTTAGATTCGATTGATTCCATAGTGTTATTGATATTCTCACTTGAGTCTGAGTTGTTGCTAAAGTGTAAGTTTAATCTGCAGAAAAGTTTTGAAGCAATGGCGAACGTAGACTTCGAGGGGATCTTGAAGGGGCAGGCAAGTGATGATATTAGGGTTCCAAAGACGAAGATCGTGTGCACCCTGGGGCCGGCTTCTAGAACGGTGCCGATGCTGGAGAAGCTGCTTCGAGCTGGGATGAACGTTGCTCGTTTCAACTTCTCACACGGCACCCATGAATACCACCAGGAAACGCTCGACAACCTCAAGATTGCTATGCACAACACTCAGATCCTCGCTGCTGTCATGCTCGACACCAAGGTTGGTTGATTGGTTGCTCTTTCTTCTTCTCTTATTCGAAGGATATCATTTGTTGAGCTTCACTTGCTGTATTTGTATTTGTCTGGTTTCTTGATCTAGTTAAGTGCTTTTTTCGCAAGTTTGTGTAGTTTTTACGATAGTTGTAATCGATAGGTCATGCGATTTCTTGAATCATTCTTTGTTGGTTGGATATATAAAGCATGAATGGTCTTTATCCCAATCAATCTATCTGCTTGGAAGATATAACCGTAATGGCTTTGATTGCATTTTCGTGATCTAGTTTAGTGCTTTTTCTTCCGTAAGTAAATTTGTGTCGATTTTTACGATAGTTGGAATCGATAGGTCATGTGATTTCATGAATCATTCATTATCAACTTGGGATATATATATCATGTATTCTTCTTGATCAGGGCCCCGAGATTCGAACCGGTTTCCTCAAGGATGCAAAGCCAATTCAACTCAAGGAAGGCCAGGAAATAACTATAACCACTGATTACACCATAAAAGGAGATGAGGAGATGATCTCCATGAGTTACAAAAAGCTTCCCATCGACTTGAAACCCGGAAACACTATTCTGTGTGCGGACGGTACCATCACATTTCACGTGTTGTCATGTGACCCTGCTGCTGGAACTGTGAGATGTCGGTGCGAGAACACGGCTATGCTCGGTGAGAGGAAAAACGTCAACTTGCCTGGTGTGGTTGTGGATCTTCCCACGCTTACGGATAAGGACAAGGAAGACATCCTCGAATGGGGCGTTCCTAATAACATCGATATGATTGCTCTGTCATTCGTGCGCAAGGGATCTGATCTCGTTAATGTCAGGAAGGTCCTCGGCCCTCATTCCAAGCGTATTCAGTTGATGTCAAAGGTTCGTTCGACTTCGATTTTGTCAATATGTTTTCGTGTTCTTGATTGATTCTTGACTTTTGTGTTCAAGGTTGAGAACCAAGAGGGGGTTATCAATTTCGATGAAATCCTCCGCGAGACTGACTCGTTCATGGTTGCTCGTGGCGATCTCGGGATGGAAATCCCGGTCGAGAAGATATTCCTCGCGCAGAAGATGATGATCTACAAGTGCAACCTTGCGGGCAAACCCGTCGTGACCGCCACGCAGATGCTCGAGTCCATGATCAAGTCTCCGAGGCCGACCCGTGCCGAGGCGACCGACGTGGCCAACGCCGTCCTGGACGGCACTGACTGCGTGATGCTCAGCGGGGAGAGCGCCGCGGGGGCCTACCCCGAGCTCGCTGTGAAGATCATGTCCCGGATCTGCGTCGAAGCCGAGTCCTCTCTCGACTATGGGGCGATCTTCAAGGCGATGATCAAGTCGACCCCGCTGCCGATGAGCCCGCTGGAGTCGCTCGCCTCGTCCGCCGTGCGCACGGCGAACAAGGCGAGGGCGAAGCTGATCGTCGTGATGACGCGCGGCGGGTCGACGGCGAAGCTGGTGGCGAAGTACCGGCCGGCGGTCCCGATCCTGTCGGTGGTCGTCCCGCTTCTGACGACGGACTCGTTCGATTGGTCGGTGAGCGACGAGTCCCCGGCGAGGCAGAGCCTGGTGTACCGAGGGCTGATCCCCGTTCTTGCAGAAGGGTCGGCGAAAGCAACGGATACCGAGTCGACCGAGGTCATTCTTCAAGGGGCGCTGAAGTTTGCGACCGCGAGAGGGCTCTGCCAGCCCGGCGACGCCGTCGTCGCCCTCCACCGTATCGGGGCGGCTTCGGTGATCAAGATTTGCTTGGTCAAGTAATGAGAGGCGGTACCTCAATTGAAGAAGACATATAATATATGGGCTGCCATTTTTAATTTAAATGCTTACTACTATATAATAATGCAGCCAGACATATCGAACTAGTTTTGTAATATTAATATTCAACTATTTTCTTGTTTTCATCTGTCTTGTCACTTGGAATATGGAATTTAGTGTAGTTTTTATGTTGTTGATGAATTTAGTGTACTAGTAGTTTTTATGTTGTTGATTTTTTTATCTCGGGAAAATAAAAAAAGATCAAGTCTTTTTATTATTTGCCCCTAAACCTATTAAAGACGCATCTTTTTACTCCCTAATTTACTTTAGGTTGAAAATTGTATATTTAGTTTTAATTATAAAGAAATAATTTGATTTATTTTACAATTTTTAAAATTATTTTTAAGTATTACACCTCCATCCACCATTAGTAGTTCCGGTTTACCATTTTAATCCGTCCGCCATTAGAAGTTCCGTTCACTTTTACTATAAATTGTAGGTACACATCACTTTCCACTAACTCATTCAACTCGCATTTTATTATAAAATAAAACTAATACTATATAAAAGTGGCCCAAATATTCCAATATCTTTTCTCACTCACTTTTCTTTATAATTCTTAAAACTTGTGTTGAACTCAAACGGGACTCCTATTAGCGAACGGAGGGAGTATATTCTTGAAATTTAAATAATATTCTTTTAAATTAATTCGATATTTTAATTATTATTTTGAGACATTTTTAATAGAATCTAAGCCATATTTCAATTAATTTTGAAATGTATAAATCTTTGTATAAACAAAAGAAGTTTATACTCAATCAATTTATGATATAAATAAAAAATAATTATTTTGATTAAATATTTTAGGGATGTAAAAAGTACGAACCTTATTTTGTAGACATTAAATTTAAAGTTTATTATTATAATATAATATAAAAATAAAATTCATATTCTGTACACAACTATTTTTTTTACATTTCTTAAAATTACATTCCGTTGACCTTTTTATACTTTATTGTATTGTCTGTCTTATTGGTATATTGAATCTAATGTAGCCTTTATGCCAATGACACTCCTCAATTCTCATAGTCAATTCTTACTACTAACATTCCGTTGACCTTTTTATACTTTGTTGTCTTTGTCTTATGAAATGTTTAATTTGGTGTAGCTTTTTTGCCAATGATGTATACTTCTTAATACTCCTATCGTCCTATTATGAGTCGTTTAAATAAATTGGATACACAGAATAAAATACTTTGTGTATATAATGATTGAATTCACTAAGAGTTGACTTAAAATTATTTTAAAGTATCACAAATTTTATATTTCGTGTATCAACATGATCCAAATAATATATTCTCGGCAAAAACTTATTATTCTATATAGGCTATCGTGAACTGTTAATGATATTTAATACAATACCACTTTTTAAGTTCGTGACAAATAGAATAAAAGCCGAGTAGAAGTAACGCTGATTTAGTTGTGCAAAGTAGGAAGAAAAAAATACGTTAGTCGGATATGGTAAATGACTTGTCGTGAAAAATAACACACAAAATGTAAAGTTTGTGATATTTTAATTCAATTTAAAAATTCGTGGAAATATCAGAATTAAGCCAAAGTTTATAGTTTTAAAAGACCAATATCTCACTTTATAGTGGGACGAATTTTTTTCTATTTCCTTTACTTTTCTCTTTTTGTTTACCATTTTTCTCAAAAATGATTCAGTGACAACTCTTTATTTATGTCACTATGATTTGAATTTTTGACCGGTTGAATGGAGGACAAAAATTTTTATAGACTAAATTATGTTTTGTCGTCGATTATTCCTTTTCGACTGAGGTCTAAATTCTCGCCAAAAATTCCGAACACTTTAAATTCTGAAAATTTTAAAAAGCAAATGGCGAAACTGAAAAAGTAAAAATAAATTGGAAAAAAGCAAAAAGAAGTTGAAAAGGGAAGAATCTATCATTACCTGCCAAAACAAACAATTGTGTTCACCAACCACGGCACTAACGCAAGATAGAGAGAAGGCTTGGTGGAAAAATGAGTTGGAAATTGGAATAGTGGTATTGTGAAATATTCAAAAAATATATTTCAAGTATATATGGAAGTCTTTACAAAAATTTGAAAAATAGGTTAATTAGATATTTATGTATGTATATAATGCACTATTCAAGGTAGGATTTCATCATATATGAATCATGTGATAAGAAGAAGGAAAATAAATGCGGGTGAGAATGATTAGCAAAAATTTATTTGTATTTTCGTGTGCATTACATTTGTCTTTATCTAAATCGGGTGTTTTTTAGAAAATATTGATAAATTATTACTATTATCCTTAGCATTTATATGAAATTTCAACCAGATCCTCATGCATTCACCTCTTAATTATTCTTCTTTTTCACACACGCACGCAATGGAATATTTATGATTTATGGCAAATCAACCATTTTTAAATGAACAACAAATATCTTAATATTATTGGTTAAAGTTGGATACAATCATATAAACAAATAATAATGAAAAATGGTAATGGACATTTTTTGATGGGACATGTTTCTTATTCCTTCTATTAATCCAAAATGGTTGAAGCTGAATTAATTTGTGTGTATATTATTGTCTTGCAAAGTATGATAACTAGCCAAATCAGTACTTTCCTTCTCACACATTTTCTCTTAACATTAAGAAAATTCGATGTAAATAGTTCAAAGTGTGTGTGACATTAATTAGACAGCTTGGAAATCATAGAGCAATAACAAATAGGAGTACTAATATAAAACTATTTATTTAAGTAATTACTGTACATGAATAAGATCTGACAACAAGATTGCTAACAAGTTTTTTTATTTATTTTCTTTAATTTTAATTTAATGTGTTTTGATATATAACAAAATTATGTTAGATATACATATGTAGGTGAATCGAATGTAGGATTTCATTCGATATGATAAGATTTAGGAAATTAAATACAGATAAGAGTGATTAGCAATATTTTATCTGTTGTATCATGTGCATGATATTTGTTTCCAAATCGGGTATTTTGTGGAAATATATTGACAAGTTGGATAAGAGGCGTTTAATATTATTATCCTTAACCTTTATAATAATATCTCTGATAAATGGCACAATCCAATCATTACTAATATACTCCAAAACATGTACTTAGGAAATATCTTAATATTGTTGGTTATGATAAAAGTTTATAAAAACAATAATAAAAATAAAATTGTAGTATACATTTTTTTGATGGGATATCCCTTAGTTGGTGTTTCTTATTCCTTCTATTAATCTACAATGGTTGAATTTATTTATCTTTTGGGAGGTAATAACTAATAAGTGGTTGAATTAATTTGTGTGGACAATAAAACAATTCAAGTAATATTAAGAAAACTCGATGTATAGAGGATAGGTCTTTTACAGACGAAAACTTAAAAAAAAATCATTAATTTCATGAATACGAAGATATGATCTGACAAAATTATTATTCAATATGTTTAAATCTATAACAAATACCATTAATTGGTAATGTCACAAGCTCAAACGGGTGAGACGTCTCATTCAATATAGGCAAATGATTAAATAAGGGAATTATGCACTTTCTAATATGTAAATTTTATTTATGGAAAAAATAGATAGGGTGTAATGACTTATTGCAATTTGCAAGCAAGGTGTCTATTAATATTGCAGGTTTTGTGCAAAATATCTTTACCAGAATTCCTCAAGTAAAATTCATGTGAAGAGTGGAGACAACTCTAACCACTTTTACAAGAAATACCAAACAGAAACAATAAATACATTCAAACGAATAAAATATATCCCCATCAATACGTGTCTCAATTTAACTCGGCTCAATTTTTAATAGATGTGAAAGAATGAAGGTATAGGCGAACCCACATGATGTTAACAAGGAGCTTAACCCCTCCAAAATTGAAATTTCCTTTTTTTTTTTATCTATATCCTTTTTTTACGCTTGACATGCTTGCTCACAATTTTTAATTTGAACCTTATATAGCGTTATTCTCCTATTCATCCCTTAGATCATTTATTCTTCTTAATATGAGCCGTTAGATCTCATTCATCAACGGTCCAAATGATCTGCATTATTACACTATAATGGTGCATTATTAGTCGGTGTGCATTATTCAACTGAAAATCTGCATTATTACACTATAATAGTGCATTATTAGTCGGTGTGCATTATTCAACGGAAAATCTGCATTATTAAATGACACGTGGCACTAATCTAACCGTCGGATGACAAAATCGTGGGGCTGAGATCAAGAAGGAAAAAAGAGAAAATATGCAAAAAGGAAATGAATACATCCCTATATATATGTATATATATAGGGGAAATGAATACATCCCTATATATATATATATATATATATATATATATAGGGTTTTGATCTATGCAAAACTATATTTAAATACAGAAACGCAGAACAATATCATACGTAGGACACTTTTATGTCATAGTTAGTTAATTTTTAGGTCATGTTAACAAAACATGACCTAAAATGATCTTAGCATGACATTAAACCCAAATATTATAATATGACCTAAAATTGCTTAATTATGACCTTCCGTGTTTTTGGTTAATTATTGACCATTAGATGATCTAATCCTAGGCCAAGATTTGGGCTGTATTTCTGGATTTAAATGCATTTTTATTTTGATCATCTCCACGTATATATATATAATATAACATATCAAACTATTGGTATTTTGTGCAAATTGCTTGCAAAAACACTTACTCTAACAAATTATATAAAAAAAATTTGTTATAAAAATTTTAAACTCAAAATTAATAGAATATGAGTCACACTTCTACATTAATTCTATAATAAAATATTAATCAAATAAGTTAGTAGAATATAAAGTTCACTCATTAGATATAATAAAAAGTAAAATGGAACATATAATAATAGATGGAATGCAATAAAAAAATGAGACACATGTTACCGGACAGAGGGAGTAAATTTTTTTTGGAACCTCATCTCAATTTTTGATTCTAAATTTTCTTGCAAGAGAAATACTAGTACTAGAGAAGAGAATGCCCTCAAATTTGAAAAAAAAGTGAGAAACAAAGTTATCCAAAATCATAACTATATATAGTATATACTTTGAATTTCTCTCTCATCCCAAACAGCACCTTCCACTCTATAAATTGTCTCACTTCTCATGCTTCCATTATCAAACATCAACAATGGGCTCTTCATCACTTGTTGTTAGGACTTGCTCCTTCCTAATCATGTGTGCTGTAATAACAGCATCTTCTTCATCAGATTCCGGCGCCTTAAGCCGCCGGAATCTTCTTGGAAATGGCATTGGTTCCACCCCTCCAATGGGGTAAAAAACTCACCTTCAATCTACTAATTATGCCATCCATTTTCTTACATGTAAAAACATCTATTTTTTTGTTCATTTTAGATGGAATAGTTGGAATCATTTTAACTGTATGATTGATGAGAAGATCATCAAAGAAACTGGTAATAATGGTTTTTGTCACTCTCATTCATTTTATCTTCTTTCTTGATGACTAAGAAAAATCTATGGTTTTTTGTGTGTCAGCTGATGCCCTTGTCTCAACTGGCCTTGCTAAATTGGGATACAATTATGTCAACATAGGTAAATAATAATAATAATAATAATGCTATTATTTATTTCCCCATTTTTTCTAGTCATTTTTGTGACAATGCAAGATTATGTCACTCACAGATGATTGCTGGGCTGAACTCGAACGTGACAGCAAGGTATTTTCTTTTTATGTTCATTGGAGAAATTGTTAGGAGTGAGCATTTAGTTTTCGGTTAATCAAACTAGACAGAAAGACAATTTTTTGAGCTATGAAAACCCATTTAAACCAAAAACCAAAATAAATCAAAATCCAAAATATACTAGAAGAATTATCCAATATTAATTAATATTGTATCATGACTATTTTCAAGCATAAAGTTAATATACTATTCAAAATTAAAATTTATCTAGATCTATTTTTACTAGGCTTTGTTTTTTATATAAATATATATACCAAATGCCTTTTTTTATTCCTTTTTTTTAATCGAATCGAACTGAAAAACTTAATTTTAGTTAAAGATTAAAACTGAACGGAAGCTATATCAATAAATTCGAACTAAATTTCAATTTGATTGTGGTTGGATATTCGATTTTTAAATATTTTGAACAACCCTTGAAGCTTCTTCTGAATTTCAGGGAAGCATGGTGCCTAAAAATTCAACATTTCCTTCTGGAATTAAGGCCTTATCTGATTATGTCCATAGCAAAGGTCTTAAGCTAGGAATCTACTCAGATGCAGGGTAACAACAACAACAACAACAATTTCTTTCAAATGAATCAAAACACAAGGCTTATACATCCTTTTCTTGGTTTGCAGATACTTGACTTGCAGCAAGAAAATGCCCGGTTCGCTCGGGCACGAGGAGATCGACGCTAAAACCTTTGCCTCATGGGTATATTTTTCTAGCTATGGCTGTTTTTTTGGTTAGTATGGCATTGTCTGTCTTGGATCAAGTCTTCACGGATTTGTTTTTGGGTCACGTTAAAAAAAGTTTCATACTAATTGGAGTTGAAAAACACTGCGTTATATTGTTTCTAATTTTTCTTGTTCGCAGGGAATTGATTATCTCAAGTATGACAACTGCAACAATGGTGGCATTAAACCAACTCTGAGGTGACAAAAGAAAAGAAAATGAAATAAAAGAAAGAATGTATATATGTATAATGTAACACTAAACATTATGGATTAATTGTGTTGTGTTGTGCAGGTATCCAGTGATGACCCGGGCTCTGATGAATACGGGGAGGCCCATCTTCTTGTCGCTATGCGAGTGGGGGGATATGCACCCGGCGCTGTGGGGCTACACCGTGGGGAACAGCTGGCGAACGACTAACGACATTTCGGATAATTGGGACAGCATGGTGTCAAGGGCTGATCAGAATGAGGTTTATGCAGAGTATGCTAGGCCTGGTGGATGGAATGGTTAGTTACTAACAACTTATGTTTTTTCCCACTTGTTTTTTTTCGCACAAATGTTCGAGTTTGAGTTTGAGTTTGAACAGATCCGGACATGCTTGAGGTTGGGAATGGAGGAATGACCAAGAATGAGTACATTGTTCATTTTAGTATTTGGGCTATTTCTAAGGTACAAAACATCTTATAAATCTAAGTTGGATTGAGATTTGAGACTTGTGTTGTTGTATATGTAATTATTGTTGGTATGTTTGTATTGGTTCTAGGCACCATTGCTTATAGGTTGTGATGTGAGAAATATAAGCAAAGATACCATGGAGATTATAGCCAATAAGGAGGTCATTGCACTCAATCAAGGTTACAAATTCTTCCATCTCTCTTCTTTTTCTTTTGGGCAAACTTAGTTGTTAATATTGCGAATTTTGGCTGAATTTCGAATTTTCCCACGAACTTAAATTTTGATTGTGAAAATCATGAATTTTATTGTAGTTTTTAGTGACACCACATGGATATAAATAATAAAAAAAATAAAAGGAAAAGGAAAAGGAAAAAAAGAAAAGGAAAAACGACGCCGTTGGGCCACCTAGATTATCTGATAGGCCATCACATTTTGTTGGTCTCGTCTATTGTAGGAATTCCCAAACTACACCAATTCATGATTTTTATGCCTAAGTTTAAAGTTCGTGAGAAAATCAGAATTCGGTCAAAGTTGGTATTATTAGCGACCATTCGTCCTTTTTATATTCTTGTTGTGACATTTTGTGATGTAATTATGGACAGACAGGCTAGGTGTTCAGGCCAAGAAGGTTAGGATGGAAGGTGATTGGGAGGTAATATATACAAATACAAATACAAATACAAATAAAATATAGATTTGAGTAGAGATAATTCGATTATTTGGTGTTACGAGCAGGTGTGGTCCGGGCCGCTTTCGCACTACAGAATAGCCGTGTTGCTGCTTAACCGAGGCTCCGTGGCTACTACGATCACAGCCCATTGGGACGACATAGGCATCTCCCCGGCTACTTATGTCAAAGCCAGAGACCTTTGGGAGGTATATATCTCTACACTCCAACACCATTCATATATGTTCTTATTGTTATCCACGGCTTCACCCGGGTCGCCCTTAAAACGTTCCGGGTGAGTTTCGATAAATTCGTTTACGAATGAATCATCCGACATGTGCATTTTTGTTTTTGCAGCACAAGACTCTGACTTCAACATTTACAGGAAATTTGACAGCAACTATAGATTCTCATGCTTGCAAGTTGTTTGTATTGAAGCCTATTTATTGAGCTTTCATTTAATTGTAGTATTATTTCTTATGGAGGGGAAATTTAATGCATTATAAAATAGTGTTCTTGTGGTGAGAAATGGTTGATTTATCAATATAATGTTGATTCCTTTTTGGAATTATATTGCATTGGTAATTAGCTAGCTGGCTGAGTTATTTATTTATTTATGTTATACTTTACAAGTACTACTAGTTTTTAGATAAACACTAAAGTCACCGTTTAAAAATGGCAAATTGCCTAAAAACCAATAATTAAAAGCATGCATTTTAGCATTTTTCCCTCAAAATTTTCATACTATCTTTTCATCAAGAAAGTACACACAATATTAAAATTGTAATATAATACAAAATCTACCTAATTAATCATCAAAATGACATAGTTTCATTGTGTTGATATACTCCACATTTTAACTAAATTTAAAAGTGGTGTTAAAGACATGAATTGATATATAATTACTCTAATTTTCAACTATTAAATCCTTCAAATATGAAGCATACTTACTATTTGTTCAGCTTGACACCTCTAACTTTAAACGTCAATTTAACTCAAAATTTACGGAATGATAAATTCACTCGCTAAAATTGTAAAAGGTTAACATTAAAAATATAAGTACTTCATAATTTAATAAAATTTCATCCATCAACTTACATCCAACAAGCCAAGAATTCGAAATCAGAACTTACATGCTTTCTCTCAAAATATAACATTATGAGAAAAAAAAACAAAAAAATTTAGCACAAATTAAAGATAATATAATAACCTGTATTTTCCATAAATCCACAAAAGCCCCAAAATAAATGAATTAGCATTACGATTTCAACGTTGATAAATAATGAAATAATAAAATCTAACCCGAAAAAAATACTCTAGAAATCTACTATATATATATGAACAAAAGTAAATTCATTTTATCTCTCCCAAATCTCTCTCCAAAAACCTAATTTTCAGAAATCAGTAGAAACTTCAATGGAGAGCGTGTTATCTGCTGTGGATCAGCAGAGATTGGTTTCCTCCTTTTTGGAGATCGCAATCGGCCAAACAGCCGACACTGCTCGCCAGTTCCTTCAGGTGCTTCTGATTTCTGCTTTTGATGATTCCGATTTATCACCGCCTTACTCGATCTGCTGATTTCTCTAACCTGCATTGCCGATGTTATCTCCTTAAACTTGTTCCCTATTTCCAGCTAAAGTTGTGTTTGCTAATCCAGAGGAATGTGCCTGCCTTTATGGTTATTCAAGATGTTTGCTTTTCTTCGTATTTTTTGGGTACTAGTAATTGTTTTAGGCGTAAAGCAGCTGAATTTTCTGTCTAATATGCGGAATTGAGGAATAGAGGTAAAGTAATAGTTTAGGCGTTTCTTTGTCAATATTTGGCTAGAGCTGAGGAATGTGCCTTTACTATTATTAAAGTCTCAAGATGTTTGCTTTTCTTGGTTTTTGGGTACTAGTAGTAATTTTAGGCATAAAGAAGCTGAATTTTCTGTCTAATATGCGGAATTCAGGAATTGAGGTAAAGTATCTTTGTCAAGATTTGGCTAGAGCTGACGAATAGGCCTTTATTGTTATTAAAGTCCCAAGATGTTTGCTTTTCTTGGTTTTTTTGGGTACTAGTAGTAATTTTAGGCATAAAAGAAGCTAAATTTTCTGTCTAATCTGTGGGATTGAGGAACTGAGGTAAAGTAATAGTTTAGGCGTTTTCCTTGATAGAAACCAATCTCACAAACTGCAAGTAAGTATCAATGGTTAAATGAAGGATTTGTTAAGGATTATTTTGAAGAGGTGTTATATATGTCTACGTTTAGAATTGCTTGGTGGGTGTCAAAATCATAATGAGTTTCAGGCCTATTTGTTGTCAAGATTTAGCCAGAGCTGAGGAATGCGCCTTTATGGTTATTCTAAGGACCTTTTGTGTTGTAAGTGAAGACATTGCATATGGTTTTAGTATTTTAAAACTGCAATGTATTGTCTGGATTTTTGATTCTCTATATTATTTAGTTGGGTGTTTTGGAACACACTGATTGTCTTGTTGCTAACATATCAGAGATTGATAGTTTTCTCAGAATTTAATGCAAAAGTTCAAATGATGTCATGATCCAGGCTACAAGCTGGAATTTTGAGGAAGCTATTCAACTCTATTTCATTGGCAATGAAGGCAGGGCAGGTCAACCTCCTGCATCTTTTCCACCAATGGGAAATGATTTTCCTCCGCATGATTCGGAGAATGAGTTGGGTCGTTCAGATGACAAAGATGGTGTGCGGGCACCTTTACCTGTGAAAAGAGATGTTCTTTATGACAGTCCGATGCTTTATGGGTATCCCAACCTTTCTCATTGCTCACTTGATAAATTGTGATTTTCACTTTTTTATGATTCATTTATTCTTAGAGCTTTCCTTTTTCTGCTTCTCTGAATTTGATTTTCCTTGCCATTTGTCAAGTGGTCATTTAGCATCATTCATGGTCAGGGTGTTAGTTTGGTACCTTTCGGTAATTTTGATATACATGCATCTGGTGATGTTCTTTAGAAAGGGATTTGTAGTTTAGACATCTACTTTTAAGTTTTAACTACTGGTTTTTTTTGGTGTTTTTTAAGTACTGGCTAAAATTAATGTCTTAGAAAAGTTATCTAAAACTTCTGTAGTTTAGTGGAGTATTTTTTTAAATAACGTTTTGCTTATTCCAGCAGAACACGAACGGGTGATTCATCACAAGGAACTCCTTCTGTAGTTCCATTCCGCAATTTTCAGGAGGAGATGAAGCGACCTGGAGTCTGGGAAGCAGAACAAGGTTCTTCGTCTTCTGTTCCAGATAAAATTCAGGATAATCTTGCCTCCTTATATCGTCCTCCATTTGCTATAATGTACCATGGCCCCTTTGAAAAGGTAAAATGCTCTCTAATATATATAAAAATATTGGGTTTTTATTTGCTTTTGTGGTGGTACCTCTCTGGTTATTAATATCAAACCTGGATGGAAAGTGCCGAATTGATCGTGAGTGATTCAAAGCAGAGTAGGAGACATTAACATGACATATGTTTTATTTGATGTATTGTTAATCCGTTTGTTTCAGGCTAAAGATCATGCAAGAGTTCAGAACAAATGGCTCCTTGTCAACATGCAGTCCACTAAGGAATTTAGCTCCCATATGGTACTTGCTTTACAATTCCCCTCTGCCCCTCTCTCTCAGAACGAATGGCTCTAAAACATTAAATTTTTCATGCTTTGCAGCTTAACCGTGACACTTGGGCAAATGAAGCTGTTGCTCAGACTATCAAGACAAACTTCATTTTCTGGCAGGTTTGTATGTCATGTATAAACTGTCAATTGGTATTACTGGGCCTTACATTTGTTTTAATAGTACTTGATAAGAGACCATGTGAAGCCTTTTGTTCTTTTTTTCTGTATCAAGAGGTTCTTATATTTATGTTTTGATAGTTCCAACTTCCAATCATGTTTCTTTAATATTCTATTTTACATACGGTATGTTTGCTTTTCATAAATCATTAGCAGGTAAAGATGCAGTCATATTCCGAGTGTTGGAATATGAGAGGGAGGAATTTTTTTTTAAGTTCAGTTTAAATGTATTTCTGTTGCACACTGCATAAACAATGCAGAACTGATGTATGGTGGTTTTTATATTTTATGACATTTGGAATTTTGGCTAGTGGTTTCTCAGATTTAATGCATATACATGCTCCTGAGCACTGGGAGTGTTTTTAGCGCTGTATTCCTTAATTTCTATGAGCTAACTGCATACCAAAAGTTATTCTACTAGATGATTCATTTAGTTAAATTTTTTAAGTTCCTGTTATTTAATACGCTTTAGGTATATGACGATACTGAAGAGGGGAGCAAAGTTTGTACTTACTACAAATTAGACTCTATTCCGGTCATTATGGTGATCGATCCCATAACAGGTCAAAAAATGCGTTCTTGGCGTGGAATGATTCAACCACAAAACATGCTGGAGGTATTAGAGTTTTCTATGTATTTTTAACTATTTTTTAATGACTCAAACTAATACTATAATGTAATCTGAGCCTTTTCTATTCATGTTCTAGGATCTGTTACAATTTATGGATGGCAGCCCCTCAGATCTTCATGTCAGTCACTCTCATAAACGATCCAGAGAAAGCTCAAAGTCTCCTATTCCACGTCCTCAACCAACTACAGGTTTTCCAGTTCTGCTACAAATCTCTGCTTGACCCTTGCAAATCACTAATTATTGTTCAAAGGAAATGTGTATATGTATACATCAATGACTCAATATAGGTTGGATAACATCTAGATTTCACTCTTTATGTTTATTTTTCATCTGATTGATCAATTTTGGTGCATTTGTGCAATTCATGTTTTTCTGTATGCAATTTTATAATGAGTGAAGTTATCTTTCTACAAAGTATAATTGAATCAAAGATACAAGTATGAACAGTGGGATGAACTAAATTGGCAACATTGGTAGCTAACATGTGGCTAGTTGTAATTGAACAGTTATTTATATAAAAATCACTTGAAAAACTCTTGGCATACCTCATTACCCCCACTTGACTGTAGAATACAGATTGTATCCATCTGGCTATATTGTACTTGTGTAGTTTCTGACGGTTGCTATAAATGTTTCGACAGCTGCAGATAACAATAATGAGAATGACGAAGACCTGCAGAGAGCGCTGGCTATGTCTATGGATGATCAGAAGGAGATTGATACAAAATCAGATCACCCCAACAAAGTGGATGATGCCACTGCTGAACCGCAAGTTAAGAGGCCAACTTATTTACCTTTGCCTGAAGAGCCCAAAGGTGACAGGAATCTGCTTTGTATGGTTGGAGTACGTCTCCCTGATGGGCGCAGAATCCGGAGGAACTTCCTTCGCACTGATCCAGTTCAGGTACATGCTTAACTATTTCTATTTTAGAATCTTTGTCACTCCCCAACTAATTTTTGCCGTGCACTTAGTGTAGTGTTATGTTTACTGTATCAAATATGGTAGTCATCCAACTAAGACTCTTGTCAGCGAATGACTCGAATTTATGAGAACCATAAGGAAATTATTAATTTATTGAAATTGTGCTCTTTCCTTCTGCAACACACCCGTCACCCTATTACCCAATTTCCTACCCTCGCTATACAATCGCCAACTCCATGCTCTTGATATTTCTGGTTTCAGTTCTTCTGGATTGTATCTGAAATCGTGCATGTGAACATAATAATGTAGCATTTCTGGTTGATCATTTATCACATAATAATCGATGATGTTACACATGTCACATGGTAGAAAAGTTGTTGGTTCACCAACTCTCGAGTCTATTCGCCTTGCTGGGATTTAGCTATGCAGTGCTAATACTGTTTTTGCTTGCAAGTTATCCCTTGTAATTATGTTCATTTGGTACAGCTGCTATGGTCATTCTGCTCCTTGGAGCTGAAGGAAGACAGTAACCGGCCATTTCGCCTGAGCCAAGCTATTCCCGGTGCATCAAAAACATTGGATTTCAATGTCATTTCAACATTTGAGGAATCGGGGCTTGCCAACTCTATGATTTCGGTAACTTGGGAATGAAGACCGGGCAGATGAGATACTGCGTTGAAGAGTTTTTACTTCGGAAGCTCGGATATTTATGTCCCTTTCATTCTGTTGTTTTTGTAAGAAGGGGAGATGGGTAGAATGAAATCAGTCAAAGCTACTGTGATGCATCTCTTGTATATATTGCATGAAGCAAACTACAGTTTTAGACTTTTAGTTCTATACTTTTGCTTCATTTATTAAGTTTGGAGAAGGAGCTCATTATGAATCTGTAAATTTGTTATTTAAAAAGATACTCTTATGCATCACTTTTATTTTAATCAAATGTTGTGTACCAATTCGTTAAATCAGTGAGACAATATGCAGTAATGGCAGAAGTATAATTTAACCAAATGTGATCAAGGGCATGCCTTTAACACCTATGGAGTATTCTTGCATAAATTTGTATGGCAGTTGGTCCCACGCCTCTTTTCCAATATACTGAGTTCTGACAATGGCCAAATAAAAAATATTAAAACAATATTTACTCTTTTAAGTCTCACTCAAAGTGAGTATATAATTTTTTTTGGAATCTCCTAGTCTAAAAATAAAAACATTATTCTCTATTTTATCATCTCTCCAACTTATCGTACTAAACAACATTGTATAATATCTTTGGTAAAAAAGGAATGTTTAGCTTTGAATGACACAAGGAGGGGTATAAACTATCAAATACTACACATATTAACAAAAAGACAAACTATTCATCAAGGAATGTACTAACTTGATTGTAAACATAATTTCATTCAAATACAAAAATATAGGCAAATTAATAGCACAAAAGAACCAACCTATATTCATGATTAGGAAAAGATGGTGGTCACTTTATGGTTTGCTTTAACCATAATTTGAATATCATAAACTCCAACAATAATAACAAGAATTATATTTGTAAGGTTATTTTACCTTGAAAAGTAATACGGGAAGATGCAAAAAAAAAATTCATACAGAACTAGAAACGTTTCTAATCTCAAAAGAAATTTGAAACTAATAGAATCTAACAATCAGCCCAATATATAAAAACAATTCAAAGACCAGATATCTTCACCAACTTCTCGTACAGAATCCGGTCGTCCCGGCCTGTATTGCTCTCCAATAGCGCACTTTGCACCAGCTCCTATTCGTGCAAGATGTTTGTCAGACAATGCCTTCCTGTATTACAGTTCTAATGCAAAGACAATATCCATAAGAAAACAAACCTTGACGTCCCGGTTCGAGAGGAACTTCCCTAAGTTGTGGATTATGACCCTCAGATCTTCGACCTGAAAAGAGAACCAATCGAGTGAGCCAGATTAGTATTGCTCTAACAAATATTATCAGCGTAAGGTTAAAAACCCAAGTCAGTTTTTTACCCTAATGTGTCCAACGCGATTCCGGTCAAAAAACCTGAAAGCCTGCTCCAAGAAAAAAGAGAGAAAAATTGAGAACACCACACGAGAAAGTTAAAAGATTTGTTAAGCAACAATAACTTGCCTGTAGCAGTTCTTTGTCAATAGCACTCTTGGGTACTTTTGCCTCTGATTCCACCTTTGTGGCCTTGTTTTTATCGTTTATATCATGATTGATAGGTGTCTCTGGAGTTTGACCTGCAGTTTCTTGCGTTTTATTCTGTTCATTCCCAGCAGTATCGCCTACAGCTTCACTGTCTATCTTTTCTGCTTTGGGTTCTTTCTGCAAGGACAGAAACAGGTTAGAACTACCACATAATGGACATCTGAAGAAACTCATTAGTATCTTAAGATATTTAATGGCCAAACATAAGAGAGGAGGTCAATGTCCGATGTCCCTGCATGTTTTAAAACTAGTAGACAGCCAATAGGATAACAAGTAATGGTCTTGCCTCCTCGGGAGGAACTTGATTATGGGTTGTATCCTGCATTTCTACATCCTCCTCAGGTTCTTCTTCGGGATCTTCCTCATCACTTTCAGCTTCAATCTTCGGATCAACAACCATTTGGGTAGCAGTCGCCTCTTCCTTAACAACATTGCTGTCTTCTTGGCAAGCATCATCTTTACTCTCAATTTTGGTTGGTTTGATGTCTTCAACATCCTTAACTGTCTTAGCACGCTTAACTGCTGAGCCCTCCTCATTTTCCTTCTTAGAAGCTTCTTGTCTCTCTCTCTTGCCTTGTTTTCTCTTCATCACAAATTTAGCCCGCAACTTCTGAAATAGAGAATAAAAGAGTGCATTTTGTAAGCAGAATAGGAGAAATACAAAACTAGGTCAATCCAGAACTGACATGGTTGCTAGGGAGCTAACTAACCTGAAGGAAAGTCCAAAGACGGCAGCCCATTTCATATTGAAGCATCTCATTAAAGGACTCAGCAAAAAGTGATAGCTGCAACCATTAAGTTCAAAAGCATTGGTTATGTATATACTAAGATTTCAAGAGGACACTTTGAACTAGTAGGTAAGAAGAAAGTGAACATATATCACACAGACAAACAGCTGCAAACAGATCCATGAGTGCTAATTAGAAGACAGGAAAAACAGGAAGTGTTAATAGATCAGACCTCAAAATTTGATTCTTCAAGCTCCTTATTACTGTAATCGAGGAGTGAATCAAGAGAAAGTGACACCGACCGGAGCTGTGAGACAAAAGATATTTGATAAGTTCTTCTAGCAACATGGAAGATCAGGTGAAACTATTCCAAAACCAAAAGTAATATAAGTCAAAATGTAAACTTACTTTTGAATCTTTGTTCCCCTTTGTCTGAAGAATCACCCCTGGGTACCGGGGTAGTTCATCAGTCTTCCTTTTCTCTTTTACCACTTTATTAGCTTTAGATTCCTTTTTCTCGGGATCATCCATTCTCTCTTTGATATCCTTCTGCTCTTGCTTACCATTCGATTTTGTAGCATCGTCACTCTGAGACACTTTCTGATGGACGCTAGTGGCCTCCATTGTAGAACCAGGTAAGTCTTTACTGTCTCCTTTCTCCTCTACCTGCTGCTGTTGCTTCTCAGGAGAAGCAGTTGGTTTTACACTGGGACTGTTATTTTCTTTGGTTACGACCTCATTCTTTTGGTTTTCGTCCGCCTGTCCATCCTCTTCCTCCTTAACCTGTTCAGTCTGAATAATCTTTTTAGCATCATCCTCGGCCACCTTATTTTCAGCATCAGATGCGACAGCTTTTTTCTTAGGAACCCTTTTTATTACTTTTCTCTTTACAATTTTCTTCTTGCCACTCTCTTCAACCACTTTACTAGTTCCTGCTTTTAATTTAACCTTTGCATTGTCCTCAGCTCCCTCAGATTCACCGACAGTCTTCACCTCAGGAGTTGTACATTCATCCTTTTCCGGGGCAGTGCCTGTTGCCTTTTTTACAATTCTTTTCCTTATAAATGTTTTGATAGGAGGATCGGATGATAAGCCATCCTTTTGCCCATCAACATCTGATATAATGCTAGTAGCACCTACATCCTTTTTGTCTGGTACATCATTCTTCTTAGTTGGATCTTCTGTGATTTCTTTTTTGGCAGCAACTTTTTTCTTGACAATCCTTTTTATAATTTTCTTTTTTCCAGTCTTAGCACCCACTGCCTTCTGCTCACTTGTACCTGCCACTGTATCAGTCTTTAAATCTTTCACGTCCTCAGTGCTTCCAACCGCATCCGTATTTTCAACTTGTTTCTCTTTCTCCTTCCCCTCTTGGGAAACCAACTTTTCTTCAGCTTTTGATTTTTGAGTATCTTTAACCTTTGAGCTATCAGCTCCAGCATGTCCAACTTTTGTCGTCCCAGTTTTAACAAGCACAGCTTTCTTTTTATCTTCAAGAAAACAGTTACATAGGATCAGTTCTTTTGAATAGGATGCATAATACAATTTTATTTTGAATAACCCAATGTAAGTGCAAGTGTGAATTTATGTGACCCAAAGATAAAAGATGGATTACCTTTTGCTACATCATCTTTTTGTGCAGATTTCTAACATCAAATAAACAAAGATAAATCAGTAATTATCCAAGATATTGAAAATGGAACAGTCGGAAATTGAGAACACAAACATAGATCTAAAGTGAACACATAACAACATCACCACTGAGTTGACAAATAATCCCTAGGTCCCCTAAAAAATAGTCGACTTTTGTCATTTTGGTCAGTCCCATAAAATTAGTCAGCTTCCATTTTTGGTAACTTTTTCTTTCTAATGTGATCGGGCCCATTCTCCATTGAGAATATTCCAATCACTTTTTCTTTCTATCTCTCTCCTACTTTACCAATTCCGCATCATAACCCATGCTGTTTCCAAATTCTCTACTTATAAGGGACGGAGGGAGTATAAAAACCACTAACTTATGGCAGCGAGACCTATGGTTAGATATTTAAGCACAACATATTTAACATGCAAAAACAGGATACATAAAAAATTTAACAATTTGCGCAATTTAAATAGACTCGTTATCAATAGAGTAAACACTACAGGATCTTAGGAACAAGATCATGATTCGAGGGCATATAAGTATTGCGGAGTAAGCTATACAAAGTTCCGCAGCATTATACAGCAATGTATTCTAAGTGCATTCACTATACAAATTAGCTAGGACCAAAATACTACCAATAATCTAATCATCACAAATATATGTCACCCAAAGAAAAAACTCTGACCTCTTTCTTCAAATTTAGCTGTCGGTCTCTTTCAGCAACAGTTTTTTTGTGGCTAATCCACTGATCACGCCACGACTCTAGGGAAGGAAGACAATCAGAAATATCTGGAACATACAACACAGTCACTTCTCTGTGGCTGAAGAGTCCATCCTTTCCAATTCTGTCATAATGAATCTGCATAAAATGAGCACCTAATGTCATCAACTCATCATCATGGAAGGTGACAAGACAAGCAATTGTTGCAATTTAGTTATGACACCATAATAACTTCATTGAAAAGAAACAACATTTCGCTATTGAAACACAACTGAAATACCAGACATTCTGCACATCTAAAATTTTCTTCTTGAAGTGCTACACTTTTTCTCTCAAAATATGTACGACACCAACTTAAGCTTTTGGACATATTTAGGAGTCATTATTGCCCAATGGTTCCTGGTTGTCTCATACTGCTCAAGTTCTTCAACAATGCAGGGAGAAGTAGTTACAAGTTTATAAAATCCAGGATTGTTCATGTTTCAGTGAATGAAGAAGCTTGGTTTCATAATCAGAAAATAGAAATGTATATTGTCTGTAACATGCAATAACGTAAAACACTACAGATATGTATGTTAATATCTCACAAGGATGTGAGGGATCATTCACAATTACCTGTGAGTATATCACATAAAAAAATTGTCACCATTACTTCTAATAAAATTATAAAAAAACATACATATCATAATACAGTAACAAATAACAGTGATATATTCATGTCAATCATATCTATATATACCAATTTTTTTAATAACACCGTTATGTTTGATCAAGAAAATATCATTGCAACTAATTTTCAACTTTAAGACAATAGTTTATGGTATAAGTATTTATGATTATTTTTTCAACTATCTCATTAGGTGGGAGCACAATCGAACTTTAATAGGTACTCCACCTCTCAACTGCATACCACATAACAACACAAAATCAATGTTATTAAAAAGCGGCCATGGCGCCGCCGTGGCGCCATTGCGTGGCGGGTTTCGGAAAAAACGCCATCGCCACGAGCTGCCACAAAACTTTTTTATGGCGACCGCCATTTGCCGCCATGAGTGAGGCGCCATGGCGGTGCCATGGCAGTTATGGCGTCACTTTTGGTTGGGCTGCCCCAAACCTCAGCCCAATTACCAAATAACACCGGCCCAAATGATTTTTAACCCTTAACCCGGCCCTAACCCGGCCCAAATAATGAAATAAAATGCCAATTAAGTCAAAATCTAGGGTTTTTTTCATAGTATCTCTTTCCCTCTCAAACAATCCCAACCTGCTGCGCCCCCAGTCCCACTGCCCTAGTCACGTCGCCGCCGGTCCGTCTAGAGCAGCCCACTGCCCAGATTTTGAAGGTAACCGAAATTGTACCAGATTTTCTAATTTGCATGCCCTTTTAATTGGAAGATGAAGAAGTTGGGGATGAAGAAGAAGGATCTACTTCGTTGGAGGATGATGATATCGATGAGGATGAGGATAACTATCTTGTGGAGGATGACTATGTTGGGGATGGTGATGATTGAGGATGGTTTTAATTTAGATTTGATATGTATTATGAATTTGTGATGATGACTTTATATTTTGATTGTTGAACTAAGACTTATTATGGTAGGCATATTATATAATTGCTTATGACTTTATGCTTTATTTATTGTTTTAATAGTTGATAACTTGATATATTACAATTTTTTATTATTTTTTATTATTTTCTAATTTTTTGAATTTATATATACATATATTACTAATATTTTATTAATTTATTTATCGACCGCCATATCCCGCCACACTGATACGCCATATCCCTGTGGCGGTTTTTGGGCTCACCGCCGTAAGCCGCCATACGCCATCCATAACATTGCACAAAATATAATTAATCCTTGCATTATGTTAACAGAGTAGCATATGTCCTAATGTATTCACACTAAGAACTAAAACTTCTAGAGAGAGAAATTTACTTAAATAACACTCAGTAACTGAGAAAGAAGAACATGAATAGTTATTGACCTCCAGGAAACGGTTCCAGCGCTGACAGTTGCTCAAATCAAGATTTGCCACATCCTTTGCATACCTAGAAAGGGATATATTTCAGCAGTGGCCAAGAAACACAACACCAATTTCAAAGATTTTACTTGATGAACAAACCTCTGTGCTGTTCGTATTAAAGAGGTGTCATCAACTGAAGGATCCCCTCCATCAGAGGTATCCCATGCCCCACCAATGGCCATCAAAGAACTATTCTTTTTTAGAACAGCAAATCTAAGAATATTGCATAAATGGGGGATGCGGTCGCCTTGGGTCTTTTCAGATGACAGATCTGCCTGAGCATTTTGGCTAAGACCACTCATCAAGAGAATCTGGCAGCACAGATAAGATTGAGAAAAGGATATAAATGAAGCTTTCACCCATGCAATATGCACCACGTTTCCACCAACCATGACAACTTCATAAATTGTACTAAGTAAACCAATATGTAATAAATTGTTAGACATAAAATGGTCAGTTGAATGTTGGTAACCTTTCTGGAATATATTAAGGTTACAGTTGTTACTTGTTATATGTTTGTGCATTTTATAGTTTGCAACCAGAAAGGGCAACTTTACCAAAAGACTTCCAACTTAACTATAGATGTTGAAGGTGAGCATAACTGCATATATAAATGACTTCACACACAATTCAGGGGTACTAAGGTATTCAAAACTGGCTGACAGCACCAGTAAAATCCAACACCATACTCCTTCAGTAACTCAGTTCCACCATGAAAGGGATCTAGAGTTTTATTATGGACAAACTGAATACGGTGAGAAGCCAAGGAAACCCATTTCTTTGCCCAATGCAATCAAGATCGGACCTAGATTAAAATTAAATGTAGATAGAGAGTATTTTTTCCAAAGTACTCCCTCCCTCCTCTAAATATATAGACTTTGGGGACATCACAAATATTAATGTGAAATTGGTAAAGTGAGGGGGGAGAGGGAGAGAGAGAGAGAGAGAGAGAGAGAGAGAGAGTAGTGTTAGTGGCCAGCGGGACCCACATTATTAATAATGTAATGTTTGGTCAAAGGTTTCTAAGAATAGAAGTGAACTAATTTTGGTGGACGGACAAAAATGGCAAAAGGGGACTGTTTTTTGGGGACGGAGGGAGTAACAAACAAGCAGATTCATCAATGTAATAGACAACCCACGCACATAAAAATCTGGACTGAGGAACTAATTGTGCTAAAAATATAGTCGCAGTTC
This sequence comes from Salvia splendens, assembly GCF_004379255.2. Taxonomy (NCBI): domain Eukaryota; kingdom Viridiplantae; phylum Streptophyta; class Magnoliopsida; order Lamiales; family Lamiaceae; genus Salvia; species Salvia splendens. Next base: position 37,423,789 of record NC_056037.1, on the reverse strand, counting down.
GTGATCAATTCTCACTCAAAGAAACTATCATTGATTGTCAAACATTGCAGTGAATTTAATAAACAACATAAAAGCCAACCTTGGCATTCCAGGTAGTAGTTTGGCCTCCTTCCTTAGCCATGTCAGAAATCAGTGGTGGGGAAAGTAGTTCTCTCTTCTCAACAGGACTCTCATCTTCAACAAAGTCGTGCTCAAAGCTGTGATATTGGGCATGCCAGATGTTTATCTTCATGTTAAGTTAATTAACAGTACAAATAATGCTTCAATCACAACATCATGTAAGAAGGAAAATCCAAATGCCTTAGGGTCAAAACTCAATAGGAAGATGTTGGAAAGGGATTTACCTCACAGGAGTTGAAAATGGGAGCTGCAGATTTTGCTTAGGCCAATGAACAAGTACCTAAAACCAGACAATCAGTCAAATTTAAATTGGAAAAAATAATCCGGGTGAAAATTAGAAGTACCTTGGAGCATTCTGGAGATATATATAGTCGTGGGTATCGTTTGTCCAATGATAGATAATCTCTCTCAGGTTCAACAAAGCTAAATGAAAAAACCTGCAAAAAGCAAGTTACACACCGAGGAACCTTTTTCCAAATTTCTAATACATGAGCCTCTTTTCAATTTATATAAAATGACAAATAATCCCACCATATATATCTTAACAGGATAGATGCAGACAACCTTTCATAATGTGATAGCTGCAGTGGCCAGCAACAATGAAAGCAGTTTTGTTAAAAAAACACATGCATACATGATTTACAGGAAGTCTAGATAATGTCTCAAGATTGAAGGCCTGTAATTTGACCAATGGCTAAGGAAGTCAAAAATTATGAGAAAAGATACCAGAAGGTCAAACCACCTAAGTGAAAACAGGATGTTGAAGACTGAGTTAGCTACAGAAAAAGAATAGTGAAGAAAGGTATCGAGAATATCTATAGTTTGAGGAATAAACTAGGGAAAATGCATCAGAGTAGGCAATCAAAGCCGCGTGGATCTTCGAGCAAAGTTCCAAGAACCAGCAACCAGACAACAATCTACTAGGAGATGCCAATCATATCCCATGTGCTGAGGTCCTTGAAGTAGAATTAACAAGTAAGGTTCTTTAGGCTGTTGTATTGCTTTACCTTGCACGAATATTCTCTCCTCTTTTCTTTAACAGGAGAATGAAGCCTTCAGCATTATAAAATACCAAGTTAGGAGGGCTGCAAGACAGACAAGTTGCTAAACAATAGAATGGTTATATGATGCAATTAACAGGATTGACCTATTCAGCACTTCACGACGTGGGGATTCCCGCCGCTGAGATCTGGCATCCTTTGTAAGAGAAGGACCACGACGGTCCCTGGAGACCCTAGGGGGAGTAGGTTCGCGCCTCAATTCAAGTCCACGTTTGTGTGGCCGGTCTTTCTCCTTGTCCCTCCGCTCCCTTTCTCTTTCACGTTCTCTTTCGCGCTCCCTTTCACGTTCTCTGTCGCGCTCCCTCATACGCTCTCTATCACGTTCCCTGTCACGTTCTCTTTCACGTTCACGTTCTCGTAGTCGTTCCTTCTCTCGTTCTCTATCCTTTTCTCGCTCACGCATAAAATCCCTGTCCTCCCTTATTTCCAGCTCTCGACCATATGTGCCCCTTTCATCATTTCGATCATCAAGTCTGTGGTGAGCTGCGCGTCCCAATGTACCACTGGGATAATCTGATTCAAGTGGTGAGCGATGAAGTCCCTTTCCAGCTCCATAGTCCCTGCCGGGAGGCAAGCTTACACCATAGCCAGGATTTGAAGAGCTTTGGCCATAGATGAGATCATCTGCAATTCCACGAGGAGCTGCACCCAAGATTGAAGCAGTCTGTTGTCCACCATACGGGTTCACCATCGCAAGATCACGTAAATCAGGGTCAATCCTCCCAATATAGGAAATGGGATCTTGGCCAGGATGACGAACAGAGGCCCTTGCTGCAAGATAATCCGCTTGTCTGGCAGAAATTTGATCTCCACTCAGTCTACTAGATATGATACCACTTATTGAAACAGCTCACAGAATGTTGCGTGCAAGTCTACTATGTGAATGATTTTCTCAAATCATATCCATAACCGGAAGAGTACCATACAAGGTTAATTTCAGTTTCTAATAGTGTGATCATGACATGTACAAATTGAAATATGCAGAATAGTAACAGCAATGTTTTTGGCTATTGGCTACTGAAACTAATATGACTGCAATAAGTGAAAAAATTGCTACTAAGTTCAACATACCTAGGTCCTCCTTCAACAGAAGCAGATTGTAGTCCACGAGCCTTTAGCAACTGTTCTTGCCTAAGCATTGTTGCTTGTTCCACATGATCGTACATCTTAGACTGAGAAAACATTAAATGATTCAAAAAAGTCTCTATATCTGTGCAAACAGAAAAATGATATAGATTTGATTTGGGAAAGAGACGAGTATGTATGGCCAAAAAGCATAAATTCCTTTAGTAAGAAAACATGCAAAAAAATTAAGCACATTGCACGACTCTATACCTGATGTTCATTTCCAAAAGAAACAGGATCGACATATCTACTGAGGGTTTCACTAGGCAAATCTGTCCCCAGATATGCACTATGCCGTTCAGCATACGGGCGCCTTTCAATTGATGGATATTCAGATAGGAACTGATCAACTTTCTGACCATAGCCACGGCTTGACGACGGGACATAAGCAGTGCCAAATTTAGGCGAGTCTGGAATGGAAGACCCATAAGTACCTCGGCTTTCTAATGTAGTGCTAACAGATCCTTTGCCCTTTGGAGAAATCTGAAAAGGGGTACAGCCAAATATCAAATAGCGCCTAACAGACTTAGAATTTGTAGCTCTTTAAAGTGTGAATTTATTGAAAAAAGGATAAATTAATTAGTGAACGTCTCTTGACCTAAGAAAGACAATATCTATACAAAAGATTTCGAGAATAGATAGAAAAGTGGCAACACATAAGAAACTGTATAAAAAATGTAAATGTTTGAGGGCTGTATTTTGAATCAGGAATTTGATGGAATATGAATTTCATGATTTTCAGTCTAAATTTCCCCATGCAGGATACCCTTAATAAATTTTCAACTGCCGTTGGTAACATGGTTGTACCAGTTCAATTTAGATACAAATAAAATTAAAAAGAGAACAAAGTCATGAAGTCTGGTGAAGTTGCCCCTTTTCAAACCAAATCGCCTACAATGATTTAAGGTGTTGTGGGATTGTCTGTGATGATCTATTTAAGGCTTGAGTATTTCTGGGAACCAAACAAAACCAACACATGCCATTTTACGCTCCAGCCAAACCTACAACTAATAGGAACCATGCATAGGCAGTCATAGAAATATTAAGAAAGATGAATATGCCAGGCTCCTGTACCTTTGGTCCAAAACTTTTTCTTATACTATCAAGTACTATCAACTACCAAAGAACAAATCAATACCTTATTTTTTCTTCCTTTACTTTTTCATTCGTGTCTTATACTGTTGCTACCAAGGAGTAAAGCCATTGCACTCTAATCATAGAAGACTCATGATTCAGATCTTACCACCACCACTTCATACTTAGTGACTCCACAGCTCATCCAAAATTCAATTCCCACCAACTTGGTACATAACTAGGAAGAAGGCATATCACGTATAACGCTAGCCATGAAATTTCTAGCTTGCAGGGTAAACTGATTTAGAATCTCATTTAAGGATGTATCTAACACAAATAAGAGGACTATCGAATTTATTAACTTAGAGAAAGCTTATCTTGGATTCTTGTTAGTGAATAAGTGAGCATCTGGGACTTTTTTTCACAAAAAAATTGTGATGATCCTTCCAGAATTACCTTATCTGAATATATTACCTATACCCTAGTGGAAGAAGAATGCTGCGATCATCATTATCTATGCATGTTGCCTCAATTGATTGTTGTGTGAAGCCTTATATGCGTGTCATTTCCTTCTACCAAGTGACATTACCCCATAATATATTTTCAGATAAGTTAAACCTCATTTCAACCGATTCACATCACAACAGTTACGACGCACGTATAAATTGAAATTTCAAGATAAACAAACCTGTTGCGCCGCAGAACCATACACTGAATTGTACTGCCCACCATAATGCTGCTGCTGCGGCGACCCTGCAGCGGCCGCGGCAGCCGACGAATGCCCGTGCACATGACCATGAGCCCTAAGCCCGCCAAATTCCGATTCCTGTGGACGCCCTCCTAGAATCGCCGAAGCACCCAGCTGGAAAAAAAAAGAACACGGAAACACGATAAATTAGGGGTGAATTATGCCCTACAATTGCTGTGACCTAATTAATTAAGGCAGATGCCTACGTTCTGAGCGCCATAGGAAGATTGCGATGAATAGGGTTGCTGTTGACCGTAGGGATTGTTCCCTCGAGAGGAATACATGGCAATCGTTAAGGGGAAAAATATTTCAAGCGATTATCGGTATTGCTTGAAATTATAATAAAATCGGCTAATCGTAAGCCAGCGGCGGCCGACGACGGAGGAGTGGCCTGAGCTAAAAAGGAAATGGGTGAAGAATGAGTAAACTGACAGAAGCCCTAGTGTTTTGTAAGCAGCTGCATTTTGTATGTATGTATATATACCATCTGCACGGATCAAACCGAACCGACCCGGCCCGGCGTATGTATATTATTGTATACACATTTTTTGGGGTGAATTTTACCTTTGTTAAAATCTCTCTTCTTCGACTTGTTTTTGGCCTAGATTCTAACTTTTATTTATATACATAAGTTAATGTTGTTATTAAACGTTAATGTTTTATGACTGGTTCCTTTTAGGCACATGTTGTCGGGTCGGAAAACAATGAACAGGATACGAGTGGTGAGTACAACTATGATAGAGGTTGCAACAGTTATATGGTAAAATATGTGACGATAGCGTAGATAAGAGAGACACAATATCAGGACGCGACATAAGCAAGATGATGCACTAAAGTAGAGGCAGTGTTGCGAAACTTGGAAGGTCCATTAGTGGCAAGACTCCATTGCATGACTACTGATGAGCATATGTCTACCGCGTCTGACTAGTCGCAAAACATCGAGTGGTTAGAGACTTTTTAATAGTGCGGTTGACAATAAAGATAACGAGTTGTTGCAAGATGTTCTTGAGAGTTGCATGCATGGATGCATCGTGGATTGTTTGTTCAATTAGCTTGTCTCGATCGGCATTTGATCATCGACCATATTCTCTAACATCACCTTGTACCAGCAGCAATAATCAATGAGATTACAAATGAAGTGCTTACTATTATATCTCTAAATAAAGAATTATCTACTAGAAAGCATTGTGAAACCATGAGGAAATGTGAATCAAAAGACGAACACTAGAACTTAAAATAACAACGAAAAATAAATTTAAACATCAGTCGAGAAAAAAAAAACTTTTGTAGTCTTGCTGCAAACCAATATACACCCAAAGTGTTTTGTTCACATAAGTACGCTGACGTCATAGTTGTGCGTAGAAGCGCCTCAAATCCATTGGACACAATAAACTTGATATAGCTTCGGCAATCGAGAGGATGGCGGTTACGACCAATCAAACAACACGTGGTTGTTAGAATATATTACTCCCTCCGTCTGCGAATAGGAGTCTCGTTTTTCCAATTTACCCTGTCCGCGAATAGGAGTTCTGGTTCACTTTTATCATAAATAGTAATAGGGTTCCACATTCTATTAACTCACTATACTCACATTTCATTTAAAACTAATACATACAAGTGTGACTCATGTTCCATTAACTTTTTTCCACCAAATTTTCTTAATATTTCTTAAAACTCGTGCCGCCAAGAAATGAGACTCCTAACGGCGGACGAATGGGGTATATACTAAATGTATCATATGTTCTTTACATAGGCAAAATATAATCCTAATCCTAGTATAATTATAATCCTATTAGATAGTCATACAGTATATAAATAAATAAATTCATGGTAAATAATCTAAATAAATATGTTCCTATCTTATTGTGATTTGAGTATATTTTTTGACAGTGATCACGTAATGCCAAATATTTTTTTAAAAGTACTGTAGTATTAGTAATTTGATTACTTGCATTTGAATTCAAACAATCTTCGTAGCTTTTTAAAACTATTTATAGCATAATCTTCTCCATTTCTGCAATTCACAATCCCAACAAATTTGATCTCTCGCGGTATTGAATCGGCAAATTAAACTGAAAACTAACAACCAAATCCTCAAAAACTCGGGGTTTTCCGATTTCGAGATCAATGGAGACGGAGAATGCAGAATCGGCGCCAAAGAACGACAGCCTCTGGATTTTGAAATCAATTTTCTCAAAGAAGACCAGCGGAGACGGCGGCGCCGACGCCGATGCGAACAATCCGCCGAACGACAATCCGCATCTTCCTTTTCTCTCAGCTCACGCCAATTCCGTCGTCGCTCGTTGCTCTAAGTAATCAATTTTGTCAACTTTGTTTCCCACCGTTTTACGCCATTCTAATTCCAACTTCCAGTTGTTTTTTTAAAAAATATCCAACTATTTATGTATGACTGTTCTCTATCTCTGGGAATGGAATAACAATGAACATGTGAGCAGCATATTTTGTAATGACTCGAGTGTGTTATATGGTTGATAGGCTTAAAACACGTGAACACGTATTGTTGTTGGCATTATGTTAATGTTTGACAAGGATAGCATCATCTTTTAAGGAGAGTCTTACTTCACCTGCAAATTCCCATTCATCAAATGGGATATGATTCCATGGTGCAGGTTGAATTGTTGCCACTAGTGCATTGAAAACATAATTTGATTGCTACTGTTCATTTGATTCCTTGTGACGTGCCTGTATATTAAGAATGATTTCTAACTCTTTATGAATTTCTTGTAGGATTCTCGCCATATCAACGAAAGAGTTACATGCCCTATTCGATGTAGAGCTACCTAATAATATTAGGCAACCTCCATCCTATGCTAGGAACTTCCTCGAATTCTGCTCGTTTAAAGCACTGCATTTGGCCATCACAAGACCCAATTATTTAATTGACAAGGAATTTTGCCATCTGACATTTGACATGATGGTCGCATGGGAGGATCCCCATGTTGATAGTAACCTCATAGATAATGTATGACTGCAACTGGCCTTTTTTATTCCAAAAGTATTATGTCTATCAAATGTTGTACTAGTTTGCACACTTTTTGTACTAATGCAGTACTGTTTGGACTTTGCTCAAGAGGATGGATGTTAAGCGAATTCCTGCTTTATTGTCACTTCTCTTTCACTTTTGGTCTCATGAATAATATGTTACCGCAGGAAATTGCTTCCTGCAGCAATCAGGATGTGGAGGGTGAAGATGGTTGGTCATTATTTTATTCCAACTCAACCAAAATGGCTGTTCAGGTGGTTTTATCACTCAAAAGAGTCCAGTGTTAGTTTGAATTTGTGTCATATTACCAGCATCATTCACGTCGGTTATGTTATTGAAAACTTAAGGTTGATGACAAGAAAACTGTTGGGCCAGAGGCTTTTGCTCGGATAGCTCCCGCCTGTCCGGTTATTGCAGATGTAACAACTGTTCACAATCTTTTTGATGTTCTGACAAGTTCTTCAGGTCCCCGACTTCATTTTCTGATATACGACAAATACCTCCGGAGTCTTGAAAAGTATGCCGCATCCACTTCCTTTAGCTAACTTCCTGCATGAACTCCGTATTTGTCTTTCCTGATCTTTTAAAGAACTTGATTTACAGAAGATCTCAAGTAGTTGGTTAGTTTGTTGAGTCTGAAGATGCATATAATCTCTGTATGCATCTTGTCTCAAAATTTAATGACAGAAAGGCCATGCAACTATCTTTAGTGGCATGTACATGCAAAATCCCTCAACTCGCCTTCATGATGGAGCTGATTAAATACTTTGCAGCAAAAATAAAGATGCAAAAAACAGTTTGTGTTGTATGCACGTTGATAGACCTACCGTTTCAGTTCAGTTTAAGCAAAATGTCGATAATTTTATCCACGTTGCGTCTTTCAAAATAAAAACTACAGTATGGTACATGTATATTTTCATGTAGAATTTCGATGGAAGCATGAAAGCTGAAAATTAGACAGATTACTTATGTATGGTCTGGAAATCTTAGTGACTCCTACTTTCTGATTATGTATGGTCTGGAAATCTTAGTGACTCCTACTTGTGGTGCAGGGTTGCAAAGTCCGCACAAAATGCATTGGGACCACAGGTCATTGCCTCTCTTTCACTTGCTGATGATGAGGTTATTATAGATATTGATGGCACAGTTCCTACACAACCAGTTTTGCAGCATATTGGGATGTCTGCATGGCCAGGTAAGCTGTAACTTCACTTTTGGAGCTGATTTAGCTGGTCAAGTCCATTAAGGCCCTTTTCAACTGCCTAAGTTTCTCTGTATTATCTGTATGGATCACTTCAGGAAAAATAAATTATTCCCTCAGGCAGAACAATTATATTCTTTCCTTAATGACTCTGCATTGTATGGTACTCCTATTGTATATCCTATAGTACATCTTGACATGTTTATACTGACTAAATAATGAATAGCTGGATATATCAACTTTGAAAAGTATGTAACTGTTAGACGATTACACAATTTCAAAGGTTTGAGCTATGATTTATGTTGTGTATAATGATTTGATTTACTCTAATATTGATCTTTCGAATGTTCATTTTCTGTTATCTTAGTATTGGTTATCAATCTTGTTTGATCATTTCAGGGAGGTTGACATTGACAAACTATGCTCTCTACTTTGAGCCCGGTGTTGGTTTATATGACAATGCTGTAAAATATGATCTAGCAATCGACACAAAACAAGTTGTAAAGCCTGAATTAACTGGACCCTTGGGTGCTCGTCTTTTTGATAAAGCTGTTATGTACAAGTCAACAACCATGTATAGTCTCTACCTCATTTATACATGCAATCTCAAATAATATAATTATCTTGTGAGTCTTGACTCTAGTTTCGGTATAGGGCAGAGCCCGTCTATCTGGAATTTCCTGAATTCAAAGGTTGCTTGAGGAGAGACTATTGGCTAGATATATGTCTGGAGATTCTGCGTGCCCACAGGTTCAATAGGAAATATCATCTAAAAGGAAACCAGCAATCAGAAGTGCTTGCTCGGGCGATTCTTGGAATTTTTAGGTTTCATGCAGTTAGAGAGGCCTTCCGTGTCTCATCATCCAATTACAAGACTTTGTTATGCTTTAACTTGGCTGAAAGTCTTCCAGGTGGAGATATGATAATGGAAACTCTGGCGAGTCAAATGGCCCTCATAAACCCTAGTGCAGGCCAACAAGAGGCTTCTATTTCTCCAAATTCAAATAGGCGGCCTATATTCCCTGTTGCACTTCTTACACTTATTAGACTAAAAATTATTTCACCGAAAGAGGGAGAAGTAAATGTAGAAGCCACATATCCCGCTGGGAATCTTCATGTTGGTGAAGCAAATCCTCTAGAAGCTGTTGTGAAGCAGTTGGAACAGAACACTGGAAAGGCTGAAGCTGCTCAAGCAACTGTTGATCAAGTCAAAGTTGAAGGAATCGATACCAATGTAGCAGTGATGAAGGTTCCCTTATTACAATATTACATGCTTTGCCAGTTGCACTTTTTATTACTATCTTTTTCTTCATGAAGTTTACACATATAAGTGAAGCTTTCTCTCCTTTTTGGCAGATATATAATCTGTATGATGCTATAAGCTATTAATTGTGTATTTTAAATCAATGGTGCTTCCTTGATTGGCTAATTAATTGCTTTCATAAGTTAACTTGGTCTTCTAGACGATTAAAATCTGGTACTTTCTGTTTCTAGAAAATGCCAGCATTAGGTGTTTACGCTGATGTGAATTTCTGTGGTCATTAATGTGAATAATGTTATTGGGTAACATATTTCTTGTTCCTAGCTTTTCTCCTGATAAGATGCCCATTTGTCTGTAGGAGTTGCTTTTCCCAGTTATTCAGATATATAGCCGGATTGAGCGTTTGGCTTCCTGGAACAATCCCTTCAAGTCAATGACGTTCGTCGCAATATTTAGCTATTTGATAGTTGGGTAAGAACCGATATCATATCTTTCTTACACTGCTTCAATACTCATATTCTTTAAACACTTCGAGCTACAAGCTCTCAAAAATGTTTGATTTGCTAAAACTCCTATTACATCACAGGCTACAATTAAAACCTTATTAACTCGGCTTAACTTTTACCAACTGATCAGTTATCAGCATGTACGCTTGCACCTTGCATGGTCTTGTTTATACTCTTTTTTCAATGGTTTAAGGTCCAGGAGTATTCTTCCAATAATCTTGCACATTTTTTCTCAGTTCTTTTAAAATATATTTTTGCACCTAAATGCCGGCTTTAAGAAGACATTCACTCTTTTTGGAGTCCACACTTTCAAGCAAGATATGAGAAAAATGCTCTCCAAAATTCTAGAATTAACCACTCTGTTGACCACCTACGATGTTTATATTGGTAATCAGTCGATAGGAGATGGATGCTTGTTGTTCCCAACAATTCTTTTAGTCCAGAGCCCCCTGAGGGAACTTTTTCGGTTCTCCTGCTAAACTAAAGAAATCTTTTAATGTTAAACTGGATAATCTTCTCTCAACTTGACTCTAAAATATAGTTGAGGGTAGAGACATTTATGCAAAGACTTATTAGTGATTATTATTACTATGGTTGTTCCAGACAATGTGTGTGGTTTTAAATGGTGGTTGGCTTCAAATTGTGTAGCATCTGAAAAAGGGGCTTGGACCAATTTACGTTATCATCCATTTATGTAGCATTGTGATGAGGCAAGTTGTAACTAAGTATCTAAAGGCACGCTACAACTTTCAGGGGCTGGGCCAAGTATCTAGTACCATCTGTTTTCGTATTTTTGGCACTCATGATGCTCTGGCGCAAGTACGTTTGGAAAAGAAGAGAACTGGAGGCATTTAAAATTGTACCTCCCCCTAGCAAGAATCCAGTTGAGCAGCTGATAATGTTACAAGAAGCAGTAACTCAACTCGAGTCGCTCATCCAAAGTGTCAACATTGCTCTTCTCAAAATACGAGCACTCCTCTTTGCTGTTGCACCACAGGTATCACCCTTACTGATTGATGATTTGACCCTTGCATTTGTTTGTGATATATAGTTTTGGTGATTGGCAGGCGACGGATAAGCTGACTGTGTTGTTGTTTGCAATGGCTATGGGGCTTGTATTTGTGCCAGCGAGATATGTGATATTGATGTGTTTTCTCGAGTTTTTCACGAGATATATGCCGTTGCGAAGGACAGGTACCGAACGAGGGATGAGACGGTTGAAGGAGTGGTGGATCAGAATACCAGCTGCTCCTGTGCAGATTGTCAAGCCAGATGACAAAAAGAGGAAATAATCACAGCAATTTGCTATCATGTAAATATTTTTCTATACTAATCTTGCTCAATGACTTGAGTTTTAGAGACAGGCAGCTTTCACAAATATATTTTTAGATTTCATATTTAAATTGTACTCCTATCAATTGTGTAATGTGGTAAAAATGTTGGAAGAACTGTTTCCAAAAACACTAACAAACTGGGACCATAAAACTATATTTGTTCATCTCATCCTAGCATAATCCATGTTTTCGATTCGACTCAACCAATCCGGTATTTTTTCCATGTTTATATTCTATTTCATGAATGTGATATACTTTGTGGGAATTTCTAATAATATCTAGTCTTGTTCCTATTTTAGCCCATTTTCTATTTATGCGTATTAGCCCAATTAGAAAGGCACGACAAACTTTATAGTTGTGAATTGGGTATATAACCAATGGGCATCGCTTGATCAAAATTTGAAAGTTGTTTATTATATGTTTGTTTTAATTTCTGTTGTTTGTGATGTTACAATTGATACATTCATAAGACTTTATACTAACTTTACATTGGAAAGACATGTTAGACCTTTCTTTTATTACCGGGGGATCCCCTATTGTGACATAATGTACAACGGGATTTATTGTGCTCACACATAGATGTGAATACAAATTAATCCTAATAAACTTGTATAAAAATCAATGAATGGTGGTGATAATATCCATCATCCTCACTATTTGTGGTAAAAATATACCAATGTCATAATTACAAACACACTGAAATAGCAAATCGAGTTTCATTCGCGGACGGATTGAAATCAATCGCGAACAATCCAAAACGAAAACCGAGAGATTGAAATAGCTAATTGGGACCGTTAATCGCGAATGAACTAAAATGACAAAACCAAGACTCCAAAACACGGAAGGACTAAAATGACAAACGAGACTCTTGATTGCAAGGGAATGACAAACCAAGACGTAATGGAATACGGAGAAATTCTTTTCAATATTTTCTTTTTCTATTTTTCTCAATTCATGGTCTGCAATGATTAATAAATTTATTTTTAATAATTATTCAATTATAACAAATTCATTTTCAGTAACTTCAACTTAACAAGTCTTCTAGTAATTCGGTATTAGGAAAAGGCAAAAACAAGTTTACTCTTTCTTAACCATCTAACAATTTAGTATTATTCATCTTCGAAAAGATGAAAGAAAAGTAGTTTTAATGTGAATGAAGAAACAAGAGCTATGAAAAAATTGAGCCCCAATGCTACATAATTAGTACAAAGAATCAATCAACTCAGCTCTTTTTTAATCTTTTTACTGCGGCCGTTTTCCGATTCACCGCTCTTCCGCTTCTTCTTCGCCGGAGAATCTCCATCGGTCTTGGAGTGGGACTGCAGCAGGCGGTTGAAGGCGTCGGAGGTTCGCTCCAAATAGATGGAAACTGCAGACGAGGAGCCGTTCTCCACGGCGGCGAATCGGGAGACGAGCTTCGCCGCTCGAGACAGAGGGATAGGTTTTGTCGACAGCACACGCGCCGATATCTTCATCTCCGGCGGCGGAGGCGGCTAGGTTTTATTGATTTTAGTTTTTAGGGCTTTGATTTAGGGGCGGAATATACGGCGGCGAGAAAATAAGAAGAAAATTCTTTATATAGCTGGTACTCCTTCCGTTTCTTCATAGTTGAGGCAAAACTTTTCGGCACGGAGTTTAAGAAATGGATGTTGAATGTATTAAATAAATAGATAAAAAGTAATAGAGGGAAAAAGTAGAAAGAATAAAGTACAGAGAATAAAGTAGAGAGAATAAATTAGGAGAGAGAATAAATTAGGAGAGAGAATAAAGTTACTATATAGGTAAATGACTCAATTATGAGAAAACTTCCCAAAATGAAAAAATGACTCAACTATAGAGAAGTGGATGGAGTATCTACTTAGTAAGTTAATGATTTATTTAAAGTATTTAATCAAAAAATCTAAACATTGAATTTCAGATGATATAAAATTGTAAATAAATTAAAGTAAATAGGTTGAAAGAGTGCATGCAACATTATTTGTAAACCTAATCCGTTTAAATAACACTCCGCAAATAGTATTAATATATTACTATTAAAATTTTACGTCTCAAAAAGAGGGAGTAATTTTAATTTATGAACAGCGGGTCTACAAACTTGCAAGGTAAATTACATCCATAATAAATTCATATTAGTAATTACAAGAAAATCCATATGAAAATTAAATTCATATTAGTAATTACAAGAAAATCCATATGAAAAATAAATCATATAGAGTACTATAAATTTAGTAATTGCAATTACATTCGTGCAAGATTATTTTAAAAATAATATCAATACATTATTGAAGAAAATCCAAGCATATCGATGCCTAATCTTTTCAAACTTAGAATTTAATTTTTATTTGGAATTGAGAATTATGAATATAAATATGAACATTGTTATACTGAGTAATAAAGATGGGTGCAACAAGTAATAAAGATGGGTGCAACAAGATTAGTAGTTCTCGAACACTTCCCGATCGATTGTCTTCCGATATAGAATCGGAAAACTACATTCGAAGGCGCACCCCACGACGACCAAAGGGCCGAATAAGTTGGCGATGTACCACAACAAGCTTCTGAAAGAAGCTATCTCCAAACTCATACTAGAGAAGCGCAGTGCATGCATAGTTTACAGAGACTATTATAAATATATTCTCCAATTAAGGAATGCGAATATTTTGATTTACAGAAAATGTGTGGAGCAGCTAATGTCAGCGTGTGCGAAAGTGTTGATCGACACTTCAGTTGGGACGACATCCACATGACTCAACAAAGCTACAAGTGGATGCCTCAACAAAGCTACAAGCTTATTTGATCATGTGGTTGGTACCTCTTCAATCAACTTTTTGCTTCTGATCGATTAAATTTTTTAAAAAAAATTCTCCATTTTTATTATTTATTTCATTCGACTCTAACTTTGCACAAAAAAAGAATGGGTTAAGGAGAGAGTAGCGTCGCTTTTCAACAAGCAATATGATAAAAATAATTTTATTTTTCACTTTTAATTATAATAAAATACTTCACATATTTATAATACGATTTGAAATATAAAAGGATAGAGAACTACAAGTAAGTCAAATTAAAACAAACTAAATCAAATAAAATCCTAACGATCGATAAGAAACAAATAAAAAGAATAATAGAGATCGATAAGAAACAAATAAAAAGAATAATAGAGAAACTAAACTAGTACTTATATTCTAGATTAATGGAGAAAATTAGACAAGGAAGGTTATGATCACATATTCGAAACAAATAAAAAGAATATTTATTTTTTTTATTTTCTTATTTATTTATCTATGAAATGTGCGTAAATAAAATTCAAAAAATCACGATGAAAATTGCAATTTTATTGAGATTACAAGTTACAACAATTACAAATCACAAAAAACTTGAAGTCTTGAAGTCTTAAACAAAAAATTTAAATACAACGAGACTGCTAGTCTACAACGAAACTAATTACAAATTACAAAAAAGATTTGAAGTTCTGAACAATAAATTTATAAGTATATATGTTTCTACATAACTAAATTGAGGACACCTTTAGCAATTCAACCTTAAATGTTGAGTTTAGTCTAACAATCAATAATTATAGTAGAATTGTCAAAAGTTTCCCGGATTTAGCCTTATAGAAAAATCTACTTCACTGACTAGAGTATATGCAAATACAATTATTTAATTGTATTTGCATATTTTTAAAGTAGAAACAAATAGAAAAAAAAAGAAATTAAGGAAAAAATACTTGAGCTCAACTTAAATTTAAAATTTAAGTTGAGGTGCCTACGTATCCCCAATGCTCATTTGCATTAGGGAATCAAAGCCCACGTAGTTCTCTTACCTTACTTACCTATTTGGCTTGGCCGGCGGTTGACGGTTGGCCTACGATTCATCCCCGGTGAAATATTCTTTTGATTCCTCCTGACGATCATCCCAATCATTTTCTTATTCTCTGACGTCAGCTTTGGCCCAATCATCAAGTAACACCACGACTTCCATATTTTTTGCGGAGAGCTTACTTCTTGATTCATTCAACACACGTGATCCAACACTGAAAGCGGACTTGACGACAACAGTGGAAGCCGGAACCGAAAAAATCTCCTTGGCCATTGACGCAAGTATGGGAAAATCTTTCTCGTGTGTTCCCACCAATCGAGGGCCTCGATTTGGGCGGGAGGAGTAGGACCTTCATCACCAAAGGAAAAGAGTGAATCGAAATATAAATCTAACTCACTTACCATACCTGAGGTCGACCTCCCGCCGGTGTTGTAGTTGTATAGGTCGGCTAATTGGGATTGCGCGTCGGGGTCATCATAATCAGTTTGAAATGCGAAGCAAAAATTATGTTGTTGAGGAGGGGTAGGTCTTCTGACTTGGTGGGTACTGTTATACTTGGTTTCATATTCGGTGTAGAGAGCACGCAAATTAAACTCGAAGGTTTGTTGGATAATTGACATGTCCGGGAGGTTTATTTGAAATGTTTCGGTTAGGTTTACTCCTCATTAGTCATTGGTATCCGCTTGCAATGTTTGAAATGGACTAAGATCAATAGAACTCAAATTGTTATAATAAAAATCTAAAAACCTGGAGGTACCGGCTAATTTTCATTTTGGATCCAAGACCTTTGCAATCAAAAACACCATTGGAATCTCACTGAAATATTTAAGCCATTTGTCAATCATATAATATAAAACACACATCAATTCAGGAGAAGAGTAAGCATTTTTCATCGCAGTTTTAAAACCAAGTGATATATTCATGCAATGCTTTAAAACACGAACAACATTGCAATAATAAGCACCCGATAATTCAACAGTCGCATTTTTGAAATATTTGAACAATTTAAATAAACTCACGCTATGATCCCAACAACTATGCGACAGATATAAATCAGAAATGAGATAGGTTCTAAAAAATCACACAAATAATCTTTATGCCCCAAAGTAGAATTCAGACAATCATATGTCGAATTCCATCTATGAGACACATCCATGGCAAAATTCGTATATCTTACCTTCTTTTGATGGCAATACTTCTTCCAAGCTTTGCCAATAGGCGGCTTTTAATGGATTAATCTAACTGCAGTTCTAATAGGACTAACATGCTTTTGTCATAATTCAAGCGCATCTTGTACACATAAATTCAAAATATGACATATGCATCTTTGATGAAAATACTTACCACCATTAACCAGAGCACAAGCCGCAATCAAGTCATTAATACTTACAGTGTTAGCAGTTGCATTATCAAAACCAACAGAAAATATCTTACTGCATAATTGATATTCATTCAAAACTTGAATAATTAAAGAAGCAATTTCGAGTGCAGTGTGTGGTGTCTCAAATTCTGTAAAACCAATCAAACGCTTGTTCAAAGTCCAACTATTGTCCACAAAGTGAACCGCAATGCCCATGTATGAATGTCTATTAAAAGAATCAATCCATACATCTGAGAAAATGTTCACTTTGTGTTCCAAGTTGAGTAAATAACGTGATAATTCAACTTTTTTCTCCAAACATTGTCGAACGGTAGATCGTTGAACGGTCATTCGACCTACTCTTTTGACAGCTACGTTCAAACCACTTTGCATAGTAACCTCAAATTTTTTGTCATCATAAATATTAAAAGGAAAATGCTTCATTGCAGCCCATCTAGTCATAACGTCAGCAAAATGTTTAGGATCATATTTAAAAAGGGGAGTACCTAACGAACCTAAGCCACCGTGTTGGAAGTTTAGTTGGGTTTGGGTAGCGGCAGTGCCACATTCTACCGGATGTTTTGTCACCAAATGACGACGGAGGGTGCCATATCCCCCACCGCTCGCAAATTTGTAGACTTTATCACAATAGTTACAATATGCATGAAACGCCGATGTCTCTTCTTGAGAGAGCGGATCATTAGGACTTGAAATTACCACTGGGACCTTCTTGTAGTGTTTAACAAAAATATTAGATTTCAATGTATTTTTAGTGGGTGGATGGGGAGGCATGTCCTCATTTCCGTCGGTGCTAGACGGGATACGAGAACGAGATCTATCATCATTGTTGTCCGAGTCCGACGATATAGCCACGTCGTACTCGTCATCTTGTTGCACGGAACTACCACCGCCCCCCACCTTGATGCATTTGAGCGAGTAGTATGACGGTTATATGATCTTCTTCTATCTATAAATATTATAAAAGTTGAAGTTTTAATTAGGAACACAAAAAAAAAGTAAAAAACTCAATCTTAAGAAATTATGAATTGTAAAAATAATTTTATTTTTTAGAACTTACTTGCATGCGTTTAGCCGCCACTCGGGAAACCTCTTCCATAACTTCTCGACGACTAGGTCGCTTTGATTTTTGGGGACGACTACTTTGATCTTGAGAAATTCTTTTGCCCCGATCCACCACGTCCCGATCCACCACGAGAAGAAGACATAATGCAAAATGAAAGTAGTATGGATTATGAAGTATTGAATAAATGGTAAATTACGAATATAACAACAAATATAGTAGTAAACAACTTGAGCAATTAGAGAGAATGAGGATAGAGAATAGAGAAATTGAGAAGGAAATCATTGTTAACACAAGAATGGGGCGAGTAAAAATGATGGGGAAGTAGGGTATTTATAGGAGTAAAATTGGAAGAAATAAAAAAAATTTCAAATTTCAAATTTCGGCCGGTTTACCGCATGAACCGGCGGTCCAGTCCACGGTTTCTTACGGAAACCGCCGGTTTCTGGCCGAAAACCTGCGGTTTCTGAACGGTTTTCAGGCCACCTATACGCTGCCACCTGAAAACCTGAACCGTCGGAAACCGGTGGTTTCTGCCGTAAACCGCCGGTTTTTCTGCACACCTAGCCTGAAAACCTACGCCTTAGCCGGAATCCTACCGTTGGAACCGCCGGTTACGGTTCATGATTTTTTTGAACCTAAACCGGCCCGCTTGAACCGCCGTCGCCGGTTCCGGTTCCGGTTTGTAAACCGGCGGTTCCAAACTGCCGGTTAACCGGCGGTCCGGTTCGGTTTGTACATGCCTAGCCATCACCGGTTTTCCCTCAAAAGAAATCGAAAAACTCCAATAGAAAGAGCCCATCATCCCAAAGCTTTGTACCACTCCACAGCAAAAACCCTCATGTCGTTTACAGAGACATCCAAAAGCTTGCAAAAGAGAACAAGCTTGAGAGCAAGCCCTCAGCGTGTTGGACTACATGGACCGCCGCGGCATCCCCACCAACGCCACGACGTTCTCCGCCCTCATCGCCGCGTGCCTGAGGCCGAAGTCGATAGAGGCAGCAAGACGAGTGCATATGCACATCAGGATAAACGGCCTTGAAGGGAATGAATTCTTGCAGACAAGGCAGGTTCACATGTATGCAGGTTGTGGCTCGATTGAGGATGCGAAGAAGGTGTTTGGCGCGATGCACGTTTCCAGCGTTTATCCCTGGAACGCGCTGCTTAGGGGGGCCGTGGTTTTGGGGAGGCGTAACCATCGCGAAGTGTTGGGTTCATTCAATGAAATGCGCGCTGCTGGCGTGGAGATGAATGTGTATAGCTTCTCTTGCTTGGTCAAGAGCTTGGGAGGAAATCGGGCGCTTCGCCAAGGGTTGAAGACGCATGGATTGTTGATCAAGAATGGTTTTTTGGGGGATGTTATAGTTAGGACTAGCTTGATTGATACGTACTTCAAGTGTGGCAAGGTTAAGCTCGCGTGTAACGTGTTTGAGGAGGTCGAGGAGAGGGATGTCGTGATGTGGGGAGCAATGATAGCCGGTTTCGCTCATAATAAGTTGCAAAGAGAGACATTAGTGTACACCAGGTGGATGGTTAAAAAGGGATTGCAGTGAATTCTGTTATAGTCACTAGCATTCTTTCGGTGATAGGAGAAGTGTCTGCTCGAAAAATAGGACGCGAGGTTCACGCGTACGTGGTTAAGACCAAGGATTACTCGAACCTCCCATTTATTCAGTCCGGACTGATTGATATGTATTGCAAGTGTGGGGATATGGTTTCGGGAAGAAAGGTGTTTTATGGAACAGCGGAGAGAAGCATCGTTTCATGGACTGCTCTTCTATCAGGTTATGTTGCGAATGGGAGGCTCGAGCAGGCGCTGAGATCCGTTATCTGGATGCAACAAGAAGGGTTCAAACCTGATCTTGTCACAATCGCTACTGCTCTTCCGGTTTGTGGAAAACTGAGGGCGTTGAAGCAAGGGAAGAAAATCCACTCTTACGCGATCAAGAATGGATTCGGGCGAGGAGTTTCAGTAGCGACGTCTCTGATGATGATGTACTCCAAGTGTGGCGTTTTAGACTATTGTGTAAGGGTGTTTGATAACATGGAGAGGAAGAATGTGATTGCGTGGACTGCCATGATCGAAAGCTACATAGAATGCCAACGCCTGCACGAGGCAGTAGATATCTTCCGAGCACAGGCCAGACTCAGTCACGATAGCAAGAGTGATGAGTGTCTGTAGCCAGCTCAAGGCTCAAAAACACGGAAAGGAGGTCCACGGGCACGCTCTGAAGAAGGACTTCACCTCTGTCCCTCGTGTTTCTGCTGAAATTATTCGTATGTACGGGAGCTGGGGAGCCATTGACAAGGCTAAGCCGGCTTTTGAGGCCATTCGTGTTAAAGGCTCGATAACTTGGACTGCCATCATTGAGGCTTATGGATGCAGTGGTCACTATGATGAAGCTATACATGTTTTTGACAAGATGATATCGGATGGTTTTTCGCCCAATGAGTTCACGTTCAAAGCTGTCCTACATGCTGGCGAGCAGGGTGGTTTTGCTGATGATGCAACGGGGGTCTTTACTTTGATGACTCGGAGATACAACATCGCAGCATCTGAAGAGCACTACAGTGGCATAGTTGGCCTTCTGAGCCGTGTGGGTCGAACGGAGGAGGCTGAGAAGTTCGAAAAACTGAGTTCAGTCCTTGCTTTGGCTAAAAATTAACGACGTCCTTGGTTCGTTTAACGCGAATTTTAAACGTTCAACAGCCTTGCTTTCGTGTATATTTTCATGCCAAAAATTGTTTCCTTTGCCTATTGATAGGACCATGTAAAAACGTTATTAGGACCTTAGCATCTTTATCATAAATCAAATTGTGAGTTTTATTCTCTCTTTATTTTATAATTCACTGAGAAAATTATCCTAACTTATAAAATGATCATTCATGGTCGTTTGAGGAGGCAGATTCACCGTCGTTCACAATCCAAGTCAATCCCTAATAATATTGGAAACGAGGGTAATGAAGAAAATTGGAAAAAAGAGCTTTCAAAGCATGTTAAACTTTACCAGTACATAGCAAGTTAAAACATGTTAATGTGGTTCTAAGTCCTAACACCTACATTCAATTTTAAAAGCTTGCACATGTGATGTTACACCAATATAAAGCTTCCTTTCATATATCTCGACATGACAAAAATAACTAATTTCAGGACACAGACAGGATCTCAAGCGCGACACATGCATCCCGTGCCAAAACCGATGAGCACCCTGTAACATCCCGAAAATAACCCTAGACGAAAAGTGATTTTCTAGTACCAAAAAAAAATTAAAAATCGACTTAGGATTTTTGAGAATTCATTTGAAATTAATAATAAAATAAATTAGTATTATTCAATAATAATATTAATTGATTAAGATTTGAGGATAACAAAGTGCTAAAATGTTTGAGAATTATGAAAATAATTTTAGTAATTAAAGTTATCATTTTTAGTGTAACATCCCAAAATCGGCTTTGAATTAATATTCCGATATGAAATGAATCAAATTAGGTGTATTTTACAATATTGGTGAAACAAACATATATATCGTGTAATATTAAAACAACAAACTAAAGAGCCTTCTACTTCCTCATTTGAGGGGACTCTCCCAACATAAGAAAACTTTCAAATAATTTGTAGGCCACGTTTTAAAGAGAATTCAATACAAGATCATGTCTTTGGGAGCAAAATCAAGTAGGGGTGTTACACACCCAAAAGAGGAACTAGAGAAGTTCTCGGGCTGAAACTGAAACCGATCCAACGGCTGCAGCTGAGATAGATGAGGACGAAATTATACATATCAAGAGCACAACAAACGAGTTTATAAAACCCTTTCAAATCCTCTTCTTGTCAACACAAATGCAAATATAGCAAGTACTAAAATGTTAAAAACTAAAACACAATTACTGTGAGGGGGCCAACTGCTTCAACTTTGCTTGTAAAATAGCTCCTGCTTCGTCTGCTATACTTCTCTTTTTGGCGGTCACCTGCATTTTTCATTTCAGTTATATGACCAGTTATCGATTGCATTGGAAAGTGTTCAAAAGTAACAGTATATGGTATAGGCTCCTATTGCTCACCTGTAGTCTGAAATCTAATAACATGTCTACCGTCTAACACTATGTTTTGCAACGCTAACTTTGTTTTGATATTTGTTTAAGAGCATTACATCTCAATGTAATGTACAACATTCATGAATAAAATCAGTACACTGGGAGTGCTAACAAGAGGAGAATTGTTAGCACGAGCATAAGAGACAATGTTCTTCGAAATTCAAAAGTAGCACATTCCCCATGAGTTTTCAGTCACAAATATTTTACACTAGATAATGATTCATAGAATGAAAGTCTTGATAATTTTGGCCCATCTTCAGCATGTTGGGACTATAATAGATTTCCGTGTCACTAACAGGTGCCTCATTGTTGTAGGTCTCTGATATTCATTGATAACCAAATGGGCTGATTTTCAAGAAAATTAGTTATAGGCCTGCTTCTACTTTACCAACTAATCTTTAGGTTTCAAGACGAGCGAATGTCCTTAAGGTGAGATTCCATGTGTAAAATGTACATTGCACTAGTTTTTTTATCTCCTAAATTTCTTATGGATGAAGTACAATAATTGGATGTCAAGCTACTCAAAATGCAGAAGCAAGAGAAGTTGCTAATTCAAAACATTAGGAAAAACTCTCATCTCCGGGTAGAGTAGAGAAAAAAGGACACAGTATTAAGAGTGTGTTCCAGCTTCCAACCACAAACCTTGAGTAAGTTTTCAATTCCAAGACCGAGGACATAAATAAATAAGAAAGCCGTGTAACAGATATTAACATCTAAAAAATGAGGTGAGTTCCAGAACATGTACCTCGAGAAGTTGGTCATAATTCGACTTCAGCAGAGCAATTTTGCGCTCGCAATAATCTTTGCCTTCTACCATAGTTTTCTGCATAGATTGAAACATCAGCATACTTAGGACTTCAATCAACAAAATATAAAAATTAAAGACAAACCAGCCACTAAAATTACTACTAGTCAGGGATTTGTCTTAAGAAATATGCAAGGACAGATGATATCAAAGAGTACAAATTGGTAAGCAAATCGACGGAGCAGTGGGCAGAACTAGAGACTACTACCTCTTGAATCAAACATAAGGATCTAGACCAACTTCACAGAGTCTTAGCTATAAAGATCGTCATCTTATAATTTTTTGAAAGTGATAACATTTAGTAAGTGTGTTAACCCATGTGAATTTCAGAAGTACTTTAAGCCTTTCAAAAGTAGAAAATGAAACTCATGTAGTATATGTCCATCAAAACCCATGTATCACCGAGAACAATACAGCACACTGCAAAGCCTGGTGCAGTAGATTCATGCTTTCACCATTGTAAACATATTAACATGGCTAAACATGATGCATCCGTGGATGGGAAAAAAGGTGCTATTAAAATAGATTATGAATATAAACCAAAAGAAACGGCATCTCTGACTTATAAGTAAACGACCACATATCATCAAGAGTTTACACAATAATCTCAACAAGTTGCTATTTGCCACCCCTTTCTACCCTCACTATAAGATGTGTATACTCAAAACTGAGCCAGTGTCACCCAAAAGGACGCATTGCCTTTATGCTGTTAAACCCCCATAAAGTTCGTTGACCATTCCCAAAGGCTAACAACTTACATTTCACACATGTATCATACATATAGAACTAGACTACTAAGTTCCAATCTCCAGCTATAAACACACAAAAGCCCTTTCCTCACAAGCCTTCTCTATACAAAACATTCACATATACACATACTCGTGTCTGCATCATGTAGCATACCCATCAGAGACAAATCACAACTTCAACTGCTCGGATCATAAAAAAAAGTCTCATAAATTCACCAAACCAACATAAGTTTAAGAGATCCGCCACTACAAAAACCTCGCTGTACTAACTGATTAAACAACTCCAAAACAAAAGTTAGGGCTCCAAACACAATCCTAATCTCAGAAAACATAAACAACGGTACATCAATTGAGCTGAACAGTGAACAACAGACAGCGGCGCTAACCTCAATGAAGTAACCGGTGCCTACGTCCACCAAAACCTTCTCCGCGTCATCCAGCTTCCCCGGCACGTATAGCGACGCCGTCAACGGCACCAGCATCTTCTTCCCTGCCACAGAAACAGTAAAGTAAAACATCAGACGATAAAGCTCCACATATACTAGGAACAGTAGATCAACCGACCTTTGGGGCGGACGGAGAGATCGTGGAGGGCGGCGGAGGCGATCTCGAGGCGGGAATTGGCGGAGCGGAGGTTGTTGAGGCTGTCCTGGAGTAGATTGACCTCCATGTCGACCTGCTCCTTCAAACCCCTCAGGTGCTCCACGCTCATCTTCTCCAGCTCCATGCGCGGTGTCGCCGCCATTTTTTCTCGCCGCTGCGAATTGAATTGAATTTCTTCTCCTCCGTCAATTCCACACACTTAAATATAAGGAGTAGTGATATTTTCAATTACTTCTGTTAAATATAATTATAAGAAATTGAGAAAGAAGTTGCCCCTATAGCTCAGTGGTAGAGCGTCAGTCTTGTAAACTGAAGGTCTGTAGTTCGATCCTGCATGGGGGCATTATTTTTTCTTTTTATTTTAAATTTTTTTTATATTCTATTTTTAAGTAAATTTCATTTCTATTACTCAGCATATACTCTTTTTTGCATAATGTAAATTAGTCTTTTTCATATTAATTACTATTATTTTCCTTTTTAAAGCTATATGCTTTTGTTTTTCATGACTAAAGTTCATTTATAATCTTCGAATTAAAAAACTTATTTTGAGAAATTTATTTTTAGCACTCCATATATAAATTTTTATTTTCCTAATTTACTAAACAGGTCCTTTTTTTCTCGTAAGTTTTAATCTTTTATTTTCTTTATCCATGATTAAAGCTTATTTTTAGTACTCAATATATGGAGTATATTTTTTGTCCTTAGGTAAATTTTGGTATTTTTTGTTTTCCTTTTTCAGGGGAGTGTTATATTGCTAACTCAATACTTAATTGCTAATTATAATTAAATAATAGTCCTTAGATATTCTAATCAACGGCCTAGATCATCAGCCCCGAAATGTCAATACGATCAACAAAAAACGTCAATAAGGGTATTAAGGTCAATTTACAACAAATTAGTTGTAACTAACTTTTGAAAAATATCACACAACTTTAAAACGCATATAACTTTATCGATTTAAATTATTTTTTCGCACAACATATATCAAATTAAAGATAATTTCATAATGATTCTAACGAGATCTCACTTACGTATGTTCCGATGTCAAAATTTGAAAAAAAAAATCAAAAATTTTCAATTTTTACATCAACAAATGTCAACATAGTATATAAAATGTCAATATAATACATGTAGAATGTCATTCTTAAAGCAATGTGTTGACATAAGCAATGTGTTGACATTCTCAAAGCACTGTGTTGATATTTCAAAGCACTATATTGACATTTTTATCAAAAACTCTAATTTGGTAGTTTTCTTTATCTTTTTCAATTTAATTAATAAAAATAAAAATTACACGTGACAAATTTTAGACCACTAGATTTCTAAAATCCTATGGTCTTAAATTAGTTGTAGTTAGCAATTAGAGAGTGATTTAGCAATTGATCACTTCCTCCTTTTTAATATAATCTTTTAGTTATTTTTAAACATTTAATTTCTCTTTATCTGAAAAAACCATGTTAGTGGAATGATTATGTGTCCAAATATTTTATTCAATTATATGTTTTTTTGACATTATTTTAAAAAAATTACTACAGTACTAGTACATTTTAACTATTATATATATCAAATAGTTTTAAAAAATTTTTATTATACATTCAATACTCTGTACTACACTTTCCTCAGTGAATTATACTCCAATAGATTTTAAAATAGGCAATGACCCAATTTAACTAATATCTTGTCGCACACTCAATACACAAGAAAATAAAACAAGACTAAATTTTGATAGATAAATCAAAATAAAAAAAATTAATTTTATGGATGAATGGATATTAATCAATGTGAATTATTGTAATTGACAAATGATAAATGACAAATGCAAACATTAAAAGTTAACAGAAGCTTCAGAAGTGAGAATTAATCAATCATGATTGGACGAATGACCCACCAATTTCAACACTTTTCTACACTACATGTATCATATAATCAAAACAATTACTAAGAATAATTTAATAACAAAGTTACTTACTTACTGATTTAATTATTTTGTATAATCAATATATAGAGAGAGAGAAGTCCATGAATAAAAAAAACGAGCCACGATCGATTCATATTTGTTTATACATTTATACAGATTGAACATCATAATCTTCAAATTGAGAACAACAATATTTTACATGGTTTATTCAAATTGTTAGTATTTTAATTGTGAAGCAAATAATTAATTAGCACGCATTGGATGTATAATTACATCTACAATATGTTTCACCATTGTACAATTTATCCCCTCTACATTGAATACTCTTAAGCCTTCGTTCACTAATAAAATAGTAGCAGATTGGTTGGCATGATTGGGCTGATCCCAATGAACAATCATTTGTAATATCAAGTGTGCAATGCTCTCCAAAATCACCTGCAATTTTGTTTTTATTATCTCATAAATATTCAAAATTTATTCCACATGTTGCGTAATTAATCACAAATATTAGGATTGTTATGACTAGATCACAAGTGTAGTTATAAACATAAACATGTATTAAAAGGGAGTACCTTCTAAGAAACAAAAGTGCTCAAACGGCAAAGGAAAGATGAGCAACCAGATTCAATAAAAATCATAACATTGTTCTCTAAAAATTAAAATCATGTAACTAAATTCGGTAGAACAACGAAATCAGATGGAGATTAATGTTGTCACGCTAATAGCAACCATAACATTTCAATTGAAGTCGCCCCACTTGGTGGCTTTTCTCTAGATGACACTTCAGACTGCAAGGCATGTGGGTCTGTAATTGCATCATCCAACCATAGTCACCATGTGGGGCGGTACTCAATTGAAATGCCATGGTTTTTATTAGCGTGACGACATTAATCTTCATCTCAATTCGTTGTTATACTGGATTGGCTGCACGGTTTTTAGAGCAATATTATTATAACTTTTTATATAAAAAAACACACCAACAATGACAAAACAAAGATGATATGTAAGCGCCACACCCAACAAAAATGTTCATACTAAAACTATTTATCTCTAAGTTCTTAAGACAACACCAAACAACACAATAAACCCAACAACAATAAAAAAAAATGTAACAACATCATCAACTGCAAAACACATACGATGAAACCTTTTGATTTAATTGAAGTAGTTGTGATATACTATTATCTTACTTAATTTAAAATTTCTGTTATTAAATTGACACAGTAATTATTTTCGTGTACAAGATTAAATCGAAGATGGATATACCTGGCAAGAGAGAAAGAAGGATGATTCCAACCATAATATAATTAAAAAACTTCATTTTATCAGTTTATTTTTATTCTTATTTTTTTTGAACTAGTGGTGTATAATGTTATAGATGTAGTTACTGGCGAATTAATGGCTTGTGACATTAAATTTCAGCAATTTCCCAATCTATGTCTATATATGTAAAATATATACAAAATATTCACTAATTTTGATAATATTTTATAGTACATTTGATGTTTTATTTAGTATATGACTCTACAGCTTTTAATTTGTTTGATTGTGCGATATATAAAATTAAATTCACATTTATTTGGAAAATAAGAAATACTCCATGTAACAAGACGAAATTAGTTTTCCGTATTTTTAGAATACTAGTGTTACCACCCGTGCTATGCACGGGCCAAATGATTTTCAAAAAATAAGAAAATATATTTACAACCAATTAAATCAAAATAAAAAATATATAGAAAAATGTAAAAATTATTGCAAATCAATAATAGAAACTATTTAAATTTTGTATTCATAAGATTATAAAGAATTTAAAAACATACTTCTACTTCTACATCTATCAATCTATCAATCCACTGTAACGAAAGGACATGAGGGAAATAAATAGAAATAGAATAGAATATACAAACAAAAGATAGAGAAATACTAAATACCAAAGTAAATAAATAAAATTATTTGAAAAAATAAATAGTTCATTATAAATTCGATCAACAAAACATAGAATTAAAAAATCTTCTCAGCTAAATCGTTCAAACATCTCTCTGACACCAGTAATTCATACATTTGAAAGACTTCTTTGTAAACAACATTAAGAGTAGAATTACTTCTACTATCATTCTCATCCCGCAAACTAAAATCTTCAAACCTTCACGACTTGTGATTCTAGATATAACAACATAAAATTGTCCATGACTGAAGATTGGGTTTTTAAAAAATAATCCAACATAGGACAAAGATTGACCTTGACTTTTGTTAATGGTCATTGCATATGACACAACCAATGGAAATTGGCGTCATTGGAATCTGAATTGTAGCCTTGGATCAGACGGTATCAATGACATTCGCGGAATCAAAACCCTATGACCAATATTATGCCCCCCAAGACACGGCCTCCAAAACATAATCACCTAACCGGGTAATTATCGATCTGGTGCCATTACACAAACCATTAGAATGATCTACGTTTCTTAACAACATCACATGAGTTTCAACTTTTAACATCAATTCATGATTAGGTGTACCTGAATAGTTCAAATTATTAAAAAATTCAACTTAATGTATCTCAGCAGAACCATTCGTGGAATCTGAATTTAAAATGCTATCAGAGCTCAAATATACTTGACCATGAGACTGATCCATTGAAATCATGAACTGGTTAACCTCATCGACAACATCAAGCGTGGGAGCAAGTATAGCATGATCATGTAAACAATTGCTCAACTCTTCAAGATCCATATAAGAAGGATATATGTTCCCAGCAATGGTTTTAAGAGGATCTCCAGCATTAGACAGTACAATGTAAGAGGGAAGATCAATCACGACTTCACCATCTTCAGACCACCAACAACTCCATCACCTATTGAAGCAACCCAAGAAGAAAATTTCATCAACTTAGAAGCTTCAACAGAAGATTCGACACTCAACAGTCTCATGTTTCTGATCAACCTCAATACTGTACAATTACTCCAAAGATATAAACAGTTAATGGTGGCATTCACAACATTCTGTCGACTCCCTTTAGGAACAACATGTCAAATTCGTCTAAAGTCACCACCAAAACTATAGTTTTTCCACCAAACGGTTTGTCTATATTGGACTCATTACACACACAAAGAATATCTCTAAAAGTCCTATCCACAGTTTCTATGCAATGTTTATGAATCATCGGAGCTTCATCCCATATGATATGTTTCGACCATATGATAAGCTCGGCAAGATCCGTACTTTGTTTTATATTGCACATAGAATCTTCATTAACATTGATAGGAATCTTAAAGTGTGAGTGAACGGTTCTACCTCCAGGTAAAAATAAAGAAGCTATGCCACTGGACGCCACATTTAACACAATATCTCCCTTCGAACGAATCTCTGCTGACAAAGACCTCCATATGAATGTTTTACCAGTACCTCCATAACCATGAACAAAAAACATTATTCCTTCAGTTGAATTCACAGACGACGTTATCGTATCATGAACATGAAGTTTCTCATCCGTGAACTTCGAAAGAAATTCCAAGTGTTCTCTTCTTAAAGCTTCACGATCATAACACAACTCATCGCTGATCAATGTATTATGAGATGTTTTAAAATACTGCGATTCTAGATACGACATACCATGGTAATCACACAAACTTTTACCAACATTCATTAACAATTTCTCAATATCCGCCAACACAAAATTCTGCATTTCATCATCACTCAGCACCAAACTTGGAGAAATAAAAATATGTATGTAATTAGGCCGACATAAAAAATACTCCCTCCGTCCCCAAAGAAAATGCACTTTGGGTTTGACATGAGTTTTAATGCAAAATTGATAAAGCAGGAGAGAGGTAGAGAGAAAAAATAAATAAAGTATTGTTAGTGGAGAATGAGTCCCACCTCATTAGAGAGAAAAGAGTTTCCAAAATTAGAAAATGCATATTCTCGTAGAACGGACTAAAAAGGAAATAGTGCATATTCTTGTGATACGGATGGAGTATTTAATAAATACAACAAAATGATTTCAATTAAAAATTACCTGGATGATTCCTCGATTTTCTTTGGTTATAAACAATATCATTGGATAAATGTTTCCAACACTTTTGCAAACAACATCCGGTCGAGAAACAGATTCTGATGACAACAAACTTACAAACAACAATCTTAGTGAATGGGCAGATGACTAAAAAGAAGCCTCAACAATTCCATCAATATACTCCTTATCATCATCTAACAATCTCAAAGTGAAGCATGCATCTCGAAATGTATCATACTGAACACAATTAACAAATCTAAAATCTTCAAAGCATGTAGCTCTTTTAACGACACTCAACAAACATCTCAAGTAATACATATCACCAGAACCAGGGGCAACATAAAATAACCTCCCAATCGAATAACGTTGCTTTCTAGGTTGACAATGATCCTTTTTCCACACAAACTTGCTCCCTTAATTGTTAAATTAGCTTCATTGTTAATGTAAATTTAATTGAAACATAGTTCTCTAACCGAAGACACTTCTCCATGGATGATAAAAACGACATAATGATGTTTCTGGTAAAAAATTATTTTGTTCCCATCTTAATTTAAACTCGATGAATCCAAATTACTATCATTCACCGAACTATGTCAGTCAATAAAACTCACTTATCATTCACATTACATGAAGTATTTTGATCAATAACACTATCACTATAAGTATGGACTCTCAACGGATCTACCAACATCAAGTACACAAAAAAAAGTTATTATTAATAGATACAAAGTAAATTTTACATAATTAAATTTCAAATAAAAAGAAATATTTTAAATTTGTTCGAATATTAAAAAAAAGAACTATAATATAAAATCCAAGCTACATTACCAAAAAATTATAATTCTAACATTTTTCATATATAATATCCCCTCGGTCCCAAGTTACTTGAATCATTTATTTTTTGCACTCATTTTGAAAAAATAATAAGAAATAGTTAAAGTGGAGAGAGTAAAGTAAGAGAGGAAATAATGTAGAGGAGAGTTTTATCGTTTGCATTCTCTCTCACTTTACTATTTCTCCATTTTAATCTCTCCACTTTAACTATTTATTACTATAATTTTTTCAAAATGAATGCAAAAAAGAAGTGACTCAACTCTCAGATAACGTGCGACAGTAATATATTGGGCTTTCGAAAAACTGGAAACCTAGACCAAAATTTAAGAAATCTTAAAACAACCCAGTTACATTATTATAAAATAGCCCAAATCATATTATAGAAAAGGCCTAAAAAAAGAAACATGACAAGCACAATATTTCAAACAATATAAAATGGCCCAATTACATATTTGTATCAAATTTGAGAAGCCCAATATTTGAATGCCTCTCAAGTTGCACAATAAAATTATGAGTATTTTGTTCAGTTAAAATATGAGTATTTTGATCTAGTTGGTTGAGGAGGAGAAGTGAGGGTATTCGCTGGGACATATGCATTATAAGCGGCACGATGTTGTTCGTAGTATTATTGTTCTTCGTGCTCCGCTTCCGTAATAAGATGGGTGAAATCTATTTGAGGTTTTGAGTGAGAGATGAATGTGTAGATAAGTTGTATGAAAAATATGAATGAGAGAGGAATGAGAGATGATTTGATGTGGAAAATGGATGATGAATACGTGTATTTATAAATGATTTTGAGGAAAACATAAAAAAATAAAAAAAATACAGAAAGCAAAAAAACAGCCACTTTTTTGGGATTGGGAAAATATTTTTTTATTTTTAATCGATTTTTATAATTAAAACCCGAATTTTTGAAGAAAAAAAATAAAAATATTCAAATGCAACGGCTATACCGTTGCCCAATCAGCCGTCGATACGTCACCTGCTCGCTGGTACGGACGTGCTCGATGCATCGAGCAGTGCCGTGCCAGTTGCGTTAGCGCAGCGGTGGACGACGTCTTTCGTGCCGCTGGCACGGACTGATTGGAAGAATATATTTTGGAAGAATAAAATAATTACAGTTTGTGTAACAAAAAAGCATTTCATGCGCCGCCCTATGGTTTTTTAATATAAACAGGCCTGCACCGAAGCACTTTTCGATGAAAAATAGACATGCAATTTAACATAAACAGGCATGCAGTTTAGTATTGACAAAAAATAGACCTGCAATTTAACATAAATATGCCTGAACTATATTTTTATAAAATCCTACAAAAATTATTTAAAAAAAAAAAGAAAAACACCATTTTCCCGCCAAAACGCATGCAACGTGGCAGTTTACTTTATATACTAATAGATAGATTAATAAAATATAGAAATTGGATTGTCGTATTGAACAATACAGTATGTTGTAAATGTAATCAAAGGAAAGACTACACTATAGATAAGAATTGAAATGCCAGCATTCCCTGATATTTCATGTAGACCGGCAGAATTTCCGAATTGTAAATTTATATATTATTGCCAAAAATATTTCGCATGCTAAATTTTTAAATATTTTAATTTATTTATTTAATTTTAAAAAATACGTTACTCCCGTTTGTTTAGACAGCATTTAATTAGCCAGTTTCAAGTAGGTAGTGATAAACTGATAAATATATATAAATTGTACAATAAATTGAACTTTTTTTGATACATTTATTGATTCCAATCTACAGATTTACTTGAAAATAAATATGTGATTGAATTTGAATTTAACATACTCACATACTTGATGTTATTTGACTGGACTATTAATTAATATTTTTATCACTAAACAACCATTGTATCGACTTGCAACCAATCACAGATGGAAAAGTGAAACTTTCATATTGTTAGGAATGTAATCAAATGTAAACTCTAAATATTGTACAAACTCTAAATTACGATTTTGTCATCTGTTAATATTTTTCAGCGATCTAAATTATAGTTTGAAGTTTGTAAAATATTTAAAGTTTTAATTTTATCGCTATCCTTTAATATATACTCGTATTTGTTATAAATATAGATTTCCTCTCAATGTAAGAGGAATGATATGCTACATACCTTATATGAGCTCTTTATGTGAGCACCGATCCCGTTTGACGCATATTTAGCGTTGTTCGTTTCGATTTATATATTTAGTTTGATTCTAATACGTTAAAAATGTTATTGAAGTTTTTAATTTCACAAAAATTATAAAAATCAAACTAAATATATAAATCGAAATAAATAACGTTAAACGTGTGTCAAACGGGAGTGGTGCTCACATAAGTTACGTAGTATATCATTCATTTTTAATGTAATATTATATGGTATCGACGACAAATACTTACAAAGTTAATTAATAGCTTGATAGCAAATAAGAATAATCCAATATAAAATTGTTCTTTTATGTGTCACACTTTAATATTCCTGACACGAGAGAAAATACAAGGGATGTTTTCTATTTATTCGACATTTTCTGAAATCTACATTTTTTAAGGACGAAAATCAATGTAATGGATAGAAATGTTACACTTCGGACATGTTAAAATTACACTAGCATTTAAAAAAAAGAAACAATATAAAATTATGCTCCACAATTGAAATAATTAGAATAAATCAACTAAGAACTATAGTAAATATTAAGAGAGAAAAAAAAAAGAAAATTCTGAACGTGTGAAATATAGCACTTATAAGGGCATCATTCGCAGTGATGCGGATGCCCCGGAGGAATTCCCCGCGGACTTCCCAAAAACACCTCCTACCACGTCATAAGGACTTCCCACTGCTCTGCCACGTCATAAGGACTTCCCACTGCTCTGCCACGTCATACGGAATTCCCACTGCACAGTGGCGGACTTCCCCTGCAGAATTCCCGACGGAATTCCAACATTAAAAAAAATCACAAATTCATAAATTAAACAATTTCCGGAAGTAAACAATTTACGGGATTAAAATTTCGACGCGAATACGGAGAAAATGCAACCACTTTATATTAAAAAACATTTAATGCACAATACGGGACATCCGTGCGGAATTCCGTGACAGTCCACGCAATGGCGGACGTCAGGACGGAATTCCGCGGACCTGCGACGTCTTCAACCCAATTCCGTATCCGCGCCCGGTACGCCTAATTGTGGACGTCCGCGACGGAATTCCGGGACGTCCGTGAGAATTCCGCGCGGAAGTCCATCATTGCTGATGCTCTAAAAATAATGCCATGTATTGCTTATTCAGCAGACGACCTATTGTACTAATTGAAATGCTATCAAAACTGTACTATTTCAAGAGAGCTTTACTATTTTTATTGTACGGTTTTTTATTATTTTACTCTTCGCCGAGAAATATTACTTTTATATAAAAATAATAATAAATGGCTAATTAAAATTCACTTTGTAATTTTGAAATTAAAAAACCCTTGATAAATTAGAGGTAAAGACAAGTATCAACTCATCATATGCTTTGCTATATATAATCAGTGAGTATGGTGACTGCAAAATTGAAAATAGGTAAAAGCAGTCAAGCATGATATAGCATTAATATATTTGGTGAAAATAATGAATAAATCATTATCATATTGTATTACGGAGTAATTTGAACTGTATTCGACAATTAAGGCAGTAATCGCAGTTAATTAGCAATAAATATGGAGAGAGTCAGACATGCGTTTCATCCATTTTGAACATCAGCCGTCAGATTACTCATTAACGGTCACCATTCGTTGCACGTGGAGCGAATACAGGCGAAAAGATTTTCTGTTCGATAATTAAACTAAATAGAAATATAATTGGTACAAAATAAAATTTAGAAAAAGAATAATTATTGTGTTTTGTGAGTAAATAATACTCACACTAATCCAAAAAATACTAGTACTAAAAATCTATGAATATGATGTACGGAATAATTAATACTAATAATCCAAAAAAGAGGATTAGTTAAGAATATGAATAAGTAGTTTCAGTGTGAAAGTCTATATAAAAATAAGGAGTATGTAATATGCTTGTAATCACAATTGACAACTACAAGTAGTTTCAATGTGAAAATCGATATAGTCCAGAGCCTTTATCACAGCGGCAAGAAGCTTAAACATTATTGCATGAGGTGCCGAGTTCGAGCCCTCTTGACATTTCCTATCTATTTGTAATTTATATCCTTATATAGGAGTTAATTTTAAAAAAATGTGAAAATCGATATATAAATGTTCAATATGTGTATAATCACAAATTGACAATTCCAATTAGTGTGGCCTTGCAAGTTTAAAAATTGGTGGTTTCGATAATGCGAGTATGAAAATGGAAACGCCACAATAAAATATGTGACAATTTTGATCTTAAATTGAAATTATACAATTAATGGTTAATTGTCAAAAACCATGAATGTTATAATTTGTACAACTTAAAAACTAGGTCAGAAAATTCACGGAGTTTAATTACAGTCCATTATTTACTATTATCATTGCACATTGCAAAATATGTAGTCGCTTACGTCCACGTGTAGCATATTGCTGATATTTTTTCCGATTGATTTTGAAAATGTAAGAATAGCTTAAAATATGACAAAATGTAATGATTTTTTATTCTGAAAATTAAGAAACTTTAAATCCTAATTTTGCCTCCACAAATGAAAAGAGAAAACGGTGGCTTCATAAAAAAAAGCACTATATTTTGAAATTTTGTTCATATTTTTGGTGGCCAAAATTTCGAAAAATCAACAACTTGGAAGCCATAGCCACACAGCACAAAAACCCCACTTTCCTATAGCCATAGCCATGGATTTCATACAAATACAATACACATGACACTCCCCTTTCAAAGCGTCCATCAACAAAGCACCAAAAGAGAAAAAAGAGGAATTAATCAAAGCAAAAAGCCACTTCTGCCTTCTGCTTTTATGCTTTCTCCCCTTCCATATCTTGAAAATTTAACCTCCCAATTTGAAAAATCCTTCCTTTTATTATATTGCTTTCTGTAACGCGTGTAGTTACTGCACGCAATTTGATTTCAAATTGCCTCCATTTTCAATTGTTTTAACTTCGCTGGTCAAAATTTGCTGTCATTTTCACGACAACTGATCGATCCGGGGGCCTGCAAGGAAAGACCCAATTGTGTGACAAGATAAAGTGCTTCAAGATTTGGGTTGGGTTGCTTTTCCTTTTTTCCATTTCCCTCTGTTTTTTTCTTGCTTTTGCGAGTGTTAAGATCTGTTTCGAGCTGGAGACTTCAGTTTGTAGGATCCCATTTATTTGAGGGATTTTTTGTATTGAGTGTTTTTCTGCTCGGTGGAATTGGGATCTTTTTTGCCTAATTTCTCGGAGTGGCTTTGAAGGTATAGGGTTTTTAGGTTCACAATTGGGGAAGTGGGGTTCAAGATTCGTAGGTTTTGACATGGTGAGTGGCGTGACTGGTTATTGAAGGGTCACTAATGGTGTTGTTGTTCGGTAATTGTATGGTCCCCTCCATTAAGTTGGGCAGCTAAGTCGGTGGGGTCTGCGGAGTTAAAGTAGGATTTCACTTTTGAAGAACAAAAAGGGTGGAAAAAGTTCCCTTTTGATCCAATTATAGGGGTGTTGATTGGGGTTCATTGAATTGGAGGAGAGGGGCAAAGGATCCTCTTTGAGTGTAATGTCGCCGGTTAATAATACACGTTCCTATCAGTCGATCAAGTCGTTGCCCGTTGATTTTAAGTATGCGGGTGATGAAGGTGTTGATAGGATGATGTTGCCTGAAACTATTTTGGAGAATGCTGAAGAATTGAGGGATGCCTCGGAGGGGGCAGCTAATGGTAGGGGTCATGTTGGTTCAGATAGTGATGAATCTCCCTATGGTAGTTTGAATGTGCCAGCCAAAGATGGGGCTCCTTTGGCTGATGATAGTGATGATCATAAGGATCCCAGTACTCCAGTGCCGTTGGTTAAACGATCATATGCCGATTCGAAGTGGAGTGACACCACCCCATATGCATCGAAGAAGGTGCTTTTGAAGTATTACTTATTGTTATTTTTTTGGGTTGATCCCTGTTGCATAGCATGAAATGGAATTCTTGCTTTGTGAAGCTATATTAAGTTTTTGCTTTTGCTTGTTTTCTCATATACTCTTTTATGAGATTCTTTTCCATGTCTATTTTTGGCCTAACTGAGTCGTGTTTTTTATTGCTATGCTGAAATGAAATATAAGATTGCCTATTGCTTAATCAGAGCTCAGAGACAGTAACAAAGGCATTATCGGATCAAATATTATTAGACACATGAAGGGTTATAATCAGAGGGTTTTGATAGAATGACTGCGAGCAGCATTTCTAGAGCATGAATTCATATTTTCACTATATGATTGAGAAATAGCTTATTGTTTAAGGCGTCACATGTATAAAGGCCAAATGATCACTATGTGATATGATTAAACCTGCTGAAGAAGATAAACCTTTTTTAATTTTCTAATGTTCCAGAAAAACCTATCTTATTGACATAGCAAATGAACACTAAAGCGTGCCTTGCCATCCAGGCGAGACCGAAGAGGACAAATCCCAAGAAGCTGTTTATGTCAAGAGGATTTCAAATTGCATTCCTTGACACATTTATTCTTTCTGTTTCTATGTGTAACTTTGTTTCTCATATCTGCTTAAGGATTATGCTCTTAAGTTACCAAAATGGTAGTAACAATTTAATGGCAGAAACTGCTGATACTATTACTTTATGTCAGAAAGAGCTTTATATGAAAATCCCACTTGTCATTATTATGCTGGTATCGTCTGTGACTTGTGAGTTTATTTTACAGAAAATTCAGTCGTGGGTTCAGCTTCCTGATGGTAATTGGGAGCTTGGAACAGTTATTCAGACTACTGGTAACAATTCAGTGATAACATTGCCCGAGGGAAAAGTGAGCAATATTTTTTTTATTATCCTGAGTGTTACCTTGCGTTCTACGTTAACAATTTTCTTGTCTAGGTACTGCAAGTGAGTTCAGAAACTCTGATACCGGCAAATCCTGATATTCTTGATGGTGTAGATGACCTCATGCAATTGAGTTACCTAAACGAACCTTCAGTATTGTACAATCTCCAATACAGATATGATCGAGATTTGATTTATGTAAGTTTGTGTGTTAGTGTTGATTTTCACGAGATACCCTTGTTTTCTAGCTCTAGTGAACACTTCGTTCTCATTTTCTGGTTTATTTCAGACTAAAGCAGGCCCAGTACTGGTGGCAGTTAATCCCTTTAAAAAAGTCTTGCTATATGGAAATGATTATATTGAAGCTTACAAGCGCAAATCTTTGGACAGCCCTCATGTATATGCTATCACGGATACAGCTATGCGTGAAATGATCCGAGGTAATTACATCCTAGAATGCCAAGCAATAATTTTCTCAAAGTAATTTAACTCAACAATTTGGTTTTCCCTATCTGCAGATGAAGTAAACCAATCTATCATTATAAGGTTAGTGCAATAATACATGAATTTCATAGTTTTTTTTCGATAGTCAATGTTGCATGTGCAATTTCAATGCATTTAATCATTTAATAGCTAACTTTATTTTGCAGAATCTTGGTTTGTTATAGATATTTTTTTTCAATATGGTGTACTTGAATATCCATGTAATGATTATAGGAGTATTTGACAAGTTTGGTTCTGTCCATCTCTTTTTTATCTAGTGGGGAAAGTGGAGCAGGAAAGACAGAAACTGCTAAGATAGCAATGCAATATTTGGCTGCTCTGGGAGGTGGTAGTGGTATCGAGTATGAGATATTAAAGACGAATCCTATTCTGGAAGCTTTTGGTAATGCCAAGACATTAAGAAATGACAACTCAAGTCGATTTGTAAGTGGCTTATTTTGCCACCCTTTGTTTCTTGGTTTGTTAGCATGAAATTCAGTAGTTCAACTGATTATTGGGGCGTGAATACCCAATAATTTGCTGCTTGTAAGTTCAAGTAATTAAGAGTATCTGCAGGGAAAGCTGATCGAAATCCACTTCAGTGAAACTGGAAAAATATCGGGTGCCAAGATTCAAACTTGTAAGATTACTTCTTCCATTTTTTGATAAATTATTGCATAATGTTGCAGAATTTTAGAGAGCCTTCTTAATTTATTTCCTTTTGTTGCTCCATCAAATGCGGTTCCTTGTTCCATGCAGTTTTACTAGAGAAGGTAATTACTAATCTACTTTCAGCTTTTCTGTTAGATATTTTGCTCTGGTACATAGTTACATATACAGAAAACTCAGATAGATTGTTTTGGTAAACAGTCAAGAGTTGTTCAATGTTCGGAGGGAGAAAGATCATATCATATATTTTATCAACTTTGTGCCGGGGCTTCACCTAGCCTAAGAGGTAAGTCTACCACTGTTCTTGTTTATAGTGTCGAACGATGATCACTTGATCAGAATCTTGCAATGTTTTTCTACCGACTCCTTATTTACCATTATGGTGTAAATTTGCTTTTTTGGTCATCGGATCGACTCTTGTGCTATATTTTTTTGTGTATACTATCTTTTATCTCTTCCTATATCCGCTTGCTTTTGGTTGTACGTTTTTCATTCAGCTGCACTTTTTTTTTTTGCAGAAAAATTGAACTTAAAGAATGCAGATGAGTTCAAGTATCTGAGGCAGAGCAATTGCTTTACGATCTCTGGGGTTGATGATGCCGAACAATTTCGTATAGTACTGGTATCCTTATGGACTTATTCTCATCATACTTTACCATTTTCTTGTACTTTGGACTAAAACCAACTCAGCCATATATTATCTGCTGTAAATTCAGGACGCTTTGGATATTGTTCATGTAAGTAAGGAAGATCAGGATAGCGTATTTGCAATGCTGGCTGCAGTACTATGGCTAGGAGACGTCACTTTCACTTCAATTGATAGTGAAAATCATGTTGAACCAGTGATTGATGAAGGTGAGAATATATCAGGGTGAATATACTAAATGGTTCTGCCTGAATTCTGAAATAAACAAAGCCTATTATGATAAGCATGCCAAAGTTGATGTGCCGTGCTTGCCTTTTCCACGAAGAAAGGAAACGTTCGAATAATGTTTGTATGTTAACAAGTGTGACGTGCTTCTATGACCATGTCTTTTGTACAAGGCAGTCTTGTAACTCCTGCAAGATGCTTGAATTTTGCTGATGACATCCACCTATCCTATTTTCAGGTCTAACCACTGTCTCCACGTTGATTGGGTGCAAAGTTGAGGAACTAAAGCTAGCATTATCAACTCGAAAAATGAGAGTAGGGAGAAGAAATGATACAATTGTCCAAAAACTCACTCTAGCACAGGTTGGGCAGTTTGTGTGAAAACTACTTATTTTCTCCTAAGTACAGTTTGGACCCGTATACATGCCAAGTCTCCTGACTTTGATTGTTCATTCATACATTGATATCACAGGCCATGGATACAAGGGATGCGCTGGCAAAATCGATTTATTCATGTTTGTTTGATTGGCTAGTGGAGCAGATAAATAAATCACTAGCAGTTGGCAAGAGGCGTACAGGAAGATCCATCAGTATCCTTGATATTTATGGTTTCGAATCGTTTGAGGTGAGTGTCTCTATGTATCCTTCAACTTGTCTGTTTGTCTTTGCTTATGTTGTTCTGACTGTTGTTTTATTTTATTTATTTATCTATCAGAGAAACAGTTTTGAGCAGTTCTGCATTAACTATGCCAATGAAAGATTACAACAACACTTCAATCGCCACTTGTTTAAATTGGAGCAAGAGGTAATCGTGTCGTATCTCTGCTAAAATGCAGTTTCATAGTCATAAATATTGCGATCTATCTTGTCTCATCTAATAATCCGCCTTAGATTAACTTATATTTTTCCAAAAACCAATTTTCTTATCTCAGTATGATGAATTAAATATCTAAGAGACAGATTGATTCTTTGTTCTACCTAGTGAAGGACATGCCCGCTGCTTGTCTAGTTTACGGATAACCTGATCCTCGTCATCTGCTCAGTGGATTAGATAATTTCAAGGGATTGGATGAAATACACACTTTTTTGGTCTATCAAATCAATTTTCATCATAGATATACGTGTCCTTTCTCATCCAAAGCCTGAACCATGTATCTTAGCACTTTAATGTCACAACATGCAACTATCTTTTATTGCATGGTCTGATTTTGGTTTTGAATCTTATCAACCTTTCTCCAGGAATACATTCACGATGGCATTGACTGGGCAAAAGTTGATTTTGAAGACAATCAGGATTGCCTTAATTTGTTTGAGAAGGTCTGATACTCAAACTCTAGCACTCTGTTCCAGTTTTGGTTAGATTACTCGTATCTTTCTTTTAGGTGGATGTATATTTCTCTTATCCTGGTCAGAAGTTCTTCGTGGTGCAGAAATGTTGAAAGGTTTTTGTTTGGTGCAGAAACCATT
Organism: Salvia splendens; assembly: GCF_004379255.2. Classification (NCBI taxonomy): domain Eukaryota; kingdom Viridiplantae; phylum Streptophyta; class Magnoliopsida; order Lamiales; family Lamiaceae; genus Salvia; species Salvia splendens. The sequence continues at coordinate 37,382,664 of NC_056037.1, read as the reverse complement.
AGGGTTACAGTCGTTGCTCGATGAGGAATCAACCTTTCCAAATGGTACAGATTTGAGCTTTGCAAATAAGCTCAAGCAACATCTAAGTGCTAATCCTTGTTTTCAAGGAGAAAGAGAGAAAGCTTTCCGCGTTCGCCACTATGCTGGAGAGGTAAGCACTTCATTCATACTTTTTTATGGTTGGCACCCCGTTTCTTTTGGGTACAAAATGTCGCAGGTTCACATCATGTCATCCCTAGGATAATTTTCAAATACTATAGATTAAATCTCTTATCTTATTTGTTTATTGATTATGAAAGTGAACCGGAATAGAACTATGTTGACCCCACACTTCTGGCATCCTTAATTCTACTGGTACACACTATTAGAAGAAGAAGAAGAAATAGGCAATGTTGCATTTTATTCGTTCCATACTCATTTTCCTATCAGTGATTTTGACAACTTCATTTATGATGGCAGGTTACATATGACACCACTGGTTTTCTTGAGAAGAACAGGGATTTACTTCATTTGGATTCAATCGAACTTCTTTCGTCTTGCACGTGCCCCCTTCCTCAGGCTTTTGCATCCAGCATGCTCAATCAATCCGAGAAGCCAGTAGTAGGGGCACTGCATAAATCTGGTGGAGCAGATTCACAAAAATTAAGCGTTACGACAAAATTTAAGGTAAAATGAGTCTTACTAACCATTCTTACTGGCATATTTATACAGAATAGAGTTAGGATGTGTTTGATGCTTATTTTAATGTTATTAATTGGTTTGTGTTTGTTCTTTCAGATCAAGTGCTTCGTCATGCAATATTGCTTTCATCTGTTATCTACTTTTGCCCATACTCGTTAATCACGATAATTCCTTTGCTGTTATTGTTTGTTTCAGAGCCAACTGTTCCAGTTAATGCAACGTCTTGAAAGCACAACTCCACACTTCATACGCTGCATAAAGCCCAACAACTTCCAATCTCCTGGTAGCTATAATCAAGGACTCATACTACAACAGTTGCGGTGCTGTGGAGTCTTAGAAGTTGTTAGGATATCAAGATCCGGGTTTCCTACCCGGATGTCTCATCAAAAGTTTGCGAGAAGGTAAAGCGATATTAGAATATAACAAAATTGCAATCTCTTCTCCGAATCCTCTATCTTTGATGTTTATCACTCCAATCTACTTTCGTTATCAGGTACGGTTTTCTTCTATTAGATCACGTAGCGTCTCAGGACCCGCTTAGTGTTTCAGTAGCAATTCTTCATCAGTTCAACATTCTCCCCGAGATGTACCAAGTTGGATACACAAAATTGTTTTTCCGAACTGGACAGGTTAGAATATTTACGGAACTTAGTTGTTTTATTCGTACAACTCTTGGTTGAGCAGTTAGTCAGTCTGTGTTTTAAATTAATGCAGATTGGGGTGCTTGAAGATACAAGAAATCGCACTCTCCATGGGATATTGCGCGTCCAAAGTTGCTTTAGAGGCCATAAGGCTCGATGCCTGCTGAGGGATTTTAGGAGAGGGATTGTTACCCTACAGTCATGTATGTCACTGTGGATGTGTGTTAACTTTCTTTAACCTTATAGACTGGTGTTTGACGGGGAACCTCTCGATGCAGTTATCCATGGAGAAAAGGTAAGGAAGGAGTACGCAGGCATACTCCGAAGGCATAGGGCCGCCATATCCATCCAAAAGAATGCCAGAGCTAGGATTTTGAGGAAAAAGTTCAACAGAGTTAGGGAGGCAGCTACCTCGATGCAATCAGGTAATCAGTTGATCACCATCTGTGTAATTCGAGCAAAGACAACAAATTTGGTCAACTAGTTTTGGCAAATTCTGAACTTTATGGATTTATCTTTGAGATCTATGTGCAGTCTTGCAAGGTTTTTGCATCTGCTTTCTGAAAATGATAGTGATAAAACGTGTCGGTGCTGGGGTTTTATGTTTACGACTCTCATGCCTTGTTGAGACCATATAGAGCTCAAAGTGTAACTCATAAGCTCATATTTACATTCCCCCCCTTTTTTCCGTTTTCTAGTTATTCGTGGCTGGTTGGTCCGAAGATGCTCAGGGGACATAGGATTGCTGCAATTTGGAGGAAGAAAGGTACAGATTTTGGATAAATATTGATTTGTATATTAAATCACTCCTCTGTCCCAAGTAAATTGAAGCGTTTTTTTAGCACGAGATTTAAGAAAGTGATGTTTAGTGAGTGAGTTGAGTTAACAAAGGAGTGACAATAAAGTAAGAGATTAAAAGAGTTGATTTTTGCAAAAAGGGGAAATGACTCATTTAGCTTGTGACGTCCCAAAAAAGAATACCAATCAATAACATGTTGGTGATGTGTTGACATTAATTTGTTGTGGATCAGGGTAATGAGCCGGAAGAAGTGCTGGTGAAGTCATCGTTCCTTGCTGAACTGCAACGCCGTGTTCTCCGAGCTGAGGCCTCTCTAAGAGAGAAAGAAGAGGAGAACGACATCCTTCACCAACGGCTGCAGCAGTACGAGAATCGTTGGTGTGAATACGAGCTAAAAATGAAGTCTATGGAGGAGGTGTGGCAGAAGCAGATGAGATCACTGCAGTCGAGCCTGTCCATTGCAAAGAAGAGCCTCGCCTTCGATGATTCCCAGAGAAACTCTGATGCCTCTGTAAATGGAGCCGAAGAAAGTAGCTGGGACACCGGCAACAATCTGAGGATCCAAGAAAATGGGGGGAGACCAACGACTGCCGGGTTAAGCGTCATTGGCCGGTTGGCTGAGGAGTTTGAGCAGAGGAGCCAAGTATTCGGAGATGACGCCAAGTTCTTGGTGGAAGTGAAGTCGGGCCAGACTGAGGCGAGCTTGGACCCGGATCACGAGCTTCGGAGGCTGAAGGCTATGTTTGAAGCGTGGAAGAAGGACTACGGGTCAAGATTGAGGGAGACGAAGGTGATACTTAACAAGCTCGGGGGCGAAGAGGGTAGTTCGGCTGATAAGGCGAGGAAGAAATGGTGGGGGAGACGAAACAGCACGCGGATGGGTTGACGTTTTATGAGGAGAGGCGCGTCGACGACGACGACGACGGAAGAGGTAGCTACAGGTGTATAGTTATGGTTTACTTGGCTGAAGGAAATATTTGGAATTGCATATCTTTGTTAAGTTTGTGCAACTCAAAGAGAGTGAAAGTTTCGCATTAATTTCTGATACTATTAGTCTTTGTAAATGGTCATCTTTTTTGGGGTTTTTGTGGAGAAGAAAAGGTTTGATTTTTGGTGTTTTTCAGTGATTGTATTATAATTTGTTGCTATACATGTTAAAATGCAGTGTGCATGTATTAGTTTGGGTATCAAAATGAATGGATAAGGAAGTGATAGCATTAGTATGTAGTACCATATTCTTTTGATTCCAAAGTTGCAATTCAATCATATCTGGAAAATTAAAACAAGTTACAATCATATACTATAGTAACAATTTAATGATGAATTGATGAAAATTCTTAAAAAAGGAGTAGTATCATTTGTCAATTTTTTTTAGATAATTCGGCAGCAACGCACGGGCACGTACGAGCCTGTTCCTACGCGACGTGGCTCGAGCGAATTCAAGGATAAGCATTCAGCAAGAATGGCCAACCTACAAAATTAGGGCATATATTCTCCCTCCAAATTACTCCTCAACAATGATGATGGGCGGCTGCCGCATTTCGCAGCAGCTGCTCGAATACAATCCTTGCCAATTCGTCACATGTCGTTCCTGTCTCCACGGAGCTGCTCCGCCGCCGCCTAGGTTTCGCTCTTCTTCCAGAAGATTTTTGGGATTCAAGCTGTCCGGTTCCAATGACGATGGTTTAGCCATCACCAACGACGCGTCTCAGCCTCATCTCTTCAGGTAATGCTCTGATTCTGCTTTACAATCAGCTTACTCACTTCTGATTAAACCAGCACATTGAGCACTGTTTGTTCAATTGCCAATCTGTGTATCAATCAATTTTTTTGACTTTCAACAGCATATCGACCTACACGATTGTTTATGAGGTTCAGTTTTCTGTGGGAGATTGAGCATGCCATGAATTGTTACCTAACCTGAATCCTATAGAAATTAAGCTGTCTAAGCAGTATTATTTCTAATTTCATCTCTCAAATCAGTCTATAAAGAAAAATTCTACACGTCAATGATAATGGTGTGTTTAAAGAGAAACGGAGGGTTACAACTTACAAGCCACTAGAATTGGCGTTTCCCTTTCATAGAATATAAGAAAAAGATTCCCATTTTTTTTTTCGAGAATCACCCAAAACAAGAATTTTCGCTTCTATGAATGCGTAGTGTGCCTCCATTGTGTTTCCCGTTTCAACTTGTTCACTGGAAATCTGCAATGAATGAACTTTTTAGAGTTTAGTGCTTCTTTATGTTGATCTATTTGGTCATCACGACTGTTTTTGATACAAAATTATTTGTTTATGAATAGCCCAGCTGAAAGCAGTGGGGATCTTCCATCTGAACGAGTCTCAGTAGCAGGTTGGTCCTCTACACCCTATTTCCCTCTCTTGTGCTACCTGATCATTGATGATTTTCCAGTATATATTCAGGAGATTACTGTTGCTATGCTTAGTAATCGAATATGTCAATTTCACTGGAGATGATTCAGTATCTGCTCATAGATTGAAACCTTTCATTGGTCTGTTGTAATAGGAGGAATAGTAGCACTGGGAAAGTTTGATGCCCTTCACATAGGTCATCGGGAACTTGCAATCCAAGCAGCGAAGATAGGAGTCCCGTATCTAATGTCATTTGTTGGAATGGGAGAGGTGCTTGGATGGGAACCTAGGTATTTGAATCATGTCTTAAATCTGCTTATCTCTTAGTGACTTCTTTTATAGCGTACTTCCACATTATTGGTTATGTTTCAACTTTCATGTAGTTAATCACTATATAATGTTGGTTTCGGAAGAATGTTAAACTAAATATTGTGTAACCTCCATATGCTTAATTGGATCAGGGCACCTATAGTGGCAAGATGTGATCGAAAACGTGTTCTTTCCTCTTGGGCTCCATTTTGTGGTAATGTTACACCCAAGGAGTATGAGGTTGAGTTTTCTCAAGTTAGATATCTCACTCCACAGCAATTCGTCGAGAGATTGGCAGTGAATCTTGGAATTCATGGCGTTGTGGCAGGTACCTCCTTCTAGTTTAATACAATAAGATTGGAGAACAAAATAATAAGGGCGTGTAATAATCTCTCAGGTGAAAACTACCGGTTTGGATACAAAGCTGCCGGTGATTCATCTGACTTGGTGCGACTGTGTGACGAGTATGGCATGAAAGCGTGCATAATAAAAACCGTCATGGACAAGCACCAAAATTCCACAGATGTGGGTTCTAATTCTGGCAGCTCACAAGAGAGAGGGCAAGTATCATCCACGCGAGTTCGTCAGGCTCTTGGCAACGGGGATATGAGGTACGTGTCTGAGCTTCTAGGACGCCACCATCGGCTAATGGCAATGATAAGAAACAGTGAAAACATTTTTAGTGATAGGAAGAGGTTATCAGTGAAATATAGGCCTTGTTTGTTGAATCTCCCACCCAAAGAGGGTGTATACGAAAATTGCTCGCTAGTAGTTGGCGATGAGAGTCCGTTAACATGCAGAGTGACTATTGATTCGACATGTATTCATTTGGAATTAGATGAGCATGAAGTAGCTCATCATATGAATTCTAGTGCTCGAAACTTGTTACTGGGTGTCGACTTTGGGGAATCCAAACTTTGATAATTTTTTCTCTAGTGAAATTATTGGATGACGATTTGTTGATTGTGTGTTTAAATGAGTGTGAATTGTCGTTGTGTTTGTGTACATTCAAACGGTGAAGCTTTTCCATATTCGAAAAATAGAATTCACGAGAAATAAACATCTTTGGCAATTACAAAAATAGTATATACTGAAATGATAATGGTCAACTAATGGATGGTGGACTCATCAAAATTATTGCCTCAACAACAATTTATTCACTCAACAAATTTTTAGCAATTATTATCAATCATCCAATTAACAATTTATTCACTAAACAAAATTATTGCCTCAACAACAATTTATTCGCAATTATCCTATAGAGATTTTTTTTGTTAAAACTATATATTCCTTGGCAATATATCTCATTTTAACTCGGCATCAATTTTACCAAATGTGAACAAATATTATTATAAAAAATGAGTAAAATGCTAGTCTCATTTTGAATTAGTAGTATTAGTTTTATATTCATATTAAATTACTTGAGTTATTCTACTTCGGGTTACCCCAAATTACTAAGGTAATTTCGGAAAAAATAAAACATCTAATCTCACGTTTTTTTTCTCCGTCTGCTGTTAAATGTCTCATGATTTCTTTTCCATCCGTTTGCCATTAATTATCTAATTTCATTTTACTATATTTGGTAAGTAGTTCCCCCATTCCACTCATATTTGATTATAAAATGAATATATAAGTATAATCCATATTCCATCAATTTTTTTTTCATTAATTTTGTTTTTAAACTTACAATTTCTTAAACATGTGCTAGTCGGATACTATGGGATATTTAATCCTAGATGGAAGGAAAGAGTAACCGACACATTGTCGGAAAATCATACGCGCGAATATGGCCGCCAATGAATGAAGCGTTTCTGTCTATTCGCAAAGAAGCAAACTTTCGTGCGTGCGAGTTCATTGTTCACCAACCGGTAGAGAGATTATAACCTTTAGGGCGTGTTCTCCTTATTGGTTATGCCCAGATTCCACTCCAAATCCCTTCATATCATAGTGTTTGCCTTCTATGTTTTAAAATCGAGATGGCCCGATAAAAAAGGACAGGCCCGCACTGTTCACGGGTTTTGGGCCAGATTTTAAATCTTCCAAAAGAGATGAGATTTTTAATCTGCATCGAGCTGTGTACCCAGACTTGGAGGTTAAATCCCTAATGTGCCCTTGCTTTTGACGTGTCCATTGGCGGAATACACTCCATCTTCTTCGAATTGGGGAAGTGAAAATTTGGATTCAAAATCTCATTCAATTTGGGGAGCGGCTGGGTCGCGGAGAGGGGATACCATATCCAAAAATTGCAGGGAAAGAGACCGCAATTCCCTTTTCAGCTTTTCCTTCCCATGTAAGGCTCTTCGGTTTCGTGTGATTTAATTTGAAGTTTTTTGCTCATCCGAAATGAACATCTGTCTATTCTGCGACGATCGTGACCGCTGGTGATGATGTTTGGAAGGAGATCTTTGAGGTATGATCACCAACAATATTTTCCTTCTGTTTTTTTAACTCACCTGGTTTATAGATATAACATACATGTAATACACGAATATTTTTTTCAGAAAAACTCATATGCAAGAGCGTACTACTACACGCATGAGCCAATATTCAATGAGCTTGCAATGCTTTTCGGCATGGACGACGTCAAATTGGAGCAGCAGTCTCCGACGGTGATCGTCATCTCGGACACCACCGTGGTCGAACCATATGGAGATGGGGATGAGGAAGTTAATTCACCCGCTATCTTCCCTACCTCTAAGGTCAAGCGCAAGCTCTTCGTCGACGAGGATGGTGCTTCTGACCGTGAATCGACCAACCAGCCACCCAATCCTCTCATCAATGCCGGAGCAGATGTAGTTGTTGTGAACCGCGTGGCTAAGAGCAACAAGTATCCCACAAACTCAGCACTAGTCCAAGCGGGTGGAACTCCTCAGCGTGTGAGTCCTATCACAAGCTCGTGCGCGTCATCCTCTCCGGCTGCATGGTGGCGCCATCATGAACTTTGAAGATTCGACCTCGACGAGGAGGCACGTGCAAGTCCAACTACTATAAAATATTAAGTTGTGTGCTAAAATTAGAGGCATTGCACTCCACCATCTTTTGTCTTGTTTCCAATTTGCATCTCTGTTTATGCGTATGTAACATTTTTTGATCTTGAAAAATTCGTATGGTGTTTGAAGTTGTAACCAAACCAAGGAATGGAGTAGCTAAATATTATGTGTGTACTAGTTGTACGTCACCAAGTAGTTGGTTTTCATGTTGAAATAGAACCATGGAATGAAGTTTAACTATTGGGCATGGATTTATTGTGTCTATTTTATTCGCATATCACAAAGTAATGGGTACTGTATCGATTTCCAATTTTAAAGGATTTACAAAATGTGATTCACAAACTTAAACATAATAGGGAAATTTTGCACAAAGTCTACACTAACATAAGACAGAACCACAAAAGTTTGAACATAATTAACCCCTTGCATAGGTTCATAAGCACCACTACAAAAAGGTCTGACCCGGTTGGACGGATGGTCTTAATAGGTGCAACAAAGGGGCACATACAAAACACACATCAAGTGAGAGTCTGAAATTACAAACTAAGCGCAAAGAGTCTTCTAGCCAAAATATTATAACAGACCAAATAGTTGTCAAAAGAGCCAGGAGGAATCGACCACCAACATGCTAACTGGTTGACCTCGAGATCTAACTCTGATTGAGAAACCTGAGCACGTAGCCTAGTTTGGACTCGGCAGGCATGCCCATGAAGATCTCAAGGCGTTGCGTCTTCTCACACAGTATGTCGCAAAGATCATACCTCTGTGCCAGGGTCAAGCCCACAACACTTCCAAGTTTATCAAATACTTCCTGCCTCGCCTTTCCGATATCAAACTCATAGCCGATCCTAGTCGATATCATCTCTAGCCGGGTGTTAGTGTCAGCATGTAACTTACCAAGGAACTCCATTAGAGCTGAATCATCAGAATAGCTTATTTTGCGCTTATTTCCAACTTTGTTGCTGGTACGCAGAGTGCTTCCACTCTGCCCAGTGCTTTCCTCGTAGTTCCCAGGTGTCGGGGTTGGTCGTGGCTGAGTGTTGTCCTCCTGAGGTATATCTTCCATGTTCACATAGTAGTCATTTGAGTAGTTCTCACTGTCAGCAACATTTTGCTGCTGGAGTGATCGGGCAGCATCAACGATATCTTCAGCATTGGTCCCAATTGCACGGTCTTTCCCAAATATGAGCACCCACTGATCCCAATGAGTCCAGGCCTTATCGCGCATTGTTTTGGCATTGCTGTCAAGCTGAGATGCCAACCATAAAGCTCAGAAAAACAAGAATGTTCAAGCACAATAGTAAACGAATATTAAGTTCATTCATCTCGGATTTACCTTGACGATTTGCTCCCACTGCTCGTCATCGCAATCAATCTTGAAGTCAGCAGTGAAGCCCACACCACTCCTCGATAGAATTTGAGAAAGACTCTTGTACAACTTTTTCCACGCACCAATCTTTGAGTTAATGTGGGGGGTTGCCGTAATATCAGTATTGGGGAATGCCTCGCGTAGACGTTGCTCAATACGCCCCAGATAACCAGCTCGGAAACCATTGTCAGATTTCCACCCGTTAGCGACCAGCTCAATCAAAGAAGAAGCCAATATATCTTCTTCACGTGTTGTCCACATACGCCGACTGCGCTCCCCTTTTCGGTACTTAGTTCGCACAAATTGGGTACCCTCTTTGCACACAGAAAATGGGAAGCGACGAAAGGCATAATGTTAATATCACAAAAATCGAAAAGGTGCTCTGAAAATTCTGGACAAATTGATTTACTAACTACTCACCTTGGCTGGTAAACCCACTGTTGGATCCACGACCGAAGCCCATTGACTGAGACATGATAACTACAACAATGAACCTAACAACATCATTCACAATTTTGTGCTATAAACGAACTCGTCCCTTTATCCATTACTTCATTAGTCAAACAGACAAAAGCAAAAATGTTCACATTGTTAACGGAAAAATACTTCAAAGTAATCTCAACAAACTAGGACATAAACATCTCCGGCCAGTGATTACGCCTCTACACGATTTGCGGCAAATATTTTTGCACAAACAAATTTGAAGAACAAGTTGCAGACCAATACAAACACCAAGCAGTGGAATAGAGCACGACTCACCTAGTGAATTCAGTTTCTTGAAGCCAAAGCTCAACAATTGCACCCTCTTTTTTCACACGTACTTGAAAATCGGCCTTTTCTTTCCCCCGTATGTTTCCCGCTTTTGTTTCTCGCTTTGACATGGTGATGGTGAATAAAAACTAGGGTTCCAATGCTGAGGACTTTTTTGACATTTGAGAAAAAAAAATTAAATATTATTCTAATCATTGGTCACTATTGGATAAATGAATGGGTTTTGGCCAAATAAGCCGAACAACAACATAATTTTTCATTTATGTGGGCCCATGCTGAATACACACACCCAGATTTGATATCTTGGGTTATCTCAACTAGAAAGGAGAACACGCCCTTAAATTTAAATTCATTACCAAAAAGAAAAGGCAACCTAGCAAGGGCAGAATCGTAATTTAAGGCGACGTGAGAGAGGTGTCAATATCACAGGTTCACTTGAGCTTCCAACAAAAAAAAGTCAGCAGCTGAGCAAAATTAATCGGCGGCATGGCCCAGCCCGACGAAGGAGGAGGCATCAACGAGAGGCTGGGCGACGACGAGCTCCGCGCCGTCCTCTCCCGCCTCGGAGACGAGGAGGACAAGGCCTCCTTCGGCCTCGTCTGCAAGAGGTGGCTCCGCCTCCAGAGCACCGAGCGCCGCAAGCTCTGCGCCCGCGCCGGGCCCCACATGCTCACCCGCCTCGCCTCCCGATTCACGCGCCTCCTCCACCTCGACCTCTCCCAGTCCGTCTCCCGCTCCTTCTACCCCGGCGTCACCGACTCCGATCTCTCCGTCGTCGCCGCCGCCTTCTCCTCCCTGCGGATTCTCAATTTGCACAATTGCAAAGGTACGGTCTCACGCCGTCGATTTCGTTTATCCCTAATTTGTCGCTGATTACTAGTTAAGTGACCGTGAAATGTTCAAATTACTACTTTTTTGGCCCGATTCCTTAAATTGTTCAAATTACTACTTTTTTGGCCCGATTCCTTTGCTAATTTTGGATTCGGTGGGTTTCTTTTTCTTGGAGGGTTAGAAAGATAGGTCCTTTCTCTGTTTTGGGTGATTGTCGTTGTAGAAAAGAGTGTGTGCACACTAATTGGGATTGTATCATAAAGTTGGAGTATTTTGATTTTTTCAATTTTCCTTTTGGTTGATACACAGAGTGAAAGCGGCGCTTCTGTGAATTTGTCATTTAGAGACAGTTATGCTAATTAATGATGACAAAAAGGTGTGTAGTATGTCTATGTAAAGTGCAGTATTGGTTTCAGCCAGACCTCAGAACTAGACTCAAATAGTTATATAAGGCTCCACGCTAAGTAAAAGTTAATTTTACTTATCACTCTGACGTGACGGAGCTTACGGTTGGGTGGCAAAATTAGAGATGCGTCGAAGAGGATATTTTGGTCTCAAGAGTCAAGATGCTATTGTTGGCAAGTTGTGCTTTTCCAAATAAGTAGTGAGGCTGAGATGTAATGGGATTATGGGACTGACTTGTACACCTCTCAGACAAGTAAAAGCTGCAAATAATAATTTGGTATTGTTGCCTGCTGTTTCATTGAGGAGTTTTAATTATATATTGTGGAGAAATGTAGGCCAAATCTGTTTGAACCAAAACGCAACAACCTAATAGAAAGTATATCTTGTGCCTCATTACTCTCTCTAAAGATATGCTTATTGTTTAGTAGATAATGTTTTGCAATATCCGTAATGCTCGACTCATTGTCCTTAGTGTAAAAGGTAATCCTTTTTCAAGTAGACCTGAAATGGCCATTTTTATTTCATTATTCTTTTTTTCCCTTTTCTTTTGCCCTATATGATAACGAAACAAATTTCACATGGGGCTATAAGACATGTTTTTATTTGTTCTCTGAGAATAATGTGGAAGTGGAGCAGGCCTAGGCTTGGAGTTGAATTAATCAAAGAAGAGAATTGGGGATCCTGTAACATCTATATATTCTACAGGATTCTTGAATACTGATCCCGGGAAAGTAATAGCATGTTTTTGTAACTTTTGTTTGATATGGCTAGATTGCTTCCAATTTCTAGGAAGCTACTTTTAAGTTCCAAATTGAGATTGCAGCTATTACATGGAAGATAACTAGTATGATGTCTACCAGTGTTGTTAAAATCGCGCCCCGAGCGCGCTTGGGTCGTGGGTCGCAAGGGTCGAGACCGACGTCGCCCCATTGTGGGTGGGTGGGTCGAGATTCAGGGGTCGCCGTTGGGGCGGCTGAGGCGACTGGGTCGAGCGGCTGGAAGAAGAAGATCGTCGGCCATGGCAGCTCAGAAATGGGTCTGTGAGAAGGAAGAGAGACGAAGGGATGAGAATGAAGAGAGAAGAAGGGGGGTTTACGAGACAAGAAATTTTAAAAGTAAAGTAGGTAGAAGCTATAGCTAGGGCTTAGGGCAGGACCTATAAAAGTTAATAATCATTTTCTTCCCCCTTCACTTTTTTAATATTAGTATTAATATTGATTGTGAGATTCTCTATTCCTTAAATATGATTAGTTATTATTTAAATAAAAAATACCTTTAATTACCAATTAAAATTACATTCAAATCTAATTAATATATTGTGATTGTTCTAATCAAATTAAATATATGTTGATTTTTATTTAACTATATAACTAATTTCTTAGAGAATTGCAACTGCGCTTTATTTATTTGTTTAATTTAAAATTACATTTTATAAATTACTATATTAATTTGAGAATTATAATTAAATTTATTAATTTTACATCTAAATAGTTATAAATTTAGGTTTTAATTTGTAATTTATGATTTTTTGAATATGAGTGGAGATTTATTGATTTTCATTATTTATTATTATTATTACTATTATTATTGTTATTATTATCTAAAGTCTCTAATAGATATTAATTTAGTTAATTATTTTAATATGGGTAATGATGTATGTAGATTTATTTGATGTGACAAATATTCAAGCAACAAACTTATAAAAGTGACACAAATATAATCATCATTTGTCTATTCTGGCGCCCCGATTCGTGGGTCTCTCGCCCCGTCGCCCCATCGCCCCGCGACCCGGGGTCCCCCCTCATTGCCCCGGGGCGCCCCGCGACCCTAACAACACTGATGTCTACCATTCTCATGTTTACTAATTCAATCAACCAAATCAAATTATGTTGGTTTTATGTTGGAAGGATAGCAGATTACATGAAAACTTTTCTGTTCAACAGGCATAACAGATAAAGGATTGACATCACTTGCAGCAGGGATTCCTTCTTTGCAGTTCCTAGATGTGTCCTATTGCAGAAAGCTATCTGAGAAGGGTCTTTCATCTATCGCAAAGGGTTGCTGTGACCTGAGAGCCTTGTATGTTGTGGGTTGCAGATTTGTCACAGATACTTTATTAAGTGCTCTTTCGATGAACTGTTGTAATTTAGAAGAGTTAGGTTTGCAAGGATGCTCTAACATAACCGACTCGGGTCTCACTGTTCTTGTTGAGGGTTGCAAGAAATTAAAACTGTTAGATCTTAACAAGTGCGGTAATATCGGGGATATTGGCATATCTAGTATAGCAAAAGCTTGTTATTCGTCACTGCTGACCCTGAAGTTGCTTGATTGCTACAAAATCGGCGATGAGTCCATAATCTCCCTGGCCAAAACCTGCAAAAATCTGGAGACGCTAATTATTGGTGGTTGTCGAGAAATATCTGATGAATCCATAAAGCAATTCGCTTCTGCATGTCACAACAGTCTCAAGAATCTCCGTATGGATTGGTGTTTAAATGTCTCAGACGCCTCCTTAGAATGCATATTTTCCCTCTGCAGGAAGCTTGAGATTCTTGATGTTGGGTGCTGTGAGGAGATCACGGATGCTGCTTTTCAGGGATTGGGAAGTGATGAATCTAGGTTGAGTTTGAAGATTTTGAGGGTAAGTAACTGTCCCAAAATCACGGTGGATGGAATCAGGAACCTATTGAAGTCTTGTGAAGCTCTTGAATATATTGATGTGCGTTCGTGCCCCCATGTAACTGAAGTACGATGCCATGAGGCTGAATTACAGTTTCCAGTAGGATGTAAGGTCAATTTTTCTGGGAGCTTGTCGGAGCCAGATGTCTTGTGCTGAAAATAATTGCTAAGTATCTGGTGAGGCTGCGTCAATTTATCTTGGCCACCTGAAGAAGGGGTGGGGAATCTCAAGCCTCGAGAGATTCTTATGCATAGCTGTTCTCCTGAAACAAGCCTGCCACTGCAGATGTATATTACAATTGCTATCGTTGTTTCCTTGATTGTCTGATTATATTATTAAGTAGATACCTTCGATTGATTGTATATTTCATTAAGCAGACACCACCATGTTTTGTACAACTGTGTAATGATTTCTTAATTTCTGAATTGACATAAAGAGCTTCTTCTATGTCGATCCACTCTTAGGGCTAATGAGGGCCTTAGCAACCATAACATGTTTGTAAAACAATGCCATTATTATGTGTTCCTTCTGTTTATTGTTTCTGCTCCTGTGCTTCAAATTCTTGTTTTTAAAGCTATTTCCTCTCTTACTAATGCATTATTATCCTTGAAAGTTATTCGGAGAATTCTGAGTTTTTTTAGATAATAGCAAAAAACTATGCAGTTTGTTGTTAAGGGGTGCAAGTGTTCACCTTCTGCAAGTGTCTCTTTTGCATCCATTGTTACTCATTTCCTGACGTCTCTTGATATTGTTGGCTATTTTAGCAGATGTGCGACTGTGCGTTGTCTATGGTGTACGTTTAGATTCTACACCGTAGAAAGACACTGGCCGACCACAGTAAGTATTTGATATTGATCTTTATAGTCTTGCTATTGATGTTTTAGCCAGTTTATTTGGTTATTATCCGGAATATGATTATGCGTTTAGAGGAAGACTGAACATCGTATAATCCTTCACAATTAGTGAATTTGATCATCACTACTAGATTGAATCTTTTTACAAAACTGTACAGGATAGAGAGTATACCTCTGATTAACATCTACACATCCTAAGACGAGGAATAGAACGAAGAAATAACGAATACTAGGTTAAAAGCAAGAAGATCATATGCTATAAAATGAAGAATCCATGTGTCTCAACTCTCATCTTGCTTGATGGATTGCTTGTTGCAGATACTTTAATGTTCTCTGATGGTTCAGAAATCCCATGAACCAGAAATCGAAATTGTCCCCTGTTACTAGATGCACGTATTTCTCTGCTGGTTTCTTCGCATTCTCACTCTCGTGGGCTTTCTTTAGTTTCCTTAGAGGGATCATGACCTGCACATATAATTTTATTTGCACCATGAGTTTTTGGCCATGTATGTGAGTTCAAGACATTGAATGATTCAATTGATGATCTTACCTTGTAATGTGCTTTTAGCTGCTTTCCATTCGGAGACGAGATTCTGATGGATCTCTCGCTGCAGAAAGCGACTCTTTCAGTGGAAACAAAGAGGAGCCCTGCTATTGGCCCTGCTGTTGTTGATAGATAGCATTGGGAGGCCTTCAACAGCTTCTCGTCATCTGTTACGTCGAATTTCTGCTTGAATACTTTCTCCACTCCACCCACCTGTAGGATCCTCGTGCCTAAACTCAGTTTTCCTTTAACCGTTTCGCTCAGCTTCGGCCCTAGTCTCACTGCAGGAATCATCGATTTCAATATCAGAAAAACTCTGAGATGTGGTCATAGAATCCGTTAATTTAAAACTTCGCCAAGTGCATACCGTGCTCTCTGATTCCTTGAGCAACGACATCCATGGCTTTTCCGAGCCTGATCATCTTAGCAATCACTGAATTCCCTCTATCTGCAATATCATTAAAATCGTATAAGTACAGATTCGGATTCTAACAATATTTTCCCCTTCCATATCAGGAATGATCAAGAACGAAGCACTTACCAGTTCGTATCTCGGAATAATGATTGGCCGGAGAAGGCAGCAGCTGGTACTGGGCAGCAGGATCAGGTAAAAGTAAAAGCTCCTTTGAACTGTTCTTATACGCGAATGCATACTTTGATGAGCTGATCGGAACCCCCAAAGCATGTTCCTTAACCATGCTCGTCTTCCCAAACCTCGCTCTGATATGTTTCGCTTCCATTGCTTGCAAATGCTTTAGGGCATTCGTCGTCGTTGCCTGAAACTTGCATGTTTTCGACACAATATATAACAGAAAAAAGAGCAACGTTTTAGGTGCATGAGTCAGCTTTGTATCATCAAATTCTAAAAGGTGGGAAGATATGATCCCTTTTTCCCCATTTTTTTTTGACAAAGTTGATTTCTTTGCTTCTTTAAAGTTATTAGATAATATTGAAAAATATTTTTTTTCTTCCTTAGAATAGAAAGGGCTAGGGGTGTGTATTCGGGTTTCGGTTCGGTTTTTTGCCAAAACCGAAAAACCGAATTTAGTTCAAAATCCAAACTGAACCGAACCCGAAAAACCGAAAACCAAACATAAAAAACCAAAAAACCCAAACAAAACCGAAAAACCAAAAAAAAAACTGAAAAACCTGAAAAAATAAATATAATATAAATATATATTTATATATGTGTATTTTATTTTATTTTTTATATACTAATAGAATATTTATATATAATATAAAATTAATAATACATATAATATATATATTATATAGTAGAATATATTAAATTAATAGAATATATATATAATTCGGTTTTTCGATTTTTCGGTTTTTTTCCTCGCCCGAACCGAACCGAAAAACCGAAATTTTTTTATTTTTAAAACCGAACCGAAAAGTCGAAAAAACCGAACCGAATTTTAAAATTTCGGTTTGGTTCGGTTCGGATATTCGGTTTCCGGTTTTTTTGCTCACCTCTAGAAATGGCTGATGTCTTCATGGGCCAAGAAAAAGATAGGAATTAGCTGTTTTACAATTTAGAAGAGACCAAAAAAATTGCATTTTATTTTGGAAATGTGAGTAAGCAACAACCTTTTGAGGTGGCTTAGCCCCTTTCTGATGCAACCATCCCAGCTTCTTCAAATTAATGCACCCACCAAATTAGGGTTGTCTAATTTTCTACCAATATTCAATCTTGATAAGATTTGGAAAAGAAATAAAGTGTGATGGGCATTCTTTTCTCCGATATGTGACATTAAATTGATTTTCATCAGCATATACTATTCTAAAATTGATATTTTGTGATTTAGTAATTTGTGGGGTTTGATGTTTTTTAAGTGATGCTAATACAGTCACATCATGGCTGCCCAGGCGAAAAAAATCAGATCATATTTTTAAGATTTTTATTTTGTAAAATATAATTTAAAATTTTAGATTTTAAACTATTGATAAATAATTAAAAATGGGATAGTTAAATAATGTTTTAACATTAATTAGAATTGCTAATTTATGTCTTATTACTAAAATAATCATCACTACTTTTTTGCAACGTTTTCAAACCATGCAAAAAGGTGAAATAATGAACATGTGATATGTTAGATGAATTATAGACATGAAAATTAGGTATACATGTTTTTCTACTCTTACATCAAAGAGTGATGACAATTAGTAGGGCCAACTGAATAATGAAGAATGTTAATGTAAATATCAGAAGAAATATGTGTTATATTGTAATAGCTGGTGGTAATGGAAGGCAAAAATAGAGAAAATAGTAAAATAAAAGTGAGATAAGAATTTCAAAGTATTGCTTAACAAGTAAGTCACTACTTTGAACGAGCATAAAAAGAGGCTTATCATGTACTATGTGTATATAAAAGGAAATAGTGGCAAATTTTTTGAATGATTTAAAATAAAATTTCAAACTTAACGTTGGAGGTAGAGAATGATAGTTTTGTCGGAATTTCTACAATTTGAGGCGCCTTGAGGATTTTGATTCAATAGTGGTACAACACGTGCATGGAAAAGGAAACTTTACTACTGACTTTATGCCTCATTATGCTTATAATTTTCAGAGGAGGACGCACGTGTTAGAAATAGTGCCTATGGACCTCCGTAGTTGTTGTTGCATGATAGAATAAGTATTTCTTATACCTATTCTATCACAACTCCAATGATTTTTTTTTTCCTTCTGATTCTTCGTAATAACATATAATAAAATAATATGGACGCCGATAATGGTTTTAAAAAAATTAACAAATGAGTGAAGTTATTCATATGTTTGATCTTGAAATTGTAATTTACATGGTAGTGTTAAATAATGTGAATGCCAATAATGGTTTTGAAAATTAACAAATAAGTGAAAAATATTTTTATATTTGACCTTGAAATTGTAATTTACATGGTAGTGTGAAATTGATTTTGTGTGTCAATAAATAATTCACATGATAGTATTTGACATATACAAGTATGCCCTTGATGGATGAGTATGATATTTAATCCATCAAAATCGTGACATTGATTATGTCATTGTCGTGCAATTTAATGGGACCAATATCGAACCACTTGACTAACTAAATATATTTCGAAATTCATTAGATAAAGAAGAAAAACAATTTCAATAATTAACAGTACAAAATATTAATCCCTTCCCTATGAAAAAACTCTCGTTATAATTTGACACGGAGTTATAAGAAATGTGAAGGATTGTGAATAAAAAAAATTAGTGAATAGTGATGTTATTTTTATATTAGTTTTATACTAATAAAATACGATTGAAAATTGTTAATGAAACATAAGATCTTGTTCTTAAATAGAGTGATATGCCGAAAAAACAAAAGGTATGATTAATTTATGGTAACTCAAATTAAAGTCTCCATATAGATGTGAAAAAGTACATATGTTAAAATTAAAGTCGTGGAGATTAAGTGTACTAAACGACGTCGATTTAGTAGCCAAACATTTTACCCACAAGGTTTTTTCCATATGCCACATTATACATAATTTTCCTCAAATCCAAGGACCAAGATTATGGAAGTATTAAGAAAAATATGCAAGTCATGATATAATCAACCATTCTGAAAGTTGCAGAATCGATAAAAAAAAAGTTGATAAACTTGATTGTTTTTTTCCGACAATTTAGGCTATCAAATACTAGTAAAAGTCAAATGGGACATGTAATAACGAGCATCCCGAAATGACAAAATGAAACTTTATTTTGCGGAGGAAGAGAGTATTTGAAAGGGATGATGAAGATGAATTTACAATTTCCAGCGTTGAAAAATAAGTCTCTTTCTAAAGTCTCAATATAGTCATATTAATATTTTCCAATCCTAATCTCACGTATACAATATTCTCTCTCCCAATCAACTATTCCAAACCAATAAGATAATAAATAAAAATATGAAAATGGTCTAAAACAACATTTATAAAGCAAAAATACACAAAAAAAATCATTTCTCAAGTGGAAATAAATCAATAAACAGTCCATTAGATTTCATCACGACCATCACCTGTGAACCGAGGCCCGGTACGACATCGGGGGGCCAGGCACCATCGGGACGTAGGCAATGTGTGGTGGCGGAGGAAGGCTCACCGGCGTCCCGACTGCTGGAGCGCCGTACACGGCCACTCCCGCTGGTGCGCCCTTGGCAGGCGGGCTCCCGTTGGTCTGGCCGGTGATCGGACCTTGGGGGGTGGAGACGTCCCCGTTGGCAACGCTGGTGATGTCGTGGATGCTGGAACGCCTCCGGTCCTTGTTCATGGAATTGAGACGGATGAAGTACTTCTGCGCGTGGCTGGCCACCTGCGTTGGCGTCCTTGTCACCACGAAGTTACGAGAAATGCTCCTCCAGTCGCCTTTTCCGTATTTGTCCAAACCAAGGAGAAACAATCTGTTTGGGAGACGATGAAACCATTAGTCAAGTATCGAGTTTTCTGTACGCGTAGCAGAGGAGACCAACGGACAGACACGAGTACTTTACGAGCACGGATGCATACAAGAGAGCTACTCAATAACAAAATACAAATCAACAGCAGATATTTCCTAACTAATTTGAGATGATCATCAAATCAAAAGGAGTGTTTTGGTGAGTTGATGCAGAAATTGCAGAAATATTTTGATGTGGAAATCATCTGGAGTCGGGATTTTCTACACGAATCTGTGAAGAAATCCGGTGCAGTCGCTCGCGAACACAGAATACCGGCTTTCATGAATCACGCATAGCAAACAACAAACTATCTCAACAACAGTACAGAACTTTGCATCACAGCAAACATGTAAGTAACAGCTTAGAAGGTTCGACTTAGCATTTTAGCAACGCAACGCGAAAGGTGAAGTACATTTTAGAAAACCAAGTTAGTTCTGCAGATTCAAAAGCTTATCAGATTTGTGACATTCAGTGGTATTAAGTTAGCTACAACATGATCTGCTCTCTAGCCAATTATGTTCGAAAAAGAATTCGATACGAGTAAGAGTAGTTGCAGAAATGATCAGTTCGGGTGAATTAGGCAAGTTGTGACAGAAGCAGGTTCAGTTATAGTTCTAGCAAAAGCAGCAGCAAGAACTCATCACTTACTCAGATTAGAGAAACGATAGAAACAACACACCGTCACACGCCTACAAGATTCCTCAAGCTAGCATAACGAGAAAAAGATCGATTCTGATGAATAGTGTGCATAAGCAAGACAAATTATGTGATACCAGCATTAATTTCTGTCAAAATTAAGGAACAAAAAGTACATATTATCCTAAAATTCCACACAAAATTGAGAATATATATTCCAGCAAAGCTAGCAAAAATGCAGAAATACGAGAAAAGATCGATTCTTATGAACAGTGTGCACAAACAAAACTTGGTATGAGGTGTAGTAGCATCTGAATCAACGAAATATGCTCAAAGCTGTATATACACAATCACATTTAAGCAAATTATGTGATACCATCATTAAATCTGTCAAAATTAAGAGACAAGAAGTATGTATATGTATACCTATGTTCGTCCTCTGTCCAAGCAATCCCCTTCCGGCGCTCCTGATCTGCGCGGGACGACTTGGCATCACTGTTCAAATGGCCGAAACTGCCTCCTTTTTTAGCAGCCCCGTCGCCACCAGCAAGGCTGGATGAGCCATCCGTGGAGGGATTGTAGCTAGGAACCTCAACGAAACCGGATTCTATGCGGCTAACATCATCAACCAAGACTTCATAGTGATGCTTAATCTCCTCCACTGATTTCCCAGAAACATCAGCCGCAATTTTCTCCCATCTATCCGCAGAATTCTCAGGGTAAGCAGCTATCGCCTTCTCGAACTGCTTATCCTGCTCCCTACTCCACACGGAGCTACTCGATTCAACAGAAGGCATCTATCTAGGATAGTTAGAACTCAGAATTCAATTCTTGTTCTTGAAAAAGAATCCTCTCTTAAATCTTGTTTTAAGAAAAGAATCCACCTAACTCAAAATCCAACAAGGGAATCAAGAAACAAGATAAATCTTGAAGATGGGATTTAAACTAAACTAATCTATTTTAATCAACAACTGTAAAATGATAACCCGTGAGAGAAAGGCAATAGTTAGAACTTCAGAATTCAATTCATTTTCTTCAAAAAGAATCCATTGTCAAAACTTGTTTCAAGAACAGAACCCACCACACTCAAAATCCAACAAGGTAATCCAGAAACAAGCTAAATCTTGGAGCTGGGATCTAAACTAAACTTATCTATTTTCATCAAGAAGGCAATATTGGTTAGGAGAGAGCATGAGAAATATCTAAAAATCATAGAAATGAAAGCATTTACTAAAGAAACAGGAATTGCAATTATGAAACAGAAGACTTTTTAATAGGTGAGAGTAGTAATTAGGGCAGTGTGTGTGAAGTGTTAAAGAGACCACAAACTAGACAACCCCAGAAGTCTAAAATGGATAAAAACAGCACCCAAATTGCCATCACTCAACTCTACAGACTTCCAATGGCCAAACACCCCATATTCTGATAGCTCTTCTTTTCACTGCTCAGGCCCACTTTTCTATACCAAACTTTTACAGTCTCTCTCTCTCTAGGTCAAGCCGTCATTTTTTTTGGGACACTACATTTATGAGATAGAAATACACATAAAGAACAAAACTTTCTTCACGTGAGGAAGGATTGAGGAAACCCAAGATTCAGAGATGAAGAATCAAGGGAGCAAAAATCAAGTCTTGGAAAAACCCAATTAGTATTTTTGAATAATAAAGAAAAAGAGATGATTAAGGAATCTAAAATCAATGATTCCAAGTTCCTAACAACACACATTTTAACAACACAAGAATAAGACATGAAAAAGTGTACAAATCTGTCGAAAAGGTCGAGAGAATCACAAACTTTTCAACCGATATTTGCTTTTATTAACCATTTTTTGACAGTTTAGTTAGCATTTAAAAGTGGAGTGTTTTTTATCTAAACAACCAGGCAAAACTATGGTTGTTTGCTCCTTTTTCTCAAGCTGGATTTCTCTGTTTAAAGAATTTGTTTATCAGTATAAAATACTGTTGGGTCGTGATACCGCCGATCTCACACACGCACGAACGAGGAAATAAAGCACGCAAACGATATAACGTGGTTCGGTGATAATCCACCTACGTCCACGGAGAAGATGACCGGAATCTTATTGATGGAACTCTCAATACAAGAACTTCACACTCACAATCTATCACTCTAAGCAAACGCTAGCTAGTGCAAGAATTCTCTTCTAATTGTGTGTGTAATCTGTGTTCTGCGTCTCTCACTACTGAGCTCTATCGAGTTATTTATACAAGATGCAATCAAGAAATAAAATCCAACTAACTCTATTTCCCAAAGTTAGTTATAACCGCTGCTCGGCTAAAACCGAACTGCCATTCTCGGCTATCAACCGAACTGCCTTTCTCGGTTATCAACCGAACTGCCTTTCTCGGCTATCAACCGAACTGCCTTTCTCGGCTAGCTCAAAGCCGAGCTTTATTTCTTGATCTCTTCTCGGAGCTGCCGAGGCTCCACCACTCGATCACAACCGGACTCAAAACCGAGCTTCATTTCCGAGCTCAGAAGCCGAGCTCCAGTAGTTTGCATGGACACACTTTCACAAATCTCCACCTTGTCCTTGCAAAACTCCATCAATATCTGGATTCCCTTCTCAATCCTTGTTACAAGCTTCAACACTCCACAATCTCAACCAACTTCAAACAATGTTTGAATTTCGAAGTTGGCAGAGACTTTGTCAACATGTCTGATGCATTTTCTTCGGTAGGAACTTTCACCACATTGATCTTTCCACTTTGAATCTCATCTCTGATGAAGTGTCTCCTCACATCTATATGCTTCGACCTCTCATGGAACATTTGATGTTTTGCTAAACATATAGCCGAGTTGCTGTCACAGTTAATCTTCACTGCTCCCAGCTTCATTCCTAAATCTTCCAAGATTCCTTGCAACCATTTTCCTTCCTTTGCAGCCTCAGTCAGAGAAATATACTCAGCTTCGGTTGTGGACAGTGCAACCACAGACTGCAAATTTGATTTCCAGCTGATTGCTGTGCCATATAGTGTGAAGATGTAACCACTCTGAGACTTTCTGTTGTCTAAGTTAGCCGCATAATCCGAGTCACAGAATCCTTCTAGGACTTCCCTCTCCTCAGACCAAACTCCACCACCAAACTTCAAGCCAACCATGACAGACCCTTTCAGGTATTTCAGAATCCACTTTAGTGCTGCCCAGTGATCCCTACCTGGATCAGCCATATATCTGCTTGCAACGCTTATGGCATGAGCCACATCCGGCCTTGTACATATCATCAAGTACATCACACTTCCCACTATATTCGCATAGGGTATCAGACTCATTTCCCTTCTAGCTTCATCTGTCTTTGGCTCTTGTTCTTTGCTAAGTTTGAAATGGCCTGCCAATGGAGTGGAGACTAACCTTGCATCCTTCACTTGATACTTTTCTATCACCTTCCTGATGTAATCAGCTTGAACCAACCTCAGCTCCCTTTTTCCTCTGTCTCTGATGATATCCATCCCTAGGATCCGCTTTGCCTCCCCAAGGTCTTTCATTTCAAACTTCTGCTTCAGTTCCTTCTTGACAATCTGCAGCTCATTCTTGCTAGATCCAGCCAACAGGATGTCATCTACATACAGCAATAAGTAGGCAACTATCAGATCTCCCCTTCTCTTGATATATACACAGCTATCAAAGTTTGATCTCTCAAAATCCATCAGCTCCATCTGCTCGTGGAATTTCTTGTTCCACTGCCTACTACTTTGCTTGAGGCCATATAGGCTCTTTTTCAGCAAGCAAACTTTCTTCTCCTCTCCAGGTTTCTCAAAGCCTTTAGGCTGCATCATATAGATCGTTTCCTCTAGATCTCCATGCAAAAATGCTGTCTTCACATCAAGTTGATGCAGCTCCCAGTTGAAATGAGCAGTCATGGCCAATAAGATCCGAATGGAAGTGTGCTTCACCACTGGAGAGAACACCTCTGTGTAGTCAATACCCTCTACTTGTGTGAATCCTCTAGCAACCAGCCTTGCCTTAAACCGTATGCTTTCAACTTCCCCCACCTCTACTTTCTTCTTAAACAGCCATTTGCAACTGATCAGCTTCTGAGTCCCTGGATCAGTCACCAAAATCCAAGTCCCATTTTTCAGCAAGGACTCTATTTCTTCTTCCATGGCCTTGATCCATTTCTGACTTTCCTTGCAACTCATGGCTTCTTCATAGGTTGAGGGTTCTGAAAACATGAGTACTTCTGCTACACATAGAGCAAAGAAGCTCATGTCATAATCTGAGAATCTGCTAGGTAGGCCTGCATTTCTTCTTGGATTTCTTCTGGCCCCTTGAGCTGCAGCAGCTTGCTGCACTGGTGACTCCTGCTCACCTGTGTTCTGAGTATGTTGAGAGCTAGTTGCTCCACCTTCTTCTTGATTTCCTGTGATCACAACATCCTCATCAGTGTCTGTTCCAGCAGATTCTCCACCAAACTCAAGGTTTTGCATTTCAGAGCTACTGCCACCACCAGAGGGCTTCCCATCATCTTTAAATGGCATCTCCTCTTCATTGAATGTCACATCTCTGCTCACAATGATATTTCTGCCTTCTCTATCCAAATTCCACAATCTGTATCCTTTTACCCCATCTTGGTATCCCAACAACACACATTTCTTTGCCCTTGGCTCCAATTTACTCTGCTTAATGTGTGCATAAGCAGCACACCCAAACACCTTCAAGGCTGAGTAATCACCTAGGCTTCCATACCATCTTTGATCTGGGGTCTCATTGGATATAGCAGATGATGGACACTTATTGATCAGATTAGCTGCAGTAGAGACAGCCTCTGCCCAGAATCTCTTTGGCATTCCAGAGTAGAATAGCATGCACCTCACCCTTTCTAGCAATGTCCTATTCATTCTTTCTGCCAGCCCGTTCTGTTGAGGATTTCTTGGCACGGTCCTATGCCTTCTTATCCCTTTCACCTTACAGAAACTATCAAACTCCGCAGACAGAAACTCCATGCCATTATCAGTCCTTAGATATTTAAGCACTGAGCCCTTTTCATTCTCATATCTAGCATGCCATTCTCTAAATTTTTCAAAAGCTTGGGACTTCTCTCTTAGAATGTAAATCCACACTTTTCTTGAGTAATCATCTATGATGGAGATGAAATACTTACCTCCACCTATGGATTCAGTTTGGGATGGCCCCCACAAGTCACTGTGGGCATACACAAATGGGGCTGATGAAGTGTGTTTCCCACCAGAAAATGGCAGCTTCTTTGCCTTTCCTAGAATGCAAGATTCACATTTCTTTAGGCTGTCTGATGCACTTAACTTCATCACTCCTTGTTTAGCCAGCTCTCTTATGCCTTTCTCACCCACATGTCCAAGCCTGGCATGCCATAGATGCAGGTCTTCTGTCTGGGCAAGATTCACAGCATCAACCACGGTTTCACCCAGCAAATAGTATAGGCTGTTCTTTCTCTGGGCCTCCATCACAATTCTGGTGCCTTTTGTTACTGTGAGGATCCCATCACCAGAGTTGAATCTGCACCCTTTTGACTCTAGCATTCCAAGAGATATTAAATTTCTCTTGATTTGAGGAATGAATCTGACTTCTGTGAGAGTCTTCATACTCCCATCCTTCATCCTCAATCTGATGTTCCCAATGCCCTTGACATTGCACACTTGATCATTTCCTAGCATCACTGATCCTTCCCAAGCTGATAATTCTTGGAACCAAGATTTGTGTGAGCAAATGTGGAAGGAGCACCCTGAATCCATGATCCAGCATTCTTCAATCTTGGCCCCTGAGTGGATATTCAAAGCTTCATTATCTTCAACATCCTGAGCCAGATCAGCAGTCTCTATGTTCCCAGCCTTTTCTTGCTCTTGTTTCCTCTTCCAAGCAAAACAATGCTTCTTTAAATGGCCCGGTTTCTTACAGTAGTGACAGCTTCTCTTCTCCTTCCATACTCCACCTTCTTCCTTCTTCTGGAACTTCTTCTTGGAACCCCTTTTATTCTGATTATTTTTCACATGCAGACTCTCAGCTACTGGATCAGTTTGTTTGTTATTAGCCTTCTGCGATTCCTTCATCTTCAATGCAGAATGAATCTCTTCATAGGTGACCTTGGTTTCTCTTCCAAGAAGCACTGCATCCTTGAAGTGCTCATAACTTTTAGGCAGGGAATTGAGCAACATCAATGCCTTATCCTCATCTTTAATGACCTCATCGATATTCTCAAGATCATCTATGCATTTCCCAAACTCCTCGAGCTGTTCAGAAATGCTCTTCCCATCTGAAAACTTGAAAGCAAGAAGCCTTTGCTTCAAATGTAACCGGTTCGCCAGAGACTTGGTCATGTACAATGACTCAAGTTTCCCCCATACTCCTGCAGCCGTCTCCTCCTTGGAAACTTCCCTTAGCACCCTGTCCGTGAGGTTCAAGATCAGGGTGCTATAAGCCTTATACTGCATATCTTGAAGCCTTTGCTTCTCCTTTTCATCAGCATCAGGTTTGCCTTCTTTAGCGTCACCTTCATTCTTCAAGATATCCCATAGGCCTTGCTGCATCAAGATGGCCTTCATCTTCAGCCTCCACAGCCCAAAATCGTTTCTCCCGGTGAACTTTTCCACCTCGAACTTGGCTGTAGACATTTCTCAAAACGAGCGGTGGGCAATCGCCAAGATCAGCTTATACAACGGAACCTCTAGACACGAACTCACCCAGAAACCAATCAATCGGCAAATCGTGGAAGTCTTCCCACAGACGGCGCCACTTGTTGGGTCGTGATACCGCCGATCTCACACACGCACGAACGAGGAAATAAAGCACGCAAACGATATAACGTGGTTCGGTGATAATCCACCTACGTCCACGGAGAAGATGACCGGAATCTTATTGATGGAACTCTCAATACAAGAACTTCACACTCACAATCTATCACTCTAAGCAAACGCTAGCTAGTGCAAGAATTCTCTTCTAATTGTGTGTGTAATCTGTGTTCTGCGTCTCTCACTACTGAGCTCTATCGAGTTATTTATACAAGATGCAATCAAGAAATAAAATCCAACTAACTCTATTTCCCAAAGTTAGTTATAACCGCTGCTCGGCTAAAACCGAACTGCCATTCTCGGCTATCAACCGAACTGCCTTTCTCGGTTATCAACCGAACTGCCTTTCTCGGCTATCAACCGAACTGCCTTTCTCGGCTAGCTCAAAGCCGAGCTTTATTTCTTGATCTCTTCTCGGAGCTGCCGAGGCTCCACCACTCGATCACAACCGGACTCAAAACCGAGCTTCATTTCCGAGCTCAGAAGCCGAGCTCCAGTAGTTTGCATGGACACACTTTCACAAATACTCCATACTAGTATTAAAAAAGGTCAACGTGAAAGAATTTATTTATTTTTAATATGAAGAATAAAGGGAATGCATTTCGTTCTTAAAATCCATGTATAGAACTGGGAAGATCGTTCAACTTATTTTGGAATATCTTGAAACTCAAAGTCTTCAGAAGTAATTTTGTTTGAATAGATGGGAATTTTGATTGAGAAGTAAAAACTGTTGCTTAGTGTGGAGGGAATTTTGATTGAGAAAATACATAGAAGGGAGGTGGGGGAAGTGGCTAGTCGAGAGCATCGGTAACCGGGGACCACGAGAGGTGCGGTGGGCTCTGGGCCGTGACTAGCACCGGTGTAGAGGTGGGAGCTCGTATCTTTCGAGCGGTTCCAACGCTTCCAATCCGTACGTTGCAGTGCATGATCAAACCGGACTCATCATTGCCGACATGTCAAAAGATCCAATCCTCGAAAAAAAATAAATTGGTGAAGATCGCTAGAAAATACATAAAAATGAATTCGACATAAGCAAAAATGACTTGATTGCGATCGTCTTAGCATATACATTGATTCTTGATTCAGAAATTCTCTACCTTTTCTATTTCTCAATTTCTTTATTTTGTAATAAGTATCTTAAAAGTTTGAAATTTCAATACAAATTCCCTCTTCAAAGATGAACTTTATTGATGTAAACTTTTTATTGGTGGAAAAACAACAAGCAATAACTTCTTTTATTGACTTTTTTTTGAAACTTTCATCATTGAACTTTTGAATGTTGGTTGCTTAAATTAAAGATCTGAATAATTGAGAAGTGAGAAAAAATTAAAAAATGACAACATTTAAAACTTGGGAGTTAAAAAATTACCCATGATAGTATATACTTATAACATTTGAATAAGGAGAAGTGATCAATGTATAACTATTTTTAAATCCATGACTAGAGAACAAATCTCAGTCACACATTATATAAATTTAAAGATTAAAATAAAGGTAAAACTATCTTACATATTTAATTACCAAATAAGTGCGAAAGGCTATTTATGGAAAACAGATCTGTTTCCAAATTCACGCACCCCCTCTCCACCATTCCAGACATTAATAACTTCTGCAATTGAAGACTCGCGAATAAATTTCCTGCCTACGATTGATACGATCTTCATCTAGAGTCGAGCGCGTTTTTTATCGAATCAATGAACAATCTTCTCTAGCTCTCTAAACACAGCACCTGCAAATTGTTAGTTTCACGATCTGAATTAATCTGCTTGAGCTTGTTAGTTTCACGATCAAATTAATTTCCATATTCAAGATCGAGAATCTCATCTCTCACAATCTCCATTGTTATTTCTAGATTTCTCACTAGAAACTGTCAATTAAACATTAGATTTCATGTCATCTTACATCGGATTTTACTAGTTTAGATTTCACGCTAGAAATCGAGAATCACTCGTCATCACTCAAACACAAAATCTCAATTTACCGTCTGAAACCGAGATCAGACCATCTTCATGCAATCTCCACGTATTACTCATGGAATATGATGTTGCAAGATCATATATGATGTTTAGAGTGAAGTGTATTGAGCAAATAGCGAAGTATATTCTAGAAGCCTTAGAGTGTATTGTTTTTTTCATTTCAGTGAAGTATATTGAGCATATAGTGAAGTATGTTCCTCATGCCTTATATTGTACTGTTTTTTTTTCATTTTAGTGAAGTATATTGAGCATATAGTGATGTATATTGTGCATATAGTGAAGTATATTCTGCATGCCTTGTAGTGTACTGTTTTTTTCATTTCAGTGAAGTATTTGAGCATATAGTGATGTATATTGTGTACATCATTGAACTTTTGAATGTTGGTTGCTTAAATTAAAGATCTGAATAATTGAGAAGTGAAGTATATTAAGCAAATAGCGAAGTATATTATGGAAGCCTTAGAGTGTATTGTTTTTTTCATTTCAGTGAAGTATATTGAGCATATAGTGAAGTATGTTCCTCATGCCTTATATTGTACTGTTTTTTTCCATTTTAGTGAAGTATATTGAGCATATAGTGATGTATATTGTGCATATAGTGAAGTATATTCTGCAGGCCTTGTAGTGTACTGTTTTTTTTATTTCAGTGAAGTATATTGAAAATATAGTGATGTATATTGTGTACATAGTGAAGTATGTTCTGCATGCCTTATAGTGTACTGTTTTCAATTTTAGTGAAGTATATTGAGTATATAGTGATGTATATTGTGCATATAATGAAGTATATTTTGCATGCCTCTTTTAGTGTACTATTTTTTTCAGTGAAGTATACTGAGAATAGAGTGATATATATTGTGCATAAATGTGAAGTATATTCTGCATGCCTCTTTCAAGATCATATATGATATTTAGAGTGAAGTAAATGTTGTTTACAGTGAAGTAAATATGATGTTTGATATTTCAGTGAAGTATATATTAAGCAAATAGTGAAGTATATTCTGGATGCTTTATAGTGTACTGTTTTTTCATTTCAGTGAAGTATATTAAGCAAATAGTGAAGTATATTCTGGATGCTTTATAGTGTACTGTTTTTTCATTTCAGTGAAGTATATTGAGCATATAATGATGTATATTTTGCAGATAGTGAAGTATGTTCTGCATGCCTTATATTGTACTATTTTGCCACTTTAGTGAAGTATATTGAGTATATAGTGATGTATATTGTGCATATAGTGAAATATATTCTGCATGCCTTGTAGTGTACTGTTTTTTCATTTCAGTGAAGTATATTGAGTATATAGTGATGTATATTGTGCATATAGTGAAGTATATTCTGCATGCCTCTTTGAGTGTACTGCTTTTTTTTCAAGTGAAGTATATTGAGCATATAGTGATGTATATTTTGCAGATAGTGAAGTATGTTCTGCATGTCTCTTTCAAGATCATATATGATGTTTAGAGTGAAGTAAATGTTGTTTATAGTGAAGTAAATATGATGTTTAATATTTCAGTGAAGTATATTAAATAAATAGTGAAGTATATCCTAGATGCTTTATAAGAGTACTGTTTTTTCCGATTATCCAACTATTGCTCAAAGACAAAAAATCAAAAACTTATAAGAGATTTTAATTTTACAATATGGATTAGAAGAAAACGCAATCGCAGCAATCATGCGGCGATAAACGTATACAAACAGCTAAGAAACACGATTGAGAAAAATAGCTAGAAATAATCAATGAAAACGAGTAAATTTGTAGATAATATTCACTTCAGCGGTTGGAGATGGAAGAAACGGTAGCTGGAGGCGGAGGAAACGACAAATGGAGGTGAAGGAAACGATGTTGGGTGAATTTCCAAAGAGTAAAGAAGAAAAGAAAAAGCGCAGACGGAGTTGAATTTTAAAAATGAATAGAATAGGGTAATTGATTTTAACCTTAACTCAATTGTTAAATGTATATTATACCCCCACTTTGTTGCAGTGAACTAATTCTTTCTTATAGTGAAGTAAAATTTGGATTAATTTTGAAATCCTATGCTGAGTCTCAGCCCTTAATTTTTTTATCTTGTGGCTGAAATTTATTCTCTAGTTATACATTTAAAGGATAGTTACCTTATATCACTACTCTTTGAATAAGTATTCATATATTTTGATGGTAAATGTGATCATAATTGTTATAAACGTTGTGTTATGTAATAGGAGTATATAAAATGTAGTAAGTAATTATTATAAAATAAACAATCTCCAACGTGAAAATCAATCATCATTATCTATTTAATTAGATTTATGGATCAAATTATACAAGAGTAGCATTCAAATTTTGCTTCCACGACGTACAACAAAACATAAAATCAAGAAAATAAATAATTGTGACAATTGCTATACCTTGGCCGAACCGACTACACCCTTTAATTCTATATATAGTCCAATAGAGAAACATAGGGCGTTTTTGAGCCTCTACAAATCATTTCCAAAAGAACATAGAAACAATAAATTATTTCACAAAGTGCTACTAATATTTAGTTTTCTACCAAAAAGCAATGATGCATGCAAACCAATTAGTATGAAGCTCATTTGACAAAGAAATGAAGAGATAAATCGAAACATAAATCCATTCATACATTTGAGAATCGAGCATGGCTCCACACCACCAAAGCTTACTAGCCTAGCACCTTACGAAGAAGCCGAGTTGATCAACTCTTTCTGGCCCGTTGCAGGCTCATCCGGGAACGGCTGCAATAACAAACGACAAACCAATCATGCCACTAAATACTTCACACATTTTCACAGCAGAAATTGAAGAATCGCTTCTCTACAACCGCTCACTCAAAGAGAGATACGAGCTACATGTAATAGACCGCGAGACAAGAACTAGATCGACTGAACAAATAATAAGGCGATTTCTACAAAGATTCGAGTTTTCTTATTTCAAGTGTTTTTCGATGGGACCCTTTTGGCTTTTGTGTCCTACGAAGGAGATTTGGTAGCTTACCGCAGCGAGCTCTTCTTCGTGTTTTGGGATGAAAGCAGTGTCCACCTTCCCAGTTTTAAAGTCCTAGAGCAAGTAGAGACAGAATGTGAATACAGAAGTTCGTAGAGACTGGTAAAATTAAGCAAGTCTGAGAAAATTGCAACGGATGAATACCTCTACTTCTAGGATCAGCTTATGGTAATCGATCGTTGTTGGAACACCTGGCCACAGAGAATCATTTTTTAGAAACTATACTAAAGAATGGAAAGATGTCCATATGTTAATGAATAGTAAAACGAGTGCAAGATGTCGGAGATTTGTTGAAAACGCCTTTCATGCGGGATTAGATATGCTAAGGCACCGATGAAAATTCTCAAATATAAAGACATGATTGCATAGATAGATAGATGTGTCTTGTTTACCTGTAATAATAGTGTCGTTAAGAGCCCTTGTCATGCGCTCGATTGCCCTTTCCCTCGTCGGACCCCAGACAATAAGCTGGAGTATAATATTCATCGCACTTATTAGGACATCGAAAAGATAAGATCCACTTTGGCTAGATTTTCAAGAAATGCATAGAAAGTATAAGTAAAATTAACGCATAATTAGCTGACCTTTCCTAGAAGGGAATCATAGCTCGGTGGAACTACATAATCTGGGTAAACATGGCTGTCCATTCGCACAAACGGACCTCCAGCGGGCAAATAAGTAGTTATTCTCCCTGTTCAAGTGGTCGAACAATTCATTA
This sequence comes from Salvia splendens, assembly GCF_004379255.2. NCBI lineage: Eukaryota > Viridiplantae > Streptophyta > Magnoliopsida > Lamiales > Lamiaceae > Salvia > Salvia splendens. The sequence goes on along the minus strand of NC_056037.1, from coordinate 37,349,885 downwards.
GTTCGTAGATTTGATTTTAGGATGAAATAAATTTCAAAATCACAAGCAAACTTTGGACTAAGGCTGTCGATCCAGAAAGTCGATACCTGGTCCGGGTCTGAAATTTTTGAAAGCGTCTTCTGCATTAATACGGCATTCTATTGAATGTCCACGGAGCACAATGTCATCCTATAGAAAGAGGCTTGTATCAGTTAATGATCACATTTTTAATTTCCGGGTGCCATGAAGATCCTTACCTGTGTGTATCGGAGCTTCTCGCCACGTGCAACACTGATCTGCTCTTCGATTAGGTCAACGGAGGATATCATTTCAGTGACGGGGTGCTCGACCTAACATCATCACATCAAGGAGAAAAATCAGTCGAGAATGTTACGGTGAAATCTGATAAGTCGTTATTTTGGAGATGATCCGAGACTCTTTATCTTTTACCTGGATCCTAGTGTTCATCTCCATGAAGTAGAATGAGCCTCTTTCATCCAAAAGGAATTCGACCGTACCGACTCCTATGTAGCCTATGGATGCAGCTGCTGCAACTGCCGCGTCACCCATGGCTTTCCGAAGCTCCGGTGTCAATGCAGGAGAAGGTGCTTCTTCTAGCAATTTCTGATTTCTCCTCTATAGTTGGAAAAATGATAACTAATTAACAAGTCATAATTCCACACTTGTCTAGACCTCGAATAATCTATATACGATGTTAGAGAAAAACTCAAACAAAATACCCTTTGCCATTATGTTATGTACAGAGAGAAATCTATGTGTCATCTTAGCTTCATTAAACGGGTAAAACTGTGTAACATCAAGCCGGTCAGAAAAGCAGCGTGCTTTCGCACAACAAAGCCGGGCTGCAAAAAAGATGACCTAAAATAGAAGATATATTACCTGGATGCTACAATCACGCTCCCCAAAGTGTACGACATTACCGAATTTGTCAGCCAAAACCTGCGAAGCAACAGAAGCCATAAGGTGTCACTGATAGTTTAGCTTGTGAATCAGTAATACAAATATGTTTACACAGAGATGCAATGCCAAAAACGAAATATTAATAATGTTCATATATTTAAATAGCTTTGATTATTTAAGTAAATGTCATCAAGTTAAATTCAAATTTAATATATTAATAATGTTAATGTAATAATATACAAGCATACCTGAAACTCGATATGCCTTGGATTTTGGATATATTTCTCGAGGTACACACCATCGTTACCAAAAGCAGCCGCAGCTTCACTTTTAGCTTGCTGTCGAAACGAGGCAGTATTTCAGTCACAATGAATTACCCAAACACCTCAAATTTCAGTGATTGGCTTGCAGAACTATGATAGTAGAGGGCATCCGAAAATAGATCTTTCGTGGAAGAGCACACATTACCAAGAATAGAAAATGGGTCTTTGAGGACTGGATAAGCAGTTTGTGCTTCTCACTGTCTCAATGTTTTTCCAGATCGACTATTTTCGTATTTAAATTTATTGAAACAATATTAACCTAGCGATATAAGGAAAAATTAAATTACTCAACCAACGGATAAAGTAAAAAAACGGAGTACCTGCATCAACTTCACAAACTCATCACGCTCTTTCGCAAGGCGCATTCCACGTCCTCCACCACCTGCCGTTGCCTTCAGGATAATAAAAGCATTAGATTAGCACATCTTTTTCTTGACGGAGTTATCATGCACAATTCTTTGTAAGATTACTGTTCGTAAAGGTCTATGCAACTTGAGTCAAATCGGGTAACTGCGTTTGTACTTTTGGTGCGTCGAGATGTCAAACATACCTTTATCATGACAGGATAGCCGATCTCATCAGCAAGTTTAATTGCATCTTCAGTACTCTGTAATACAGAAGTAGCTAGTAAGGAGAAAAAACAATGTGAAGAAGTGAATGAAGATTCAATATAGGATTTCTTACGATAAGACTTATATGAAGTAACAATCTTTACAAAAAGCAGTACCTTTAACAGCCCATCACTTCCGGGGACAGTTGGAACTCCAGCATTCTTCATTGTTTCTCGGGCAGTTGATTTGTCGCCCATTACCCGAATGCTGTCAGGCTGCAGTTCAAGTTCAAAACCCATGATTTTAACGCGTCTAGGAATTTTAGGAGACCATTTATTGAATGAATGCCGTGATTTGGAAGAACCAAATCTCATTTGGAAGAAGGTTTAACTATATAAGGCTTCGATATACAACGTCTGTCCCATTTAGAGGTTTATTTCGATATGGACAGAAACCTAATAGCCACTGGAAGAAACTAATTATCCTAAGAAAATTAATTAAGAATTCCAAAAATCTAAAAGGGACTGAAATGTTAGCAATCGTAAACAGTAAACCAAATATCTGACCAAATTGCATTGTTAATGTAGCTACATAGTGGTAAGGTAAGGATAGACGGTATGATGTTGACTTTATATAAACACTCTGAAACAAAACTTACATTTGGTCCAATAAAGTTGATTCCATGCTCTCGGCACATGTCAACAAAAACAGCATTCTCCGAAAGGAACCCGTATCCGGGATGCAGCATAGTACAATCACGGCTGATGGCAGCAGATAAGACATTTGGAATCACCAAGTAACTGAAAGAAAAAGAAATTTAATTTATTCACCCAATCGGGAATATTATGGTTACAGAGTGGTATGATTTGATGATAAAAAAACGAAGAAGCCTTACGATTGACTGCTCGGTGCTTCTCCAATGCAAACAGCCTCATCAGCAAGTTTCACATGAAGAGCATCTTTATCGATTGTTGAGTAAACCGCCACACAAGGGATTCCCATTTCATGGGCTGTCCGAATGACACGGACAGCAATCTCTCCACGGTTAGCCACCAGAATTTTATCACCACGGCACGTAGCAGCAAGCGTTCCACCACGCTTTCCAGATTTAGTACCACCTCGAGAAGCCTGGACTCTCTGACGAGGGAAATTAACCCTATTCCCTGCCATGAAGCTACACTGGGAGCTCCTGATTCCGGGTGTAGCCTCCATGAATAAACCCTACGATGCACAATATTTCACAAGTTTAGAAACACGCCAAAACTATGAACTGAATTTACTTGATATAGTGAGGAAGGTTGAGCTTGAAACACAGCCACAAACATCACGGTCATGACTTCATTCGACTATCAAACACTCGATTCTCCACTATTCTAGCCAGATCAAACACTCTATAAAAAGATAATCAACTCAACTGAAAAGAAACAGAGCAGAAAATTCTGAAAGGGGACCTTCTAAATTATATTGAATCGAATCACATGGACTAAAGCATACATATAGCATATTATACGAGACGTTTATAAACAGGCCAGAACTTTGAAAGAGTAGTAAGGATGGTTAAACTTGAATCACGCAGCCACGGACATCATAGTCCATGACTTCATTCGACTATTCTAGACGGATCAAACACTCGATTCTCCACAATTCTAGACAGATCAAACACTCAATAACAAGTTCAACTAATTCAACTGAAGAGAAACAAAGCAGGTAATTCAGAAACGGGCCATTGTAATTGAATTGCATCGCATAGACAAAACCATACATATTTCATTATTCAACATTCAATAAATGGTCTAGAACAAAACGAAAACCAAATTATTTTGAAACCCATGTCTTGCCATCAGCCCCAGGTGTAAATACACAGCTCGGTAAACAATGCATGTGTTATTCATTTATGTTCATTATTACTTGTGCGTTCATTTCCTAAGACAAACACTCAGTAAGGGGGTAATCCGGAAACATACCTTTTGCATAATCCCCAGACATAAGTACACAACTCGATAAAGAATTCATGTGCTTATTCGTTTATATCCGTGATTACTTGTGCATTTATTTCTTAATTGCATCGCATTGACAAAAACAAACATTTTGCATAATCTAGCACTCGTCTAAACTAAAACAAAAAACCAATACTTTATACACGAATAGAAATATTCCAACAAAAAAATCAAATCAGATGAACTCACGGGACGCGAGCAGACGGAATTGCTGCAAAATGTCATGGCCGCAGAGTCCATTTTCAGATCAACCTAATCTGTAAATTTCGCAAACAGATAAAAAAATCAAGAAATTGAGAAATGCGGCGGAATAAGCTTGAAAGCCACGTTTACCTCGGGAGTGAGCGTGAAAAAAAAATCGAATCTTGATCGAGGTTTGAAGCGGAAATGGGAGAAATTGATGTTGGAGAGAGAGAGAGGGAGTGAAGGTGGAGATTTGAAGAGAATGAAGAAGTGGAATTCGATGAAATCGAGGTTAAGTAGTTGGGAGATTTGAGTCGATTCCTCCGCCCAGAAAAGAGCTGGATTTCTTGTGCTTATTTGGCGGTGCTGACATGTAAGGATTAGGGTGACTGTGCGATTAAAATTAGTTGCTTATTTATCATTTTATTTAACAATTTCGATCTGAAACGAAATCCAATTCGATTCCTCTTTTCTTCTTCTTCACCACCTTTTGTTAACAAAAGTTTCCTTGCTCTTCAATCCAATAATAAGGATCAAGCGAGTTGAGCTCGCATGGGCTTTCCCCAATCCTCACAGATCGGCATTCGCTTCTGATAATGGGAAAACACAATCTCCTAATCTACACCACGATCGCCCTCGTCCTCCTCTTCCTCGTCTCCCGCTCCCCCAACAAATCCCAGCCCCAGGAGACCCACCACCGCCGCCGCCTCAAAATCCGCTCTCACTTCCCCTTCTCCCCTCCCTCCGATCCCCACCACCACCACGACCCCCCTCCCGCCTTCGACCCCCTCGTCGCCGACATCGAGCTCGCCCGCGAGGACCGCCAATGGGAGCACCTCTACTACCAAACTCACCACGATTCCGATTCCGATTCCGCCTCCGAATCTCCGGACTCATCTCCCGAGCCGGATCACGAATCGCGACCCGAGTGGGAGGATTTCGCCGACGCCGAGGACTTCCTCAACGACTCGGAGCGCTTCAATGTCACCAATAGGCTGATGCTCCTTTTCCCCAGGATCGACGTCGACCCCACCGACGGACTCGCCAGCAAATCCGAGCTGACTCAGTGGAGCTTGCAGCAGAGCCGGAGGGAGGCGATGCATCGGAGCCAGAGGGAGATGAAGACTCACGACAAAGATGGAGATGGATTCGTCACTTTTGCTGAGTATGAGGCTCCTAGCTGGGTTAGAAGTGCCGGTGATTTTTCCCTAATTTATGTTTAATTGCTTTGAATTATTGGTTGCTGGTTTAGGGTATTGGTAGCAAAATGCCTAATTGCAGAGTTACAGCTTCATTTTCTTTATCAATTGCTGATTTAGGGTATTGGTAGGAAAATGCCTAATTGCGAGTAACAATGGCTCATTCCAGATAACACTTCATTTGGATATGATTTTGGCTGGTGGAAGGAGGATCATTTCAATGCATCTGATGCCGATGGTGATGGTCGTTTGAATATCACAGAGTTTAATGAGTGAGTTTGTGACGGTCAACTTGAAATGCTAACTATCTTAGTGAATGAAGGAAACGAAGCCGTTTTACCATTACTGTATTTCTATGTTCGACGTTGGCTTAGCTGCTGCTTTTATGTTTCCTTTTTGTTGTAGCTTTCTTCATCCAGCTGATACCTCCAACCCCAAGCTGATTCTTTGGTTGTGCAAGGAAGAAATAAGGTGCTTCGATTTCTATAATCTGTTTTGCTTGATGTTTGGTTCCATTGCGCCCCTGTTTTCTGGATTTTTTTTATTTGTGGATGTATTATGCACTCCCTCCGTCCCCTAAAATAGACTTTGGGGATGAAACAAGTTTTAATGCGAATTTGGTAAAGTGTAAGAGTGTAACAGAAAACATAGTTGAGATATTGTTAGTGGTTAGTGGGACTCATATCATTAGTAATGTAATGTGCGGTGAAAAAGTTTTCAGAAATAGAAGTTGACTAATTTTGATGGACAGACTAAAATGGTGAAAGTTGACTATTTTTTAGGGACACAGAATGTATGTTGTAAATGTCCTCGTCTGATCAAATCCACTCTCTTTGCTCAGTTAGTGTCAAAATACATTGTTAGAACTTAGATGGCGTGGTGTTGTGGCTGTTGTTAAAGGTGCGTAACAAGATATTAATAGCTGAATTGAACAGCTCTTTCCGAGAATATTTGCGAATTTAGGGAAATCATTGTTTTTCTTCTTGTTGTTTCCAACTCTGACAATAGGATATCAATATTTAACTTCAAGATTGTATCCCTTTCCCCCTTTCTTATTTTTACTTATTGATGCCATCCACACATGCTTTTTGGCTTTTCAATCTTGCTAGCTAGCTTAAAGTTTGTAATCCTTGATACCAGATGAAATTCTTCTAACATTTTCTAGTTTTCCAATATAGATTTCTACTGCTTTGTGGTTTGTACTCGTTAACATGTTATTCTGATGCGTGATATTTGCTAGTCAGAGGGCTGTGCTATGTAGTTGTGACGAGTTATGCATATATTTGATATATATAGCTGGTAATGTCCCCAACTTTGAATGTTCGTATGAAGCTGTAATTTGTTCTTATTGTTATGGTGATTGGTTTATACGTACTTTCTTATGTTTAGATACAAATAAAAGTTGTCACAAGTGTTATATTTTCTATACTCATGTTTATATCATCCATTTGTTATGGTGGAACATTGTGATACATATTTACTGGCATGATCGAGTTTTCTGCATACACTAATCGAATCAAGCTAATTTGGGGTGTTAATTCAGGTATAGAGCATTTCATAAACATGAGCCGAACTTGCTGTTTAAAAGTGATTAATTAACGTCTTTAATTTTGGTGATGCAAGATAATTTATGATATCCAGTCAACAGAGAACAATAAGTAGATACCGTATTGCCATATTTTCATGATTTTCTTTTGTTGTGTCTGATATACATTTCGGCAGTTATCTCCATGAGCTGACTGAAGAGCTCGTTGTATTACATCATGCCATGTTGCTCATATGATACTGTACTATCATTTGTGATTTGTTTGTTTCAGGGAAAGGGATAGAGACAAGGATGGTAAGGTCAATTTTGAAGAGTTTTTCCACGGGATATATGACCTGATTAGAAATTATGTGGAGCCACACGATACCGATGAGCATGAGTCTGATGATTCAAATGAGGCCTCAGCCAAGATGTTGTTTGTCCTGCTTGATAAGGACGGTGATGGGTAACCAAGCCTAGAATCTATACTTTATTTGACCTATTTGTTCATCAACATGCTTCTATGATTGCAATGGTAGCTAAGCTTATTTTGCCTGCTGTAGATATTTGTCCGATGTAGAATTACTACCCGTTATTGAAAAGCTCCACCCACCGGAGCATTACTATGCTATACAGCAGACAAACCATATATTGCACCAGGTACTTAACGCACTATGATTTAAATGAGTTCTATAGTTTAATTCTACGAATTCAGGTATTACTTGCTTGTAGATAAAATGCTTCAATATCCTAAACATTTTGATGAGTTGATTTCAAGGAGCAAAAATCAATTTTCATGAACTTCGTGCATTATACGGATGGTATAGTAGATACATACGAATGCTGATGCATTCGAGGCTGACATTACCAGTCCAGATGGTTCCGTCACTCTTCTAATTACAAAAGGATTTTGAAATGAAAAAAGGATAAAGCTACTATTTTCCTCTCAAAGAAATACCTTGTTATATGCTGCAAAATGTATGTTGGAATAAGTACTAATTCTGCATATAGAAACACCCACACATGAGAGAGCATAAGTTTACTAGGCTTGTTCTTATTTAATTGAAGTGATGCATGTGAGGATTAAAACTCTCTATAAATGACTGCAGTATATAATTCTGAAGGTTTTCATCTTGTGCACTCCACTTTTTAACAGAAAATGCTACTTGGCCTTGGCTTCTCGGTTTGATCAGTTGTCTGTTATAATGTTAATATATTAATTGTTACCATCAATTTTAACAGTAAATCGTAACTTCATGCTGATAAAAATTGCACTTGATCAGACAATGGTGAAGTTTCTGGTTCCTATTTTTTCAGGCTGACGGAGACAAGGATGGACGTCTGAGCTTAGCAGAGATGATTGAGAGTCCATATGTTTTCTACACTGGTGTCTTTAGTGAGGATGAAGACAGTGGTGATTATGTAGTTCATGATGAGTTCCGTTAGAGACCGGAGTAATGGGTGAGGAAACCTTTTAAACGCACTTTAAAAGTTAACATATGCTTGTTTCCTCCTTACGATCTGGAAAAACTTGCTCAATTTTGTTGTATAGCAACAAAACATTTCACTCGCGTGTTTTTTGCTTAAATTCCAGTATGCTATGTAGGACGAGGCGATCTGTTAAGACGTGGATCGCGGCGAAAATCTTGATTTGCTCATTGATATGGGAGGGATATATAGGATTATCACTTGAGGTAGTTCTTCAAGTAATGCATTTTTTACAGTTTTGGTTATTCTTTTATTCTTGTATAGTTCTTACATACTTTAGAAATTGAGTATATTATTTATACCCTAAATCTTAAATTCATCTGAGAATAGTTGGTTGTTTCAAATGAGAGATTTTATTTTCTAAATTAGTGATGAATTTGCTTCACAAAATGCTAGAGGAGTTAGATTATTTCAACTTATTTGTTCTGTATTTTCCAATTTATGTCTTATTATGTCACATTAATATTGAAGTTATACCTTCATCCCAGATGGCTGCATTCTTGAATAACATTGGATTTTAGATGAAGTGATTGATTGTGATAAAGTGGTGTGAAAACGTGATTGAATATTTTAATAAGAGAGAATGAGAATTTTAATTTCAAATATGGAAAGTGGATATCTTGAGTAGGACAAACTGAAAAGGAATAAGACATCTTAGTAGGGACAGGGGGATTACAATCATACAAGCATCGAAGATAATTATTTGCTAGTAGTATTTATTTCGTATGGGCCTTTTTTCTCTTTTAGCCTAGGCCCCCAACATGTCTGGGGCCGGCCCCACCCACCTTGTGCGGATAGGGGTCTGTCGATTAAGGGGGTGTTCGGTTGGCAAGATTAAATCTCATGATTAAATATGTATCATATTTGGTTCATAAGATTGAACCCTTCAAGTTAATCCTAGATGGATAGTCTCATGATAATCAGTCATAGCCTCTCCCCTCCAACTAAAATAATCTCACAACTCAATCTTAGATGGATAGTCTCATGATATTAGTCATGGCAACCGAACGCCACCTAAGTGTACTATTGTGTAGTGTAGTAGTCTTGTTTACGTACACTAAGGATTCGTTTGGTTTCCAGTATTGCTCATAACAAGAGATTATGTTTATATTTATCTTGTTTGGTTACTTTTTCTATAAAAAAAATTGACTTGTGAAATAGTAGTATCTTGGCCGTCTTTAAAGTACTATGATTGCATTATGTTTGACGATTGTCCATCTTAATCTACCCTATAAATAAATTAGTTGAATATAAAGTTTATTTTGACGCATCTCATATTGTATCTCAATAAACATCAATAAAGAGAATCCAATGTTATCCTAATGAAAAAGTAGACATAGAAAGAGAGAATGCCTTGCCTTTTGTGTGGATTTTGTTATCGAGTCGTTTCTAATAATAGGGCCAAACCTTAGTCAAAATGCAAATGAGTAAGGAAAATACTCCTTTTTAAATAGTGCACACTGGGTTGTTATAACATTTAGTTTAATGGAGTAGTAAATATTAACTAAATTGATTTGTTAATGGATAAAGTGGAAGGGTTGTGAGTGGATAAATAATAATCATCCGTACTAAAAATTGTAAGCTAAATAAATAGAAAATTTTGATAACGATAAAAAAAATTGTGCCCAAAAAGTGGTGATAGAAATAAATGTTGCAAGAAATTCTAAGATAAAGAATGGTCATTATTTTATAAGTGAATATGAAATTCAATTTATGGAGTTGGGAAGGGGAGGCAATTAAAGCAGAGAAAATGCAATAAGATGAGAAAAAAATCCAAAAATTGATTGTATTAAGTCCATGTCTTATTATTAACTTCCCATTTTGACTAGAATGTCACCTAAAATGTAGAGATCAATTACCACATTTCCACTCATACCATGAAAGAAAACAATAATGTCGAACCATGACCACTAATTAAGTACTATATTCCAAACCTCAAAATAAGAATATCTATGTGCAAAAGAAGCCAAAATTGCCATCATCAAAGTTGAGAGCATAGCTCAAAGGATCATAGCAGAAGCTGAAATCAGTCCTCTTCTTCTTCTTCATCATCTTCACTCTCATCACCAATCTCTTCAACATCTTCTTCCCATATACAACTGCACCTCCTTCTCCCATTTCTAGGCCTATGTATGTATAAAAGAGCTGTGTTGGGAGAGTGAAAAATGTTGGTCTTATTGTTGTATAGATATAGGAAAAGTGTGGGTTGAGTGGGAGTTGCAGGGCAGTGTGACAGTCACTTTTATTTGGACAGTTATTATCAGTGAGTATTAGGGTGTCCACTATGGGGCGGCGCGCCGGCCGCCGCCGCCCCTCCGAGTTATAGTGTGGAGGACGTCCGCCCCTCGGCGTACGAATTTTCCGGGGCGGACAGCCCTTCGGCGTGTTTTGTGCGAGGACGCGCCGGTCCCCGATCGCCACGCCTATAGGCGCGCCGGCCTATAATGCGCCGGCGATCGGCGCGCCGGCCGCCCCCTTCGAATTTTTTTTTTAAAATTTTCAACTATTTTTAGTAAGGGAGAGGGGGATTTGAGAAGGAAGGAGAAGGAAGGAAGGAGGAGTAGGTAGTCACGCTTTTGGAGAGAGAAAGAGGGGTATTGCATGTTTTTGGAGATAGAAATTTATACATCTTTTTTATTTGGTTCCAATTGTTTACGAATATTCGATATCAGTTATCTCGTTTTCTAATTATTTACATTCCGATAATTTTATAATTGATTTAAAATAAACTAAAATATTAAAATAAAATTAGTTATAAAATTTGAGGCTATTGGAAGTTTCCACCATAGTGGAGAAAACAAATTTTTGGGGCTATGGACAATAAAATTGGGGATATGGACAAAAATTGGGGCGTGTCTATTAGAGTGTCCGCTTTATAGTGGACACTCTTAGTGTGTGTGGATTGAGAAGATGGAGAGAGAGAGAGAGAGTTAAAGCGGACACTCTTAGTGTGTGTGGATTGAGAAGATGGAGAGAGAGAGAGAGAGATGATATGATGTTTCTTGTAGTGTCTCTCTCCATTTCTCTGCTTTGCCATTTTCAGATTTCTTGCTTTTCTATGTCAACTCATTTCTCATCTATTGGCAACTCAGCTTTGTGTTTTCTTTTCTCTTGATCATAATTAAATGAATGTAATATTATTTAGTGGACTCATTTTGTGTGTACACAAAACTATTGTCTCATTCTGTTTTTAATAAGGGAAATTGTTATGTGAATTACCACTTTGGATTAGATTGAAATTCTGCAATTAAACACAATTTTTCTACGAATTCCAAATGTCCAAAGAGAGAGTCCAAATCGTAAATACCAAAATTATAATTTAAATCGTATTGTGTAAAAGTTGTGAGATCAATAAAAATTAAATATGTGATTTTCCCTTTTAATAATTATGAACGACTTAATTTGAACCATCAAAATTAGCTCTTATTATAGTATTTATTATTATATCACATCGTCCCAATTCCTTTTTGGATAACAATCAGAAGGCCAAGATCATAATATATCTTTTTTTTATGGTGATGGAAAATGCCTGAATTTTTGTGGAAAGGCTTATTGGCTTCATTCTTGAAGAGGGTATGAATATCTTCTTCTTTTTTTCATAAGCATAAGAATCTTTTTTCTTATATTGAGAATAAGGTAAACATCTAATTACATTTTCTCACCCAAAAAGACCAAAAATTATTCTGATTTGAGGGCCTGCTTTTTTCTTTCTTATGTCGTTTTCTTTTGCCAACTTTTCTTCTTTGCTCTCTCCTGGACTATATTCTGGCCAATGGGTAAATAAAAGGGATAACTTTAATAATTAATACTAGTAACAATCAAATGTACTACTAGGAGTATAATATTAAAACTGGTTTTTTTGTATAAAATACATTGTCTTGCACTAAAGTTATCAACTTAATTGAGGTATTTGGAGTATAGACTTTGGTGCAGTTACATTTAACTACAACAAAATATTATTTTAACCCTACTAAAATTTATTCCTACGTCCACTAAGCTTTATTTCTTATTAATGTGGATTAAAAAAATATAAAGAAATACTATGAGTTAAACAAGATAGTGGAACTTAATCCCGTATTTATTTATTAGTTTTATAATTAAAGTGTGTGAAATGGGTAAGTAGAATGTGAGACATAATTTACTACTTATAATAAAACTGAAATGAACTCATTCGCTGGCATACTGAAATAACAAAATGACTGATATTGCCGGGTGGAGGGAGTATAATACACCTTGGATTATTACTTTAAGAAAAACTAGTACTTTAGTGGAATATATTCCCTTCTATTACTACCAATAGACTAATGAGAAAGTTATATAAAAAAAATGATTGGAGAATTATAAGCGAAGAATAAGAGTGATATTATTAGAAAAACTTAGTGCAGTAAAATAAAACTGACTTAATTTTTGTGAACAAATGAAACAATTGGAATATTGATTATGGACGAAGGCATTATATTATTTGTGGTCTAGTGTAGTGCGTTAAGTTCTTGAACTTATATTTCAGTTTATTAAGCTCACAAATCTATAGCACGTTTAATAATATAATTAATCCATGCATTGATAGTTATTGTTTCTTTATTCACTTTATTTTTTGAATAATTTCTTATTAACAATTGTGTAAATTATAGTATTACAAGCGTAAAAATTGTTATAGGAAAAAAAAAAGCTGAAAAAGCAAATGCAACAAAACGTGGTGGACTGGTGGTAGAATTATGTTCGTCCAAAATAAATTAACATGTCATTTTTCAGCTAAAAATCAATCGACCACAGTAACATCAATGTTCATGTTCGTAAATGAGGAACCATCATCAATTCTATGAAAATATCCCTGATTGGTAGAAAAGTAATCTGGATTATGAAGCGGGTGAAGGAATCATGTCTAAGGCCTGCAATATAAAGGTAAATGTGAAAGCATCTTCCTGGAGTTTCTCGAACCTGCAATAGAATAGAATGGCAAATCAGAAGAATATACCGATAAAACATAGTAGTGAGGGAAAATTATGAAAATATATCCAAGAATTCACATGAATCAGTGGCATTGACAATTTATCCGGTTGTTAGATTTATTGGAAGTTTCTGTAGGGATCTACCAACTAGAATATGACATTGCAAAAGGGCATACACTTAATGCCAATATAAGTTATATAAACATGACATCAAAATGAATATGCCTTTTATTTTGAGTAGTTGAATAGGATTAAGTTCTTTTTTGTAAATAATGCACAAAACGAATACGCATCACATCACCTTCCTGACTTCGAAAAGTGCCCTGCTCCGAGTTCGCACTTAAAGAGTAGAACATTATCATCAGTCTTGAAATCTCTCAACTTTGCCACAAACTTAGCAGGTTCGGAGTACATGACGCGCGTATCTGCATAACATATACAGAGTCCATTTATACCGTGATAATAAAAATCTTGGTTCCGAGCAAAAAGGTCTTATTCTGGGTGTTCACTTTTCATGATTGATAAGATAGATGATATTTTTATCCTCATTACTAGGAGTTCTCCAATCACACTTTTCAATAGATAGGAATCACGTAGATTTTGGCTCAAATTATAGGAGTTATCAAGGTCCTTCGGATACTCGAAACTTCAATACATCTATACTATTTTTATCTATCTAAGTTATTCCTCAAACGTAAGCACGCCCTTAATCTTAAAAGGATCAAAAGAAAATAAGTTTGCATATCTACCGAAGTCTATAAAAATGTCTTTTTATCATAAGCCTTTGACGAGCTTGAAGGAAAAACATTCATATATAACTCCAATATATGCTAATAAGAAATTGGACAAAAGAGAATGAACTCCTTAGCCTTTTCTATCTTGGTATGCTAACAAGAGCTGTAATTCGTTCCTGACCATAGGAACGCCCATACTTACCATTTAATCCGGCGGTAAATAGAATAGCTGGATAATTTTGTGCTTTAATCTGTAAAATAAATCCAAAAATTAGTGCAAATTAACATTTTCGATAAGCTCCACATTAACCGGTTATATATAGTTGCTTGCATTGATACAGAAAATCTTAAAACATGATCTAGGTTCAAACTCACATTATCAACTGGGGAGTATGATTTCATGTAGAAGTAAAACTCTTCTTTTCGAGGATCACCCCATTCCTGTAACAAAGTAAGAAACGTAAGTTGACATGCTTGATTGGCAATTTATTTTCCTCTCAGAAAGAGGAATTTATAACATCGTATCCTTAGATTAATGAAAGTGTAACAGCAAGTGATGAATCAATACTGAAATTACTGTGCGATTCTACTTTTAAAATATTTTATTATAACATTTTATCCTTAATTGTTTCTGTTAAATATTGCATAGCAGGCTCAACTAAAGAAGCAACTATGCATATATCCGGAAAAACGAAATGAAGCCAACACCCTGAATAGCAGCCTCACCTCCCACTCTGAAGTTGTAAGAGGGATTGTCGGATCAAGCATAGTAGTCAATACATCAACAAAAGCCACCCCACCCACAGCAGCCTTAAATAAATCAGGCCGCATGTTAATAACAGCACCAATTAGCAAGCCACCAGCACTTCTTCCCTCAATGCAAAGTTTTTCCTTCGAAGAGTACTTCTTTTCTATCAAATATTCAGCACAAGAAATAAAATCCGTGAAAGTATTCTTTTTCTTGAGCAGTTTTCCATTTTCATACCACGGTCTCCCCATTTCACCCCCTCCACGAACGTAGGCAACAGCAAAAATGAAGCCCCTGTCTAACAAAGACAACCTTGACGCCTTGAAATACGGATCTACGCATATCTGTTAAAATTCAGTCAGTTAGAAGAAGAATCAAGAGAGAGTTTTAAAGACTAGAAAGACAGTCTTGACGCCTTCAAGGGGCCTATTGCTTCGTACAATCAATTCAGGCAAACCTTTAATCGACATTTGATGGAGTCAAATAAATTACCACTTTTGACCATTTGTTGCAAGTTGCAACAAAACACCACTTTTCTAACGTTTCAATAACGACCCCCACCTTTGATTTGTACCAATTTTGACATTCCCAATCATTTCAGCATTGAACCGTATCTTGGATTTTGAAATAATGATGTTTCAGGAAGAAAAATTGCAGAAGAAAATAAAATGAAATTGGGAATGTCAAAACTCTCCACAAATCAAAAAGTGGAGTCATTGATCCCTATTGAGATGTTTGAAAAGATGTTATAAAATTGCAAAATAGATAACGAAAATGTGCCCATTTTAACCCATAGATGAATTACCTCATAGGAACCATAACCATATAGAAGTAATGGATCTGAACCATCAAGCTTCACTAGATCTTTTCTATAAACAATTGAAATGGGTATTTGAGTGCCATCACCAGCAGTAGCCCACTGTCTTTCGGTTATGTAGTTGGTAGAATCAAAGCCTCCCAAGACCTGAAAAGGTGAGCAAATAATCATATGGGATAATGGGAAAACACCACTTTTGGCTTAAGAGCACTGATATAAAATATACTACTATTAAGATAAAACCAAGTTCATTTGATAGTTAAAATTAGTGAGCACATGTGCAAAAGACTTTCTGGAAGCTATAACAGTGTTCCCAGGGAATTCAAACCCCCACCCACCTACAAAGGAAGAATAATATGTCCTATAAAAAGAAACAGGAAGACAGAGATAACAATCTATATCTGATAAACACCCCAGCAACAACAAAGTAGTGTTTCTTTTATTCTACAGTTCATTTGTTTATTGTACATATTATTTTATTTTATTTAAAAAGTATGGGGGAAAGAGGAGGAAAATGGAATCATAAATAGACTTGCTATTGCAGGAAATGGCTATATAGCTTTGTGTAGAAACTAGAAACCAATTTAAAGAAGAATACAATACAAAAACACTTTAAATAAAGTGCACATAGAAGGAAGGAAATGTAGTATGAATTCAAAGCATAAAGAAGAGCAAGGTGACTCAATGCCATACACATAGTGACGTGCTTGCTTACAGTTTCAATCTTCTTGAGGACTGAAATCCCAGAGTCCATATCATAATCATAGACCGAAGAAGGTGTCCTCATTGAGCTATAACGATATCTCAAAATGTTAGAAGAGAACTGTGACTCCGAAGGATCCACTGAATATATAGGATCAATAAAATCCACTGTCCGGCCACCTTGAAGTTTTTCCAGGGGCTCTCCAACAGATGGAAGGCGATATATTGTTATCTTGGGCAAACCATTTTCACGCTCATAAACCACAAGATGATCCGCAAATAGTTGCATGTCCTGAATATTTACACTGGTAAAAGTACTAAAATGTAAGTTGACTTCATTATTAGATATCAACTGATAATAATAATAATAATAATAATAATAATAATAATAATAATAATAATAATAATAATAATAATAATAATAATAATAATAATAAAAAGCAGCTGGAAGAGCTCTGTCTAGAAATTATCAAAGTTCAACATTAGATATATCCCAGGCTCTTGAACAATTTAGGGATTAACATGGAAGCGTTTCACTTTTCTTTCAAGCTAAACTGATAAATTGTGACCAGATGTATGCAAAAGCAAAATAATCAAATAGATAATTTTTCATCCCTGAGTCGTGGTATATTAATATGCTTAGATGTTCTGAATTATATTTCATACACAAATTTCCTAAGCATTTGTTGAAAGGACAGTCACTTTGTAATAGCTTTGAACTTGCAACATAATAAACTGTTGTACATTTCTAAGTGGTGATCAGTTTAAAATAATTCAATGTCACATAGTTGAGAGGTTGACTATAAATACAAGAAAATATCATCATTTACATTCAAGGATGACTATCTCAGTCGCACAAGTTTTTACCTAGGCCGGTGAGGTAGGATGACTGTGGCAGCTGAGGTATTATCTAGTGGACAAGCAAGTATTTCAGAATTGAAACACTCATCACTTCTTCTCTTAATGAAAAAATGATTCCCACGATGACTTGCTGATGTGTCTATGCCATCCAACCGGGGTGTCAAGACAATTAGCCCACCTTCAGGCTTCGAGACATCAAGGTAAAAGACGAACTTTGTAATTTTGCTCTCAGATTCAACAAATAGGAACTTCTTGCTCTCGGAAGAAGCAAGATTAAGAGAAAACATGTCATCCTTTTCATGATAAAGGCAATGATCCAGAGATTGTTCTGTCCCCAGCATATGCAACCATACCTGCCAAAAGCTACATAAGATCACCAGTAGGTACAAATTATTGGTGTAGCATCTTAGGCTACACAAAATAATCAACAAACCCTGCACTGCCATACCCTTTTCCTCAGCATCTACCTGTTATGTTTCCAATGAGTTTAATTTTTCCTTACCTTTAGATTCGCTTTTCCACTGTAAGACTTAAGAGAGCTTGGGGACTTGATAATTTAAAATTCTAATAGACTTCCCACATCTCTTATTATAATATTGAAGCTACTTGCTATTCAATTTCAATATATCAAGGCATAAAAAGTTTGTTCGATATATGGTGTTGAATTTAGCTTGATTATTATCAAAATGAAAACAAACACCATACTCGATGTATATCATCCATATCACATGTTAGACTCAAGATACACACCTTGTCAGGCCGGAGGATCTCATCTCTAGTTGTGTAGACTAAAGCATCATCACCGGCCCATTCAAGATCTGAGGTAACTCCAGACAAAGGCTTCCCTACTGGTGTTCGTGACTCGGCATCAATGACATAAACTGTGTAAATTTCGTCTCCTTTAGTATCTTCTGCATAAGCTACCAGTTTATTGTTTGGACTAACCTGTAAATGAGATAAATGAATCACATAATAACCAAGTGAGAAGGAATACAATTAAATCAACAAGAAACTTGATGTTATGGATAGTATATTGAAAAGAATAAATGAAAGGAACATTAAGAGGAGATCAGAAGTGATTTTGCCTTGAAAGCACCAATAATGTAAAATCCATGTTGTTGAGCTTTAACATTTTCATCAAGAATGACATGCTCTGGAGGGGCATCGGATCCAGTTGACATGGTGTCATGAACGGATGTCGGTGCATTAGTATTAGGCACAAGGCGGCGGCAGTGTTGGGTATATTCTTTGCCCTCCAAGGTGCGTTTATAATAATAATAGGGTCCCCTGCGTAAAGGCGCTGATATGTCATCCTCCTTCACGCGGCCTCTTATCTCACTATAGATCTGATCTTCTAATTTTTTGGTTCCTGAAGAACAAGCAACTAAACAGTTATAAACCTATTAAATGGGTACATAACTTATCTTACTGCTCTAATTTGAGGAATAACCTTACTTTGATAAGTGAAAATGATAGATACTGTATAATTTAGCTATTAAACTTCAAAACAAAAGTAGTTTCTGAGGATCCTTATATTTGATTATCAATTGGGAATTGGGTATCAAGAGCAAGTCGAGTAGTAAAAAACCTATCAGAAGACCCCACACCACTCTGCAAGCGCATATATAAGCAGGAGGACCAGATAAACTTAGTCCAAGGCACACATTCAGAACTCACAATGTAACGAACCAACATTGTTACTCCATCGCAGATTCCCCCTCTTTACTATCACCAAAAACCAACTAATCAGCCAACTATAAACGATTACAACCTAAATCGAAAAACCACTATCACAAGCTATAGACACCAGACCAGCATTTAACATATACTCCTATTAGATTCGGTGGTATATACATGAAAAGTGTAATAGTGTACAAAATTAAATATCGGAATATCGGTGAATTCATATCATTTACCATCAACAAAACCATAAAATCCTACTAATTAACGAACTCTCTGAATGAGATGTGAACTGACCAGACATGATGTGGTCCACATAGGCATTCTCCTGACGAAGATGCGCCAAAACTTCGGGATCGGATCGAGAATCGTCGCGAAGCCAGTAGTAATTATCGACTCTGACGTCGCCAAACATCTCCATCTCGTGCTTCACTTTCTTAGTCTTTGGAGGCTCCATTTTCAGCGACGACGATGAAGAAATTCCGCGGTTCGAGCTTCTCCTCCGCGAAAGAGATGAGGATTTGAAGAGGTTGTTGTTGGTGAAGAGGTGAAGCGTTCTGAACGAAGAAATTGCAGCTTTGGTTTGGAGTGTTAATGTGAAACGGCAGCAGATAAAGTCCGCTCATAGCTTCTCCATTTTTTAGGTCCCTTGTTTTCGCATACATTTTATTAATAATTTGATGGGAAATTGATTTTAAATTCATTAAATTTATATACTAGTAAATACGGAGTAAGTACAATTTTAAAAAGCTAACCTCTCCTCATTGAGCGCTGGCAATAATGTTCAAAACGACATATTTTTTCTCTTTAAAATATGAATAGAAAAAAATGAAATAAAAGAAAAATACAACAAAATACGTTATTTTGAACGTCATGCACTCCAACGTGATATGATTGGAGAACTGTGGTCACGTAGGCACTGATGTTTTATATTATTGTAATTTTTTTAAATTTTGCTTTTCGTTGTATTAATTTTTCTATTATTGTAATACATCGATGAATTAATTTATTCATGTATTTTAAATTAATTAAACATTGATATAAAAAATAAAATAAATTAGTGATGATGTGAAAATGAGCTGGGCTATGAGATAGGCTCTGTGATGGACTCTTATTGTAGGGAAATATGCTATGAGATGGGCTTGCTAACCGTGGCAGGAGAAAATGGAGATGGCCCTAAGATGGGCTCCGGAGAAGGGTCACCACTGCTAATGCTCTAAACAATTTCCTTTTTTAGTACATCTCTGAAAAGTATGAACATTCTAATTTTATAAAGTCTTTTCACACCAAATAAATGTAACTCATTATCCACTAACAACACTTTAATTAATTTTTCTTACTATTTCTCTTATATACTTGTAGGCTTTAAAATCCGCGGCAAACCAAATATTTATATTTTTCATGGGCGGACTGAGCAATGAATTAGGAGATAGCTTGTTGCCATTCAACTTGTATTATTAAATTAATTAGGAACAACAAGAATTCTGTAGCTTGTGAGAGTCGGTGCTTAGTGTAGATGCATCATGCATGTATTAACAAGAGTGTGCGTGTAGTGTTAATCAAGTGAGTGGAGAGTCAAGTGTGTAGAAATTATTAAATGAGGGGAAAGTTAAAAATATTTGACGAAAAAACGAAAGTTAAAAATATTTGATGAAATACACTAAAAATTATGCATAAAATAAAACACTATTAACCCTAACACAAGATTAAAAAGTATAGCACTACTTCACACCACGTCCACAATATCGATAGGCTATTGCTTTCAACTCAAATGGGCTATTTTCACTAAAGCCCATTTTGTTCTTCAAAGAAGAAAAAGTCATCAACAGAGAACATTCCTCTAAAGACATGTTTTGTAGTAGATTTTTTATAAGACATGTTTTGTAGATGGATACTATATTATAGATTCTCCCAATAATTATAGTACTTAATTTGGACGTGTTTTGTAGATGGGTATATCATAGATTCCTTTTTTCTTTCCACTCTCCTTCCTATGCAACCTCTCTCCATTCTCTATGCCATGGCCGTCATCATTTGCGAGGCGATGGTATATATTTATGATTTTAGATTTTGTATCATAATATTGTTTATCTTTTCATAAAATTATTAAACAAATAAATTAATATGAAGAAAAATCAATGAGTCGGGCAATGCAAAAGGTTGATACTAATTTTAAATAAAGGATTTTAAATAAAGGATAAAACAGTAATATCTATTATTTCACACACACCATTTATTTCTCCAACCAAACATGAGACACACCAACTTCATGCGGCCCAATATTTGAACACAACACCCAAACTATGAAAAAATCCAATCATGAGATGCTTGAAAGGCCCATTTTCAAGCTAAGACTACCAAACTAGGCCTTATTATAGACAAACTTATTTTACAGTAGCATAATTTAATGAATAATACTCCATAATTCACGCGACAAGACCCAAATTTTGTAGGTCCCATGCTTTTTCCGGCCACGACTTCTCCTTGGCCTTCATCAACAGCACCCTAACCCACGACACCCACGCCTGCCACGTCAGCCTCTTATCACGCGGACTCCCCCACTCCAACAGCAACCTCAGCCCCCTCTCCGCTGCCTCTACCGCCGCCTCGAACTCTCCTTTCCCCAAATATATCTGCGCCAACACCACGTACCCTTCCCCCACAAACGGATTCCTCGCCACACTCTCCACCAGCATCTCCTCCGCCTTATCTACCCCTATCTCCGCCACGTCGCACACCGCCTTCCAGTACAGATCCCTCGCCGCGATCTGCTCATCCGGATCCAGAACTTTACTGCAATTATCGAACACCGGCGGCACCACCAGCTCCAGATCTTCGTCTCTGCCCTCCGCCGCTGCCGGATTTTTCAATGATTTGAGGTACATCTCCTCTTCTCTCACCAACAGACTGTAGATCGCCGCCATTCTCGAGAAGGTGTGCATACACAGCCCTGGCTTGGCGATGCCCGGCCACAAGGAGGTCAGAACGTTGTTGCCGGAGCAATCGAGCCTGCCGTCGCGGTTATCGAACAAATGGTCATGGAAGCCGAAGAGCGATTCGCTGATATCGGAGATGGTCATCAAGAGGAAAGTCGCCACCAGCCGCCTCGAGAGCTGTATGTCTTCGCCGGTTTTGATGTGCTTCACGGTCACCCCCTCCGCCGGGATGATCGATCGGATCTTATTCCTCCAGATCTCGTCTTCTCCGGCCTCTCCGCCGCCGCGGAGCTTCTCGATCGAGATCGCCGACAGTCGGAGGTCTTCGATCAGCTCGGAATCGGAGTAGCTGGAGAGTAGGAGGCCGTGGGTGATAGAGTGACGAGGAACGACGCAGAAGAGGTGGATGAGGCGCTCGGCGGCAGCGCCGACGTGGCCGCGGACGGTGTCGCGGCCGGTGGGGGAGGGCGGGAAGATGGCGAGGTTGACATAGGAGTTGGAGTAGGCGGAGTGGAAGAGGGCGCAGAGGCAGACGACGTCGGGAGCGTTCCAGGGCTTGAGGGTGCGGTAGACGCCGAAGAGGTGGTCGAAGAAGCTGTTGTGCTTGTGCCAGCACTCGCCGGCGCCGGCGGCTTGGAGGACGGAGACGAGGCGGGGGAGGTTTTCGTCGACGGCGTGGAGCTCGCCGCGGAGGAAGGGGCGGGCGGAGTGGAGGAGCGATTCGAGGCAGCGGTGGTCGGCGGCAGAGCGGGGTTTGTGGTTGTCGGAGGGTTGGGGAGTGGTGTAAGACGGCGGCGCCATGGATGAGAGGGGGAGTGCTGTTTCTAATAGGAAAGTGACTTTGAAATTGAATAGTGAAAGGGTGATAGATGATTACAAATTGTTCAGTATATATAAATAATGCTACAACAAGAGCAAGAGCATAGAAGGGAATCATATCTTACAAGTGGGAGGACTGAGGGAGTATGATTTTGTTACGTGTACTGTGTACGGATTGGGTCCCTCAGCAAGCATCATAACCAAGTAATTTTATATAAATACAAAATTTTTTGTTGAATATAAACGTGATTCTCGGCATTGCACAAAACATCATGACCAAGGAGTACTATTTTATATAAATGCTATAATTATTTCTTCATCATATTTTGTTTTGAATATAAATGTGATTTTCAGGAGATATTTTGTCTAATATTTTTATTTGTAAAGGATGTCCAAAGTATATTTTTACTATTGATGTATTAGGAGATGTTTTAGGATAGTCGAAGTTTTAATAGGCTTTTTTTAGGAGATAAATTAGAAAATGTTATAGGTGATCCTTGCCGGAATTTTAGTACTTCATATGTTCTATTAGTGTTGGATCATATTCATCTTTTGAATATTCCATTAGATTTGGCTCCAAATTTCATTTATTAAATTTTGGCTCCCAAACTTGGTCATATGTGATTGATTTTGGCTCCAAACCTCATTAATTATGTGAAATTCATTTTAGCTCTATTTTGGAAGCTGACTTGCCTGTTGTGATTGATTAATATGGTATTCAGCTTTTTTAATCAGAATGAATGCTATTAACTGCTGATCAAGGTAATATTAGTCAACGACAATAAATTTTGTATTATCAATAAATTTTTGATTAATAAATAGTAGAGATTTTAAACTGAAACTTTTATAATTGGGTATTAACCACATTACCAACAGGATAAAGACTACAAAAATGATATCTAAAAGCATCCCCAACTATTTACATTAAACTCAAACACATTTAGTGTATATGTCACATCAAATATGATTTTACTCCAACCATTTACACTAAATTCGAACTTAAAAGAATATTCTCTACATTATGCCTTTTTAACTCACAAAATTTGAAAAACTTTTGGATTTGAGTTTAGTGTAAACCTAAATATAGGTATTTTTCCCAAAAAACCAAAAATGGGATTGGTTTTGGAGTACTATTGGAGCTAATTACTTATCCCATTTTAAGTTTTACCATACTCTTTGACAGTGGCGGATCCAGTACTTTTGATTTGGGGTGCGATAAATTTTTGCATGAAATAATACCGTTATTTTGGGAAAATATTATTGAAAATATTTCCAATGGTTTGTTTTAACAAAATAAGAAAATTAAATTGGTGTCCAAATAGAATCGAACAGGCGATCTAAGTAATGAGAAAGGAGTGCAACACCATTGGACCATTGTGATAGCTTTGACATTGGTTACTCTCAAATAACAATAATTACAGAATTTTGGGGTACCACTGTCCCCCCTTGTCCTTAATTGGCTCCGCCAGTGCATTCTTCACTACCATATTGGACGTGCATAGTAGGTAAAAAATGCTTTGGGTGTATAATAGGCAGTGGCTTATCCAGGATTTATGATCTGCATGTATGAATTGTACAATAAATAATTATATGATATGAATAAAATTACATTAAATATAATTATAATTGTAAATACCAAGAATATTTATTTGAGGTATGAATTGTATTAAAAATAATATTATATAAAATTATAAAAATAGTAGCGTATAATATAAAAAACAAAGCAATTAAAAAAGTAAGAATATTTTTATTTGAAATATGAGTTTTACTACAAATAATATTACATAAATGATAAAATATAGTAATAGGGTATAATATAAAAATCAAAGCAATAAAAAATAGTAGCATAATACGAAAAAAAATAAAACTTATAGTATAATATAATATCTAGAAAGAAAATAGGAGTACTAATGAATACTACTACTACTACGTAACTAAAAGAAACAAAAAAAAAGTAAAGAAAATGTGAGTGCAGAAAAAAAAATATAAGCGCAAGTGATCAATATGAGTTAAAAGCGGTACAATCATAACTGAAAAACATGAAAAAGATAATAAATACATAGAAAAGGTTTAATTCGCGACTCCTAGGAATCGAACACGGCCCACAATGCAGAAATAGCTAGCAATTTTCCACTAGACTAAACATTATTGTATGAATCAATACTGAAAACTATGTTAAAATAATGAATTTTGGGGTACAGTTGTACCCCCTTGTTCCCACCTAGATACGCCACTGCACTCGTCTATCATTACTCGCACCGGAACCGGCGACGGAGAATGGGAATGCGATAACGTATGCAGAAGCGAAGAGGTTGACGAGGCTGGTGTATGTGGTTGATATTTTTTCCACACCTTGAAGGACAATAATACCATTTTTCTATTTATTAATTGATTTTGAAGTTTCATGTAGCGAATTGTGGACCAATAAATCCTAAAATATAGTGGTTTAAAATTGGTTGTAGTTATCAATTACTATATTAAATAGTTAGCAATCGATCACATTATGCGTTTTATTGCTAGCTTATCCTTAAATTGCTAACTACAAGTTTACAACTAAATGATAGGCATTGGATAATGCATAAGATTATTCAGCCGCGAGTATCAATGTAATCTAAAAAATGTCAATTAACCAAAATATAATTATAAGTATCTTATAAAAATATCTCAAAACTTTATATGATTATAACTGTCCCAATTTAAATTATTTTTTTACACAAGATATATCAAATTAGAGGTAATTTTTTAAAGATTCTAACGAAATCCCACTTGCATATGTTCCGATAGCAAAATTTGAAAAATAATTCTTGAATTTTAGTATTCTTTAAGAAGCAGTTTAATGTCAACATAGCTATCATAATATGTCAATATAATACATAAACAATGTCAATGCTAAATTGTGTTCACATATTCAAGGAATCGTACTAATATTTTTTATACACTATATTGACACTTTGTCTAAAATCATAAATTTGATAAATCTTCTTATCTTTTTAAATTTAAATAATAATAAAATTAAATTACACATGACAATTTATAGACCACTAAATCTTTAGAAATCATATGATCTTTTTTTTCTTTTCTTTTTTAAATTAACTTTTATACGAAGGAGGAAATTACAACTGATGTCAAGAGGGCTCGAACTCAACACCTCATACAATAATGTCTAAGCTATTTGTCGCTAGGACAAAGGCTCTGGACTAGAAATCATATGATCTTAAATTAGTCGCAAGTTAGCAATTAAGGGGTGAGTTAGCAATACGGTATGTGTTTTGAGGGTCAGGTTTGTTGGGTCATCGGCAACACATCTAACGGGATGGCATTCCCGTTAGCGAGTTTAAAAATCGTTTATTGGAAAATGACGACAATGGGAATGCCATTTTAAAAAATGAATTTTTGTAAGATGTCATTGAAGACTGGAGAATGAGTGACACGATTGTGAATTTAGGTAGAGTGATAATTAGACATACTAGACCTACCAACTTGTCATTGAGCACTCAACTCTAACTTATCAAAATCTTAACCCATTACATATTAGAGGGAACATCTTTTTTGGTCCACGAGCTTTGCCAAAGTATCATTTTAGGTCCGTGAACTTTGAAACTATCATTTGAGGTCCACCAACTATACATTAATATCATTTGAAGTACTTTTTACTATTTCCAAGTTTTTTTGGACGAAAATACCCTCAATACCTTAAAGTGTATATATTTTTAATAAATTTATCATATACTCATATTTTTTTATAAATATCTTTACAATATATTTTTGACAAATTTTCTAAATATAATTTGACCTTAAATATAATCACTTAATTTTGTGACATGCAAGTAAAATTGCTTCTTCAATTTTTTATATTATTTTTTTAAAAAATTGAATAAAGAACTTTTCTTTAATAATAAAAAATTGAATAAAGATCTTTTCTTGCATGTCACAAAATTAAATGATAATATTGAAGGTCAAATTATACTTAGAAAATTTGTCAAAAATATATTATAAAGATATTTATAAAAAAATATGAGTATATGATAAATTTATTAAAAATATACACCCTCTAAGGTATTGGAGGTATTTTCGTCCAAAAAAACTTAGAAATAGTAAAAAGTAATTCAAATGATATTAAATCATAGTTGATGGACCTTAAATGATATTTTTAAAGTTCACGAACTTATAATTATATTTTGGTAAAGTTCGGGTACACAAAAAATGTTCCCTCGGTATATTAACTAGCACATGAAGTGATGAAACTAATGATCGAATTCCATAACGATAGATTGTGAAAGACATGTGCATGAATATTGTGGAAAGAATTTTGCCACGTACACATCATTACTACCACTGTAAATTTAAACAAGGTGTACGAATATTGTGGAAAGAGTTTTGCCACGTACACATCATTACTACCATTGTAAATTTAAACAAGGTGTACAGCTATCACCCGACAAGGGAGTAGTTGGTTTTTTAATGAAATATACAAAAATTAATAGTACTAATATGGTTGGTATGCATTCATAGCATCTCCAATATCAATAGGTCAATAATAGTCCAACGGTCCAACCATATCCTAGCCATAAACTTCTCTTGTCACGTCATCAGCACTAAAAACTCATCCTACCATATCATCAGGACACACAACTGGATAAGTAATAAGTTAGTCACAATAAACAAAATTATAAAAAACAAATAATTAACACTCACACAAAATACAGAATTAAATTTACGACACAAATACGGGAAAATTCAATAATAATGTTTAATTTAAAAAAATACATTAATTAAAAAATTAAATAATTTAAAAAAAGGTAGATTAAAAAAATTACAAAATAAAAAAAAAAAAAACTAAAGCTCTGCAGTCCTCCGCCCCCACAACTCTTCAATTAAATCATTTTGGAGTCGTATATGAGCATCCACTTGGCGCATGTCGACATGTGCTTGGAGGCGACCGGCTTCATCGTGAGGTACCCCACTTCGTACGTTGGGGGCGGCCACGCAGTGGCTTGGACCGGCTTCATTATCGTCGTTGGCCCAACTAGTCAGTTGTACACCTTCATCTTCGACAATCATGTTGTGCATGATAATACATACGTACATTATATCAGCAATGCAGTCGACATGCCACAAACGCGTTGGACCCCTAATTGCCGCCCATCGAGACTGGAGCACACCAAATGCACGTTCCACGTCCTTGCGCGCCGACTCCTGCCGTTCCACAAAGTAGGTCTTCCTCTCATCTGATGCGCATCTGATCGTCTTCACAAATACTGGCCACCTAGGGTATATCCCATCCGCCAAGTAGTAGCTCATATCATGCCGGTTGCCGTTAGCGACAAAACTGATGGCCGGACCAACACCCTGGCACTGCTCGTTGAAAAGGGGCGACGAGTTGAGGATGTTAAGGTCGTTGTTCTACCCGGCTACCCCAAAATACGCATGCCAAATCCACAGCTGGTAATCAGCTACGACCTCGAGGATCATCGTGGGATTCTTTCCCTTGTCGGTCGTGTAGAACCCCTTCCAGGCAGCGGGACAGTTCTTCCACTCCTAATGCATACAATCTATGATGCCTAACATACCCGGGAACTCATGCTTTTCCCCGTGCATCTGCATCAGCTCCTGGCAGTCTTCGGGGTAGGGCTTCGAATGTACTGATTACATAATATTTCAACCACGCCTTGACATAAATACTTCATACATTCAAGGGCAGTCGTCTCACCGATGTGGAGGTACTCGTCCCACATGTCTGTCGCGCCTCCGTAGGCCAACTGTGTGATTGCCGCAATGCACTTTTGAATAGGTGTGTGGTCGGGTCTGCCAGCCGCATCGTGCCTAAAGCGGAAACACATATATCGATGCTTCAAAGCGTCAACAATACGCATAAACAGGGCCCTGCTCATCCTAAAACACCGCCTGAAAAGGTTGGCGTTAAACCGGTGCTCTTGTGCGAAGTAGTCTTCATATAGCCGCTGATGTGCAGCTACGTGATCCCGTTCAATCACCGCTCGGCGGTGGACAACGGGTCGAGGTACCGCCGGCTGTAAGGCCCTTTGTATCAGCCGGTTTATCTCACTGGACGTGTAGGCCTCCAACTCTTTGTTCATTTGTCGTTCGTACTCCTCAACATCCCCACCACTACCACCACTACTACCACCCATGTTACTCATTTCGCATTGTTGATCTTGTACAGAAATTAAGATAGAGAGAAAACTCGTTAAAACAAGTGGTGCGAATGAAAATGACGTGCAAATCGCGTACATATAGTGTTTCGAAAATTAAATAAAAAAAATGGGTTGGCTGATCGCTCGCCGATCGGGAGCCTGCAATGGCGGCCAGCGACCGAAAATCGGCGTGCGCTCGCTGATTTTCCGCTCGGCGCCTGCAATGGTTCGGCGAGCGAACCGGCCAGCGCTGGGAATCGGCTAGCCGGTCCGCTCGTCGCCATTGTGGATGCTCTTATCAAAAAACATGTCTATTTCCAAAGGTGGATACTATACAGTCATCACCCATAAGGGCGTCCGCAGTGGTGCGGATGTCCCGGCAAAATTCCCCGCGGACTTTCCAAAAACACCTCCTGCCGTGTCATAAGGACTTCCCACTGCTCTGCCACGTCATACGGAATTCCCACTTAACAGTGGCGGACTTCTCCTGCGGAATTCTCGACGGAATTCTCACATTAAAAAAAATCACAAATTCACAAATTAAACAATTTTCGGAAGTAAACAATTTATGAGATTAAAATTTCGACGCGAATACGGAGAAAATGCAACCACTTTATTTAAAAAAACATATTTCATTAAAAAAATTACATAATTACTAAAACAATTACATTATTTGTAAAATAAAAACCGGCTCCTCACTCCTCGGATTCCCAGCCGCCCCCCTCGCCGTCGCTATCCGACATCGCATCGAACCCCAAGTCCCGGCATCTGGGGCATCATCCCATATCACTGTGGGTACATGTTGTAGTACCCCGGCATCATGCCCGATGGCATTTGGGATTGTGGCAGCATCCCCGGAAATTGGGACATCGACTGGGATAATTGCGCACTGCCGATGGGAAAATGCGGCGCCGGTGAATCGCTCGAGGCGGGAGAAGAATCTCTATCATGGTGCTCCATTGATGATTCAAAAGAATGGTATTTAGAGAGAGATACTCGTTAAAACAAGTGGTGCGAATGAAATGAAGTTCAACGGGATTGTATTTATAGAAAATAAAAAAAACATTTAATGCACAATACGGGACGTCTGTGCAGAATTCCGTGACAGTCCACGCAATGACGGACGTCATGACGGAATTCCGCGCGGAATTCCGCTAAATTCCGCGGACCTGTGACGCCCTCAACCCAATTCCGTATCCGCGACAGAATTCCGGGACGTCCGTGGGAATTCCGCGCGGAAGTCTGCCATCGCGGATGCTCTAAGGCAGTAGTAGGTTTTTTAATGACATGAAGGTAATATTGTAGTATGGTTGGTGAGTACTCATTTCTGCATTATGTCTAAGATTCTTGACAAAATCCAAGTATCCATCACAAATTAAATGTTCATAGCGGTGTGATTTTTATGAAAGGAACACCCAGTATGAAATATAAGTAACATTCTGCATTTTTTTATTTTGTCCAATAAAAGGAATACTGATATGGAAACTTAAACACCATTTAGCATGTGATTTTGACAAAAGTCCTTCGTTGTTCTAGTGAGTAGTAATTAGTAAATGAATAGAATAGAATAAAACGGAGCTCATGAACCTATTAAGACTGCGAAAATTAGACACCCCACTATAAGCCAAATTCATTAATAAGCGGGAATTAAATATCAACGTAAATAAGATCCAATAATTTATAGTACCATATAAAAAGATGAAGTAATTGTGTCAAAAAAGCTGTTTATACTCCTATTTAGGTTCATTTGACAACACATCTTGTTATATATGTTCTCTTGTGAACTAATCTAAGCTTGCATTTCAATATTGTTTCTCATATCAATATCTTTTTACAGGTGTTCCGAGTTATTCTTTTTTGGCATAAACTTGTAACCACTAAACAACTAAAATTACTCACATATGTCAAGCTTCTATACCTGACTATGCTACTCTTAATAACAGAAAACTTCTCTAATTAAGAAATGAAAATTTCAAGTTCTAATTTCCTTTTATTTGAAACATTTACAAATAACATAAACTCATAACTGCTAAATGATTTGGTTGCATGTATCAACTTTATTTGTGTTAAGTTTTTGTATATATATTGGTATAAAATTTTTCATGATGGTTGTATCCGATGGTTTTGCTAACACTGAAAGGAAATATGGTTGCTGAAACTCTGAATTTAATTGTTTGTTGGAATTGTTATTGAACATGCTAGAAGATCAATTCCGATACTGTATTTTTTTTTATGTAATTTGGCTAAAATATGCTGTACTATCCCACATAACTTAATGTTTTATTTCTTAGCAATTTAAGTTACATTAACAAAATATTGTTTCCCATGTTCTCTCCTACGTACGCATCGATCCTTAAATTAAGTTTGTCTGATGTGGTTATGAATGTAAGATGACCAATATGATGATGATGATGATGATGATGATGTAGGAGTATAATACAATGTAATGTAGGAGTATTTAATTTGTTAGCATGCACCAAGCTAAGCTTTTATGTATTGAGTCATAATCTGTGAAATAAGTAATATCACTATAGTATATTTCACTCAACATGCACCAAGCTAAGCTTTTATGTATTGAGTCATAATCTGTGAAATAAGTAATATCACTATAGTATATTTCACTCAACCTAGTTGGTTTGGATTTTCAAAGATGTACTATATGCTAAGATTATGATTTTGTACTTAGTATTATCATATCTCAAATGCTTGTCATTGCAGCAAAAGACGATTCCGTCGCATTGGCGGCCCCTACACTCCGACCCGACATCATATGAGGGGGTTCAATCAAGGTACGCAGTAGCCCGTTAAGGGGAGGCCTTAACCCACCGGTTGCCAGAAGCCCATCTCCCAAAACCTCACACTTGTGCCTGAGAGATGGAAGCAACTACACGACAGTAGTGAGATTCGAACCCAGCAGCAAGATCTGCCCCTCCGTTGCCAACTGCGCTACGCCCCTGCGGGCTCAAATGCTTCATTTATACTATATAAAGATACATTTTGAGTCTTGAGTAGAATATACGAATTGGGACCAATAGTTTGAATAGCTTTGCATATTGATAATATTAAAGCATATAATAAAGAAAGGCATATGCCTACTCTTAACTATGCCGCCGCCGCAAAATCGGCAGCATTCTCATCCTCCCACATTACCGCCGCCCTCATCTCCGCTGCCTTCAATTCTGCTGAAGCATATTCTGCCTTCAACTCCGCTACCGTAATGAACATGAGCTCTTCGTATATTTTTTTAGCGGCTAGGCTATTTAAGGTAATGATTTTTTAAATTTAACCCACGTACTTCTCGGTTATAACACAAACGACCCCGATCCCTCTCATCCTGACCCCAACAAAGTCCTGAAAATATAAGATGTACCCCGATCTGGAACTTCATCTCACATTGAGTCCATAAGTTTCCAAATATTCCAGAAAGCACCTCACCCTGAATTTTTTTTATATTAACTCTTGCACTCTCAACAACTAATTGGATGTTCGATGTGCAAGATTATATCCCATGCTTAAATTTGTACTTCCTTCGTCCCCAGAGAATATGCACTTTGAGTTCGGCACGAGTTTTAATACAAAATTGGAAAAAATAAGACTTACGAGAGGTAGAGAGAAAAAATTAATTAAAGTATTGTTAGTGGATAATGGATCCCACCTCATTAGAGTGAAAAGATTTTCCAAAATTAGAAAGTGTATATTCTTGTGGGACGGACAAAAAATGAAAGAGTGCATATTCTTGTGGGACGGATGTAGTATTATGTTTAGTTCATGAGATCGATAGTCATGTGATAAGGGGTGTGTTATATTACTAACTCTATATTAAATTGCTAAATACAACTACATGATATACATTGGATCATTAAATCAAGACACAAGATCATCCAGCCACGAATATCAACGGGGTATTAATGACAATTAACAAAAAATAGTTATAACTAACTCTTAAAAAATATCTCAAAACTTTAAATGATTATAACTGTTCACTTTTAATTATATTTTGACACAACATATATTAAATTAAAGATAATTTTATAAGGGTTCTGACGAGATCTCAATTGCATGTGTTCCGATGTCAATATAACTGTCACAATATGTCAATATAATATATATACAATGTCAATGTTACATATTCAATGAATCGTGTTGATATATTTGATACACTATGACTAATATCATAAGACCATCCATCTAGGATTAAGTTGTGATATTGTTTTAGTTGGAAGGAGGATGTTATGACTAATTATCATGAGACTATCCATCTATGATTAAGTTGTATGGTTCAATTTTATGAACCAAACATGATACATATTTAATCATGAGATTTAAGCTTGGCAACCGAACACCCCCTATAGTAATAAAAGGAAATTACAAATGATAATTTATATACCACTAGATCTCTACAAATCTTATGGTTTTAAATTAGTTATAGTTAGCAATTGACCACACCCTCATGTGATAATTAGTCATAGTCAATTCCCTCCTACTAAATAATCAAACAATTTAATCTTATGGCTCGTTCGAATGTGCACATTTCCATTTGGCATAAATAATTATGGAAGGAGATGAATGTGGGTGACCCCACCACATTGGTATTATTCCTCCACGTTTGGTTTACACGAAATGAACATCACTAATTGACTTTATGGGTCGGGTTCACTATATACCCGCTAGTGGATGGGCAATAATATCCCTGACATTTTTTACAATTTCCACTGACTACCCCAATCACATATAGACGCGCGAGAGGCAGCCGCGCCTCCTTCTCATACTGCCGGAGCGCCGCGACGATCTGATCCTCCGCCGTCGCCCCCGGCGGCATTACCACTCTTACTGCGCCGAGGCTCCTCTGAATAGTCACGTGGAGAAGCAGTTTCGTGACTTCGCCAGCTTCGGCGAAATCTCCGCCGCGAGGCAGCCGCCTCTTAGATCGTGCGACGACCTCCCCTTCCTTCCTGCTCTTGTCATGGCTCCCTAATTTCCGGTGCTTCTTCGGCGACGACATTAAAGAGTGATACAATAGCTTTCTGTAAGTGATTATATACGTGGTGAGAGATCGACGGTTACCTGAGACAGCGGTGGCGAGAGAAACTGAGAATCAAAGAAACAACATCTCTAAATGACAACACTTTGAGGATGGGAGGAAATGAAAAATTCACGGGTCAATTTGGTAATCTTGCACTCAAATTTGCTTCCACTGTAGCGGAGCAGATATACAAAATCAAGTGGAAATCATTAATTATTTATGTCGAAAGTGAAAAGGAATAGTGCAGGCCATTGGTCATATCGAGGGCCATACATAAATATTTACGGAACACCAAACTGCCATTATTGTCCAGTTTTCTCCTAAAATATACTCATTTAGTAAACACCGAACGAACCCTTAAGTTATATCTTGCTATTATTTTATGTAATAAATTAGATTTAATCGAATTCCATATAAAAAGAAAAATAAGAATAAAATATAAGCTTAATCCAAATTCAAGCTCAGATTATTAAACTAACACAACCGTAATTGATTTAATAATATAAATTCATTATATATACACTAATTGGAAATCTAAACAATAAAACCCTAAACTAACTTCAAACTGTAAAAACAGGGATACTATTTGGTGAAGTGAAAAATGGAGTATGCGTAAATTGCCATATATAAATATCAAAATACATTTGGAAAACAAAAGGTAAAAAAAAACGAAAATGTCACAAACCGCCGCTGCCCTCCGCCGTCAAATTTCCGTTATTCCGTCTTCTTCAAGCCGCAATCAATTTTCCGTCGAGGTAATTTGCCGGTTAGGGTTCCTAATTTTGGTTTGAACTAGCTTATAATTGTTTGCCGTGGTTCAGTGAATGGAATCGAACTGAGAAGAAGCTGAAAGAGAAGGAAATATAGAAAGGATGTTTGAGGGATTGGTGAGGCAGTTAATATGGGGTTACCTAGGCAAATACATTAAAGACATCCAAAAAGAGCAGCTCAAGATCACCCTATGGAATGGTAATAATGCTCTGAATTTTGTTATCTCTGTTTCTATAATGGTTGGGAATTTCTTCTTATTCCAGTTCTTATATTGTACGTATTGGAAATTTATTAGCTGGAGATTGAGTTTTAGGTGGTTACTTTTATAAAATGATCATTTCATATTTGAATCACATGTGAATTTTGATTCAGAGGAAGTATTACTGGAAAATGTGGAGCTGATTCTCGAAGCCTTTGACTACCTACGGCTACCGTTTGCTTTCACACAAGGTAAAATTTGAAGTGCCGTCTATTGTCCAAGTATAGATAAATCAAGTGTTTTGCTTCTCATTTGTATTGCAAAGCATATGCTTTTGGTCACGCACTTTGATGAACTTGAAAATTCACCTTGAATCTGACATGCTTTTATGATGATTTATTTTTTATACGAAAATAGAAATGGACTTTATGTATTTTTGATTTATTTATTTATGCATTTCTCTGTAGCCAACGGGACCAATAAGAGTTGGGATGTATATGGCGACGAAAATTATGCTTTTTGTAAAAGCTAGGTTACCTGTCAAAAGTTTAATTAGTTCTGTATGTTATTGTGGCAATTCATGCTACTTTTAATGGGATCGATATGACGACTCCTAAGTTGTATAAGAAAAAAATAAAACACGAGTACGTCGGTTGATGGATATTATGATAGAATAGACAACATAAAGATCATCAAAGTCATATGATTTGATAGTCTGGGTTAAAAGAGGCCATTGTGTGATTCAGTGAAGAAATACATTAATATGCTGTATGAGTTATTGCCTTATTGCATTGCCAGCACCTATTGCTAGTTTTTTGCTTCTCTTATTTGGCCTTTAAGGATAAACCTATCTTCTATTACCAATATTGTTTAGTTGATTTGTGAGGTCGTATATTCTATCATGTGACGACCTCTACGTGTTTGCTTTCATAGGCATGGTTGGGAAGTTAAGCATCAAAATTCCCTGGAAGAAACTAGGGTGGGACCCAATCATAATCATTCTGGAGGATGTATATATTTGTCTCTCTCAAAGAGATGACAAGGAGGTAATTTTCTTTTTAGATTGTTGCCATGAAAATTAGAGACGTGAATATTATAAACAACACGTTCTTCTGCAAGTCCTGAAGCAAATCACATTTTCCTCTGCATCTTTATTGATTTAATACTTTAGTTCTATTGATGAGTTCTTCTGCAAGTCCCGAAGCAAATCACATTTTCCTCTGCATCTTTATTGATTTAATACTTTAGTTCTATTGATGAGTTCCATTACCGAAGGGTTTAACGTATTTGTCAAGGTCTAGGATCTCAGATACGCATGATGTGTTTAGGGGAGGATACAAGGGGAACCTACCAGCATTTCTCGTTCTCATCAATGAATTCATTACCCTTTTGAGTTGTGACTCACTACATTTTTTTTGTTGTTGACTGGTGTTGGCTGCAGTGGGCAATGGATGCTATTAAAAGAAGAGAATATGCAAGCAAAAAGGCCCAGCTTGCAGCAGCTGAACTTGCAAAGCTATCAAGACGCGTATGTGGTGAGGATTTTGACTTTGATTATCCGGCCCTCGCTAGTGGAATTTGTTAATCCACAAATTCTTTATTGTTATGAATATATTGGGTTTTTGGTTATTGAGAGAAAGTGAATTTTATTCTGCTGAGTAAGAGCAATTTTGTTAATTCTGTGTTTTAGTATTATCAATCAGCAGTACTTGCTGTGACCACCTTTATCTTCTTTGATATATGGTGCCCGTGTAGAAACTATCATGTAGCATACAAAATGACTACAAGTTATTAGTTCTCATAATGACTACCTTGTCAAGACTGTTTCCTCTTATCATGAACATCATTTTGGTTTAAAATGTTTCTCACGAAAACATATCTATTGCAGATAATCAGACTGGAAAATCTTTTATTTCACATATCACTGCTAAGGTACTATTTTGCTATCTGCAAGCTGGTAATCGTGTTTCATTCTCTGGTTAGAACATCTCTCCAAGTTTTGGCTTACATCTTGTATTTTGGGGGAAGATAAGCTTATCTCTCAGTGATCTATCTCATGAACCAACATTAGCGCATCCAATATCAATTAAGGAAGATATTTAAGACATACTCAAACAATTAATGAATATGCTAGCTTCTTCTCTTGAATTCTTGTTATCTTTCTGTGTTCTTCATATTGCTAGTGCTACTAACAATCTCATCTAACAAATGATGTTCTATCTTAGAGGATGTTATTTAATCAATCTAATAATCTATAGTAATAGCCTTGACAGTTTCACTAAGTTATTCTTTTGGCTTATAGATCATACTTGACATTTACTAGTGCTCTACTTTTCCTCTTGGCACAACATTTCAGTTAATCTATTTTCCCCTTCTACTCACTTTCTCTCTTAACTTTCCTGCATTATGTCCAAGATTCTTGACAGCATCCAAGTGTCCATCAGAAATGTTCATGTCCTCTACTGTGAAAAACGGAGTGCAGCGGTATGATTTATTATCCGTCATAAATATATGCTATATCCTATTTGTTTACTGATGCCCATGAGTCTTTACCTTCAAACAGTATTAAATTCTTTTTCGACACAATTACTTCATCTTTTTGTACGGTATAAATTATTTAACTCCGAAGATCTTATCTATGGCTCTCTACATTGATATTTCCCGCTTATACATGGTATAGTGTGATTAATGAATTAGGTGTTTAGTGGGGTGTCTCATGTTCAGTCAATCATTGATTTGTGTCTAATTTTTGCAGTCTAAATGGGTTCATGAGCTCTGTTTTAGTATGCTCTTTTACTAGATTATACCTTTTCTCCCTACTGGCACGAAAAAATACAGGTCTTTTGTCAAAATCACATGTTAAATGGTGTTTAAGTTTCAATATCAGACTATCAGTACTCTTTACATTAGACAGAATAAAAAATTGCAGAATGTTATTTCATACTGGGTGTGCATGCGAGAAAGAGCATTATTTTGGCAAAGGATCTTGAATTGTGTATATTTAGGTTCATTTGACAATCCAACTCACTGAGGTCAACTAATCTAAGCTTGCATGTTTCAATATTGTTCCTCATATCACTATCTGAATGATCTATGTGGACCGTGTCTATATCTCTTTACAACAAGAGTTCAGTTGGGACGATTGTTTCTCTTGATAGTTTGAGAGCCAGCTTTAGTTTGTTTTTTGTCACATTCTTTGTAATTTATGAAATTTGTGACCTAACTCATTACCAAAGTCTAGTTTATTGTTAATTTCTTAGATGCTGTTCTTTATAATCCCCAGTTTGTAGTGGTAATTTGTATTATTTGGACTTGATGTTTTGCAGGAAGATCTGCTGTTTGGACTGAAGTTTTCAAGTTTGACAATTATGAAGCAAACTGCTTTCAGGTATACTTCCTCACCTTGGATCTTTTTTTTTGTTTAATTAGCAGGTTAATGTGGTAGCTACAGCCTTCTTTGTAAATTTGGAAGCTAAGTTTGGAACACATTGTTGTGGCAAATTTCACTGTTTTGGCTCAATGTTAATAGTTAATACCTTAACATTTTATTACCCCCTCCCCCTTTAGAAAAAGAACAAAAAAGGCATTTGGAGTGGATGCTATGTCCACTGGTTGTAATAGTATAATGATGTTACTGTTTCTGGGTGAAAAAACAAAGAAAGAAAGTCACTGAAATTGCCTTGGTGATCAAAATTTTATCCACCAAAAATGTGAGTGAACCATTAAGCAATCTTGTCGCATGCCTCAACTTTTGCGAAGTACTTATTCATACTGATGGATCAACAATTGGCTTTCTTGGGTCCTTGTGGAAAGTTTAGAATTTAGAAGTTTGTTCCAATTTTCTTTTTATTCCAATTTTGTGGATATTTAAGTTTTCTTTCAGATCGGCAACTACCAAAGTTAAAGGGGGTCGAGTCAACAAATTGATTGAAATTCAGAATTTAGAACTTTATTGTGATACCTACGGAGAAGCTAGTGATTTGAAGATGGAGAATGCTCACATTTCGAATAGTATGGGAAAGGAAGAACTTGAGGATAATAAATATTCAAAAATATTAGCTCCTCTCAATGTATCAGTATCTTTGTCGGTAAGCATCTTTGACTTCTTCTATCCTAGGTAATAATATTATCATTTTATGTTTTGCATCCTTGAGTAAAGTGTTAGAGCCAGCAGTATTCTTGATTTCTTACATGTCTTAACTTTTTATGCCAGACCATTGTACGTAGATAGTATTTTTCACTCACTATGGAATTGCTCATTCCACGTGCCTTCATTTTATTACTAAAATCCACTTGTTTCTTATTATTTTTATTTCCAAAACATTTAATGCCTGATTGTATTCTGAGTTACTCTTTTTTGAAACTTTTACTCCTCATGGGCATAAACTTGTAACCACTCAAGAACTAAATGTACTCACATACAACCTTTTACACCTGACTATGGTACTCTTAATTACTGAAACCTACTTTTCTCTAATTAAGAAATGAAAAATGTAACTTCATATGCCTGGTCAGGTTCTGAATTTCCTTTTATTTGAAACATTTACAAACAACATAAACTCAAACTGCTAAATGATTGGGTATATCAACTTTATTTGTGTTAAGATTTTTAATATACTATATTAGCATAAAATTTTTCATGATGGTTGTATCTGCTAGCTAGAGCTTGATGGTTTTGCTAATACTGAAAGGAAATATGGTTGCTGGAAAATCTAAATTTATTTGTTTGTTGAAATTGTTATTGAACATGAAACACTAGATGAATTCTAATACATTTTATGTATCTTGTTCTTGCATATTTGGCTAAAATATGTTGTACTATACCGCTGAACAATATTATTTGATTACTGAATAGAGTCTTGCTCTTTTCTTATAAATTATTATCCAAGTTGTAATTGCAGCAATTTAACTTACATTAACAAAAATTTGTTTCCTATGTTCTCTCCCTAATGACTACCCATCGATCCTTAAATTAAGCTGTCTGCTGTTTGTCTGTTGTGGATGTGATTGTAAGCTGACCAATATGATGATGATGATGATGATAATGCCTGGCATAGTACCTATCTCTGCTACAAAGTTATTAAATTGATATATGACACAATTATTGTCACGCCTACTTGAGTTTTCATCAATTTCATGTAGGTAAACAAATCAGGGAAATTACTAAATGATGCTCCGCAGTATACTGTCAACATTGAGCTAGCTAGCATGGTACAGTCAATGTTCACTACAAATTTTGCATTCTTACGTCGCATCTTTTTCATCCGAATCTTCTTGATGATTTTTTTTAGTATTGTGCTTTATAGGCTACCTCAATGGATGAGAATCAATTGCAGCAGATATTGTCTCTTCTTGATTATGTATCAATATGTCAATTGAGAGAGAAGTAAGCTTGCTGTTTTGCTATCATCTTTTTCTCTGTATTTGATTTGTAAATGGCTTAGTTTAAAGACAACCGTTTTTTTTTTGGTTTGGTTTTGGTTTTGGTTTTGGCGTGCTTATATGTCAAACAGGTTATCACACTACATTTACCTTGAATCTTTTTCCTGCAATTTTCGAATAAAACGAAATTACAGGATGAACTTGCTAACTGTTTGTGATGAGATCTGAATGCCTATTCATTTGAATTCTTTATTATTTTGGCTAGTTATCTAAACAATTTCTTTGGTAGCCACTTGTGTTCTTCAATAGCGATTTATGCTTATGTTCCTGTTGTTTTATGTTAGCAGTCTCTATTTGTCACTTGTACGCACCTGACTTCCTGGCAGTGCCTTTAATTATATTCAGGTTATCCCTCAGCTTTGAGGGATATAAATCCCCATAAACATGTAAACCAAATTCAGTCTCATGCTGGATTAAATATTAAACATTTATTGAAAATAATTGCACCTTTTATGCCATAAACCAGCAATAGTAATTAAAAATAACTTCGATCCAAGCTAACTAGGTATAATTGGGTTATACCTAAGCTGGGTCAAGACTTGAAAGTTGGGTTATATACTCTACTTTGCAGAGACCTCGTTCTTTCCATCTCTCATTCATATATCCTGCCATATGATCTTTGATCCTTTTTATTTGGCATTGCCTATCAAAATATGAACTGCTTTGAATTTAAACAACTCTGGTTTATTTTTTTATCTTTCATCTTGTAGTTATGGGTGTTATCGCCCTTGGAGGAGCCCTTTAGAGCAAAAGCTAAAGGGGTGGCAAAAGGCATGGTGGCACTATGCTCAAGAGTCTGTTCTTTCTGATGTTCGTAGGAGGTTGAGAAGAACTTCTTGGAAGTGCTTCACAGAGAGGCTGTAAGTTGATCTCTAAAAGTATCATTTGTAATCTGGTTGAGTGCTGGCTACTGCACTTGACCTTGTTTTCAACCGCTGCTGTCTCTCATTATTACTTCCATTTTCTTGTTCAACTTGCATCTGAATTAATCTGCATTGCAGAGGTCTTGAAGTTGTAGATATGTTAGTCGGATGATGGTGGTGATGATTTTATTATTTTGGCTGAAAAATACTATTGGCTATTTCTTTCTGGTGATATTTATTTTAGGTTTCTGAAATTTATGTGAAGCAGCATTGCAGACTACCGAGACATGTAATAATACAATTTATAAAGCTAAAGTATACTCATTATGCTTTTGCCTCGCAATTGCAATCGAATGAATTTCATCTCTTAGTTAGTCAACCAAATTGCAGAGAGGCTACCTCCCGAAGGAAGTGTGAATTAACTTCTTTAATGTTTATAAAACACCATTAAGTGCATCAAAACATATATGCTTGCCTGCTTGGAATGAAATGCATGTGAATTTGTTCATCCAATTAAATTGGATTCATTCTTGCTAAGGATGAATCTCGTGTAGATAAATATAGCAAGCAACAGTTGCTTAGACTTTGTAATTGAGTGCTTCTAATTGAAAGTGAGAAAGTAATGTGAAAAAGACCAAGGGAATTGAGATAAGAGAAATCATATACATTGTTCTATTTCTTCATGATATGCTTATGTGGTTTATTACATTTATGGTAATATAAATGTCAGAATAGTTTAAATGCACTGACTTCTCCCTTTCATCTGCATTTGGAAATTTGTATAATAATGTCTTTATTATGTTTAAATGGTAGAAACTCTCGCCGGAAGTATGTGAACTTGTACAAGGCCAAGTTGAAATGCCTCAGACATGACCAGGTGAGATAGTTTCTCAACGTACTTAAATGCTTAAACAGGAGCCATACTTCTGAAGTTATGCACTAAATTTTCTGACAAATAGTTGGTAGAATTAGAAATAAGGAATGGAAATTAAATTGGAAAGCATATGAACATTATATTTCAAAAGTAGCCACAAAATTGAAGATTGAATCTAGGATTTATGCACAAATAAAAGACTAAGAAGACCACTTTCCCTTTGTTTGACTTTAAAGGGAATGAGATGATAAATTTCAACGTTTGGCTGTTTCATTTATGTTTAAAAAATTTATTATAAAAAATCATGTTAATCTTACATTTTCGTGAAGTTATATTTTGTCACCATTTTCGGGAATTCTTAATCCCTTTATGTTTGACCGCCACAATACGGTATATCTAGTAGGATTGAGCTACTTATTCCTCCAGCCGTAGGATACTTCCTTTGAATTATATATTATTGAAACCTTAAAATGGTGCTTTCTAACTCACTCTTTCTGTTCTGTAGTCTCTTGCTCCCTTTAATAACCATTTGTTCTGATTCCAACCATCAGATGATAGATGAAGATGTCGAGCAGGAGCTGGAGGAAATGGAAAAAGAAACTGACATAGAAGATATTTTGAATTACAGAGCTGTTGCCGAACAGGAACTAGAGGTAAAATGACCACTAACAAGTTTGTTTTTCATCTTTCTTATTGTAATTAGCTTATATTAAGGCCATTGCCATCAGTTTAACATATTTTAGATTATTTAGCTGGCAGCTTATTCCGTCCTACTGCATATCTCATTGTCATTGTAATTATCTGTAATTCAGCATCATCATCATTATAGATCATTGCTCCCACCTCTGGGGTCAG
The DNA here is from genome assembly GCF_004379255.2 of Salvia splendens. Taxonomy (NCBI): domain Eukaryota; kingdom Viridiplantae; phylum Streptophyta; class Magnoliopsida; order Lamiales; family Lamiaceae; genus Salvia; species Salvia splendens. The sequence goes on along the minus strand of NC_056037.1, from coordinate 37,307,294 downwards.
CATAACGACACTTATTTTGCAAGTTATACCAAAATTTGGAATGCCTTCCTTAACTATCTTTATCCAAGTTTTGACCTGCCGACCCATGCCTTCCACTCACTATATGGAAAGCTACTAGAGGAAAAATGGACACCTAATTGTCATTTCATCAGAGTAGTGTTCCTTGTAATTATGCTCCCTTTTCTGGCAGGATTTCCTGGTAAAACCATCATCAAAGTATGGTAGCAATGGTGAAAACATGAACAAGTCAGTAGACGATGATCAGCCTCCTAACAAACCCCGTGGATGGTTGAATTGGCTATCTTATGGGATGCTTGGAGCTGGGGGGACAGATGTTACTAATCAATTTTCTGGTGTCATTTCAGATGATGCGATCAAAGTATGAAAGTTGTTGTTTAGTTCAATCTTTCAATCAATATATAGATTTCACTGAACTGCTGGAGTATTAAGCATGTATAACTTGGTTGGTACTGAAGATTTGACATATCTTTCTGAAGGATATATACGAGGCGACAAAATTCTATCCCGCCCCTGCAGTGATTGGAGACTCTGCTATTAAGGAAGAGGTGTACTTTTATTCAGTGAAGATCAATATTTCTGATATTCATACCAAGCTCCGGAGCATGTACGTAATTTTTTTTCTGTATGACTTCTTTGATGGGATTTTATAGTTACAATAACTTTGTAAGAAAGTGCTTTGATGATACATGTGGTGGTGAACTAAATTAAGATCTTGTGCGACTTCAGGGTCTAAGTTGTGTTGCATGGGTAATACATGGCTACTACGTCTAGAATTTTTGTTGTAGTAATTCACCTGTGCCCTTAGATTAATTGGGCAAGGGTCAAAGCAGTATCTAAGCAAGCCAGCAGACACAGTATGCTTTTAGAATGGTTTGGCACACTGTACCCTCTTTCTCCCTTTCTCTTTTATATTTTGGCTGATGTTTAAGCAGCAAAGCCACAACAGTTTCATTGTTCATAGATTATGTTGTGGGCGAGGGAAAGTTCAAGAATTCATATGTGGTCGACACTTTTTCTCCTAAAAAGATATCAGTCTGATCTACTGTGCTTATCTAGTAGTATGTTAAAATCATTTTGCCGCATGTCATGTTTGAACTTTCAAGAGTAATATTGATGAAGTCCTAGTGGCTACAAATTTAGAGGAGAACAAAATTAGATACTTCTCTCATGTGATTGGTTGCATGGTAAATAGATGGCTGATTAGGTACTTAGGGGTCCCATTGGTTTTGCTTATTATATAATTGATTTTGGATTTGAGTTCATAGGTTGCTAACTTGGTCGATCTTGTATATTGATGATCTGTGATATTATCATCCTCCCAGCCCTTACTCTCCTGTAGATAGAAGCATGTATATCTAATGATTGATTTTACCGTTATTGCGCATCAAAGTATTATACTCTTTGTGATTCTGGTGGTCATTTAGGAAGCTGGGTCAGAATATTGCTGACTTGATGCTCAGTGGGATTTCTATCAAGGCTAAGGTCCGGGAGGAATCTGCTGCCATTACTGCCTCAGTCAACTCTGCTAAGATACTCAATCCATTCAACAATCAAATTATTCTTTCATCAAAAAAGGTCTGTATATTCTTACTTCTCTACATTTTTCATCGTTTTAGTAACTTTTATTTCCCCTAGTATAATTTGGATATGATTTGACACATAGAGGAGTACACAGATGTAAGATGACTTCAATCAGTTTATTAGTTTCTTTATATAGAAATGAGTTTCATGTGATATGCTATTGACACATGTCTGGATTGGTGAAGGCTATAGTATCTGGAAATGGTAATTTTTTTTATGATCTTCTAGTGAATCTGTTGTTTCAGTTGATTATCTTATCCTGTGTATTCATATGTTAAAAGTGCTCAACCAATAATTATCAGGGGTTTCTACGTGAGTCATTGTCACTGACCAAATGGGTCATGCATATATCTGGATTCATGAATTTATAAGTTTTCAGCTGATTGAACTTGGAGTTGATTGTTCGCAGATGAATTCAGAGGATGCTGTTTTGGGCAAGCAGCTTCCCTCTTTAGATATCACAGTGGAGATGCCCCCACCCAGTTCTGATAGTAATTTGTCAGTGAAGGTTTTCCTATGTCCCTTAGCTCTGAAGTCCATTTATTTCAGACTGCAACAACATTGTCTACAATTCTATTTTCTTTCTGTTTATTGGGTTTGATGACTGCCAGTTTCTGTATTCAGGTGACGCTTAGTCCAACCAAGCTATATTGTGATTCAGAGCTTTTAAAGAATATTTTGGATTTCTTAGATGTTCTACACCACATGAGCTTTCAACAGCAGAGGGTAACATAAGTCATCTTTTGTATTCTCTTTGCTTGACTATTGTGGTGTGCAAGAATATGACTTCCCAGTTTGACCAAAATATGACTACTCTCTTCATTTCTTTGCCCTTTGTCTTGATAATATCGTGAGAATTGAGCGAGCGACTTGCAATTAATATACCATTAACCTGTGGTTTTAAGTGTTCACCAAGATGTCTCAAATTATGTGTAGGATCAACACAATCTTTTTCTGATTTTCTTTTATCTTTATATATTATTATAATGTTATGCATAAGAACTGCAGATCTTACCTGCATGTCCTTTTACATTTATCTACATGAGACTGAGTTTATTTTATAGGAAATTAGAGTAAACAGTGTTTTCACGATGTTACTTTTATTGTTCTTTCAGATCCTGCTGTCTCTAAATGGAATTGATGATCCTAACTCACGGCTTCTATCAAAACTTGAGTATGTGCTTGTCGGGTGATGTCTTCCTCATTTATATCATCCTATATAATCTTTTTGTTCTGCATTGTATTTTGTTTTGCAGCTACGTTTTATCTAGTCGTAAGAAGATCACGTGGGATATTAATCTTTTGAATACTGCCATTAATCTACCATGGGGACATGCTAATAATGGAGGGCATAATACGGTATCTTTTCCATACCCTTGTTTTGCTACTGCAAACGTGTTCTGTTTTCCCCTTTTCACAAGTGGTTGATGCATCTTCTAAACAATAATTTGAAATAATTTATCTGAAAAAAATTCACGTGTCTCTTCCAGATAATTTAACTGCTTTTTTCCATAATGTGTCCCCAGTTTACTTCTGATTCTAGTTACCTAGACTTCTATATTGTTTTTGCATTAGCACAATTGGAACCTAATTTGATTAGGGCTTCTACTTGATCAAATTTAAATTTCGAACTGGGTACTAATTATAAGAATTTATCCTTTCTAACTCATTTTTAGAAGCTGGGAAAACCTAATCCTGTACCTGATTTTGTTTTCAAAAGTTTGGGCCACGTTTGGCTCACCAGGTCAGGCTAAACTTGGCCTATCCGAACTATGTAAAAATATTTAGATAGGCCCTGATGAAGTAAGTGTAAAGAAATCAAATGGGATAGTATTTTTGTTAAACATAGATAATGTAATTGTAAACATAAAATGAAACCCCATCCGCAAGATGGTAGACCTTCCCTTAGTTTAACGGATAACAATGAATATTCTGTATGCACTGTTATAGAGGTGTTCTTAGGCTATAGAAGATCCCATAATTTGAATGAGCAGATATCCAACATTTGTTCATAAAAATATCCTAGTCGATGTACCATCAGTTCTGCTGTATAGTTTCCTGCTTTTTGCTCCTTGTTGAATAGCATGGCCCGCTCTCCAGCAATTTCTATTCTCTATCAGACCCAAGCGCCTTAACTTTTGCTTAGTAGAATAGCACTTCGCAAAATTCCTGTTGGTGAATTGTTTCTATACCTTTTATTATTTAGTGTGACAGTTGAGTGATTAATACTATGTGTTAGGCAGTTTTATTTCTCTATTCTTTGTTCTTAGTAGATTCATTTTGACAGGTTATAGAAATAGCAGCTATTTCCTTCACATCCAAATCTGAAATAGCCTCTTCTGCTTCTCCCATCGGAGATACATCTCATCTTTTGGATCATGTTGGATCTGGTCCCAGAGGCTCTGAATTTGGATTTCAGCTTCATAACCTCTATGATCACTTTGAAATCCTGATATCTGATACAGAGGTCAGTGGTTTTACTCTGTCCAAGTTAATTTTTTATGGACATGCAGGGTGATTATAAAAGTCACTTTTTTGCAGATGAATATAATCATGCCTTCTTCTGTAACTCTCCCCCTCCTTGAAAAATTTAGTGCTTCTGCAAGCTTGGTATCCTGTATTTTACCTGATGAACCAGTTCTAAAGGTTTTTGAGGTAGGTGGTAATGTTGACTACACTACTTTTCAATGTACAACCATGGCATTATTGTTTCTTCAGTGGATAATTCCATGGTTACTTCATTAATTTTTCTTGCACCTTTTGGTTCTTTTGGGAGTAATGTAAAGTGGAGGCTCTCCATCAGTGCCTATTTTTTTGGCAGTAAGTGGTAGCATTATTTAAATTCCTTATGAGTTTTCTTTTCGGCTATGGATTTTGTGTGAGCCTCTTTTGTCTAAACATACTGTATAGGGATAATGAACGAGGAGTGGATTAGCCACCATTATTTGTTGTTAATAGTAGTATATTTTCCTTTTACATCTTTGGTGTGTATTGTTTTGTTTTTAGGTTCATGTGCAGGTGCCCTCACTTGTGGCCCACTTCTCTGCTTCTGTTTATGGGGAAATTATTGGATTGATTTCACAGTTTAGCATGCTTCTTCCATCAGACTCCTCAGATTCACTTGAACAAAAGTCAAATGACTTGAAGGCCTCTGAGAATACCTGGTTCTCTGTTGATGCTAGTTTGGATGCAATTTATTTGCTAGTTAATCTTGAAGACAATTTGGCTGATGGGTGCACACTGAACCTCAATTTCCAGGAACTAGGTGTTTGGTACGTACGCTATTTTTACACTTTATTTTCTCTGCTAAAAAGGAGGTTGGAGTTAGTTACGCGCATGCATGCGGCATGTTCTTCACCTCATTATAAAGTTGATGTTCTTTTGTTGTGAGATAGTGCATATTCTTGTTCGTTCGGTTCATTTTGTGAGCAGTATTCCCAGTCGTCCAAGCATTTCAAACACTGCATGTGGGTTACCCTAACTTTGAAACAAAATGTTAAATTGCAACCGGCTTCTTATGCTTGGAGAAATGTAATCTGCTAAACCTTTTCAATTATTTCCTTTTTGTTTTTACTTACCTAAACTTCCTCCGAAAGTATGAAAATGGTTGGCTGTTATGCATACATTTTCATCCAAACTATAAACACGTCAAGTCATACCTCGGATTTCTGCTGGATTATTTAGTTAGACGTCAGAAAGTTTCATTTGTTCTGCGCACATAGTTTGGAGTTTGTTATGGTTGGAGATCTTGGCTATTACAGGAATTGCAAAACACTTAAAAAAGACATCATGCTACAACTTCATTCACCAGTGTTAGCACCACCAATGAACTAATTGAATACCATATAAGTCTGTGGTTTGATATTCTGATGGAAGCTGGAAATGTCTGGCACTCACCGGTAAAGTCTAGTCGTTCATAAGTTTTTCGTTTTGTCATTTGTAGGTACGACCAAAGAGATTTTCCAGATTGCTGGGTTTCTCTTCAAGCTTGTCAGGTATCTGCTAGTTCCGCGAAAGATGATTGTGAAAACCATGTGCTTTGCTCAAGCATCCGGGGCTCTTTATCAGAAAATCAGCATAACATGAGTGTTGATGGTCAAAATGGACTTTTGGAAGATGAAACTTCACTTTCTCCTCACTGCATTTTTCTGCATTTTGTAGCTATGAGAAATACTTCGTGGATCCTTCAGAAATACACAATATGTGCGAGTGGTCTTGAAATTCATTGCCATCCATTTATTGTCCGGAAGCTGGTTGGCTTCTTTGACGAAATAACACTTTATGGACATTCTGATTTTGATGACAAGAAAAACAATGTAGCAGATCAAAACTCGCCAATATTTGGTTTTGAACCTAAGCAACATAGTCTTTCAAATGGAATTGGTTTCAGTGAATCAGTAAACATCCCGTTGGATCACTTCCTTTCTACTACATTTGAGGATGGAAAATCTTTTTGTAACCTTGAAAACTTGGTTGACGATATGAGGCTTAAGTTCAATAAAACACTCAATTTGAGAGACCAGAAATTCAGACCCTCTGAAGTTAGCCTTCCAGACAGAACAATGATGTTTTCCAGGCCACCTGTAAATTCTAATCTTGATTCTGATTCTTCCATGTGTACATTTATAAACAGGGATTCAGTTCTTGTCAATTTGAATCTTACCAATCTCACTATGCATTTTCATGATGCCACTTGCATTATTGGAACTATTGTGGTGCCCTTGGCAAAATCAGTAGTCACCATTTCTGAAGACATGTTGGATATGGTATGTTCTACAGAAGGAGCGTCTCTTTCTACATCATGGTGGAAAAAAATAATTCATGAATTTCTTTGGGGACCCTTATCTTCAAACCATTCACCTATCTTGAATATAAGTCTGAAGAAAAGGAACACTCAGTTACAAAATTCACACAGTGAATTGAGTTTCTATGTCCAGCATGTCCTTTGCATGTTGCCTCCGGACTTTTTGGCGATGTTGATTGGTTATTTCTCACTACCAGATTGGAGCCCTTATGAACAAGTACTACCTTCTGATACTATGAATATTCAGGGCTCTACTACATTTAGTCTCGAGATAGTTGACTGTAATGTGATTACACCTGCTGATAATGATTTCTGTCGGTTGCTACAGATTGATATCAAACAGTTATTTGCTACTTATTCTGAAAGTAGTGACAGAAGTTCATTAACCAGAAATATTCCATCCTCATGCTGCATTGGTGCTGGAAAATTTCTTGATAGAAATCATTGTTTGGATTTCTTTGGACGTGACCTATCCCTGTCTGTTATATTGTTGGGAAAGGATGTAGTCAATCCGTTGGACGGATGCCAAAAACTGGTATTGATTGCATCGCTTACTGCAGATGTGTGGGTGAGAATACCCTATTATTCTCAGACTGATTCAGCTTCTTATCCAGTTTGTATCATGGCTTTGGTCAATGACTGCGTGATTGATATTGAAGGTATGAGGACTTTGTATTATTAATTAAATCAGATTCCTAACAGATCTCTCTTCAATTATAAAAAAGTTAATTTTTATATTATTCTGTTAATTTACAGAAGAACGTACAATCACTGGACTGGATGCACTGGGTTACGTCATCGATCAGTTTTCCTTGGTGGAACAAGAATCCAATATGTTCACTTATGATATTGTGCGGTTTCTACAGACAAAGAAACAATTAATGGAGCATTCTGCGCTCCTGTCTAAAAGTGCAGATGTAACAACCAATGAGATGAGATTCTGTGTGAGGTCATTATCACTAAGATTACACAAGTTGAAAAGAGACTCAACATGTTCTGAAATCATAGCGGAGGCTGAGATGCACTTTGTTTGTTCTTTATCATTGATTAATGGCAAACCCCACTTTTTTGATATCTCTTTCTTTTCTGTGGCACTATTTTCGTTGCTAAACTCTGTTGCCCTTGCTGAATTTTCTTGTACTGATTCAGGCTTGTCAGTCCTTGACATGATTCTTGTAGTATCCCGTCATGGTGAAAATCAGATAGTTTTGTCCTTTCCTAGTTTGGATGTGTGGCTATATTTGCCTGACTGGAATGAGGTTATTGATCTACTTGTTTCATTCAGCAAGAAACTGTCTACACAGGTTTCAGGTGCATCTGCTGAAGGTTTGTCCAGTGTTACTGCTGATAATTGTCCAAGTGTGGCGTCAGATAGACAAAGTCATGTTCCACCGGAGGACATCGATCTGGATGCGGGTTCATCTGTTTTAACATTAGAACATGTCGGCCTGTCTATACATTTTCCTGCACTGGTTAGCGGAGGTGCATGTGACACATTTGGAAGGCCCCATGTTCATGAGTTGCCATCTGGTGATGCCTGTGGCAATCATAACTGCTTTATATCCATTAGCCTGCAAAGTAAAAACAGCGAATTTGTTTCTGATGGCAAAAGTGTGAAACTTGCAATCAATTCTGATTACACGAATGCAGTGCTGAAGCTATTATCTGGAGACATTGCACAAAGTTGGCCTCTTCTCCAGTTAACTAAAATCTACCTTGAGGCAGAAATTTTTGAAAATCAGACTGAAAATCTGAGCATGGATTTGTTCATTCGTTCTGATAGTCTGGATTTGTCTCTCGGAAATCACATCCTATACCTCTTTTACTTTACATGGTTTGAGAAAGCAGAAGATACACCTCAATTTTTTATCAAGAGAATGAACATAAACGCCCAACTAAGGAGATTGTCTCTTCACCTAAATGACTGGAAGGTATATATATTTACTGTCACGAATCCCTAGTCAGTTACAATATTTGATTCTTTTATTGGAAAAATTATATTCATGTATAGATCAAGGGGAATATATACATCACTTTGCTCCAAACCCCATCTTCTCCTTCCTTTATTTCCCTTTTGTTTAAGAGTAAAAAACTATGTTTGCAGGCTTAATATACAAATTTGAATACTCTATTAGTTGGTTCACCTACTTTTTTCGTTCTACTGAATTTTCAATTCCAAATAATACAAGGCTGATGTTTAGGCAGAGTCACTGAAAGAGTAGTACCTCTGAGCATGTGTTTATGTTCTTTCTGCCACAGTGACATGGATCCCCCTACCCCCTACCCCCACCTAATTGTTTTTTGGCATTTTTAATGTAGACTCTAGCTGAAATCTTGTAGAAGTTAGAAGCACCCGAGAAACAGTTGAATACTTGAGTGTCATTCCAAATAATGATTTATTGGGAAGATAGTAGTATGCAGCTTTCTAGAAACTACTATATGTACCGAGTCTATATTAATAATAAGTCGGTGCAGAAAATGGTCGACAATGGACATAACATGAGAAACTGTATCTGTTAGTGGCATTGAAATAACTGTTGTTCCATCTCGAGGAAACAACTATTGCTGGCTTTTCACGTCCTATATATTTATTTATCTTTTTGGGTTTTTGAGCAGACTTCGAATGGACCATTGCTGGAGTTTCTTGTGAGAAATTCAAGTTTTTGGTCCACTGTAACTGAGGATGAAATTGAAGGATCTCTTGGGTGTGACCTTCAAGTGAACTACTACAACATTGACAAGGTGGATAGATTATTTATGTACTATTTCCCGTCTTTATAATCCATTGGAGCACTTTGGTCACTGTACTCTTTATAGGTCTTGTGGGAGCCTTTTCTAGAGCCTTGGAAATTCCAGTTAAGCATGAGTAGAAAGCAGGATGAGAGAGCTCTCTTCAGCGGCACTATCACGACAGACATCAATCTTGAATCCAAGACACATCTCAATCTGAATCTTAATGAACCCATTATCGAGGTACAATCCTTTTACCATTTTTCTTGCATAGTAGAAGTTTTATTAATGCTACACATGTCAAGAGATACCCCCAAGTTTTAATATGACACAGGTTGTTCATACAAATGGTCATGCTCATCGTTGTATCTTAATATATTTCTACTAACTTAACTTTTGCCTTCTGCATCTTTTCTCTTTTTACCGCTTTCTATATAGTGCAGTTCATATAAAAACTTCTTATTGTGAGGACTCTTGCACTTAATGTATCGAGTAAATGCACATAACCTATAAAGTAATTTGCGGTATTTGCTGAGTGTAAAGCTTAGTACAGTGACATATAGGTTCAGTGCATATACTTTATAGGTACGGTGCATGAGTTCTTAGAATCAGATGCTTTTATTTGACCCACTCCCTATTCATATATACGCCTCTATATTATGTATCACTGATGCATTTCAAATTTGCTGAAAGGTTATCTCGAGGGCAGTTGAGATGGTCAATGATGCATGGAGCCTTACTGCAATGACAGAAAGCCCAGACTTGTCAAATTTACAGATAGCTAAAGGTGTAGGGACTAGAAGATATGCTCCATACATGCTGCAAAATTTGACTACTCTGCCCCTGCTATATGCGTGTCAACATAAACTTGGGGCTGATGATTTGGACGTGTCCCCATCAGAAGGAGTCTTGCAACCTGGATCTTCTACTCTTATTTATATCAATGAATCACCTGAAGAACTACTTGTCAGATACAGACCAGCTCGTTCTTCTGACAGACTCAACGACAAACAATTGCTGGAGTCAGCACATCGATATGTTACTTTCCAACTGGAGGGTACCTCTGCACCTTCTTCTCCCATCTCAATGGATCTGGTCGGTCGGAACTACTTTGAAGTTCAGTTTTCAAAGTCCTGCCATGTCCCTGAATTTCATAGTGATGCTAATTCTATTAAAAATAGAACGAGTGAAGGAAATGGTGGTGCAGATGCAAATAAAGGATTCGCTATTCCTGTAGTGATTGATGTATCTGTACAACGGTTTACTAAGTTGATGCGGTTATACTCAACAGTATGTTTACTTTGTGACCTATTTTTGAAATTTCGTTGGTTCTTCCGTCTTCTCATTAATTGCTGTTATCAGGTTGTAATTTTAAACTCAACTTCAGTGGTGCTTGAAGTGCGATTTGATATTCCATTCGGTTTATCTCCGAAGGTAATTTTGCAATAGTTTCCAATTACTCTCTCATATGTGGAATTAGAGCCTAATGTGTCAATTTAAGCTTCTAATATTTCTTGTTTCAGGTTTTAGGGCCAATATATCCTGGTCAAGAGTTTCCTCTCCCTCTCCACCTAGCTGAATCAGGCTGCATAAGATGGCGTCCTGTTGGTGACTCGTACCTATGGAGTGAAGCTTATAATATCTCAAGTATCATCTCTCGAGATGTCAAAATAGGCTTTTTGCGTTCCTTTGTCTGCTATCCTTCTCTTCCTAGCAGTGAGGCATTTCGCTGTTGCATTTCCGTGAATGGTCAGTGTCTTTCTCCAGTGGGCTGTGGGAAAAGAGTGTATTCGGTAATTGGTGTTGATAGCGGTAACCAGTGTCAAGAGAGTCACAGTCAATCCTCCCACAACTTGGAGACACCAAAGAATAGATTATTATATCAAGTGATGTTAACAAGTCCATTGGTGTTGAAAAATTATCTCATGAAATTGATGTCTGTGACATTAGAAGATGCTGGCGTCACGCGTACATCATTTCTTTCTGAGGTCAGTGAATTTGCTAAGAACAAAGTACTTTCTGAAGCTTTTCTTCCATCTGCTTTGCTCGCTTCAATTTTTTACTGTAGCTACAAATCGTGTTGTTAGTAATGTATTGTAAAATGGTTCCATAGCTATTGCAAATACTTTGCTTTACAGAATGATCCGTATTAGCTAACCTTCTCAATTAATTATAAATTAATAGGATTTCCTTCTGGAACTTAACTTGATTCCAACATTTGCTAATTATAAATATTCCTTCACCTCTTACATCAAATCAAATTCGGCTTTATCTTGTCTGATATGCTTAGATATCAAAATGATCAGTAATAAACTAATCATAATGAAACCTGTAGTTACATAAAGGTTATATCTATGCCATGTTGACAAATTGTAGTTAACATTTAATTATCAGAATCGTTTTAAATTTTTGCTGTTTTTTTCTTAATTTAGTAAAAAAAATGCCACAATTTGGTGCGGATGGAATAAAATTGGGATACCCGTGAACTATTGCGTGTTGGGTTCAGGTGGAATAAAATTGAAAATTTTGGGTGCGGGTACTCGTTTTTATACCCCTATCCATGATTTTATTTGATTTTTATGATCCTCATACTGGGAGATGCCTGTCTTAAATCTAATGTTCGTTATTCTGAATTTCAGGTGGAAACTTCTTTCTACCATATCGATTCTTCTCATGACTTTTCAATAACATTTCAAATGCATGGATTCAAGCCTTCAACTTTGAAGTATCCACGTGCAGAATCATTTAGCGAAAAAGCTAGATTCAGTGGAACTAAGTTCTCTGTGTCTGAAATAGTTAAATTTGAGTCTGAGTTTACTAATGGTATGTTGAAATCTAGTTCCATCATGTATCTAACATGTCAAAAAATACTTTTGATTCAATATAGAAGCTTACTTAAAATGATGTAGGACCATTATACGTTACGATGGAGAAAGTGATGGATGCGGTCTCTGGATCTCGTGAACTATTCATATCTGTTCCATTTTTGTTGTTTAACTGTACTGGATTTCCTCTGGCACTCTCAAGCTCTGGAAACGAAATGAAAGGATTTAGCTGTATCATTCCTTCATGCTATGACCTAGATGAGAAGAATGTTCCTGTCAAAAAGAAAGATGGCCTTTCTCTTATTTTATCTGATCAGGATGTACCTGCTTCAGGTAAACTCCACATACTGCCCAGGAAATTATGTTATTGATTCTTGCAGAGTCATTTATGCAATTGGTTTATTACTTTTCCCGCAGGTTCTACTAATGAAGTAAATTCGTATACATCCGATCTTGTAGAAAGTGGTAGTAAAAAGGTTTCAGCTTGCCTTTTTTCTCCCGATCCTGACTCGTATTCCGGAGAGGTTATGGTGAAGCTCGGTAGACATGTGCCTTCTGTCATAGAAAATCTCCAAAAGCGTTCTTGGTCCGCCCCCTTTTCCCTAGTTCCACCAACTGGTTCTACCAGTGTTCTTGTTCCTCAACCCTCAATGTTATCCGGTTATGTCTTATCTGTTTCTGCTGTGGCTGCACCATTTTATGGGAGGACAAAAATTATCACTTTTCAGCCCAGGTATTTGCTCAAAACTATTTGTTCAATTGATTTGTGTGTTTATCACTCTACTCACTTGATTCCCTTTCATCAACAGATATGTGATTGTCAATGCTTGCACCAAAATTTTATGTTATAAGCAAAAGGGTACGGACTCCTCTTTTCAATTGGAAGCTGGAAAACATGCCTACATTCAGTGGATGGATAGTAAAAGGTTTGATGATCCATTTCCTATTCATCTTGGCAATCCTAATTGTAGTGAGGCTTAAACTTGAGCTTATAGGAAAATAAGTTCATGTAGAATAGATTTCGCTCAAGGTTTGTATTACTGACAATTTGTTTTCTAGATGTTCTTATCACGACTCCATTTATATCTAATGTTCCAACCTATAATATGTATAGTATTGGGGAGGCTGATCCATGGTGTGCACCATTACTTTTGTTTTAAATTTTATATGGTCTCTTATATTCAGGGAGTTATTGCTTTCTGTTCGCTTTGATGAACCTGGATGGGAGTGGTCTGGGTGCTTCTTACCCAAGCAGTTAGGTGACACTCAGCTTAAAATGCGCAACTACATGACTGCTGCTGTGTACATGCTGCGAGTAGAAGTGCGCAATGCTGATGTTTCTGTTGGAGAAGAAAAGATTGTTGGGAGCACAACTGGAAACTCCGGGACAAACTTAATTCTTCTGTCAGACGATGATACTGGCTTTATGCCATATAGGATTGACAACCATTCAAGGGAGGTTAGATTATACTTCACTTATGCTTTGTTAGTGATATTACTTTGGGAAAACCAAAGAGAAGAATGATAATATGTACAAGGTCACGTGTTTTGTTTCTAAAATAATAAGAAAATTTTACACATGATGCTGTTGATAACATTTAGGGTGTTGTAATTTGTTCATTACTGGTTTTCCTGCAATGAAAAGCTCGACAGTCGAAACCCTTTTTTGGAAACTATCAAAATCCGGGGTCGTGATAGTTTTATGGATTGTTGTCTGTTTTTCTCTGCTATTGCAACTACATAACACCATCCTTTGACATTCTGTAGAGGTTGCGGATTTACCAGCCTAAATGTGAATCATTTGAAACAGTTATTCACTCCTACACATCTACTCCTTATGCTTGGGATGAACCCTGCTATCCCCACCGTCTTGTTGTTGAGGTATGTATGGTAATTTGAGTCTTTGACTGGATCAAGTGGCTGCTTTAGTGGATAATCTCAGACTTATAACTGCGCCAGGTCCCGGGTGAACGCATTTTAGGATCATATGCTATTGATGATGTGTCAGCCCATTCACTTGTGTACCTTTCAGCTACATCGGAGGTACAATTTTACATGCTCTGATAATAATATTCCTATAAACATGGCACTCCCTCTCGGAGATTTCAACTTCCATATTGTTCTTTATACACCTTTTTATCTCATGATATTATAAATGGGTCCTTCAATGTGTCATGTCAAGTGGCAGAAATTTTGAAGTTGGCTTCTAGATGAACCAACAAAACGAAAGGCTGGCTTATAGATAATCATGAATTTCCGAGCGCAACAAGCAAAAAGAAACCCAAAGCCCTTGCTAAATGGCTCACCACCTCCAATTTCTTCATACTTTCCATGTGTCTGTCTAGGAAATTTGATTTGCTATTCTCATGTCTAGTCCTTTTAAACATTTGCAGAAGCCTGATAGAAAATTGTTGATATCTGTCCATTCAGAAGGAGCAATAAAGGTTTGTATGCCGAATTCTGCTAATAGAATAGCATTTTTGCTTCAGGATATAATTTTGATACGATCCCACATCGGTTTCACACGAAAGTGTGGAATAGCATATAATAGGGAGTCAACCCTTTACCTTTGACCATGGTTTTGGGTTAAGTTAGGGCTTCCTATCTTATATGCTTATCAATTTGGTGCGGTGAACGTGGATCCGGATGTCCTACGGAAAGGGGCTACCCGTAGGTGTGACCAAGGGGTGCCACCGAAAAAAACGTGGGCCCGAAAGGAAAAAGGGCCGTAAAGCGGATGGTGGGCCCGTGGCGTGTGCCGTCCGTGGACGTCCGGTTTAAAAGAGGGATGGATTGATACGATCCCACATCGGTTTCACACGAAAGTGTGGAATAGCATATAATAGGGAGTCAACCCTTTACCTTTGACCATGGTTTTGGGTTAAGTTAGGGCTTCCTATCTTATATGCTTATCAAATTTCCTCTCTTATTTCACCAGGTCCTCAGTATCATCGATTCAAGTTACCATGTTTTGAATGATTTGAAGAGACTTCACGTTCCTCAGTTGAAAGATAATGGAAAGCAAGCTAAAGAGTATGCGTCATTTGTTAATTACAAAGAAAAAGTTTCAGTTGACATTCCTTTTCTTGGAGTCTCTTTAATGAACTCTCACCCTGAGGTATCATATCTTGGAAAGCATATGTGTCTGTATTTTCAGTCTTACTTACATCCCAATAACCATATTAAATCGGGATTACCTTTTTTTATTTTGTAGGAGATACTCTTTGCATCTGCTAAGAACACAAAGCTTACCTTCGCACAGAGCTTAGACCAACAACAGTTTTCCCTGCAAATTGCATCATTACAAATTGATAACCAATTACGTACAAGTCCATATCCTGTAATCCTCTCGTTCAACTCTGGAAGCAAGGGAAATATGGTAAATGGGATGAAGCTTAAAGATATCAGTGGAAGTACAAATCAAACTACCACTTCGAGCTTGTATGAGCCAGTATTGTTCTTAGGTGCTGCCAAGTGGAGAAACGCCGAAACATCACTGGTTTCATTTGAATCTATTACCCTCAGGTTTGTCGTATTTCTAAAGATTACTTCTAGACTTTACAAGGCCATATCTCTCAGTACCGTGTTCCCTTCCTTTGCAGAATGGCAGATCTGTATCTTGAGATTGAGCAAGAAATCGTACTGAGATTGTTTGAATTCTGCAAAACAGTATCATCTAGGTTGCAGAGTAGAGTTTATCAACATACAGGCTCAACCCAGAATTTGTTGTTCCCGGAATTGGAGATCACTGGAGAAACCTCTAGAAATGCTCCATATTCTGCTATCCTTGTTGAAGATCAGAAAACAAAGTTTTTGCTGCCCAACATCGTTCCTATTGGAGCTCCGTGGCAACAAATTCACCTTTCTGCACGGAACCAGAAGAAAGTATATGTTGAGCTATTTGATATGGGGCCAATTAAACTTACATTGAGGTTAGCTTAAACCTAGTTCCAAACCACATATGCTGTGGATCTCATACTTTTCTTCTTTCAGCTTTTCTAGCAGCCCATGGATCCTCAGGGATTGTGTCCTAACATCTGGAGAATCTCTTATTCATGTAAGTGAAAAACATCGAATATGGAGTATTTAATTTCTCCTTGTTATCCGACCTTTTTAGCCAGTTCCTAAATGGCATGGCATTATAATATTAATATTTGCCCACTTACATGACATTAATTAATAGCGATTTTCTTTGGCACTTCTCCATTTTCTATACTTATAGTATTGTTTCCATAGAGAGGTCTCATGGCTCTTGCTGATGTTGAGGGTGCAAAAATTCATTTCAAAGAGTTAGTTCTTTCGCACCAGATAGCTAGCTGGGAAACCATTCAAGAGATCCTCGTAAGTCATTACACGCGGCAATTTCTGCATGAGATGTACAAGGTAATTTCCTACAAGATCTTTTTCTGTTTGCATGTGACTTTGCATTCTACTTTCCCATACTTTAGAACTAACCTCTTTACTTCGGCCTACTTTTCTCTTCTGTTCATTTGTTTGATTTTGGTATCACTATAAAATGCAACTCCGACTGAAGCCATAGTAGTTATGAGCAATAACTACTTAATGGAAACACTTTACACCTCAATTTAACTCTACTGAAGCACTCTAAGCAAAAATGGATCTTTCTGCAATATGATAGTATGATACTTGTAGATTATAGGTGGTTTTCTAATATTCTCCTTAAATTGACCCTCCAGATTGAAGTTTTGAAACCACAGAATTGCTTCTAGTCAAATGTGTCACTTAATTGACAGCTGAATGCGGAGGAGGGATTCTTACCTTTTTTTACTTCTCTTTTAGTTTTAATTGCATTCCAGAATGACTACTGAAAAAGGGTTTCTTTCTCTAGTAGTTTAACTGATCATAGAGATCTTTTGGCTTTCTTGAATTCAAATTTAGGACTGTGCTGCAGTTTTCATGTTATTGGGTTGGAAATTCTTAACAGTCAACTCCCGTCATTGAAATTATGAGAGCCTTGGTGAACTTATATTCTGATGTAGTTGTTCCCGAATAGTCCATGACAATCAAGTTTCATTAGTAACGTGACAATGCAGGTTTTCGGTTCTGCTGGGGTTATTGGAAATCCTGTGGGATTTGCTAGAAGCTTAGGTCTCGGCATCAAAGACTTCTTCTCCCTTCCAATGTGGAGTGTAATTCAGGTAAACTTCCCTAAATTTCCTGTCCCACCCCCCTATAAAGAGAACAGTGTTCGAGTTGAAATCTCTTTTGCAGAACCCGACTGGTCTTATAACCGGTATGGCCCAAGGTACAACGAGCCTCCTCAGCAGTACAGTCTATGCAATAAGTGATGCTACTAGTCAATTCAGCAAAGCTGCACATAAGGTTGGTTTTCTAGAATAGACATGAACGCACATACATCTATCTCTTAGCTGTATTTTAACACAGTCTCAACTTGCAGGGGATTGTAGCATTTACATTTGATGACCAAACTGCAACAATGATAGAAAGACAACACAAAGGGATGTCTTCACACAGTAAAGGAGTTATAAATGAATTCCTCGAGGTGCTTATATTTAGTTTTGATTGCTGTGTGTATCTAATAAACATTGAATTTACATCCCCGTTGAAATAATTACATAGTCTTCTCACTCTTTCATATTTTGAAACGCACTTACATTCACTTTTCTGGATTGTGATATATTGAGAAACAGAATGAAGATTTTTTTCAGCCGGATTAGGCTAGTATCATTTTCTTGCGGGGTAAACCCAATATCTTCATTATTACGAAAATTTAGTGAAACTTATTTTTTTCCTTAGGGGCTAACTGGTGTGCTTCAATCACCAATCAAAGGGGCTGAAAAACATGGCCTGCCTGGAGTACTTTCAGGTACTGCTGTCTGCTAGCAAGAGATATTTTCACCTTATATTCGACTATTGGCTTAATAGTGACGTGTTGCATTGTTTTTTCTACAGGTATTGCTGTGGGTGTTACTGGGCTCGTGGCGAGACCAGCAGCCAGTATACTCGAGGTGACTGGAAAAACCGCGCAAAGCATCAGAAACCGCAGTAGGATTCACCAGATGGGTTACCGGTGTTTTAGGGTCCGCTTACCCCGGCCTTTAAGCTCAGAATCCCCGCTGAAGCCTTACTCATGGGATGAAGCAGTTGGGACGTACATTCTCACTGAAACCGATGTGAATCTGCGGGATGAGACACTAGTCATCTGCAAAGCGCTTAAGCAGTCTGGTCAGTACGTGTTGATCACCGGGAGACTCATCTTAGTTGTTAGCTGTCCCAGTTTGATAGAGTCGGAAGGAGTTCCTGCGGATCCAAAGTGGGAAATACTCTCAGAAATAGGTTTAGACAGTGTGATTCTTGCTGACAATGATGGTGAGGTGGTGCACATAGTTGGAAGCGGTTCAGATACCACGTCGTTTAGACAGAACCTTCAGCATCCGAAAAGAGGGAGTGACGATGCAAAAGGGAAGCTCTGGAGCAGCTCTCACACGCCGCTCCCTTTTCTGCAAACCAATTTGGAATTGGGATCGGAGGAAGAAGCAGACGATTTCTTGCGAATGCTACGAGGTATGATCGAAAGCGGGAGAGAGCAAGGGTGGGGTGCCAAATATATACTACACCAGAGCAATATAAGGTAGGAATGGACTTTGCATTCTTGAGTCTCATATTTGCCTTTTTGCTATGTTTTGATACAGCTTTTTTTAATGATCTTTTTTCTGTATAGTGTCATATTGTATGAAATTTTGCAATCTAGGTTTATGAAAGGGTGTATTTCTTAGAAATCGTTAAATGTTGGAAATAAAATTTGAATCAGTCATATTTTTGTTATTTTCACTGTTTTTTCCTTTCCGCCAGTTTTACACCTCATGATTTCGTTATTTCTCCTACGGTTTATCATTTTTTTAACATCCTTTTCTTATATTATGCTACCTTTAATATCAGCTTTTTCTAGCTCTGTTTTCTTCATTCTTTTCTAGCTTGGTTCCTTTTATTTTATTAAAAAAATTCTAATAACATCTGAAATTAGTTATGAGCAATTATATATAGGTATTAAAAAATCCTAAAATAATAATAGGTCTGAAAATATGGATAGTCCGACTAAAAATTAGGTCAGTGATAAAAGCCCATGCTTTTTCGGCCCGATTGAGTCTTGGGTTTCTGTTAATACTTGATACTAGTAGTGAGTGGAGTACTTTTTATGGTTTAATTTCGAGTTTTTCGTAATTACTACTCCCACCTTTTTAATTTAATTACCTTCTTTCAGAATATGTTAATAGCAATTTTTATTTTTCATTACTTATTTTTGGTTATTATATTTGTGTTTCTTGTTATGGACAAAGAAATTCTCCAAAAATCTATGATCCAATTTAATTTTTATTAACCGGAGCAACATTTTTCATTTACATATATACATTGGGGTGTGATCAAATGAGAACCCATTTTTTAATAAAAAAACTAACAATTTTATTATAACACACGTGACAGTTTATTAAATAAATTTTACTTTAAATGGTATTTAACTAATTGCCAAAAAAACCATTTTATCTGCTAGTATAACTTAATTTAAATAATAATACTAATATGATTTGTTTTATCGTGATAGTTACCATACGATTTTCCTTAATTTTGATGAGTTTTATATTATACTACATCCTTTACGATTATTCGATAATTTGTTTGTATTATTGTATATTAGTATTAGATTTTTAACTTAATTGTATACTTATTGTTTTTAATATTATTAAATATGAGGACTTTTTTTACACTATATTTTTTATTTATCATTCCCATTTTTGTTATAATATTTTGAAATCATGAATCGACATTTTTATAATTTCCTTAACAAGTTCTATTTTTAAAAAATGCTAGTAGTCCTTTTGTATATCAAAACACACATGAAATGCATGACGTCAATTGCTTATTGGGAATCGCGATGTGATGAATAAAAAACTACGTACAATTAAACAATACAAAAATACATTATGTATTTGTATGTGTTAACCATATGCTTAAAAAAATACTACCCCATTAAAGATTAATCATTAAAAAAATGTTTGACCTTATTATTTTGATATAGTTAAATTTGAAAACTCTCTCATATTAATGAAACCAACTATAAGATTGACTATTAGCACCATATCACACAAATTTCTAATATATATTTATTGAGAGAGTTTAAACTAAATGGATATTTCGATTTGATCAATTGACCTCATCGAAGGACTATCGTCATTTGAGACAAAAAGATCTCCCTAACTTAGATACTTACTTGTCAACTTAGGTGGCGTTCGATTGCCATGACTAATATCATGAGACTATTCATTTAGGATTAAGTTGTGGATTATTTTAGTTGGAGGGGGAGGCTATGACTAATTATCATGAGACTATTCATCTAGGATTAAGTTGAAGGGTTCAATCTTATGAACCAAACATGATACATATTTAATCATGAGATTTAATCCTGCCAACCGAACATCCCTTAAAACATTCAAATCATATAGTCCAATCTCTCTCTCTATGAATGAATAGGGAGTAATATATTTTGATGAAAAATATAAAGTAGTAATAGTAGTAGAACTGTTGTGCAAATATAAGTGAGATGAAATATCCATTCATCCCACCATTCCATGCTTGTATATATCCATGTGAATAAAATAATAATAACGCTATTACTTAAATTATTTAGCTAGAATTATTAGAGTAAAAGAAAATAAACAGCTCTCCCTCTTCTTCCAACATCTCTCTCTCACACACACACAGTCACAAACAGTCGACTGGAGCTGAGGTTTTGGCGGTTTTATGCTTTCGATTGCAATTCAAGTCGTAATCGAAGCTGTGGCGGTTAGTAATGCAACCAATTTCAAGGAGCTCCGAAGCGCAACAACCATAAAATCCATTTGGAGCTGCAATTTTTTTATGATTCTCAATCGAGGCGAATTCGCTAGCACATGGCGGGTGAGTTCAACCCCGGCGGCTTCCACCACCTCTACAAATCCGGAGGCGGAGGGATGATCAGCGGCGCCTCCGGAGGGCACGACCTGATTCCCGTGCCCAATTACTACGGGGGGAGCTTTAATTTGGGGGGGATGCAGTATTTCAGCTCCGCGGAGGGCCCTTCCTCATCCTCGTCGCCGCTTCTGCTGGACTCTGTGCCAGGGTTGAAGCACGACACGGGGCTGGCGGTGGAGTGGTCTGTTGAGGAACAGTATAAGTTGGAGGAAGGTCTGGCCAAGTAGGTAGTTCCTTCTCGATTATGATCGATCAAGGAGTATGTTTGTTAGTTGCAACTGATTGTTTGCTCTCCCTAATTTTTTGAATCCAGAACTGCGTGGAGTAGTATTTATCCCCAATTTGCAGTGATATTCATGGCTAGGGATTAGGGTAGATGCCAAATGCATGGGGCAGTTATAAATTGCTGGAAGTGAATTCAGAACTGTGTAGTATTTATCCCCCATTTGCAATGATTTTCATGGGTAGGATAGATGCCATATGCATGAGGCAGTTAGAAATTGCTGGAAGTGAATTAGAATCTAGACGTAGTTTTTGGTGTCAAATATGTGTGATCAATTTGTGTGGGTTTCTTGATTCGGCAGAGAAGGAGCTACTGATGTATGATAATGATACTGAAACTGCATTTTGTTTGTCTATGGTGACTGATGATTACTGTTCGTTTCGAAGCTGGATATGAATATTCTTTTGGTTTAGGGTTATTCTGAATTATGTTTGACGTGCATCTTGTCATGACTGCTAGATGTAATACATAGTACAGCATAATTTATAGAGATTTGTATCGTGGATCAGCTAATATTACTTACTTCAAAATTGGAACAATGTATCTGAAATTCTATTAATCACATCAAACGCGGGATACTTTCCTACTGGAAAACTAGTATACTCACATGAATAAAGATGATGTAATGCATGAGCAGTCAAGCTGCTATTAGCCTATTGCGGAGGTGTATCAGTTGCACCCTGTTTCCCAGTTCACATGATGAAGCTTGACGCAAAGTTTTCCTGCTGCACATACTACTTTCTTCTTGTTGCATGTAGCCATGTAGTTTGTGTTGATTAGGGCAGTTCTCATGTTTAAGGTTTTCTTTCTATCAGTGTCTATCTTATTTTAGTTACGATAGATTGACTCTGATATCATCTGGTTTATTATGCTTTCAATCTGTAGGTATGCGAATGAACCCCATATTCTGCAGTATATTAAGATAGCTGCTTCCCTCCAGGACAAAACTGTACGTGATGTCGCTCTTCGGTGTAGATGGATGATGGTAAGTTTTATTCTTTGTAGAGATGAAGATCACAACTGATTGTTGTGTGTAACTAAACAATGTCTTAGTTTTATTGTTATCACTGTTGAATAGCTTTGGTCTTTTATTGTGTCTTATTTAGAATGTTCCAACTTCTTTTACTATAGTTGCCTCATTAATACTGCTGTTTTTTAGAGAAAGCGAAGGAAACAGCAGGACCCGAGCTTTGGGAAGAAGATGAAGGAAGGAAAGGTAAAATGAAATATTGTTTCTATCCCAACCTTGTACAATGTTTTCAAATCTCACATCCTTTGTAAAACATATCAATTTTATATCGAATCTTTCAAAATTTTATCAAATCTATCATCTAGTTCAATTTTTGACATCACAATGATGACATGGAATGGCAGATGCTTATGTGAAATGAGGTAGGCAGATTTTTCCCCTTTAGATATGACACATGGGAGAATATACACATAAATTTTCAGCTTGCTATGTCACCAATGTGATGTCAAAAATTGAATCCGGTTATAGATTTGATAAAATATTTAAAAATTGTGTATAAAATTGATGTTTTATGAAGGTTGGGGTGGATTTGAAAACATTATAAACGGTTAAAATAGAAACTAAAACGATACTTTGTGCTTGTATATACTTTCAAATTTTAGATATCGTTATAATTTGCTCTCCTCAAATCTCTATGGGGTAATTCGTGGATGCTATGTTTTTCTTTATCTTTTTTTCATAGTCACTGATTAAGACTAAGAAAAGCGTAGAAAACTAGGGAGTTTATATACGTGACTTCAATGCTGCCTATATTTATCCAGACTATGCATTGGAAGATTGGCCATTTTGGCAGAGAGCTATTTGGCAAGAAAATTGTAGCCGATGAGCTTCGTATGTGCGTGTAGTCTGCTGCTTGGGCCTACCCCCTCTGGCTAGATTTTTTTAGAGTTACTAAAAGAGAACTAATCATCTTTGGATTATTTGATCATTTGATGCTTTTCTTCTTTATAGTATTATGGAAGAGTAACAGTTTAACATTCAGTTTCAGGGTTAGGGGGAAGTGGGATGATATGTCCTGGGACAACAGGGTATAGAAAAAGAATAAAAATAAAACAGACCCACATGCACAATTACATATTACAGAAGAATAAGAAAGAAGGGAAAAGCAAAGAGAAGAGTTAATTTTAAACTGGTCACAGAATCTTGTTCGAGTTTCATGTAATTCCGAATTTTATTCTTCTAAGGTATTGGTTAGTTTCTCCCAACTTTTTGGTGTTGCCTCTAGATACTTTACCTTGCTCATCTTCTAGTAAGTGTATAATTTCATTTATTTTATTATGTAGTACCTATTAAACTTCCCAAAAATACTCAATCTTTGAACTTGTATTTCTATTATTAGAAGCTTGCTCTTAATGTGCAAAATTAGCTCTTTGAAGGTTACCCTTGTTTCTCAGGATAAACTAATGGAAGCATCTCTGAAGAATAAAGTCTCTTCAGCTCCACTACTGAACCTCCCAGCATATTCTTTACCTTCAAACCGCCTTAATCAGAGTGAATGCATATTTTCAGGAGGTCTGTTGTTCGCCCAGATTCTGTATAATCTAGGGTTTAAATTTATTTCTTACGTGGCACAACTTTATGATTCTAATTTCTCATACATCTTGCTATTTTGCTAGTTTGTACCCATTGCATATCACTTTTGCCTATGAACATAAACTCGAGCTGGTGTATTTAACAAATTTTTTACATATGTTTCAGTACTTAGTTACGGATTCAGGCATCTATTGGAAGAAAATAACCATGCTTTTGGTCAAATATCTACAAATCTTTCAACTCTCAAGGTAATGCTAGAACCTTCAAAACCTAAAGGAATTTAGCACTTCAATCCCTCAAATATTTGATTTATGGAATGTATGCTGATTTATATGAATACAATTATAAGTATTTTACTGTTTTATGTGAATGAGATAATGAGATATAATTCTCATTTCACGACCAAATCTAGAACAATTTTGGTGAGTGCCTTCCCCCCCCCCCCATAGTTATAGGAGGAGAAGTGAAGAAAAACTTCCATAAATTCATATGAAGTACAAACCAATGAATTTAAGGATATTATAAAAGCTAGCAAGGGATTTGACAATAAAGGATGTCATTTGTTGTGGTCGGTTGGAGGAATGATAGAATGTATTAAGTGCCAATAGTGGTTGAAATAACATATTTCATGACCAGACGTCCTTCATATAAAATTAATCATGTATAAGGAGTTGTGTGCATGTGTTGGCCTAGTGGCAGAGTGGTTAAGGTTGAGACCAAAGGTCTCAAGTTCGAGTCCACCGTGGTGCGGTCTTTAAATTTTTGGACATTTATCAATGAAAAAAAATACTGTATAAGGAGATGCATGAGAAATACCATGAGTTTTGTCATTGTTAGACTTATTAATGTTGAAGTAATCCATCCAATGGTCGAAAATAATGTTGGGAACCGGTGCTTGATCTTAAGCTAACTAAAAGCTCCAGCTATAAGTCAGGTAGTGAACCCTCTACCTAAAAACTTCCATAAACAAAATCTGCAAATATGAAAGTTGCTTTACTGATAAGCATATAAGATAGGAAGCCCTAACTTAACCCAAAACCATGGTCAAAGGTAAAGGGTTGACTCCCTATTATATGCTATTCCACACTTTCGTGTGAAACCGATGTGGGATCGTATCATTTACACCCTCAACTTTTAGCAGCTTTAACATTAAGTATAGCTCCTCAATCATGGTATGAAAAATCAGATTCACTGATAAAGCCATTTTATCTTTTAAGATGCATTTGCAATAGAAGTGCATGATTTGTATCTTTTTTTGCTTGTTGGCGTAAAATTGACAATGATCTTTAGTCGTATTTTCGCACTATGAGATGCTCTATAAACATAGATGTTATGTGATTTGGTTATTAAATTCAATACAATTAAATATATAGAATTTATGGCTGGTATTTTGTGTCTTGTGTGTGAAGTATTGATTGGTGTTGGATTTGTTTGTGTTTAATTTGCTTTATGGTAATCTATTCCTTAATAAATCATGTACTTGTGGTCAGACTCTCCTGATCTTGACATCCGTGTATCAGTTGCAGGAAAGCATTGATCTCTTTTTTCATACAAGGAATAACTTAACCACGGTTTTGAACGAGTATGTCACTGTTATTGTAGGCCCTTAAGTGCAACTTACTTTTTCAAGCGAGCATAGTTTTCACCCTCTTATTCCTGCAGCATAAAAAACATGCCTGGGATTATGAGTCAAATGCCACCACTTCCCGTTCTCATAAATGAGGAACTTGTTTGTAGTATTTTTCCGAATTCATCTCAGGTATGTCCTGCTGTTTTTTTCTTCAGGATTATAATGAATGGCAATAAATCATCCGATCACAGTGAAAGTGAAATAGTGTCAATACGTACTCGTTTAGGGCTTATCTATAGATCTTGTCCCTGTTTTCGTATAACATGATTCCCATTATTTCTGCAATGAAACATCTGCTACAGTACCTACGGCTACTATATGTTTTCGTTCACAAGAAAAACCACCATAGATAAGAACCTCATAGCATTATCTCAGCCTCAACCAGAGTCAATATATAGTGACTGTTATTCAACTCTCTCTCTGTGTTTCATGTCTCCAGCACATGACATTTGGTGCTTCAAGTTCAATACCTCTGAAGCAGGAGCCAGGATGCTGATCAACATTCATAACCCGGGTCACACCAGCCGGGTCCTTGTAAGTATGGAAATTTTGTTGTAAAGGTGCAAGAAGCTGGCGGGTTGTCCAGCTTAGTGTACGTCTCCCAGAGGAATAGCACGCCGTACCTCGTTGGTAAGAGGCTCTGAGATATTCGAACGTTTGGATTGTTCACAGTGCAGCAGATGCAAAATGCAGATGGTCACAAAGCAACAAAGATGTGTTGTTTTGGAAGCATGAGAGGAGACAGTGCCTTGTGTTCAGAGTTAAGCTGCTTCTGCCTTCTTCTGTGTGTAATATAGAAACACTAGTATTGAATCTTGCTGAATTATTTCACCTAAATAGCCATTCCCACCCACCAATCATGGTGATATTGATGTTGTGATTTAATCCCAATAAAAATGCTTAATCTGATTTTGGAGGTAATTTGAAAAAAAATGAATAGAAGAATGCTTTAAATACCTCAATTAAGGGCCTGTGGGCATTGTTAAACCCAAACTGCCGATCAGGCCATAATCGGATTGACGGTACCAAGTTTCAAACCTCAGTTGTCTATCATGGACTGTTACAAATATAAGGTATGACTCATTTTTCTCTATTTTTTCCATTTATTTTCTATTACATTTTTTAAAGCTCATATCAAGTCAATTGAGCCTATTATTTGTAGAAGGGGACGGGTACTAGAATTGTAATTCACAATTAATTACATGATTTTCAGCCAAAATTTTAATTGAAAACATCGAAGATCGAAAAAAGGGTGGAAAAGTCGGGAAAAATGATTAAAAAAATGACTATAATCTTCCTAAAACTGACAATTTGCATCAGAATTGAAACTGGACTTGGTTCAAAAATCAAAACCACCATTTCTTCAATCGAAGTTGTTACGTTGTAATAAAAACCGTTGATTCTTGAAGTGGCCACCTCATCCATGATCAATTATTAAAAATAGGATTACAAAAATGAAATAGAAGAGTAATGCTTTCCCCTCCAAATTCTCCCGCCAAAACAATTATTTCTATATAATCGTATATAATGCCTCCTCCACCCATTATCTCCTAGCACCACCGCCACCGAGGAAGAATGAGCGGCGGCGCAGTCCCAACCGGGTGCTACAAGTGTGGCCGTCCCGGCCACTGGTCTCGCGACTGTCCCTCCGATCCCAACACCTCCGAAACAAACAACAATGGCAACCAACGTTCCGACCTGGATCCGAGCTCAAAGTCCGCGTCCAGGCCCCCTCTCGCTCCACAGAAGCTCAAGCAGAAGCCACCGAGAAAAGTCAGGCCAAAGCTTACTCCCGATCTGCTCCTCTCCGACGCCGGCATCGGCCACATCCTCCGCTACTTCCCGCCCGCTCTCAAATGCCGCGGCCGCGGCCACGAGGTAAATCCCCTTAAATTCAGTCATAATTCTGCACTTAAGGAATCTTAGATTACTCTTGGATTGAAGGATTTGAGGATGTATTTGATATCCGTTTCCCTCGTTTCTTAATCTTTATTGTTAGGGTTTCTTTCGTTGGAATGGATCTATTCATTATAATTCAAATTCCTGAGTCCATAAACAAAGCTAGGTTAGTTAGAATTATGATAGATCGGTTTAAGGAATCTTAGGTTATTCTTGGATTGAAGGATTTGAGGATGTATTCGAAATCCGTTGCCCTCATTTTTTTAAACTTTGTTTTAAGATTTTTTAAAAATTTGAATGGATACATTCATTAGAATTCAAATTCCTGAATCCAAAAACTAAGCTAGTGTAGTTAGAATTATGATAGTAAATAGTTAAGCAAACTGTCTAGCATTCCTATCATCCTATGATTCGCTTAGCATTTTCGGAGTAAACTCATCCGCAATAGTGTGTGTGTGTGTGTGTTTAAATAAGGAAGTTTGGTTCCTCTGTGCCATTGGCGAAGCAAAGGAAAAAACTAATGCCTTGATGTCTTCTATACAATTTCTTTGGGGCAGAAAACCAAGCATCTCATGAATCTTTCATCTTTCCTGATTACAGGTTGATGATCTGCGGCACCTACTTCGGATGTATGCTGACTGGCACTCACGATTACTTCCCTATTATAACTTCGAACAATTTTTAGATAAGGTGGAACGAGTGGGAAGTTCAAAGCGTGTCAAGGCAAGGACGCTCAGCTTTTGCTGTTTGAGTCAATATGGTTATATGTTCACTGGAGATTTTCTCTGTAGGTGGATTGTTTTGATTTAGTATAGCATGCCATTTTATTTATATCCTTGATCGTACTTGTAACATGTCGATATGCAACACATTTGAAAAATGTGAGCTTTGTTTGTTATGATTTGAGTTTTTATAATGTGTAACTATATCTGATTCTATATATTTAGTTGATTTGTTCAAATTGTGAGTTTTATTTGTAACCATATTCTTCTCCTGTATTAGCAGATGTGCTTGAGCAAGACCAACTTTGTTTATATCTGGATTTGAATATCGAATTAGGATAATGGTCTAGTTTGGATATTTGAACTGAATTTATGTCTCATTCTCCAAGTATAATTAGGAAAGCCTCAAAACTGTGGTACTATGCATCATAGGGTTTGCTTCTTAACATTGGCTTCTTTATATTCTGAGAGTAGGTGTGTCTTAGAGATCTACGTGACAAAGTTTCCAATGGAGTAGACCCCACGAAGCTGCAGGAGGATCCAGTTCAGCAAGACTCAGTTGATGAACAAGGTACTCTATTTTGGTTGCCTAGCTATAAAATGCTTTACTTGCTGATATGTGCAGTTGTGTACTGATAAAAATTAACTAAGCGACATACCTTGGAAATATTAGAACAGAAAGTGATATCAATGGGAAGATCCATCATGATATGCTGTTTAGGATGGTATAAACCGTATGCCTCTTTTGAGGATTTTTTGGCCTCCTCTGAGGATTGTTTTTTTATTTCAGTTCTGTCTTTTGTTTTCACTTTCTACTTGGTTCTTTTTTCATTCATCTGCCTTAACTCCATAATGGAAAGATAATGCTCACATTCAATGCATTCTTTTTTTAAGTAAGCATTTGATAAAGTTCACTGTTCCCTTTTCTTACTACTCACTTCAAGTCCGCCCACATCTCTTCCTTAGATCAAACAAATTTGAAAATAATTTTCCCTTGTACCTACGTTATATTATTTACTCGACATTAGCAATTGCAAGCACGCATTCCCTTCCCATTGAGCCTTCGGTTGCCTGACTGACATTTTCTGTGTTTTGTTTTGTCAGATACAAGTGGCCACGACATGCCATGCGATACCCAGGAGAATAATAATATGCAAACCGGAGATGATAATGATTTTCAAGAAGACATGCCTCAAAGCATCTGGGAGGAAGCCACTCAAGTGAGTTTTGTTTTTTGTTTCATTTGATACAATACAGTCCATTCATGAGTCTGCTCCAGCTGAAATAAGTGAAGATTGGCCTTTCTTAGTAGCATTTTGGTTTCTATCATAATCTGTATTCATATATCGTCTCTGTACACCGGCCTCCATTATCTGCTCGTCTACACCAGCTTAATTAGCTATTTGGAGGGAATCTGACCTCCTTCTTTGCTTCTCCTGTGTACACACTGAGCCCCTTTTCTCCTCGGTCCACGGAGAAAAAACTGTAGGATTGGTGCTAATAGTTCATCACAGAAGAAAGGGAAAAATTAGAAACTTACCATAAATAGATAGATATATATTTTGGTAGACGGTCCAAAATGTTATTTTGTGGACGGAAAGAGTAATACTATAATAGAAACGATTGTCCTTTTTGTATACTTTCCCCAGTTCAGAGTAAACTGGAAATCCTTTGGTACGTGCAGGAACCTTCTCAGCCTGTTGTTGCTGATACGTCTAGAGCGGAGGAGGTGCAGAACCAGACAGTGGAAGCAAACCCCAGTACCTCTAATAGTACATATGTAATGACGGAAGAGCAAAAGGCGCGCATGGAAGCTAACAGATTGAGAGCATTGGAGAGGGCAGCTGCTAGAGCCCTCTCTAAACAGGCTTGATCATTTCAAATTACTTACGTAACTCCAAAACACTTGATCACTATTTTTATATAAACGTGTTGTTACTTGTTACCATTTCCTTGTCTGTCTACTGCTTTTCCTATGCGTTCTAGAAGTTTCTGTTTGGTGCATTCATGATTCAGCCTTTTACATCGTCAAAACTTAATAGCATCTTCATTTTTTAAAAAAAGGAATAGTTTATAACTGTTCCAAGATTTTATTAAGAGTGTTAAGTGTAGTATACCTTCTTTAACATTATAATACTTGAGCAAAACATATGCGATAGTGCAAGACATGTCAATATGCCTTATTTTGAGACATTTGGTTTAATTATAAGCAAATTTTAATTTGCAAATATATTTGTGGACACCTATGAAAAAAAATAGAATCACTTTGTCGTTAACCAATCACCAGATTTGGTAATGTCAAGTTGGCCATGTTTTTCACATCTAAAACGTCATTTATTTTATATGATTACATACCTATTTGATCTATAAATCAAGAATCAGACAATCACATTTCACACCTAAAAAGCTAAATAGTGAATTGGGCAATCTCCCTCCTTCGGGAGGAAAGATGAATTTAATTTAAATTAATGATGTGAATGGCTTTCAAGAGACAGATTTGGTTAGTTGTTGTTCAAAATGTACTAGTACTATAAATTAGTACTATAAAAGTGAAAAATGCAACGCTCCCTCGAATCACTGAGTCTTCAATTCCAAAGCAACAACATAAAAGCCGTTACCGGATTGGATGATATTGTGTGATCCCGCGTCTCGGGGGCAGCTTCCTCAGTATAAACAGGATGAGTGCTGAAGGCAAGATCTCCACCAGCTGCAAACACAGTGGATTGATCACATTCAGAAATACCTTACGCAACCATGATGAAATGGTGCGTTGGAATCTTCGGTTTATCAGGAAGCTTACGAAATAATATATGAAATTCAACACAGGGTGATCCACAACATCTAGATCTGCTGCTGTCTGCAACGCATTAAAGCACATCTGTAGGATGCAGCCCGGAGGTTAAGCCATGGTCAGATGATGGGGAAAAATTAGAAAAAACGAGTAAAAAGAGTGAATTATATACGCCATAAGATATATGAAAGAACATGTATATGCTTGTAGGTAAGTATACAGGTTCATGTGGCCTTGGAGTTGTATTAGAGGCACATCGCGAAAACAAGCAAATCGAAAGTACAATGATAACGAAAGAAATGGCATTAAGACACTGAAACATAAAGCATGTGAACTCAAGAATACTCAGTGTAGGTTTCTGAAGATATACAAGTGTGAATTATAAAGAATTCAAGTTCATACCTAAAAACCACATACACAAAACTGCCTGTGGATAGTCCATTCCATACGTTGTACAAGGATGAGCAAACAACTATGTGATTTGTCGCTACTAACCTTGTGCAGAATATATTACTATCATTATTACTTATGATAAAGTGGTGGCAGAAAAATAGAGTTCTTGACTGTATACCTAATTGGGAAGTATATCAAATGCAATGTAATATAAATCCCTCTCAAGTCACATTACAAACACGTTGATCTCTACCCAGAAGCTAAACACCTAGTACATGATTAAAACTACACGGATCATGTTGTTGTGGTTTCCCCTAATCTGAGTGAAGTTGGGCGGTGCCATTGTGTCTTTTGAACTTTCTTAGATATAATGATTTGATAGGAATTCGTGCAACGCTTCAACTTGTTGAAGTACATGAATAGCTTTTACATAAGGAGCATTATAAGATTGCAATCAACTCTCAACTAATATACTAATAAAGTTGGAGCATGAATTTCATCTATTAAGGGTCCAAGACACCATATATTCGAAATGAAGGAAGAAGAATGTATCGTTGCAATCGAATATTCTCAGATTGGTACTTGAATAATTGACACAGTTATCAACATTTCATGATCAACTGATCACTAAAATTATGTGATTTCTCGATAACCAAGAAGTCCAACCTATTTACCATAATCTACACATTTGAGAGCTAAACTCATAGATAAAAGAAACTTACCATAATACATCGAATGAGAAAACACGAAAAGCATATCGTGGTCATGTAGCCAACCTGAATGAACATCAAATGGAAAGAGGAAAGTTAAAATAAACAGACAATCACTTGAGCAATATAACTATAAATGTTAATAAGAGCTCACCTCCTGTAGTTTCTTGTGTCGTCCTTTTGATTCTACGGGGAATCGTTGTAACATCAAGAACAGCCTGCACAATCAAGACATCAGAGGTAGGGCAAAAGCGGCAAAGCTGCACCTATACAACACTCTTAATATCAAGAAATGTGCGTAGAGTTTAAGGACACATTTTTAAGTATTTCATGAAAATTACCAACAAGCTAGTTTAACTAACATAAGAGCTGGTGAAAGAAAGCATAATCACAGAATGTTCATTTGAGCATCAATCGTGAAATTTGGTTACCTTCCACCATAGAGAATAAATCCCAAGGCCGCAAATAAAGAAACACCTGCCGAGTGAGTCAATATCAAATTGGAAATTATCGCCGGTAAGTATATACACAACATCAATTAAAAATGCCAACCTGCAAAGAACATTTTCGACAGAACGACAGTTGCATGTATGGGCTTCCACCACTGGACTACCCATAAAATTATCTGCACAAATTAATAAAAATAATAGATAATACGATGCTCTCAGAGATATCTACAGAAAAGCATACTCTTTCTGATGTTAATTATATCTTATTGCTTCCAAAAGCATCTGTCCATATATTTCCACTGGATTATACAAGAAGCAATAAGCGCCAATTTAGGATATCCGTAAATTAGAAGAATACAACGATTCCTCTACAAAGAAATACGCGACATATCCCAACATAGTGCTATTATGTCAATTTTATAGTTACACACATAGAAATGATATGCACCTGAATGGCATACACCACACCGTTGATTGTGTAAAAAGTGGGGCCCAGCCAATCAGTTGATACCGCACGAGCCTGTCAATGTTGTATGAAGCAAATAAGTAGCCCCTAAAACTCATAGCAAGCAAACTGAAGATTAATAGAATCGAAACTGGACCTGATAATAAATCTCTGCCCAGAACAACACTAATAGTGCATAAGTAGTGAAGAAGGCGAGACTCGGCAGGCCAAGCATTACATGTTGGAAAATCTACTCCGAATGCAAGACGGTGTCAGGGAAGAATTTGTTAAAACTATCCAAACCAGCACTAACACGAGTTATAGTTTGTACCTCCGGCTCTAAATCTTGAATGTTCCTTCGGAATATAAACACTAAGCTTCGCACTGCATAAACACAATTAAAAAAAGGTCATTTTTCTCAATAAGAATCTCCAAATATTTTTTCTAACATCTGTAAATTATGAACATGGGAGATGCATGCAAACCTGCATTAACCAAGAAGTTGAGGAAATGGAATACTTTCTGAGTTGTCCAACCATACTCTGGTACTCTCAATTGTATCCTTACCAATTGTACCTACAACGAATTAATCATTTCCAATCAATTTTTCACAGTTTACTTCTCAGTTACTCCACTTCTCAGGAGAAGAGTATAAGTATGAGCACGAAACCTTCCGTTTACAAAACGTGATATACATGTGTATAAAAAACATACTACTATAAACTACCTCACAAGCTGTGGCAGTAAATTTAGTTCAATTTACAAAGTTTTAAACAAATGAAAGTAACATAAACCAAAATGAAGAGTGTGCAAATTTGGTACTGATCGAGAAATTCGAAATGCTGAAGAAAACGAAAGCAACAATTCACAAGCTACGGAAGGAAATTACGATCAAGATACTGGTCCCACGAAAAACATATCATAAGCCAGAGAGGTTCAATTCACTAAATCCGAAACAAATCAAAGTAGCATTAAACTAAAACGAAGAATAATCTCGGAATTGTGGATGCTGATCGGCAAATTCAAAATGCGGAAATAAACAAAAAAAAACAATTCACAAGCTGCGGCAGTAAATTACGGTCAATTTACAAAATGTTGCTCCATAATTAAAGCAAAACTCGAAACAAATCAAAGTGACATTAAGTAATGAAGAATCAGCAAATTTGCCAATCGTAATCTCAGAATCTATATGCACTGATCGAGAAAATCAAAATGCAGGGATCAACAAAAATTCACAAGCTGCGGAAGTAGATTACGAGGTTCAGTTTACAAATTCGAAACAAATAAAGTAAGATCACTACAACGAAGAATGAGCAAAGTTTCGAATCATAATCTTAAAATCTATATGAACTGATCGAGAAATTCAAAACGCAGAAAAACAAACAAACAAATGCGGAATTAAAATTTGGAAGAAAATGAAGAGAGGCGTACAAGAATCACAATCTCAGAATCTATCTGTACTGATCGAGAAATTCAAAATGCGGGGAAAAACAACAATTCACAAGCTGCGGAAGTAGATTACGAGATTCAATTTACAAAATTCGAAAAAAAATCAAAGTAAGATCAACTAAATGAGCAAAGTCACGAATCAAAAATCTCAAAATATATATGAACAGAACGAGAAATTCAAAAGGCGGAAAAAAAACAAATGCGGAATTCAAATATGAAGAGAGGCGTACAAGAGCAATAGCGGTGACGAATCCATAGAGCGCGGCGAGGAGGTGGAAAATACGATCCTGCCAGACGACAGACTTGTTGACGGTGTCCCACCAGTTGACGGCGTCGTTGAGGAGAAGAGCGAGCGGCGCCGTGGATCGGCTCAGCATATCCGCCAGTGCCTCCGGTACCGGTTGATTGTCGGACATGGAAGAGGAGATCACAATCGATAGAAATGGTGGTCGAAGAATTCCACGAGAGAGAGAAGAAGAAGAAACTGAATTAGAGCAGAGATTGGCATGTGACGCGGCGCGTGGAGGAGACGATCTCCGGATAGAGTGGCCACGTGGAGTTTTGGGAGATGGCCAACACCTGAGAGCTTCACGGGTTCCCCGCCTTTTCACCCGCTAAATTATTCAAATACTCTTTTTTTTTAATGTCTATTTAATTAATCCAATTTTGTTGGCCTAATTATCAAGTACGTATTGAGTTAATGTTTTAAAAATTGGATTGGAGTGTAGAGAGCCGATATAGAGAGATTTTATTTTCCGATTATATATTATCACTATTCAAGCTCAAGAGCCCAATTTCACTTATGATTGGCAAAATTATCCAGATTTACCAAATTTTATTAATTTGTATTTTTGGATATGAAATTATGAACGACATTATTTGTTTTTCATTCATCAAAAAAAATTATAAATCTAGCCGGCCCACTTGCTAACTGGGCTAGGGCTGGGCCCATTCATGTCAA
The DNA here is from genome assembly GCF_004379255.2 of Salvia splendens. Classification (NCBI taxonomy): domain Eukaryota; kingdom Viridiplantae; phylum Streptophyta; class Magnoliopsida; order Lamiales; family Lamiaceae; genus Salvia; species Salvia splendens. Next base: position 37,272,050 of record NC_056037.1, on the reverse strand, counting down.
CCAAAAACCGGGCCCGGTCCGGCCCGTTTCAGACGTGGGTCTGGGCCGGTCTGGGCCCAAATGTCACTGGTCCTCGTCGGGCCCGGCCCACTTGACACCTCTATTCTCTGCTAACCATACTTAAAAAAATTTCTTTCTATCTCTATCTTACTTTTTCAATTATGCATTAGAACGCGTGCCAAACTAAATGTTCATACTCTACGGGGACGTAGGAAGTATTAATATGCAACCTTTTACATAAATAAAAGATGAAAACACAAAAAAGAAAATGGACGTCTATGTATCTATCAATCGGCCTATTTGAACTAAGAATATTAATTGAGCCCATTTAGTCTAAATACTATTGGGCCTTCTCAAAAGCCTACACTCGACCCAATAGTGGAGGATGTAGGGTTTTGCTATCATCACCGCAGTCGACATTATCAGCTGCAAACAGAGCTTCACTCATTCCTCTCACCATCGTTAGTCCAATTTTTAATCCCAGTTGTTGCATTCGTTTGTTCACATGTTTAGTTGAATCTTATGGGATGAAATGCCCAAGTTCCAGATTAATTTGTCTAAATTGCTAAATCTAGGGTTTAGGGTTACATGTTTGGAGCTTGAGTTTAGTTGAATTTGAAATGGTTTGTTCTCTCTCTTTAACTTTAAGCTGATTTGAATTCGATCAGTTGCGGTAAGACAAATTTTGAATTGTTCAGGTTTCTGAAAGAAGATTTTGTGATAAGGTGTTATTGTTTGTTCGTTGGTTGATTTGTGCCTAGTTTTTGGAATTAGGTCATGAAACGGGAAAACCGTAAGCATTGGACAGTAGGTGAAGATGACATTTTGCACAAGTGGGTAGGAAAGTTGGGCCTACAATGGACGTTGGTCTGCCTGGTCAAAAGCCCAGAGACTGTAGGCATAGTACATGGGGTCGTATATGTGTAGATGTGCGAATTTTCGTTATTTTTTCAGTAGTCGGTATTTCTATATTTCGGTGTTTTGGCCCAGCCCTATACGTGCTAAGCAGGAGAAAGGCGTACGGGTTCCACAAGCAACGAAGATCTTGCTCTGGTTTATCTTGTCGGAACTATGAAGACAAAATGGGCGAAACTAACTGAAATCTTCCCCGCACAAAGGATGACCTCTCAAATCGATGGCACTTGGTGCTGAAGAGACGAAGGTGTATAAATGGAAGAAGGCCCAAGAGAAGGAGAAGGAGAAGGAAAAGAACGAGTAGGTAGCGCAAGCATCAATTAAGACCGGCACAACATCGACTTATGCCGACGCGCAGAAAGACATGGCTTTCTTCACCATCGAAGAAGATTGTCTAGAGCAATGGAGTAATCTAGCCCACCATGCTAAAACAAAATACACCAAATGTTAGATCTCTTTCTTTCACTCGTTCTTGTGTTTTGCTTAGTTTTCTCGTGTCAAGAATGACATGAAAATTCACCACAAGATTCTATTATTTGCCAAAATTCATCATTGATCAGATAGAGGTTTCTAGACAAGTTTGCAAAACTCACCTGACCGAGTGCAATATGGTGACAATTTTACCTCAACCACATGACTCGTTAAAAACTCCTCTCTCTTGCTCCAAGCTTCGTCCTAGCTCCGTTTACACATCGACTCTCAACTAATAAATGGAGGAATATACTTTTGTGTGTCTAAAATACTACTTCATCCGTCCCTGAAAAGTATGAACTATTTTCTTTTTAGTTTGTTCCTGAAAAGTATAAACTATTTCTTTTTTAGCCTGTCCCTAAAAAATATGAAATTTCTAATTTTGGAAACTACTTTCTCTATAATGGGATGAAACTCTTCTCCGGCGGAGTGGTCGTGAATTGACGCGTTGTCCAATTTAAACTGGATATAAAATCTTGTTGAGTTATTGAATTTTATGAATCGGAAAATCGATGATATGTTTTTATCTTAGCTTAACACATTATATACTATTAATATTTAGCGCAATTTTTTAAAATCGGATTGGTGCAGCTGTGAACCAACGCATTGTCCAGTTGAAATAATGGAAGTTGTGAATCAGAACAGATTTGTAACATTCAATTAGCTTTTATATATGTTTATTATACTCTAGTTATATCTTTCTCTCTATGTGGAATAATATATTCAACTATATTTCCTCTTTTCGCTTAACATACTTAATATAAATATTTAGAGAAGTGTTTTAAAAATCAAATTGGAGTTGTGGTGGATCAACCCATTCTCCAATTCGAATTGGACACAGAAAACTTGTTGGAATTTAATGTTATGAATCAGAAAATTGGTAAGATTAATCCATTTTTAACAATCAACTAGTATCTTTTAGTATATTTGTTCATTACTACTACAATTATATTTTTTTGCTTTTTGTTAATGTATATTCATTATATTTTTCTCTTTGCTTAATAGTATAAACATTTTTAATATTTGTTTTGATATTTGAAACATTGGAACATAATACAATTAGAGCCGTATGACAAATTATGCAATCCAATATGATGCCTTTGCTCGATTTTGGGATGGTGTGTTCCAAAGGTTTTAAATTTGATATAATTTTGGGTCTTCCAAATTGACTAAAAATTTTCCAATAGAAGAAAAATGGAGGATTTTAGATTGATAATGTAACGACCCGCTAAACAGATATTATTAGAAACTATATTATTAGCTTAATTACCTATATAAGTGACTTTTATGCGATTAAATCTGAGTTACTATAGATTGTCATCGTTGTTTGTTTGACGATAGACAAGTGAATAGAATCCACAAATATATAATACACCTATATGAATACAATAAATTTAAATAAATAAATAATTAAATAAGTTCCCAAAACCAAAATATTGATGTCCAATACATCCAACAAAATTTAATACATCCTACGTTTTAAGAAAGCGGGTACTTCAACGTGGACGGCCACGAACTTGAACCGATTATACATACGCCAAATTAAATAAACAAGTAAATAAATAAATAATCAATTAATTACTAAAAAATTCAAATTTATCTAACTTGGTCACCAAGTCAATAAATCAATTTAATTAAAAAATTCTTAGATATTTTCCTCCTCCCACATCCAAACCGCCCACTCTCCTCACCCCTAAATCTCTCTCGTATCATTAACTACTCTCCCTCAATATTAAATCTTCAATCCATTTTCTTCTTCTGATCGGTTTCCGCATCAAGAAAATTCAAGAAACCGAGAGCTCAATCAATTGAATTACAAAAACTGAATCTGCAAAATCCAGTTGGCTACTCCTTTCGGTCCTGCAATTTCACCACCAATATCGAGTTATCGAGGTAAATCTCCTTCCCCAATCTAAACCTTCAATCCATGAACTGCATAGCATATTTTTTTTTATACTCAACCAAATCGCACAATCTAAAACAGTAACTACAAATGGGAATCAATCTTTTAATCGTTTAAATCAAAGCGAACCGAATTCAAGAATCAGACTTTAATTCATGAAATCAATTAGAAACTTACGGGGGGGCTGTTTCGGGGTTGTGCGGGGCTTTTCGGGTTAGTTTCGGGACGTTTCAGGGTTGGTTCGGTGATGAACGATGGCTGGATTGGACGACAGCAGCGGAGGACTCTCAAACCCAGGGGGATCGGCGGTGGAGAAGCTCGTCCTCGTCGCTGGAGAAGGCTGGAGCGATGCGGCGGCAGAGTTCCTCCACTTTGACGACGACGACGGCCGCGGTTCACCACAGAAGGCGGAGCTCGGGGGTGAACGCTGAGGACGAATTGACGGCAGAATCAACAGCGGCGTCGGAGCGCCTGTTGCGGCGTCGGAGCCCGGCGGTGACAGCAGCGACAGCAGCGTCTTCCCAGTGTGAGGGTCGACGCGATGGTGGAGAAAACTGCACCGCAGCGGCGTTGGGTACAACGGCGTACGACGGAAGGAAATCGGACGATGCCTACGTCGCAGGAGTCAGCGAGCGTCGGAAGGGAGACGACCGACGGCTCTGGTGTGGAGTGTAGGAAAATTTGGGAGAAATTGCTCAATTTGGTCGAGAAGAGAGAAAGAGGCGTGGAGATGGTGGCAGTAGAAATGGGCCTTTTGATTTTAAAAAAAAGGATTTGGGCCTTTGTTTTTTTTAAAGAAATTGGGCCTTAGCAATTAAATGGGATGTTTTGTTTAGTTTTGGCTCCATTTAAATTGTCTTTGGCCTTAAAATTTTACTTGGAGATATAAGGGGGAGAAATAATTAAGTTTTGTGCCAATAATTAATCGTGATGAAATTATTTAATTAAATTCCGGAATAATTTTTAAAGTATGAATAATTTATCTCAAGTCCGGAATAAATATATTTTCGAGGGGAAATGGTTGCGAAAATTTAATTGTGCACTTTTATAAATTTTGGGATTTAGTTCGATATCGTGGAGGGAAAATACGAGGAGTCAAAGGTGGAAATATGGGCGTGAGTGGCCAACCAGCGTCGCAGGCGACGCCTTAGGCGGTCGACGAATAATCGAAAATATGCGAAAATCGAGAAACGAGATAAAAGACTTTTATAAGGCATGCATTCTAATTTAAGTAGTTTTGTCCTTGAGTCTAATTTGTGTATTATTATATTATGAAGTTTTAAAAAAGGTTACCTTCGCAAGTAAAGTCGGAACGAAAGATTCAAGTTAAAGGAACTAAGAGATCAAGGTGAGCTTTCCTATACTAAAAATACAAATCGTATTTTATGAAAACACGAACACATGTTCGTGATTCTTAAAGATGTTGTCTTGCCATAAATATTTTTGTATGATGCCTATCTGTTTGGCTAAGGCCAAAGGAATTATGAATGATGATATAAGTCGAATTCGGGTCCCAGTGAGGGTGGTGTCCCCGCTCGGACTAGTGTACACAAGCTACCTCTAACATGTTGGGCAGAGCAGGTGACCGAGGAAGGTGGCCACCTTCCCGGCACATGAATGTAAGGTGACCGTGGGAGAACACCATCTCCACGGTACAATGTGATCAGATATGGCAAAGAATGGAAAGAACTTAGACTGCGCAGTCGAATAAAGATTTTTAGTAAGCTCAGGTCTTTTAAATAAAACCCCTGGGTGTTACTGTGATGATGGCTTGACAATATTTTCAAAAGTATATTTGTATTTTCGTCAATGTGTGTCACTGAGTACTTTTTGTACTCAGCCCTGCATATATTTCTAAATGTGCAGGTTGAGCAACGAAGTGGTGGAGGAAGTGCTATTGAGACAAGACATTTAATTCAGTCAGATTTTGACTCTCGGAGGTTCATGTCTTCATACATGGAACCGCGTTCATTTGCTTCCGTTGTGCATTTTAAAAGACTCAAGTCTATTTTGTTCAAAACTCTGATATTTTGAAATTTTTACAAACAAATACTCGAGTTTTCATGATCGAGTATCTTTTTTTCTATGTATCAGCACTTGATTAGTCATGTCTCGCAGCCAATGTTTGATTTTATTTTCCCTTAATTCTTTCCCCGCTTCTTATACCCCCACCCCTAGTCACGGTTTCCCGACTATGCTATCATTAGAAAGTGCGGTCGTGACAGATAACCCTCTGTCTCTTTATATTTTTATTTTGATCTTCCTAAAATTAGTTTAATTTTTATTTTTAAAATACTTTTTATTACATAATTATTAAAATATAAGTTTCACTAAAAAAATTTCTATTATTTTTCTTTTTTTGTTTTCATACTTTATCAATTTTATTTTTATTTTCTAAATACCATAATAGTCTAACTCTAACATAATAACATTCAATTATTTAATTTTATATTTGATTGATTGATTATTAAGTGTACTATATTAAATGCTAATAATATATCATTTTTATGTTATAATCAAGAAAATATATTAATTAAGGGCAATCTAAATCATTAATTATTTTTGTGTGGGTTATTTTCAAAAAATTGTATTGTGGACTAGAGTAAGTGATTAAATAATCAATTCAATTTTGATGATAAAATATATGTTCTGTATTAACTAATAATATTGCTCTCACATCAAACCTTTAATAAACTTATACTTTATCAGTCAAATCAAATGCCAAAGATAGTGATAAATGTATATAATTTTACGTACATAAATCTAACTTTTTTTCAACATTTTGCATTGAAAATTGACTTGTAAACATTAATTGATTCAAAATAAATTTTATACTAATCATTTTGCACCACTTCCAAAAAAATTGAAATTTTAACTTAAATATTTGTATATTTTAGATTTGTTTTTACTAAATATTGAATAATTAATCTGAATCAGGCTCAAAATCATATTACGATTTGACATAAAATTTCTATATCATGTATTTCTTATTGCTACATATAATACAATAAATTTAAAGATATTAGGTACATGTACAATATATGTACATTTATCTTTCCTCAGTGCGGTTATACCAAAATTCGTCATTTGATATTACATCCTCTGTCAATAAATACCCGTTTTAAATCAAAAAGGGGAAAATGCATTATTCCAAAATTCGTCATTTAATATTACTTCCTGTCAGTAAATACATGTTTTAAACTAACCTAACTCGAATTTTAAGAATTCTAAATGAAATTCAATGAAAAAGGTTAGTACTCCACTAATAAAGTATCAATCTTATAGTATTTATATATCAATAAAACATAACTAATTATATTAATGAAATATTAAATTTATTTATCAAAAATAATACTATAAAATTTACTCCATACTTAAGTTATCCCTTTCTTCTACCAAAAGCTAGACGCTTTTTTAACTTCTCTACATTTTTTTTCTACATTTTAGCTGTGGAGTACGTTGTATTTATTATTCATTTCTTCCCTGAAAAATATGAACAATTAATTTTTTTAGTAAGTTTATAAACATTTTAATTTGGGAAAGTCTTTTTTATCTCAAGAGATGAGACCATCATCCACTAATAATACTTTAATTAATTTTTTTCTATTTTTTTTACTTTATCAAGTATATATATTAAATTCATGTCTGAGCCAAATATTCATATTTTCAAAGTGATTAATAAAGCGAATCAAAATATTTAAACTCATTTAAAAAGGAATTTGAAGCTTCACTTCTCTCATTCAAAATCACACTGCTTTTCTTGCTCAATAATTCTTCTTGGATTTTTGGGCGAATCGTGATGGAGAACACCAATGACAAGGCTGATTCCGGCAACCAGGAAAACCCCAACGATCCCTGCAATCCTACCAACGACAATGACAACCCTATCTCCGGCGACGTCGCCGGAAATCGCCCCCAGAGAACCCCCTTCACCGACCTCAGTCAAGTCGACGCCGATCTAGCACTTGCTCGTACTCTCCAAGAACAGGTTTTTCATGTTAATTCCGTTTCCGGTGCCTTTTTCTGTGTTATGGTAGCTTTATTCTGTATAAGGAACATGTTTTCTTTTCAACTTTGCCGATGTCTATTTTCGTCTAATTAGGGTTTATAATTATCGCAATTAGTTTTTTTTCTTTCCAGATTGGTACTATAGTTGTTCTTCACCTTGCTGTGTTGTTTTCTTCTCAATTTTGGTGATTCAATGATTAATTTTGGAAATTAATTGAAGTTCTGATTTTGCTTGAAACAGGAAAGAGCTTATATGATGTTGAGAATGGGAGGCGATGGTGGGAGAGATTCTGAGAGTTGGGAAACGGAGAGTTACGATGATTTTGACGAGGAGGATTACGATGAGTCGGATGTTGAGATGGGCAATGGTGAAGTGCGTGTATTTGATGAGGATGCTCATGCTGATGTATTTGATGAGGATGCTCATGCTGAAGGAGAAGACGATGATGAGGATGGCCAAGATGTTGAATTGGATCCGTCTGCATTTCCAGATGACGAAGCATATGCGAGAGCATTGCAAGATGCTGAAGAACGCGAGATGGCAGCTAGATTGTTGGCCCTGGCTGGGATAAATGAAAGTGAGAGTCCAAGTTAATTGCTTTCTGGTTGTTATTTCGTTGAATTATGTATTAGAACTGAGATTACTGACATAGATAGAACTCTTTGAATATGGATTGTTTGGCAAAGGTGAAGATGATGATGAAGATGAAGAAGATCATGATGGCAATTCTCAAGTATGATCCGATATTCCTGTTGTGTGTTCTTTCTATGGCTGTAGACTTGTAGTTGTAGGCCAGGGAAAGGGAAAATATTACTTAATGATATGCTGGTGCAAATTGAGTTAAAGCCTTCTTTTATTGTGTCGAGATTTGAAGTATAGAGACATCTGAGAAGAGGATAAGTTGTATTCAAATTAAGAGAGACTCTCATGTATACAGGTAGTAGAAAGCTAGGGTTGCATACTTAGAATCGTTCGTGTAGTTAGCTACTTTTGACAGCTATCACAGCTTGATGCAGTCTCTCCTCTATTTTATATCTGTGCTTAGATCTGACCATTTGCATCGTTATTCTATTAGAACTGCAAATGAATATGCTTAAATTTGCTTGTGCCATGCCTAATACTGCTACCGATCCTTAGGATGCATTGGACGAGGTTGACCCTGATGAACTATCATATGAGGTAACTTAGGTTACGAGTTTATGTCATATTTATTCCTGTATCATACTTTATTTTGAACTTCATGGCTGTCTTTGTGTTATAGGAGCTGCTTGCCCTCAGTGAAGTAGTTGGAACAGAAAGCAGGGGCCTTCCTGCAGAGACAATCGCTTCATTGCCATCAATTAACTACAAATCACAAGGCAGCCAGGAAGGAATCAGTGATTCGTAAGTAACATAAACTTGCTTTATTCAGATATAATTGTTCGCCTTTTACCACTAGGGCTGCTCATAATGATTAATTGCTCAATGGAATGGCCCCTATTTTAGTAATGCTTTCCTAATTTTTTCTTCCCATCTACCAAATTGAACTGAAGGTCGAGTTGTAATACTATATATATGTGTATCAATATATCACCTTTTCTCTAATCTCTAGCAATGATGCTGGTATGCTTACAACATTTTATTGGTGGGTTGTCAGCTGTGTTATATGTCGGCTGGACTTTGAAGATGACGACACCTTGATACTCCTTTCTTGTAAACATTCCTACCATTCAGAATGCATTAACAGTTGGTTACAGATAAACAAGGTATGTTCTTGTTCTTATGCCATATTGCTTTTAGGTGAAAGGTGCTGACACCCACAAGCAAGCACATATATTTGTATGTATAACTGGAAAGCATATAAAAAAATATGTTCACATAAAATACGTAATATTTCTATTTTCCCTTGTTGTGTATCTGAGGCTGGACACTTTGATTACTTATACCCTAGGTTATGTAATGTTGATAAGTAATATTTTTTGTGTCGTCAATCATTTTAGGCCACTCAGCCAGCTCAGCTACTGGTACTCCCTTCGTCCCATTAAAAGTGACTCAGTATTTTCTTTTTAGGGTGTCCCACCTAAATTGACTCGTTTAATTTTTTAGCTAACAAACATCTTACTATTCTCTCTTCATCTCTCCACTTAACACCAAACATCATATTCTTAAATCTTGTGCCCAAAAGAAATGCATCTCTTTTAATGGGGCGGAGGGAGAATGTTTTTCATCCATTACAGAAATGATATACTTGTCAACTTACTTCGTCCTCAACAACTCCATTTCAGCACCGAGTTCATCAGTACCATTGAGAAAAATGTAACAAAAATTTGTTCTGTTGTTTGTAAGATGACTTTTATCCTGACCGTTGATGAGTCGTGTCCATGTGTCCCTTAGAATTAGAAACTTTTATCAAATTTGATGCCTTTTCTCCATTAGGAGGATTCAGTGTCATCTATTTGGGTACTTGATTCATGAAGTTATAAAGGCCGAAAACCAACATCACAGTAGTAGATTTAGCATCTAAATATGCTTTCACTCTTCGAAAAGTTATATTCAGATGTTTAGAACTGTGAGGAGTAATGATCGTTGGTATATGATGCTGTCGTTTGTGTAGGTCTGTCCTGTATGCAGTGCCGAAGTCCCAACTTCTCAGATGAGCTAGCAGACTCGATGATGATGGAGTTTTGCAAGACATGGGAGAGCACTAAACACCAGGATGGTGAAGAGTGGGGACATTCTGCAAAGAAGAAAATAAAAGATAGCTTTTCCATCTTTTGCTATATTACTAAATCTATGAGCAAATCCAGCTATATTAATGTTCATTCATTTTCTTGTGCATGATTTTATATTTATATTCTCTTTTTTGCGGCCTAGTTTCTTTCCCTAATCCAAAATGTATTTCGAATTCTCTGTTTTGGTATTTAATTCTCCATCCGTTCATGAATAAATTGTTTCATTATTTTCCTTTTTTATTTGTCTGTAAATATACATATAATTTTTACTGTTCACGAGACTAATTATTTCATTATTTTTCTATTTGTTTGTATGTAAATATCTGTCTCATTTACTTTTTATATGAAGTGAAATTCACATTCTATTAATTTTTTATATTTTTAAAATTTGCATCAAGTCAGAATATGACTTTAAATCATACTGTAAATTGTAGAGGTAAGGAATAGAATATGTTAAGAATATTGAGGGTTTACACTGAAAATTATGAGTGGTTAACTGAATAAAATTGGCATTTTCCCTTTAAAAATAGTACTTACTCCATAAATATTCAAAAGTGGCTACTGACATTAAAATTGCTAAATTGTGAAATTATTCAGTCTCCATTGAGCCTTTGTTCAATTTTGTCGACCATAAATTTGTCGTTTGCTACACACTATTTTACTAATTCTTGTTTCTATATCGCAATTTGTTGATAAAATAAGTTATTATCTTTCACTGCTGAGGGCAGGTCGTTTTCAATGTTTTTTATTCTTTAGATAAACCACCAATTGTTGGATTTGTATGTTTATATACTTTCAACTTTAATCGGTCAATTTGAATATTATGTTTTTTAATCAATAAATAGCTAAGAATAAAGCACCCAATCAAATCTTGATATATATATTTAGGGGCCGTGATTTGTGCAGATGGAACTTTCACCAAATGTTCTTTTCCATTTTAATAATAACTACATGTCATAAATTAGAAGCATGACAATTTTTTTTGGGATAATAATTATTTAATCACAAATTATTATTAAATTCTTGGTAATAAACGGAATATTAAATCACAAAGTATTTAAATTTTACTCAATTATCAAATTGTGAATGGAACAATGTCATTGATAATTGCTCAAAACAGACTTGTTTGATGAAAAGAAATGAAAAGGTACACATTTTAATGAAATAACGTTAATTTGAGCATCACAAAAAGACATCATTTTGTATATGGATAACACAACTAAAATAAATTAAAACCTCAAAATTAAAATTGAGTTTTCAAGCTTTAGGAGATTGACCATAATTTGATCAAACTTTATGGAAATAGCTATTACGTAACTTTATGTAAATAGACATCTTTTTATTATTTTATCTTTAGCCTGTTTTCATTAAATGTTGCATATGTTAAGCTTTTTTAAAAAAATAGAAACCACAATTTCAGCGTACTTTATAAGTGTCCTCAACTTAAAGCTTTTCAAAATTTAGGATATTTTATGGAACATACATTAAAAGTTGATGACATTTAATAAAATAGTACGATAAAAGTTGCGGACACAAAACAATATTTGTCCTTATTTTTTGTTGAATTAATGTCGTTCTAAAAACATCACCTCAAACTTCAATAAATCATTTTCTCTCACAAAATTTATTTAGCTATTAGCAATACATTTTATGAAAACAGTGAAAGTTTGGAGTTAGGTAAAAGAAATAAATTAATTAAATAGTTCTGAATTCTAATCATAAAAACAATATAAAGCAATTATTGTTGAAATTTGCCTTATTGCATGCTAGTTAATAATTTAAAATATAAATATTTTGTTTTAAAAATATTAGTAAAAGACTATCATAATTAGTGACTTATTAGCCATTAAAGAAAGCTAATATAGCGAAGAGTCAATATATATCATCAAATTATTCGAATATATTTGGGATGGAACTCTAATTGTATTTGGGATTAATTAAATATGGCAGCATAAATTAATTTGTATGTACGCCGTCGTTTGGAGCACCGCATGACTTGCTATTTTTACGAGGACATATATATATATATATATATATATATATATATATATAGTAGGTGTACTACTAGTAGTAATTATAGTAAATTGTAATTACAAGAAGATAGAATGTTAATTATGATTTTAATCATTGAGACGTACCCTAAATATGTCTTTTAGTCCCCAGCTTTCTACATTTTTCTCTCACAATTTTCACGAGGTATGGATAAAGAAAAAATACAAACCTCCTATTTATCTTTTTTCAATTCTTTTTATATTTTTTTATTCGTGAAGATGGTAGTAATAGTCACAGGCTCACAGATCATTTGCCTTTTCAGTCTTTACGTGGAGAAAGGTGGAATCGCCTTCGGGAATTGGAGCCATCTATTTATCCAAAGTCAAGTTAGCTAATTACATTAGTTTTTTCGTGTGAGAGGAGTATTCCCTCCGTCCCAAGGAATATCATTCCTTTCTTAAGCGGCACGGAGTTTTATAAATTTTATTTTGTGTGTTAAGTGAATTAGATAAATCAAAAATGAAAGTGACTCATTTTTAATAGGACGGAGGAAGTATAATATTTCATTGTCAGATTAGCATAATGCAAATTTAAGAAATAAGTATTAAATATTTAAATGTATGAAAAGAATTAGCAAATATAACTTATGGAAAAATAAATATTCTTCTAACGTTAGAAATAACATATCTTCCTTTTTTTTATCACCCCACTAAAATAACACAATCTTAAAATAAAAATAATACCATCTTACTTTTTTTCCTCTTATTTTATTCATCTCTATTTAACTTATAAAACAAAATACATAAATTTTGTGCCCCAATATACATCAAAATGACAAATTAAACATTAATCAAATTTTTAATATAATTCGATGAAAATAACTCGATCCAATTTAATATAATCATTTTACTCTACCGTACTCTAATAACATTGTTCTATGTTTGATTTGATAGATAAAATAAAATTTAGTTGTAGAAACTCTCATTGAGATTGCTCACGTTAAGAATTCGATCGAGTAATCGAGATTTTCATCAAATGAATTAATAGAATTTGATACTTAATCTAAAGATAATGGCATATAATATTATTCTTGACTTATTAATCTAATTTTTGTATAGAATAAAATTAATCTTAGTCAAAGTTTATATTCCTCTGTTTCTCTATGGTAACAATATTTTTTGTGTGAAATAAAAAAAATTATGTTAAATAGATTAAAGTAGAGAGAATAAATTTAAAAAGATAAGTAATGAGAATGAGCAATTAAAAAGAAGTACATACTATATTTTTTTAATTAAAAAATGAAATAATTTAGCGAGTATTATTTTAATCAATCTTAAAAAAATTAAACAAAAAGAAAATGTAAACTTGGGCAACAAAATGTACTCAAATTCAACGATACATAGCAAAGAAAAAACCTTCATGCAGCTAACTTCTCTCTCCTCTCTCTCATGGCTGCCGCCAAAAAGGGAAGAAGAAAACACAGTAGATGCAGCTTCCTCTGCTCCTTTGCAAGCTGCTTCGGCGTTTCCAACAAAGTCTCCGCCGATCATAGCGACAGAAAATCGGTCTCCGCTCGCCGCCACGGCGGGGGCGATATTCCGGTCAACGATCCGTCGGAGACCGCGAAGACTTCGACCAGCGAAATTCACGATGTCGAACAACACGAAGAGGAAAAGAAGAAGAGGATCGCAATTTCATCTGCAGATCAACCAATCAACACTAGCAAGGTAGCTAATTACATTTCTCAATTCATCAATTCGGATTAATTAATTTAATCACGCTTCGTCGCTCATAAATTTCACAATTATGATGAATTTCAGAGACACGAAAATCGAGATGAATCAAGTGCAATAACGACGAGTTCGATTGTAAAATTGGTAGAAGAACAGAACGGCGCCGTCAATCAGGCGTCGACGAGCCAACGCAAGCTGTCGCACTCGGTTTCTCTGCCTCCGCCGCATCAGAGGAAACAGAATCCGCCGCCTCCAGCGGCGGCGGTGGGCGGCGAATTCGACTCGACGGTTGGCGCGGTAATCGCGTCGGCGACTTTGGTGGTGATGGTGATTTGGGGCAAATTTTGGGCGATTGTGTGTGCGACGGCGTGGTTTTACTCCGTGCCTCGAATTAGGGCGAAAATGGAGGAATCGGACGGCGATAAATCGAAGAGCGGTGAAAGCGAGGGTGTTGATTTTGATTCGTGGGAGTATAAGGAAAAGGTTGTTTTGGAAGGATTGCTCCATCGAAATCAAAAGCTATGACTTTGAGTTGCTTTTGGAATTTAACTTTTTTTTTGGTTTCTTTTTTAGGTTTAATTTTGATCAAGTTTGTTTAAATTGGGGTGTTTGTTTTTCCCAACATAATCGTATCTTCGATTTTTCATATCTAAATATACAGATAAAAGTTAGGCTAACTAGGATCATCATTTATGATCACCAAGGTAGTTCAATTCAAAGTTGAGAATTATTTGTTTTATTTTACAAATTTTGTTTTATTCTAGTGACAATAGCCGTTCAAATCACGAAATATATATGTTAATTAATTGCAAAATTCGGAAAAGGAATATGAAATTGAAAGTTTTAATTTTGTGCAGTTCTTTCTCGTCTGTGTACAATTCAAATTGTCGTCTTTTGGTAATACTCGGAGTCATAAAAATTAAGATAAACGATTTTTATGAATGAGGTCGTTTTGAGATGTTGTTTTGTGTATGGATGAAATACTACTAATTAAGAAAAACTGACGAAACCCACCAAATTTTGATTAAACCTTGTGTAGTTTTTCTTTATTCTACTTTTAACACCTTAAAAATTGTTATTGATATTAGTATTATTTTAACAAATTATTTACATAAAATTAAAACTTAGATTTGTTATTGTGTTAATTTGTTTGAAGCTAGAGGTGCTGCATGCATAAATTAACTAAAAAGTAATCGATTCATTTAAAAAAAAAACCGTTAGGCGTTCCGATTTGGAATTAGAATCAGCATAAAAATTCTAGTGATCTAATTACAATCATTTTGTTAATATCACCCAATTTTATCTTTAACTGCCTCATCACATCTTCATTAGCAAATCTCACACAACTCCTGTATTAATAATAACTCTTTTTCACCTATAATTTCTTCACTTGCAAATCACACACACACACATCTTCATAAGTTGGTACTTCATTGAATATAGTAGAATTCTCTTGATTATTACACAACATGCTTCAATCATAACTATACATAGAAGATTTATTATGTATACAAATCTTCCTTCATTGTAATTCTAGTCTTCTTTCCCATATGAAATTGAATTCAAAATGGAAGCGAAGGAAGTTTTTCATTTTTGAGAAAATGATCAAATATTTGCAGCGCTTCCCTCGGCTTTAATATGGGAACTAGGTGCCCTGCTCCTCTCACTGTCACAAACGTCAACCCTTTATACTCCACCCTCCATCCTCCCACCTTAATTTCAATTAACATACCACCAAAATATATAATATGTATCAATAAATTTAATAAAATTAAACTTTGATGTATATGGTTTCAAAGTTAGTGTAGTGTACCTGGTGGTTGTCGGTGTACCAAGGTGTCCAGTCTTGTTCAATATCCAGTTTTAACTTTCTCAACGTATATCTCGTTGACGTTACTGGAATAACGGCGTCCACATCTCCACTTTATTGTTATTACACACACCAGTTAATCTTTCGGTCATAAAGTAACTATTGAAAACATGTACTCCATTCGTCCCGCATTACTTGAACTTATTTCCTTTCTTGGCGTCCTAAGTTATTTGCACTCTTTCCATTTTTAGTAACAATTTATACCTACAGCCGTAATTGTTGACTTTGTCTATCACTCATTCCTTAATCTCCGTGCCCAAAAGGAAAGGTGCGAGTAGTGCGGGACGGAGGGAGTAAAATACTAACAAATAACACATTACTACTAAACATATGTCGTTTGCATTAACTTGGTATTCCATCCGTCCCACAAGAATATGCATTTTCCAATTTTGGAAACCATTTTTCTTTCTAATGAGGTGAGACTCATTCTCCACTAACAATACTTTAACTACTTTTTCTCTCTACATCTCTGTTATTATACTACCTGTTTTGCATTAAAACTTGTGTCGAATCAAAAGTGCATATTCTTAGGGAACGAAGTGAGTATATATAGTAAGCATTAATATTTGTGTGCTATGAAAATGAATCAAGTGTTGACTAGGATATTACCTGTAAAACCAAACTCTTAGATTTGATGCAATGA